>NW_027182433.1:0-625000 GCF_040938575.1 Ambystoma mexicanum
ATATCACATCTCATGCTATCGGAACGGTCTCAGGATTGGAATGGGAAGGAGTTGGATATCACATCTCATGCTATAGGAAGGGTCTCAGGTTTGGAACGGGAAGGAGTTGGATATCACATCTCATGTTATAGGAAAGATCTCAGGTTTGGTATTAGAAGCATTGAGACATCACATCTCTGCAATCGGAAGTGTCTCAGGATTAGGATGGGAAGGAGTTGGATATCACATCTCATGTTATAGGAAAGATCTCAGGTTTGGTATTAGAAGCATTGAGACATCACATCTCATGTTATAGGAAGGGTCTCAGGATTGGAATGGGAAGAAGTTGGATATCACATCTCATGCTATAGGAAGGGTCTCAGGTTTGGTATAAGCATTGAGATATCACATCTCATGCTATAGGAAGGGTCTCAGGATTGGCATGGGAAGGACTTGGATATCACATCTCATGCTATAGGCAGGGTCTCAGGTTTGGAAAGGGAAGGAGTTGGATATCACATTTCATGTTAGAGGTAGGATCTCAGGTTTGGTATTAGAGGCATTGAGATATCACATCTCATGCTATCAGAAGGGTCTCAGGATTGGAATGGGAAGGAGTTGGATATCACATCTCATGCTAAAGGGAGGGTCTCAGGTTTGGAAGGTGAAGGATTTGGATATCACATCTCATGTTATAGGAAGGATCTCAGGTTTGGTATTAGAAGCATTGAGATATCACATCTCATGCTATCGGAAGTATCTGAGGTTTGGTATTAGAGGCATTGAGATATCACATCTCATGCTATCGGAAGGGTCTCAGGTTTGGAACAGGAAGGAGTTGGATATCACATCTCATGTTATAGGAAGAGTCTCAGGTTAGGTATAAGCATTGAGATATCACATCTCTGCAATCGGAAGTGTCTCAGGATTGGGATGGGAAGGATTTGGATATCACATCTCATGCTATAGGAAGGGTCTCAGGTTTGGAACGGGAAGGAGTTGGATATCACATCTCATGTTATAGGAAGAGTCTCAGGTTTGGTATAAGCATTGAGATATCACATCTCTGCAATCGGAAGTGTCTCAGGATTGGGATGGGAAGGATTTGGATATCACATCTCATGCTATAGGAAGGGTCTCAGGTTTGGAACGGGAAGGAGTTGGATATCACATCTCATGTTATATGAAGAGTCTAATATTTGGTATAAGCATTGAGATATCACATCTCTGCAATCGGAAGTGTCTCAGGATTGGAACGGGAAGGAGTTGGATATCCCATCTCATGTTATAGGACTGGTCTCAGGTTTGGTATTAGAAGCATTGAGATATCACATCGCATGCTGTAGGAAGGGTCTCAGGTTTGGAATGGGAAGGAATTGGATATCACATCTCATGTCATAGGAAGGATCTCAGGTTTGGTATTAGAAGCATTGAGATATCACATCTCATGCTATAGGAATGGTCTCAGGATTGGAATGGGAAGGAGTTGGATATTACATTCTTGCTATGGGAAGGGTCTCATGTTTGGAATTGGAAGGAGTTGGATATCACATATGCTATAGGAAGGTTCTCAGGTTTGGAATGGGAAGGAGTTGGATATCACATCTCATGTTATAGGAAGGGTCTCAGGTTTGGTATTAGAAGGATTGAGATATCAGATCTCTGCTATCGGAAGTGTCTCAGGATTGGAATGGGAAGGAGTTGGATATCCCATCTCATGTTATAGGACGGGTCTCAGGTTTGTTATTAGAATCATTGAGATATCATATTGCATGCTATAGGAAGGGTCTAAGGATTGGAATGGGAAGGACTTGGATATCACATCTCATGCTATAGGTAGGCTCTCAGGTTTGGAAAGGGAAGGAGTTGGATATCACATTTCATGTTAGAGGAAGGATCTCAGGTTTGGTATTAGAGGCATTGAGATATCACATCTCATGCTATAGGAAGGGTCTCAGGATTGGAATGGGAAGGAGTTGGATATCACATCTCATGCTATAGGAAGGGTCTCAGGTTTGGTATAAGCATTGAGATATCACATCTCATGCTATAGGAAGGGTCTCAGGATTGGAATGGGAAGGATATGTATATGACATCTCATGCCATAGGAAGGGTCTCAGGTTTGGTATAAGCATTGAGATATCACATCTCTGCTTTTGGAAGGGTCTCAGGATTGGAATGGGAAGGAGTTGGATATCCCATCTCATGTTATAGGAAGAGTCTCAGGTTTGGTATTAGAAGCATTGAGATATCACATCTCATGCTATAGGAAGTGTCTCAGGATTGGAATGGGAAGGAATTGGATATCACATCTCATGCTATAGGGAGGGTCTCAAGTTTGATATTAGAAGCATTGAGATATCACATCTCATGCTATAGGAAGGGTCTCAGGATTGGAATGGAAGGAGTTGGATATCACATCTCATGTTATAGGAAGGATCTCAGGTTTGGTATTAGAAGCATTGAGACATCACATCTCATGCTATAGGAAGGGTCTCAGGATTGTAATGGGAAGGAGTTGGATCTCACATCTCATGCTATATGAAGGGTCTCAGGTTTGGTATAAGCATTGAGATATCACATCTCATGCTATAGGAAGGGTCTCAGGATTGGAATGGGAAGGAGTTGTATATGACATCTCATGCCGTAGGAAGGGTCTCAGGTTTGGTATAAGCATTGAGATATCACATCTCTGCTATCGGAAGGGTCTCAGGATTGGAATGGGAAGGAGTTGGATATCCCATCTCATGTTATAGGACGGGTCTCAGGTTTGTTATTAGAATCATTGAGATATCATATTGCATGCTATAGGAAGGGTCTAAGGATTGGAATGGGAAGGACTTGGATATCACATCTCATGCTATAGGTAGGCTCTCAGGTTTGGAAAGGGAAGGAGTTGGATATCACATTTCATGTTAGAGGAAGGATCTCAGGTTTGGTATTAGAGGCATTGAGATATCACATCTCATGCTATAGGAAGGGTCTCAGGATTGGAATGGGAAGGAGTTGGATATCACATCTCATGCTATAGGAAGGGTCTCAGGATTGGTATAAGCATTGAGATATCACATCTCATGCTATAGGAAGGGTCTCAGGATTGGAATGGGAAGGATATGTATATGACATCTCATGCCATAGGAAGGGTCTCAGGTTTGGTATAAGCATTGAGATATCACATCTCTGCTTTTGGAAGGGTCTCAGGATTGGAATGGGAAGGAGTTGGATATCCCATCTCATGTTATAGGAAGAGTCTCAGGTTTGGTATTAGAAGCATTGAGATATCACATCTCATGCTATAGGAAGTGTCTCAGGATTGGAATGGGAAGGACTTGGATATCACATCTCATGCTATAGGGAGGGTCTCAAGTTTGATATTAGAAGAATTGAGATAGCACATCTCATGCTATAGGAAGGGTCTCAGGATTGGAATGGAAGGAGTTGGATATCACATCTCATGTTATAGGAAGGATCTCAGGTTTGGTATTAGAAGCATTGAGACATCACATCTCATGCTATAGGAAGGGTCTCAGGATTGGAATGGGAAGGAGTTGGATATCACATCTCATGCTATATGAAGGGTCTCAGGTTTGGTATAAGCATTGTGATATCACATCTCATGCTATAGGAAGGGTCTCAGGATTGGAATGGGAAGGAGTTGTATATGACATCTCATGCCGTAGGAAGGGTCTCAGGTTTGGTATAAGCATTGAGATATCACATCTCTGCTATCGGAAGGGTCTCAGGATTGGAATGGAAAGGAGTTGGATATCCCATCTCATGTTATAGGAAGAGTCTCAGGTTTGGTATTAGAAGCATTGAGATATCACATCTCATGCTATAGGAAGGGTCTCAGGATTGGAATGGGAAGGAGTTGGATATCACATCTCATGCTATAGGAAGGGTCTCAGGTTTGGTATAAGCAGTGAGATATCACATCTCATGCTATAGGAAGTGTCTCAGGATTGGAATGGGAAGAAGTTGGATATCACATCTCATGTTATAGGAAGGATCTCAGGTTTGGTATAAGCATTGAGATATCACATCTCTGTTATCGGAAGGGTCTCAGGATTGGAATGGGAAGGAGTTGGATATTCCCATCTCATGTTATAGGAAGGGTCTCAGGTTTGGTATTAGAAGCATTGAGATATCACATCTCATGCTATAGGAAGGGTCTCAGGATTGGAATGGGAAGGACTTGGATATCACATCTCATGCTATAGGGAGGGACTCAAGTTTGATATTAGAAGCATTGAGATATCACATCTCATGATATCGGAAGGGTCTCAGGATTGGAATGGGAAGGAGTTGGATATCACATCTCATGATAAAGGAGGGTCTAAGGTTTGGAAGGGGAAGGATTTGGATATCACATCTCATGTTATAGGACGGGTCTCAGGTTTGGTATTAGAAGCATTGAGATATCAAGTCTCATGGTATAGGAAGGGTCTCAGAATTGGAATGGGAAGGAGTTGGATATCACATCTCAAGCTATAGGAAGGGTCTCAGGATTGGAATGGGAAGGAGTTTGATATCACATCTCATGCCATAGTATGGGTCTCAGGTTTGGTAGAAGCATTGGGATATCACATCTCATGCTATCGGAAGGGTATCAGGATTGGATTTGGAAGGAGTTGGATATCCCATCTCATGCTATAGGAAGGGTCTCAGGTTGGAATGGGAAGGACTTGGATATCACATCTCATGCTATAGGTAGGCTCTCAGGTTTGGAAGGGGAAAGAGTTGGATATCACATTTTATGTTAGAGGTAGGATCTCAGGTTTGGTATTAGAGGCATTGAGATATCACATCTCATGCTATCAGAAGGGTCCCAGGATTGGAATGGGAAGGAGTTGGATATCACATCTCATGCTAAAGGGAGGGTCTCAGGTTTGGAAGGGGAAGGACTTGGATATCACATCTCATGTTATAGGAAGGATCTTAGGTTTGGTATTAGAAGCATTGAGATATCACATCTCATGCTATCGGAAGGATCTCAGGTTTGGTATTAGAGGCTTTGAGATATCACATCTCATGCTATCAGAAGGGTCTCAGGATTGGAATGGGAAGGAGTTGGATATCACATCTCATGCTAAAGGGAGGGTCTCAGGTTTGTAAGGGGAAGGATTTGGATATCACATCTCATGTTATAGGAAGGATCTCAGGTTTGGTATTAGAAGCATTGAGATATCACATCTCATGCTATCGGAAGTATCTCAGGTTTGGTATTAGAGGCATTGAGATATCACATCTCATGCTATCATAAGGGTCTCAGGATTGGAATGGGAAGGAGTTGGATATCACATCTCATGCTAAAGGGAGGGTCTCAGGTTTGGAAGGGGAAGGATTTGAATATCACATCACATGTTATAGGAAGGATCTCAGGTTTGGCATTAGAGGCATTGAGATATCACATCTCATGCTATCGGAAGGGTCTCAGGATTGGAATGGGAAGGCTATGGATATCACATCTCATGCTATAGGAAGGGTCTCAGGTTTGGAACGGGAAGGAGTTGGATATCACATCTCATGTTATAGGAAGAGTCTCAGGTTTGGTATAAGCATTGAGATATCACATCTCTGCAATCGGAAGTGTCTCAGGATTGGGATGGGAAGGATTTGGATATCACATCTCATGCTATAGGAAGGGTCTCAGGTTTGGAACGGGAAGGAGTTGGATATCACATCTCATGTTATAGGAAGAGTCTCAGGTTTGGTATAAGCATTGAGATATCACATCTCTGCAATCGGAAGTGTCTCAGGATTGGAACGGGAAGGAGTTGGATATCCCATCTCATGTTATAGGACTGGTCTCAGGTTTGGTATTAGAAGCATTGAGATATCACATCGCATGCTGTAGGAAGGGTCTCAGGTTTGGAATGGGAAGGAATTGGATATCACATCTCATGTCATAGGAAGGATCTCAGGTTTGGTATTAGAAGCATTGAGATATCACATCTCATGCTATAGGAATGGTCTCAGGATTGGAATGGGAAGGAGTTGGATATTACATTCTTGCTATGGGAAGGGTCTCATGTTTGGAATTGGAAGGAGTTGGATATCACATATGCTATAGGAAGGGTCTCAGGTTTGGAATGGGAAGGAGTTGGATATCACATCTCATGTTATAGGAAGGGTCTCAGGTTTGGTATTCGAAGCATTGAGATATCACATCTCTGCTATCGGAAGTGTCTCAGGATTGGAATGGGAAGGAGTTGGATATCCCATCTCATGTTATAGGACGGGTCTCAGGTTTGTTATTAGAATCATTGAGATATCATATTGCATGCTATAGGAAGGGTCTAAGGATTGGAATGGGAAGGACTTGGATATCACATCTCATGCTATAGGTAGGCTCTCAGGTTTGGAAAGGGAAGGAGTTGGATATCACATTTCATGTTAGAGGAAGGATCTCAGGTTTGGTATTAGAGGCATTGAGATATCACATCTCATGCTATAGGAAGGGTCTCAGGATTGGAATGGGAAGGAGTTGGATATCACATCTCATGCTATAGGAAGGGTCTCAGGTTTGGTATAAGCATTGAGATATCACATCTCATGCTATAGGAAGGGTCTCAGGATTGGAATGGGAAGAAGTTGGATATCACATCTCATGTTATAGGAAGGATCTCAGGTTTGGTATAAGCATTGAGATATCACATCTCATGCTATAGGAAGGGTCTCAGGATTGGAATGGGAAGGAGTTGGATATCACATCTCATGCTATAGGAAGGGTCTCAGGTTTGGTATAAGCATTGAGATATCACATCTCTGCTATCGGAAGGGTCTCAGGATTGGAATGGAAAGGAGTTGGATATCCCATCTCATGTTATAGGAAGAGTCTCAGGTTTGGTATTAGAAGCATTGAGATATCACATCTCATGCTATAGGAAGGGTCTCAGGATTGGAATGGGAAGGAGTTGGATATCACATCTCATGCTATAGGAAGGGTCTCAGGTTTGGTATAAGCAGTGAGATATCACATCTCATGCTATAGGAAGTGTCTCAGGATTGGAATGGGAAGAAGTTGGATATCACATCTCATGTTATAGGAAGGATCTCAGGTTTGGTATAAGCATTGAGATATCACATCTCTGTTATCGGAAGGGTCTCAGGATTGGAATGGGAAGGAGTTGGATATTCCCATCTCATGTTATAGGAAGGGTCTCAGGTTTGGTATTAGAAGCATTGAGATATCACATCTCATGCTATAGGAAGGGTCTCAGGATTGGAATGGGAAGGACTTGGATATCCCATCTCATGCTATAGGGAGGGTCTCAAGTTTGATATTAGAAGCATTGAGATATCACATCTCATGATATCGGAAGGGTCTCAGGATTGGAATGGGAAGGAGTTGGATATCACATCTCATGATAAAGGAGGGTCTAAGGTTTGGAAGGGGAAGGATTTGGATATCACATCTCATGTTATAGGACGGGTCTCAGGTTTGGTATTAGAAGCATTGAGATATCAAGTCTCATGGTATAGGAAGGGTCTCAGAATTGGAATGGGAAGGAGTTGGATATCACATCTCAAGCTATAGGAAGGGTCTCAGGATTGGAATGGGAAGGAGTTTGATATCACATCTCATGCCATAGTATGGGTCTCAGGTTTGGTAGAAGCATTGGGATATCACATCTCATGCTATCGGAAGGGTATCAGGATTGGATTTGGAAGGAGTTGGATATCCCATCTCATGCTATAGGAAGGGTCTCAGGTTGGAATGGGAAGGACTTGGATATCACATCTCATGCTATAGGTAGGCTCTCAGGTTTGGAAGGGGAAAGAGTTGGATATCACATTTCATGTTAGAGGTAGGATCTCAGGTTTGGTATTAGAGGCATTGAGATATCACATCTCATGCTATCAGAAGGGTCCCAGGATTGGAATGGGAAGGAGTTGGATATCACATCTCATGCTAAAGGGAGGGTCTCAGGTTTGGAAGGGGAAGGACTTGGATATCACATCTCATGTTATAGGAAGGATCTTAGGTTTGGTATTAGAAGCATTGAGATATCACATCTCATGCTATCGGAAGGATCTCAGGTTTGGTATTAGAGGCATTGAGATATCACATCTCATGCTATCAGAAGGGTCTCAGGTTTGGAACGGGAAGGAGTTGGATATCACATCTCATGTTATAGGAAGAGTCTCAGGTTTGGTATAAGCATTGAGATATCACATCTCTGCAATCGGAAGTGTCTCAGGATTGGAACGGGAAGGAGTTGGATATCCCATCTCATGTTATAGGACTGGTCTCAGGTTTGGTATTAGAAGCATTGAGATATCACATCGCATGCTGTAGGAAGGGTCTCAGGTTTGGAATGGGAAGGAATTGGATATCACATCTCATGTCATAGGAAGGATCTCAGGTTTGGTATTAGAAGCATTGAGATATCACATCTCATGCTATAGGAATGGTCTCAGGATTGGAATGGGAAGGAGTTGGATATTACATTCTTGCTATGGGAAGGGTCTCATGTTTGGAATTGGAAGGAGTTGGATATCACATATGCTATAGGAAGGGTCTCAGGTTTGGAATGGGAAGGAGTTGGATATCACATCTCATGTTATAGGAAGGGTCTCAGGTTTGGTATTAGAAGCATTGAGATATCACATCTCTGCTATCGGAAGTGTCTCAGGATTGGAATGGGAAGGAGTTGGATATCCCATCTCATGTTATAGGACGGGTCTCAGGTTTGTTATTAGAATCATTGAGATATCATATTGCATGCTATAGGAAGGGTCTAAGGATTGGAATGGGAAGGACTTGGATATCACATCTCATGCTATAGGTAGGCTCTCAGGTTTGGAAAGGGAAGGAGTTGGATATCACATTTCATGTTAGAGGAAGGATCTCAGGTTTGGTATTAGAGGCATTGAGATATCACATCTCATGCTATAGGAAGGGTCTCAGGATTGGAATGGGAAGGAGTTGGATATCACATCTCATGCTATAGGAAGGGTCTCAGGTTTGGTATAAGCATTGAGATATCACATCTCATGCTATAGGAAGGGTCTCAGGATTGGAATGGGAAGGATATGTATATGACATCTCATGCCATAGGAAGGGTCTCAGGTTTGGTATAAGCATTGAGATATCACATCTCTGCTTTTGGAAGGGTCTCAGGATTGGAATGGGAAGGAGTTGGATATCCCATCTCATGTTATAGGAAGAGTCTCAGGTTTGGTATTAGAAGCATTGAGATATCACATCTCATGCTATAGGAAGTGTCTCAGGATTGGAATGGGAAGGAATAGGATATCACATCTCATGCTATAGGGAGGGTCTCAAGTTTGATATTAGAAGCATTGAGATATCACATCTCATGCTATAGGAAGGGTCTCAGGATTGGAATGGAAGGAGTTGGATATCACATCTCATGTTATAGGAAGGATCTCAGGTTTGGTATTAGAAGCATTGAGACATCACATCTCATGCTATAGGAAGGGTCTCAGGATTGTAATGGGAAGGAGTTGGATCTCACATCTCATGCTATATGAAGGGTCTCAGGTTTGGTATAAGCATTGAGATATCACATCCCATGCTATAGGAAGGGTCTCAGGATTGGAATGGGAAGGAGTTGTATATGACATCTCATGCCGTAGGAAGGGTCTCAGGTTTGGTATAAGCATTGAGATATCACATCTCTGCTATCGGAAGGGTCTCAGGATTGGAATGGGAAGGAGTTGGATATCCCATCTCATGTTATAGGACGGGTCTCAGGTTTGTTATTAGAATCATTGAGATATCATATTGCATGCTATAGGAAGGGTCTAAGGATTGGAATGGGAAGGACTTGGATATCACATCTCATGCTATAGGTAGGCTCTCAGGTTTGGAAAGGGAAGGAGTTGGATATCACATTTCATGTTAGAGGAAGGATCTCAGGTTTGGTATTAGAGGCATTGAGATATCACATCTCATGCTATAGGAAGGGTCTCAGGATTGGAATGGGAAGGAGTTGGATATCACATCTCATGCTATAGGAAGGGTCTCAGGATTGGTATAAGCATTGAGATATCACATCTCATGCTATAGGAAGGGTCTCAGGATTGGAATGGGAAGGATATGTATATGACATCTCATGCCATAGGAAGGGTCTCAGGTTTGGTATAAGCATTGAGATATCACATCTCTGCTTTTGGAAGGGTCTCAGGATTGGAATGGGAAGGAGTTGGATATCCCATCTCATGTTATAGGAAGAGTCTCAGGTTTGGTATTAGAAGCATTGAGATATCACATCTCATGCTATAGGAAGTGTCTCAGGATTGGAATGGGAAGGACTTGGATATCACATCTCATGCTATAGGGAGGGTCTCAAGTTTGATATTAGAAGCATTGAGATATCACATCTCATGCTATAGGAAGGGTCTCAGGATTGGAATGGAAGGAGTTGGATATCACATCTCATGTTATAGGAAGGATCTCAGGTTTGGTATTAGAAGCATTGAGACATCACATCTCATGCTATAGGAAGGGTCTCAGGATTGGAATGGGAAGGAGTTGGATATCACATCTCATGCTATATGAAGGGTCTCAGGTTTGGTATAAGCATTGTGATATCACATCTCATGCTATAGGAAGGGTCTCAGGATTGGAATGGGAAGGAGTTGTATATGACATCTCATGCCGTAGGAAGGGTCTCAGGTTTGGTATAAGCATTGAGATATCACATCTCTGCTATCGGAAGGGTCTCAGGATTGGAATGGAAAGGAGTTGGATATCCCATCTCATGTTATAGGAAGAGTCTCAGGTTTGGTATTAGAAGCATTGAGATATCACATCTCATGCTATAGGAAGGGTCTCAGGATTGGAATGGGAAGGAGTTGGATATCACATCTCATGCTATAGGAAGGGTCTCAGGATTGGAATGGGAAGGAGTTGGATATCACATCTCATGTTATAGGAAGGATCTCAGGTTTGGTATAAGCATTGAGATATCACATCTCTGTTATCGGAAGGGTCTCAGGATTGGAATGGGAAGGAGTTTGATATTCCCATCTCATGTTATAGGAAGGGTCTCAGGTTTGGTATTAGAAGCATTGAGATATCACATCTCATGCTATAGGAAGGGTCTCAGGATTGGAATGGGAAGGACTTGGATATCACATCTCATGCTATAGGGAGGGTCTCAAGTTTGATATTAGAAGCATTGAGATATCACATCTCATGATATCGGAAGGGTCTCACGATTGGAATGGGAAGGAGTTGGATATCACATCTCATGATAAAGGAGGGTCTAAGGTTTGGAAGGGGAAGGATTTGGATATCACATCTCATGTTATAGGACGGGTCTCAGGTTTGGTATTAGAAGCATTGAGATATCAAGTCTCATGGTATAGGAAGGGTCTCAGAATTGGAATGGGAAGGAGTTGGATATCACATCTCAAGCTATAGGAAGGGTCTCAGGATTGGAATGGGAAGGAGTTTGATATCACATCTCATGCCATAGTATGGGTCTCAGGTTTGGTAGAAGCATTGGGATATCACATCTCATGCTATCGGAAGGGTATCAGGATTGGATTTGGAAGGAGTTGGATATCCCATCTCATGCTATAGGAAGGGTCTCAGGTTGGAATGGGAAGGACTTGGATATCACATCTCATGCTATAGGTAGGCTCTCAGGTTTGGAAGGGGAAAGAGTTGGATATCACATTTCATGTTAGAGGTAGGATCTCAGGTTTGGTATTAGAGGCATTGAGATATCACATCTCATGCTATCAGAAGGGTCCCAGGATTGGAATGGGAAGGAGTTGGATATCACATCTCATGCTAAAGGGAGGGTCTCAGGTTTGGAAGGGGAAGGACTTGGATATCACATCTCATGTTATAGGAAGGATCTTAGGTTTGGTATTAGAAGCATTGAGATATCACATCTCATGCTATCGGAAGGATCTCAGGTTTGGTATTAGAGGCATTGAGATATCACATCTCATGCTATCAGAAGGGTCTCAGGATTGGAATGGGAAGGAGTTGGATATCACATCTCATGCTAAAGGGAGGGTCTCAGGTTTGTAAGGGGAAGGATTTGGATATCACATCTCATGTTATAGGAAGGATCTCAGGTTTGGTATTAGAAGCATTGAGATATCACATCTCATGCTATCGGAAGTATCTCAGGTTTGGTATTAGAGGCATTGAGATATCACATCTCATGCTATCATAAGGGTCTCAGGATTGGAATGGGAAGGAGTTGGATATCACATCTCATGCTAATGGGAGGGTCTCAGGTTTGGAAGGGGAAGGATTTGAATATCACATCACATGTTATAGGAAGGATCTCAGGTTTGGCATTAGAGGCATTGAGATATCACATCTCATGCTATCGGAAGGGTCTCAGGATTGGAATGGGAAGGCTATGGATATCACATCTCATGCTATAGGAAGGGTCTCAGGTTTGGAACGGGAAGGAGTTGGATATCACATCTCATGTTATAGGAAGAGTCTCAGGTTTGGTATAAGCATTGAGATATCACATCTCTGCAATCGGAAGTGTCTCAGGATTGGGATGGGAAGGATTTGGATATCACATCTCATGCTATAGGAAGGGTCTCAGGTTTGGAACGGGAAGGAGTTGGATATCACATCTCATGTTATAGGAAGAGTCTCAGGTTTGGTATAAGCATTGAGATATCACATCTCTGCAATCGGAAGTGTCTCAGGATTGGAACGGGAAGGAGTTGGATATCCCATCTCATGTTATAGGACTGGTCTCAGGTTTGGTATTAGAAGCATTGAGATATCACATCGCATGCTGTAGGAAGGGTCTCAGGTTTGGAATGGGAAGGAATTGGATATCACATCTCATGTCATAGGAAGGATCTCAGGTTTGGTATTAGAAGCATTGAGATATCACATCTCATGCTATAGGAATGGTCTCAGGATTGGAATGGGAAGGAGTTGGATATTACATTCTTGCTATGGGAAGGGTCTCATGTTTGGAATTGGAAGGAGTTGGATATCACATATGCTATAGGAAGGGTCTCAGGTTTGGAATGGGAAGGAGTTGGATATCACATCTCATGTTATAGGAAGGGTCTCAGGTTTGGTATTAGAAGCATTGAGATATCACATCTCTGCTATCGGAAGTGTCTCAGGATTGGAATGGGAAGGAGTTGGATATCCCATCTCATGTTATAGGACGGGTCTCAGGTTTGTTATTAGAATCATTGAGATATCATATTGCATGCTATAGGAAGGGTCTAAGGATTGGAATGGGAAGGACTTGGATATCACATCTCATGCTATAGGTAGGCTCTCAGGTTTGGAAAGGGAAGGAGTTGGATATCACATTTCATGTTAGAGGAAGGATCTCAGGTTTGGTATTAGAGGCATTGAGATATCACATCTCATGCTATAGGAAGGGTCTCAGGATTGGAATGGGAAGGAGTTGGATATCACATCTCATGCTATAGGAAGGGTCTCAGGTTTGGTATAAGCATTGAGATATCACATCTCATGCTATAGGAAGGGTCTCAGGATTGGAATGGGAAGGATATGTATATGACATCTCATGCCATAGGAAGGGTCTCAGGTTTGGTATAAGCATTGAGATATCACATCTCTGCTTTTGGAAGGGTCTCAGGATTGGAATGGGAAGGAGTTGGATATCCCATCTCATGTTATAGGAAGAGTCTCAGGTTTGGTATTAGAAGCATTGAGATATCACATCTCATGCTATAGGAAGTGTCTCAGGATTGGAATGGGAAGGAATAGGATATCACATCTCATGCTATAGGGAGGGTCTCAAGTTTGATATTAGAAGCATTGAGATATCACATCTCATGCTATAGGAAGGGTCTCAGGATTGGAATGGAAGGAGTTGGATATCACATCTCATGTTATAGGAAGGATCTCAGGTTTGGTATTAGAAGCATTGAAACATCACATCTCATGCTATAGGAAGGGTCTCAGGATTGTAATGGGAAGGAGTTGGATCTCACATCTCATGCTATATGAAGGGTCTCAGGTTTGGTATAAGCATTGAGATATCACATCCCATGCTATAGGAAGGGTCTCAGGATTGGAATGGGAAGGAGTTGTATATGACATCTCATGCCGTAGGAAGGGTCTCAGGTTTGGTATAAGCATTGAGATATCACATCTCTGCTATCGGAAGGGTCTCAGGATTGGAATGGGAAGGAGTTGGATATCCCATCTCATGTTATAGGACGGGTCTCAGGTTTGTTATTAGAATCATTGAGATATCATATTGCATGCTATAGGAAGGGTCTAAGGATTGGAATGGGAAGGACTTGGATATCACATCTCATGCTATAGGTAGGCTCTCAGGTTTGGAAAGGGAAGGAGTTGGATATCACATTTCATGTTAGAGGAAGGATCTCAGGTTTGGTATTAGAGGCATTGAGATATCACATCTCATGCTATAGGAAGGGTCTCAGGATTGGAATGGGAAGGAGTTGGATATCACATCTCATGCTATAGGAAGGGTCTCAGGATTGGTATAAGCATTGAGATATCACATCTCATGCTATAGGAAGGGTCTCAGGATTGGAATGGGAAGGATATGTATATGACATCTCATGCCATAGGAAGGGTCTCAGGTTTGGTATAAGCATTGAGATATCACATCTCTGCTTTTGGAAGGGTCTCAGGATTGGAATGGGAAGGAGTTGGATATCCCATCTCATGTTATAGGAAGAGTCTCAGGTTTGGTATTAGAAGCATTGAGATATCACATCTCATGCTATAGGAAGTGTCTCAGGATTGGAATGGGAAGGACTTGGATATCACATCTCATGCTATAGGGAGGGTCTCAAGTTTGATATTAGAAGCATTGAGATATCACATCTCATGCTATAGGAAGGGTCTCAGGATTGGAATGGAAGGAGTTGGATATCACATCTCATGTTATAGGAAGGATCTCAGGTTTGGTATTAGAAGCATTGAGACATCACATCTCATGCTATAGGAAGGGTCTCAGGATTGGAATGGGAAGGAGTTGGATATCACATCTCATGCTATATGAAGGGTCTCAGGTTTGGTATAAGCATTGTGATATCACATCTCATGCTATAGGAAGGGTCTCAGGATTGGAATGGGAAGGAGTTGTATATGACATCTCATGCCGTAGGAAGGGTCTCAGGTTTGGTATAAGCATTGAGATATCACATCTCTGCTATCGGAAGGGTCTCAGGATTGGAATGGAAAGGAGTTGGATATCCCATCTCATGTTATAGGAAGAGTCTCAGGTTTGGTATTAGAAGCATTGAGATATCACATCTCATGCTATAGGAAGGGTCTCAGGATTGGAATGGGAAGGAGTTGGATATCACATCTCATGCTATAGGAAGGGTCTCAGGTTTGGTATTAGAAGCATTGAGATATCACATCTCATGATATCGGAAGGGTCTCACGATTGGAATGGGAAGAAGTTGGATATCACATCTCATGTTATAGGAAGGATCTCAGGTTTGGTATAAGCATTGAGATATCACATCTCTGTTATCGGAAGGGTCTCAGGATTGGAATGGGAAGGAGTTGGATATTCCCATCTCATGTTATAGGAAGGGTCTCAGGTTTGGTATTAGAAGCATTGAGATATCACATCTCATGCTATAGGAAGGGTCTCAGGATTGGAATGGGAAGGACTTGGATATCACATCTCATGCTATAGGGAGGGTCTCAAGTTTGATATTAGAAGCATTGAGATATCACATCTCATGATATCGGAAGGGTCTCACGATTGGAATGGGAAGGAGTTGGATATCACATCTCATGATAAAGGAGGGTCTAAGGTTTGGAAGGGGAAGGATTTGGATATCACATCTCATGTTATAGGACGGGTCTCAGGTTTGGTATTAGAAGCATTGAGATATCAAGTCTCATGGTATAGGAAGGGTCTCAGAATTGGAATGGGAAGGAGTTGGATATCACATCTCAAGCTATAGGAAGGGTCTCAGGATTGGAATGGGAAGGAGTTTGATATCACATCTCATGCCATAGTATGGGTCTCAGGTTTGGTAGAAGCATTGGGATATCACATCTCATGCTATCGGAAGGGTATCAGGATTGGATTTGGAAGGAGTTGGATATCCCATCTCATGCTATAGGAAGGGTCTCAGGTTGGAATGGGAAGGACTTGGATATCACATCTCATGCTATAGGTAGGCTCTCAGGTTTGGAAGGGGAAAGAGTTGGATATCACATTTCATGTTAGAGGTAGGATCTCAGGTTTGGTATTAGAGGCATTGAGATATCACATCTCATGCTATCAGAAGGGTCCCAGGATTGGAATGGGAAGGAGTTGGATATCACATCTCATGCTAAAGGGAGGGTCTCAGGTTTGGAAGGGGAAGGACTTGGATATCACATCTCATGTTATAGGAAGGATCTTAGGTTTGGTATTAGAAGCATTGAGATATCACATCTCATGCTATCGGAAGGATCTCAGGTTTGGTATTAGAGGCATTGAGATATCACATCTCATGCTATCAGAAGGGTCTCAGGATTGGAATGGGAAGGAGTTGGATATCACATCTCATGCTAAATGGAGGGTCTCAGGTTTGTAAGGGGAAGGATTTGGATATCACATCTCATGTTATAGGAAGGATCTCAGGTTTGGTATTAGAAGCATTGAGATATCACATCTCATGCTATCGGAAGTATCTCAGGTTTGGTATTAGAGGCATTGAGATATCACATCTCATGCTATCATAAGGGTCTCAGGATTGGAATGGGAAGGAGTTGGATATCACATCTCATGCTAAAGGGAGGGTCTCAGGTTTGGAAGGGGAAGGATTTGAATATCACATCACATGTTATAGGAAGGATATCAGGTTTGGCATTAGAGGCATTGAGATATCACATCTCATGCTATCGGAAGGGTCTCAGGATTGGAATGGGAAGGCTATGGATATCACATCTCATGCTATAGGAAGGGTCTCAGGTTTGGAACGGGAAGGAGTTGGATATCACATCTCATGTTATAGGAAGAGTCTCAGGTTTGGTATAAGCATTGAGATATCACATCTCTGCAATCGGAAGTGTCTCAGGATTGGGATGGGAAGGATTTGGATATCACATCTCATGCTATAGGAAGGGTCTCAGGTTTGGAACGGGAAGGAGTTGGATATCACATCTCATGTTATAGGAAGAGTCTCAGGTTTGGTATAAGCATTGAGATATCACATCTCTGCAATCGGAAGTGTCTCAGGATTGGAACGGGAAGGAGTTGGATATCCCATCTCATGTTATAGGACTGGTCTCAGGTTTGGTATTAGAAGCATTGAGATATCACATCGCATGCTGTAGGAAGGGTCTCAGGTTTGGAATGGGAAGGAATTGGATATCACATCTCATGTCATAGGAAGGATCTCAGGTTTGGTATTAGAAGCATTGAGATATCACATCTCATGCTATAGGAATGGTCTCAGGATTGGAATGGGAAGGAGTTGGATATTACATTCTTGCTATGGGAAGGGTCTCATGTTTGGAATTGGAAGGAGTTGGATATCACATATGCTATAGGAAGGGTCTCAGGTTTGGAATGGGAAGGAGTTGGATATCACATCTCATGTTATAGGAAGGGTCTCAGGTTTGGTATTAGAAGCATTGAGATATCACATCTCTGCTATCGGAAGTGTCTCAGGATTGGAATGGGAAGGAGTTGGATATCCCATCTCATGTTATAGGACGGGTCTCAGGTTTGTTATTAGAATCATTGAGATATCATATTGCATGCTATAGGAAGGGTCTAAGGATTGGAATGGGAAGGACTTGGATATCACATCTCATGCTATAGGTAGGCTCTCAGGTTTGGAAAGGGAAGGAGTTGGATATCACATTTCATGTTAGAGGAAGGATCTCAGGTTTGGTATTAGAGGCATTGAGATATCACATCTCATGCTATAGGAAGGGTCTCAGGATTGGAATGGGAAGGAGTTGGATATCACATCTCATGCTATAGGAAGGGTCTCAGGTTTGGTATAAGCATTGAGATATCACATCTCATGCTATAGGAAGGGTCTCAGGATTGGAATGGGAAGGATATGTATATGACATCTCATGCCATAGGAAGGGTCTCAGGTTTGGTATAAGCATTGAGATATCACATCTCTGCTTTTGGAAGGGTCTCAGGATTGGAATGGGAAGGAGTTGGATATCCCATCTCATGTTATAGGAAGAGTCTCAGGTTTGGTATTAGAAGCATTGAGATATCACATCTCATGCTATAGGAAGTGTCTCAGGATTGGAATGGGAAGGAATTGGATATCACATCTCATGCTATAGGGAGGGTCTCAAGTTTGATATTAGAAGCATTGAGATATCACATCTCATGCTATAGGAAGGGTCTCAGGATTGGAATGGAAGGAGTTGGATATCACATCTCATGTTATAGGAAGGATCTCAGGTTTGGTATTAGAAGCATTGAGACATCACATCTCATGCTATAGGAAGGGTCTCAGGATTGTAATGGGAAGGAGTTGGATCTCACATCTCATGCTATATGAAGGGTCTCAGGTTTGGTATAAGCATTGAGATATCACATCCCATGCTATAGGAAGGGTCTCAGGATTGGAATGGGAAGGAGTTGTATATGACATCTCATGCCGTAGGAAGGGTCTCAGGTTTGGTATAAGCATTGAGATATCACATCTCTGCTATCGGAAGGGTCTCAGGATTGGAATGGGAAGGAGTTGGATATCCCATCTCATGTTATAGGACGGGTCTCAGGTTTGTTATTAGAATCATTGAGATATCATATTGCATGCTATAGGAAGGGTCTAAGGATTGGAATGGGAAGGACTTGGATATCACATCTCATGCTATAGGTAGGCTCTCAGGTTTGGAAAGGGAAGGAGTTGGATATCACATTTCATGTTAGAGGAAGGATCTCAGGTTTGGTATTAGAGGCATTGAGATATCACATCTCATGCTATAGGAAGGGTCTCAGGATTGGAATGGGAAGGAGTTGGATATCACATCTCATGCTATAGGAAGGGTCTCAGGATTGGTATAAGCATTGAGATATCACATCTCATGCTATAGGAAGGGTCTCAGGATTGGAATGGGAAGGATATGTATATGACATCTCATGCCATAGGAAGGGTCTCAGGTTTGGTATAAGCATTGAGATATCACATCTCTGCTTTTGGAAGGGTCTCAGGATTGGAATGGGAAGGAGTTGGATATCCCATCTCATGTTATAGGAAGAGTCTCAGGTTTGGTATTAGAAGCATTGAGATATCACATCTCATGCTATAGGAAGTGTCTCAGGATTGGAATGGGAAGGACTTGGATATCACATCTCATGCTATAGGGAGGGTCTCAAGTTTGATATTAGAAGCATTGAGATATCACATCTCATGCTATAGGAAGGGTCTCAGGATTGGAATGGAAGGAGTTGGATATCACATCTCATGTTATAGGAAGGATCTCAGGTTTGGTATTAGAAGCATTGAGACATCACATCTCATGCTATAGGAAGGGTCTCAGGATTGGAATGGGAAGGAGTTGGATATCACATCTCATGCTATATGAAGGGTCTCAGGTTTGGTATAAGCATTGTGATATCACATCTCATGCTATAGGAAGGGTCTCAGGATTGGAATGGGAAGGAGTTGTATATGACATCTCATGCCGTAGGAAGGGTCTCAGGTTTGGTATAAGCATTGAGATATCACATCTCTGCTATCGGAAGGGTCTCAGGATTGGAATGGAAAGGAGTTGGATATCCCATCTCATGTTATAGGAAGAGTCTCAGGTTTGGTATTAGAAGCATTGAGATATCACATCTCATGCTATAGGAAGGGTCTCAGGATTGGAATGGGAAGGAGTTGGATATCACATCTCATGCTATAGGAAGGGCCTCAGGTTTGGTATTAGAAGCATTGAGATATCACATCTCATGATATCGGAAGGGTCTCACGATTGGAATGGGAAGAAGTTGGATATCACATCTCATGTTATAGGAAGGATCTCAGGTTTGGTATAAGCATTGAGATATCACATCTCTGTTATCGGAAGGGTCTCAGGATTGGAATGGGAAGGAGTTGGATATTCCCATCTCATGTTATAGGAAGGGTCTCAGGTTTGGTATTAGAAGCATTGAGATATCACATCTCATGCTATAGGAAGGGTCTCAGGATTGGAATGGGAAGGACTTGGATATCACATCTCATGCTATAGGGAGGGTCTCAAGTTTGATATTAGAAGCATTGAGATATCACATCTCATGATATCGGAAGGGTCTCACGATTGGAATGGGAAGGAGTTGGATATCACATCTCATGATAAAGGAGGGTCTAAGGTTTGGAAGGGGAAGGATTTGGATATCACATCTCATGTTATAGGACGGGTCTCAGGTTTGGTATTAGAAGCATTGAGATATCAAGTCTCATGGTATAGGAAGGGTCTCAGAATTGGAATGGGAAGGAGTTGGATATCACATCTCAAGCTATAGGAAGGGTCTCAGGATTGGAATGGGAAGGAGTTTGATATCACATCTCATGCCATAGTATGGGTCTCAGGTTTGGTAGAAGCATTGGGATATCACATCTCATGCTATCGGAAGGGTATCAGGATTGGATTTGGAAGGAGTTGGATATCCCATCTCATGCTATAGGAAGGGTCTCAGGTTGGAATGGGAAGGACTTGGATATCACATCTCATGCTATAGGTAGGCTCTCAGGTTTGGAAGGGGAAAGAGTTGGATATCACATTTCATGTTAGAGGTAGGATCTCAGGTTTGGTATTAGAGGCATTGAGATATCACATCTCATGCTATCAGAACGGTCTCAGGATTGGAATGGGAAGGAGTTGGATATCACATCTCATGCTAAAGGGAGGGTCTCAGGTTTGGAAGGGGAAGGACTTGGATATCACATCTCATGTTATAGGAAGGATCTCAGGTTTGGTATTAGAAGCATTGAGATATCACATCTCATGCTATCGGAAGGATCTCAGGTTTGGTATTAGCGGCATTGAGATATCACATCTCATGCTATCAGAAGGGTCTCAGGATTGGAATGGGAAGGAGTTGGATATCACATCTCATGCTAAAGGGAGGGTCTCAGGTTTGGAAGGGGAAGGATTTGGATATCACATCTCATGTTATAGGAAGGATCTCAGGTTTGGTATTAGAAGCATTGAGATATCACATCTCTTGCTATCGGAAGTATCTCAGGTTTGGTATCAGAGGCATTGAGATATCACATCTCATGCTATCATAAGGGTCTCAGGATTGGAATGGGAAGGAGTTGGATATCACATCTCATGCTAAAGGGAGGGTCTCAGGTTTGGAAGGGGAAGGATTTGAATATCACATCACATGTTATAGGAAGGATCTCAGGTTTGGCATTAGAGGCATTGAGATATCACATCTCATGCTATCGGAAGGGTCTCAGGATTGGAATGGGAAGGCTATGGATATCACATCTCATGCTATAGGAAGGGTCTCAGGTTTGGAACGGGAAGGAGTTGGATATCACATCTCATGTTATAGGAAGAGTCTCAGGTTTGGTATAAGCATTGAGATATCACATCTCTGCAATCGGAAGTGTCTCAGGATTGGGATGGGAAGGATTTGGATATCACATCTCATGCTATAGGAAGGGTCTCAGGTTTGGAACGGGAAGGAGTTGGATATCACATCTCATGTTATAGGAAGAGTCTCAGGTTTGGTATAAGCATTGAGATATCACATCTCTGCAATCGGAAGTGTCTCAGGATTGGAACGGGAAGGAGTTGGATATCCCATCTCATGTTATAGGACTGGTCTCAGGTTTGGTATTAGAAGCATTGAGATATCACATCGCATGCTGTAGGAAGGGTCTCAGGTTTGGAATGGGAAGGAATTGGATATCACATCTCATGTCATAGGAAGGATCTCAGGTTTGGTATTAGAAGCATTGAGATATCACATCTCATGCTATAGGAATGGTCTCAGGATTGGAATGGGAAGGAGTTGGATATTACATTCTTGCTATGGGAAGGGTCTCATGTTTGGAATTGGAAGGAGTTGGATATCACATATGCTATAGGAAGGGTCTCAGGTTTGGAATGGGAAGGAGTTGGATATCACATCTCATGTTATAGGAAGGGTCTCAGGTTTGGTATTAGAAGCATTGAGATATCACATCTCTGCTATCGGAAGTGTCTCAGGATTGGAATGGGAAGGAGTTGGATATCCCATCTCATGTTATAGGACGGGTCTCAGGTTTGTTATTAGAATCATTGAGATATCATATTGCATGCTATAGGAAGGGTCTAAGGATTGGAATGGGAAGGACTTGGATATCACATCTCATGCTATAGGTAGGCTCTCAGGTTTGGAAAGGGAAGGAGTTGGATATCACATTTCATGTTAGAGGAAGGATCTCAGGTTTGGTATTAGAGGCATTGAGATATCACATCTCATGCTATAGGAAGGGTCTCAGGATTGGTATAAGCATTGAGATATCACATCTCATGCTATAGGAAGGGTCTCAGGATTGGAATGGGAAGGATATGTATATGACATCTCATGCCATAGGAAGGGTCTCAGGTTTGGTATAAGCATTGAGATATCACATCTCTGCTTTTGGAAGGGTCTCAGGATTGGAATGGGAAGGAGTTGGATATCCCATCTCATGTTATAGGAAGAGTCTCAGGTTTGGTATTAGAAGCATTGAGATATCACATCTCATGCTATAGGAAGTGTCTCAGGATTGGAATGGGAAGGACTTGGATATCACATCTCATGCTATAGGAAGGGTCTCAGGTTTGGTATAAGCATTGAGATATCACATCTCATGCTATAGGAAGGGTCTCAGGATTGGAATGGAAGGAGTTGGATATCACATCTCATGTTATAGGAAATATCTCAGGTTTGGTATTAGAAGCATTGAGACATCACATCTCATGCTATAGGAAGGGTCTCAGGATTGGAATGGGAAGGAGTTGGATATCACATCTCATGCTATATGAAGGGTCTCAGGTTTGGTATAAGCATTGAGATATCACATCTCATGCTATAGGAAGGGTCTCAGGATTGGAATGGGAAGGAGTTGTATATGACATCTCATGCCGTAGGAAGGGTCTCAGGTTTGGTATAAGCATTGAGATATCACATCTCTGCTATCGGAAGGGTCTCAGGATTGGAATGGAAAGGAGTTGGATATCCCACCTCATGTTATAGGAAGAGTCTCAGGTTTGGTATTAGAAGCATTGAGATATCACATCTCATGCTATAGGAAGGGTCTCAGGATTGGAATGGGAAGGAGTTGGATATCACATCTCATGCTATAGGAAGGGTCTCAGGTTTGGTATAAGCAGTGAGATATCACATCTCATGCTATAGGAAGTGTCTCAGGATTGGAATGGGAAGAAGTTGGATATCACATCTCATGTTATAGGAAGGATCTCAGGTTTGGTATAAGCATTGAGATATCACATCTCTGTTATCGGAAGGGTCTCAGGATTGGAATGGGAAGGAGTTGGATATTCCCATCTCATGTTATAGGAAGGGTCTCAGGTTTGGTATTAGAAGCATTGAGATATCACATCTCATGCTATAGGAAGGGTCTCAGGATTGGAATGGGAAGGACTTGGATATCACATCTCATGCTATAGGGAGGGTCTCAAGTTTGATATTAGAAGCATTGAGATATCACATCTCATGATATCGGAAGGGTCTCAGGATTGGAATGGGAAGGAGTTGGATATCACATCTCATGATAAAGGAGGGTCTAAGGTTTGGAAGGGGAAGGATTTGGATATCACATCTCATGTTATAGGACGGGTCTCAGGTTTGGTATTAGAAGCATTGAGATATCAAGTCTCATGGTACAGGAAGGGTCTCAGAATTAGAATGGGAAGGAGTTGGATATCACATCTCAAGCTATAGGAAGGGTCTCAGGATTGGAATGGGAAGGAGTTTGATATCACATCTCATGCCATAGTATGGGTCTCAGGTTTGGTAGAAGCATTGGGATATCACATCTCATGCTATCGGAAGGGTATCAGGATTGGATTTGGAAGGAGTTGGATATCCCATCTCATGCTATAGGAAGGGTCTCAGCTTGGAATGGGAAGGACTTGGATATCACATCTCATGCTATAGGTAGGCTCTCAGGTTTGGAAGGGGAAAGAGTTGGATATCACATTTCATGTTAGAGGTAGGATCTCAGGTTTGGTATTAGAGGCATTGAGATATCACATCTCATGCTATCAGAAGGGTCTCAGGATTGGAATGGGAAGGAGTTGGATATCACATCTCATGCTAAAGGGAGGGTCTCAGGTTTGGAAGGGGAAGGATTTGGATATCACATCTCATGTTATAGGAAGGATCTCAGGTTTGGTATTAGAAGCATTGAGATATCACATCTCATGCTATCGGAAGTATCTCAGGTTTGGTATTAGAGGCATTGAGATATCACATCTCATGCTATCATAAGGGTCTCAGGATTGGAATGGGAAGGAGTTGGATATCACATCTCATGCTAAAGGGAGGGTCTCAGGTTTGGAAGGGGAAGGATTTGAATATCACATCACATGTTATAGGAAGGATCTCAGGTTTGGCATTAGAGGCATTGAGATATCACATCTCATGCTATCGGAAGGGTCTCAGGATTGGAATGGGAAGGCTATGGATATCACATCTCATGCTATAGGAAGGGTCTCAGGTTTGGAACGGGAAGGAGTTGGATATCACATCTCATGTTATAGGAAGAGTCTCAGGTTTGGTATAAGCATTGAGATATCACATCTCTGCAATCGGAAGTGTCTCAGGATTGGGATGGGAAGGATTTGGATATCACATCTCATGCTATAGGAAGGGTCTCAGGTTTGGAACGGGAAGGAGTTGGATATCACATCTCATGTTATAGGAAGAGTCTCAGGTTTGGTATAAGCATTGAGATATCACATCTCTGCAATCGGAAGTGTCTCAGGATTGGAACGGGAAGGAGTTGGATATCCCATCTCATGTTATAGGACTGGTCTCAGGTTTGGTATTAGAAGCATTGAGATATCACATCGCATGCTGTAGGAAGGGTCTCAGGTTTGGAATGGGAAGGAATTGGATATCACATCTCATGTCATAGGAAGGATCTCAGGTTTGGTATTAGAAGCATTGAGATATCACATCTCATGCTATAGGAATGGTCTCAGGATTGGAATGGGAAGGAGTTGGATATTACATTCTTGCTATGGGAAGGGTCTCATGTTTGGAATTGGAAGGAGTTGGATATCACATATGCTATAGGAAGGGTCTCAGGTTTGGAATGGGAAGGAGTTGGATATCACATCTCATGTTATAGGAAGGGTCTCAGGTTTGGTATTAGAAGCATTGAGATATCACATCTCTGCTATCGGAAGTGTCTCAGGATTGGAATGGGAAGGAGTTGGATATCCCATCTCATGTTATAGGACGGGTCTCAGGTTTGTTATTAGAATCATTGAGATATCATATTGCATGCTATAGGAAGGGTCTAAGGATTGGAATGGGAAGGACTTGGATATCACATCTCATGCTATAGGTAGGCTCTCAGGTTTGGAAAGGGAAGGAGTTGGATATCACATTTCATGTTAGAGGAAGGATCTCAGGTTTGGTATTAGAGGCATTGAGATATCACATCTCATGCTATAGGAAGGGTCTCAGGATTGGTATAAGCATTGAGATATCACATCTCATGCTATAGGAAGGGTCTCAGGATTGGAATGGGAAGGATATGTATATGACATCTCATGCCATAGGAAGGGTCTCAGGTTTGGTATAAGCATTGAGATATCACATCTCTGCTTTTGGAAGGGTCTCAGGATTGGAATGGGAAGGAGTTGGATATCCCATCTCATGTTATAGGAAGAGTCTCAGGTTTGGTATTAGAAGCATTGAGATATCACATCTCATGCTATAGGAAGTGTCTCAGGATTGGAATGGGAAGGACTTGGATATCACATCTCATGCTATAGGAAGGGTCTCAGGTTTGGTATAAGCATTGAGATATCACATCTCATGCTATAGGAAGGGTCTCAGGATTGGAATGGAAGGAGTTGGATATCACATCTCATGCTATATGAAGGGTCTCAGGTTTGGTATAAGCATTGAGATATCACATCTCATGCTATAGGAAGGGTCTCAGGATTGGAATGGGAAGGAGTTGTATATGACATCTCATGCCGTAGGAAGGGTCTCAGGTTTGGTATAAGCATTGAGATATCACATCTCTGCTATCGGAAGGGTCTCATGATTGGAATGGGAAGGAGTTGGATATCCCATCTCATGTTATAGGAAGAGTCTCAGGTTTGGTATTAGAAGCATTGAGATATCACATCTCATGCTATAGGAAGGGTCTCAGGATTGGAATGGGAAGGAGTTGGATATCACATCTCATGCTATAGGAAGGGTCTCAGGTTTGGTATAAGCAGTGAGATATCACATCTCATGCTATAGGAAGTGTCTCAGGATTGGAATGGGAAGAAGTTGGATATCACATCTCATGTTATAGGAAGGATCTCAGGTTTGGTATAAGCATTGAGATATCACATCTCTGTTATCGGAAGGGTCTCAGGATTGGAATGGGAAGGAGTTGGATATTCCCATCTCATGTTATAGGAAGGGTCTCAGGTTTGGTATTAGAAGCATTGAGATATCACATCTCATGCTATAGGAAGGGTCTCAGGATTGGAATGGGAAGGACTTGGATATCACATCTCATGCTATAGGGAGGGTCTCAAGTTTGATATTAGAAGCATTGAGATATCACATCTCATGATATCGGAAGGGTCTCAGGATTGGAATGGGAAGGAGTTGGATATCACATCTCATGATAAAGGAGGGTCTAAGGTTTGGAAGGGGAAGGATTTGGATATCACATCTCATGTTATAGGACGGGTCTCAGGTTTGGTATTAGAAGCATTGAGATATCAAGTCTCATGGTATAGGAAGGGTCTCAGAATTGGAATGGGAAGGAGTTGGATATCACATCTCAAGCTATAGGAAGGGTCTCAGGATTGGAATGGGAAGGAGTTTGATATCACATCTCATGCCATAGTATGGGTCTCAGGTTTGGTAGAAGCATTGGGATATCACATCTCATGCTATCGGAAGGGTATCAGGATTGGATTTGGAAGGAGTTGGATATCCCATCTCATGCTATCGGAAGGGTCTCAGGTTGGAATGGGAAGGAGTTGGATATCACATCTCATGTTATAGGAAGGGTCTCAGGATTGGAATGGGAAGGACTTGGATATCACATCTCATGCTATAGGTAGGCTCTCAGGTTTGGAAGGGGAAAGAGTTGGGTATCACATTTCATGTTAGAGGTAGGATCTCAGGTTTGGTATTAGAGGCATTGAGATATCACATCTCATGCTATCAGAAGGGTCTCAGGATTGGAATGGGAAGGAGTTGGATATCACATCTCATGCTAAAGGGAGGGTCTCAGGTTTGGAAGGGGAAGGATTTGGATATCACATCTCATGTTATAGGAAGAATCTCAGGTTTGGTATTAGAAGCATTGAGATATCACATCTCATGCTATCGGAAGGATCTCAGGTTTGGTATTAGAAGCATTGAGATATCACATCTCATGCTATCAGAAGGGTCTTAGGATTGGAATGGGAAGGAGTTGGATATCACATCTCATGCTAAAGGGAGGGTCTCAGGTTTGGAAGGGGAAGGATTTGGATATCACATCTTATGTTATCGGAAGGATCTCAGGTTTGGTATTAGAAGTATTGAGATATCACATCTCATGCTATAGGAAGCGTCTCAGGATTGGAATGTGAAGGAGTTGGATATCACATCTCAAGCTATAGGAAGGGTCTCAGGTTTGGTATATGCATTGAGATATCACATCTCATGCTATAGGAAGGGTCTCAGGATTGGAATGGGAAGGAGTTGGATATCACATCTCATGTTATAGGAAAGATTTCAGGTTTGGTATTAGAAGCATTGAGACATCACATCTCATGTTATAGGAAGGGTCTCAGGATTGGAACGGGAAGAAGTTGGATATCACATCTCATGCTATAGGAAGGGTCTCAGGTTTGGCATAAGCATTGAGATATCACATCTCATGCTATAGGAAGGGTCACAGGATTGGAATGGGAAGGAGTTGGATATCACATCTCATGCTATATGAAGGGTCTCAGGTTTGGTATAAGCATTGAGATATCACATCTCTGCTATCGGAAGGGTCTCAGGATTGGAATGGGAAGGAGTTGGATATCACATCTCATGCTAACGGGAGGGTCTCAGGTTTGGAAGTGGAAGGATTCGGAAATCACATCTCATGTTATAGGAAGGATCTCAGGTTTGGTATTAGAAGCATTGAGATATCACATCTCATGCTATCAGAAGTGTCTCAGGTTTGGTATTAGAGGCATTGAGATATCACATCTCATGCTATCATAAGGGTCTCAGGATTGGAATGGGAAGGAGTTGGATATCACATCTCATGTTATAAGAAGGATCTCAGGTTTGGTATTAGAAGCATTGAGACATCACATCTCATGCTATAGGAAGTGTCTCAGGATTGGAATGGGAAGGAGTTGGATATCACATCTCATGCTATAGGAAGGGTCTCAGATTTGGTATAAGCATTGAGATATCACATCTCATGCTATAGGAAGGGTCTCAGGATTGGAATGGGAAGGAGTTGTATATGACATCTCAGGCCATAGGAAGGGTCTCAGATTTGGTATAAGCATTGAGATATCACATCTCTGCTATCGGAAGGGTCTCAGGATTGGAATGGGGAGGACTTGGATGTCACATCTCATGCTATAGGGAGGGTCTCAAGTTTGATATTAGAAGCATTGAGATAACAAATCTCATGATATCGGAAGGGTCTCAGGATTGGAATGGGAAGAAATTGGATATCACATCTCATGATAAAGGAAGGGTCTAAGGTTTGGAAGGTGAAGGATTTGGATATCACATCTCATGTTATAGGACGGGTCTCAGGTTTGGTATTAGAAGCATTGAGATATCAAGTCTCAAGGTATAGGAAGGGTGTCAGAATTGGAATGGGAAGGAGTTGGATATCACATCTCAAGCTATAGGTATGGTCTCAGGATTGGAATGGGAAGGAGTTTGATATCACATCTCATGCCATAGTATGGGTCTCAGGTTTGGTAGAAGCATTGGGATATCACATCTCATGCTATCGGAAGGGTATCAGTATTGGATTTGGAAGTAGTTGGATATCCCATCTCATGCTATAGGAAGGGTCTCAGGTTGGAATGGGAAGGAATTGGATATCACATTTCATGTTATAGGAAGGGTCTCAGGATTGGAATGGGAAGGACTTGGATATCATATCTCATGCTATAGGAAGGCTCTCAGGTTTGGAAGGGGAAGGAGTTGGATATCACATTTCATGTTAGAGGAAGGATCTCAGGTTTGGTATTAGAGGCCTTGAGATATCACATCTCATGCTATAGGAAGGGTCTCAGGATTGGAATGGGAAGGAGTTGGATATCACATCTCAAGCTATAGGAATGGTCTCAGGTTTGGTATAAGCATTGAGATATCACATCTCATGCTATAGGAAGGGTCTCAGGATTGGAATGGGAAGGAGTTGGATATCACATCTCATGTTATAGGAAAGATCTCAGGTTTGGTATTAGAAGCATTGAGACATCACATCTCATGTTATAGGAAGGGTCTCAGGATTGGAATGGGAAGAAGTTGGATATCACATCCCATGCTATAGGAAGGGTCTCAGGTTTGGAAGGGGAAGGAGTTGGATATCCAATCTCATGTTATAGGACTGGTCTCGGGATTGGTATTAGAAGCATTGAGATATCACATCGCATGCTATAGGAAGGTTCTCAGGTTTGGAATGGGGAGGAATTGGATATCACATCTCATGTCATAGGAAGGATCTCAGGTTTGGTATTAGAAGCATTGAGATATCACATCTCATGCTATAGGAATGGTCTCAGGATTGGAATGGGAAGGAGTTGGATATTAGACTCTTGCTATAGGAAGGGTCTCATGTTTGGAATGGGAAGGAGTTGGATATCACATATGCTATAGGAAGGGTCTCAGGTTTGGACCGGGAAGGAGTTGGATATCACATCTCATGTTATAGGAAGGGTTTCAGGTTTGGTATAAGCATTGAGATATCACATCTCTGCTATCGGAAGTGTCTCAGGATTGGAATGGGAAGGAGTTGGATATCCCATCTCATGTTATAGGACGGGTCTCAGGTTTGTTATTAGAATCATTGAGATATCATATTGCATGCTGTAGGAAGGGTCTAAGGATTGGAATGGGAAGGACTTGGATATCACATCTCATGCTATAGGTAGGCTCTCAGGTTTGGAAAGGGAAGGAGATGTTAGAGGAAGGATCTCAGGTTTGGTATTAGAGGCATTGAGATATCACATCTCATGCTATAGGAAGGGTCTCAGGATTGGAATGGGAAGGAGTTGGATATCACATCTCATGCTATAGGAAGGGTCTCAGGTTTGGTATAAGCATTGAGATATCACATCTCATGCTATAGGAAGGGTCTCCGGTTTGGAACGGGAAGGATTTGGATATCACATCTCATGTTATAGGAAGGGTCTCAGGTTTGGTATAAGCATTGAGATATCACATCTCATGCTATAGGAAGGGTCTCAGGATTGGAATGGGAAGGAGTTGTATATGACATCTCATGCCATAGGAAGGGTCTCAGGTTTGGTATAAGCATTGAGATATCACATCACATGCTATAGGAAGGGTCTCAGGATTGGAATGGGAAGGACTTGGATATCACATCTCATTCTATAGGCAGGGTCTCAGGTTTGGAAAGGGAAGGAGATGGATATCACATTTCATGTTAGAGGTAGGATCTCAGGTTTGGTATTAGAGGCATTGAAATATCACATCTCATGCTATCAGAAGGGTCTCAGGATTGGAATGGGAAGGAGTTGGATATCACATCTCATGCTAACGGGAGGGTCTCAGGTTTGGAAGTGGAAGGATTTGGAAATCACATCTCATGTTATAGGAAGGATCTCAGATTTGGTATTAGAAGCATTGAGATATCACATCTCATGCTATCAGAAGTATCTCAGGTTTGGTATTAGAGGCATTGAGATATCACATCTCATGCTATCATAAGGGTCTCAGGATTGGAATGGGAAGGAGTTGGATATCACATCTCATGTTATAAGAAGGATCTCAGGTTTGGTATTAGAAGCATTGAGACATCACATCTCATGCTATAGGAAGGGTCTCAGGATTGGAATGGGAAGGAGTTGGATATCACATCTCATGCTATAGGAAGGGTCTCAGATTTGGTATAAGCATTGAGATATCACATCTCATGCTATAGGAAGGGTCTCAGGATTGGAATGGGAAGGAGTTGTATATGACATCTCAGGCCATAGGAAGGGTCTCAGGTTTGGTATAAGCATTGAGATATCACATCTCTGCTATCGGAAGGGTCTCAGGATTGGAATGGGGAGGACTTGGATGTCACATCTCATGCTATAGGGAGGGTCTCAAGTTTGATATTAGAAGCATTGACATAACAAATCTCATGATATCGGAAGGGTCTCAGGATTGGAATGGGAAGGAATTGGATATCACATCTCATGATAAAGGAAGGGTCTAAGGTTTGGAAGGGGAAGGATTTGGATATCACATCTCATGTTATAGGACGGGTCTCAGGTTTGGTATTAGAAGCATTGAGATATCAAGTCTCAAGGTATAGGAAGGGTGTCAGAATTGGAATGGGAAGGAGTTGGATATCACATCTCAAGCTATAGGTAGGGTCTCAGGATTGGAATGGGAAGGAGTTTGATATCACATCTCATGCCATAGTATGGGTCTCAGGTTTTGTAGAAGCATTGGGATATCACATCTCATGCTATCGGAAGGGTATCAGTATTGGATTTGGAAGGAGTTGGATATCCCATCTCATGCTATAGGAAGGGTCTCAGGTTGGAATGGGAAGGAATTGGATATCACATTTCATGTTATAGGAAGGGTCTCAGGATTGGAATGGGAAGGACTTGGATATCACATCTCATGCTATAGGAAGGGTCTCAGGATTGGAATGGGAAGGAGTTGGATATCACATCTCAAGCTATAGGAAGGGTCTCAGGTTTGGTATAAGCATTGAGATATCACATCTCATGCTATAGGAAGGGTCTCAGGATTGGAATGGGAAGGAGTTGGATATCACATCTCATGTTATAGGAAAGATCTCAGGTTTGGTATTAGAAGCATTGAGACATCACATCTCATGTTATAGGAAGGGTCTCAGGATTGGAATGGGAAGAAGTTGGATATCACATCCCATGCTATAGGAAGGGTCTCAGGTTTGGAAGGGGAAGGAGTTGGATATCCAATCTCATGTTATAGGACTGGTCTCGGGTTTGGTATTAGAAGCATTGAGATATCACATCGCATGCTATAGGAAGGTTCTCAGGTTTGGAATGGGGAGGAATTGGATATCACATCTCATGTCATAGGAAGGATCTCAGGTTTGGTATTAGAAGCATTGAGATATCACATCTCATGCTATAGGAATGGTCTCAGGATTGGAATGGGAAGGAGTTGGATATTACACTCTTGCTATAGGAAGGGTCTCATGTTTGGAATGGGAAGGAGTTGGATATCACATATGCTATAGGAAGGGTCTCAGGTTTGGACCGGGAAGGAGTTGGATATCACATCTCATGTTATAGGAAGGGTCTCAGGTTTGGTATAAGCATTGAGATATCACATCTCTGCTATCGGAAGTGTCTCAGGATTGGAATGGGAAGGAGTTGGATATCCCATCTCATGTTATAGGACGGGTCTCAGGTTTGTTATTAGAATCATTGAGATATCATATTGCATGCTGTAGGAAGGGTCTAAGGATTGGAATGGGAAGGACTTGGATATCACATCTCATGCTATAGGTAGGCTCTCAGGTTTGGAAAGGGAAGGAGTTGGATATCACATTTCATGTTAGAGGAAGGATCTCAGGTTTGGTATTAGAGGCATTGAGATATCACATCTCATGCTATAGGAAGGGTCTCAGGATTGGAATGGGAAGGAGTTGGATATCACATCTCATGCTATAGGAAGGGTCTCAGGTTTGGTATAAGCATTGAGATATCACATCTCATGCTATAGGAAGGGTCTCGGGATTGGAATGGGAAGGAGTTGGATATCACATCTCATATTATAGGAAGGATCTCAGGTTTGGTATTAGAAGCATTGAGACATCACATCTCATGCTATAGGAAGGGTCTCAGGATTGGAATGGGAAGGAGTTGGATATCACATCTCATGCTATAGGAAGGGTCTCAGGTTTGGTATAAGCATTGAGATATCACATCTCATGCTATAGGAAGGGTCTCAGGATTGGAATGGGAAGGAGGTGTATATGACATCTCATGCTGTAGGAAGGGTCTCAGGTTTGGTATAAACATTGAGATATCACATCTCTGCTATCGAAAGGGTCTCAGGATTGGAATGGGAAGGAGTTGGATATCCCATCTCATGTTATAGGAAGAGTCTCAGGTTTGGTATTAGAAGCATTGAGATATCACATCTCATGCTATAGGAAGTGTCTCAGGATTGGAATGGGAAGGACTTGGGTATCACATCTCATGATATAGGGAGGGTCTCGAGTTTGATATTAGAAGCATTGAGATATCACATCTCATGCTATAGGAAGGGTCTCAGGATTGGAATGGGAAGGAGTTGGATATCACATCTCATGCTATAGGAAGGGTCTCAGGTTTGGTATAAGCAGTGAGATATCACATCTCATGCTATAGGAAGTGTCTCAGGATTGGAATGGGAAGGAGTTGGATATCACATCTAATGTTATAGGAAGGACCTCAGGTTTGGTATAAGCATTGAGATATCACATCTCTGCTATCGGAAGAGTCTCAGGATTGGAATGGGAAGGAGTTGGATATTCCCATCTCATGTTATAGGAAGGGTCTCAGGTTTGGTATTAGAAGCATTGAGATATCACATCTCATGCAATAGGAAGGGTGTCAGGATTGGAATGGGAAGGAGTTGGATATCACATCTCATGATAAAGGAGGGTCTAAGGTTTGGAAGGGGAAGGATTTGGATATCACATCTCATGTTATAGGACGGGTCTCAGGTTTGGTATTAGAAGCATTGAGATATCAAGTCTCATGGTATAGGAAGGGTCTCAGAATTGGAATGGGAAGGAGTTGGATATCACATCTCAAGCTATAGGAAGGGTCTCAGGATTGGAATGGGAAGGAGTTTGATATCACATCTCATGCCATAGTATGGGTCTCAGGTTTGGTAGAAGCATTGGGATATCACATCTCATGCTATCGGAAGGGTATCAGGATTGGATTTGGAAGGAGTTGGATATCCCATCTCATGCTATAGGAAGGGTCTCAGGTTGGAATGGGAAGGACTTGGATATCACATCTCATGCTATAGGTAGGCTCTCAGGTTTGGAAGGGGAAAGAGTTGGATATCACATTTCATGTTAGAGGTAGGATCTCAGGTTTGGTATTAGAGGCATTGAGATATCACATCTCATGCTATCAGAAGGGTCTCAGGATTGGAATGGGAAGGAGTTGGATATCACATCTCATGCTAAAGGGAGGGTCTCAGGTTTGGAAGGGGAAGGACTTGGATATCACATCTCATGTTATAGGAAGGATCTCAGGTTTGGTATTAGAAGCATTGAGATATCACATCTCATGCTATCGGAAGGATCTCAGGTTTGGTATTAGCGGCATTGAGATATCACATCTCATGCTATCAGAAGGGTCTCAGGATTGGAATGGGAAGGAGTTGGATATCACATCTCATGCTAAAGGGAGGGTCTCAGGTTTGGAAGGGGAAGGATTTGGATATCACATCTCATGTTATAGGAAGGATCTCAGGTTTGGTATTAGAAGCATTGAGATATCACATCTCTTGCTATCGGAAGTATCTCAGGTTTGGTATCAGAGGCATTGAGATATCACATCTCATGCTATCATAAGGGTCTCAGGATTGGAATGGGAAGGAGTTGGATATCACATCTCATGCTAAAGGGAGGGTCTCAGGTTTGGAAGGGGAAGGATTTGAATATCACATCACATGTTATAGGAAGGATCTCAGGTTTGGCATTAGAGGCATTGAGATATCACATCTCATGCTATCGGAAGGGTCTCAGGATTGGAATGGGAAGGCTATGGATATCACATCTCATGCTATAGGAAGGGTCTCAGGTTTGGAACGGGAAGGAGTTGGATATCACATCTCATGTTATAGGAAGAGTCTCAGGTTTGGTATAAGCATTGAGATATCACATCTCTGCAATCGGAAGTGTCTCAGGATTGGGATGGGAAGGATTTGGATATCACATCTCATGCTATAGGAAGGGTCTCAGGTTTGGAACGGGAAGGAGTTGGATATCACATCTCATGTTATAGGAAGAGTCTCAGGTTTGGTATAAGCATTGAGATATCACATCTCTGCAATCGGAAGTGTCTCAGGATTGGAACGGGAAGGAGTTGGATATCCCATCTCATGTTATAGGACTGGTCTCAGGTTTGGTATTAGAAGCATTGAGATATCACATCGCATGCTGTAGGAAGGGTCTCAGGTTTGGAATGGGAAGGAATTGGATATCACATCTCATGTCATAGGAAGGATCTCAGGTTTGGTATTAGAAGCATTGAGATATCACATCTCATGCTATAGGAATGGTCTCAGGATTGGAATGGGAAGGAGTTGGATATTACATTCTTGCTATGGGAAGGGTCTCATGTTTGGAATTGGAAGGAGTTGGATATCACATATGCTATAGGAAGGGTCTCAGGTTTGGAATGGGAAGGAGTTGGATATCACATCTCATGTTATAGGAAGGGTCTCAGGTTTGGTATTAGAAGCATTGAGATATCACATCTCTGCTATCGGAAGTGTCTCAGGATTGGAATGGGAAGGAGTTGGATATCCCATCTCATGTTATAGGACGGGTCTCAGGTTTGTTATTAGAATCATTGAGATATCATATTGCATGCTATAGGAAGGGTCTAAGGATTGGAATGGGAAGGACTTGGATATCACATCTCATGCTATAGGTAGGCTCTCAGGTTTGGAAAGGGAAGGAGTTGGATATCACATTTCATGTTAGAGGAAGGATCTCAGGTTTGGTATTAGAGGCATTGAGATATCACATCTCATGCTATAGGAAGGGTCTCAGGATTGGTATAAGCATTGAGATATCACATCTCATGCTATAGGAAGGGTCTCAGGATTGGAATGGGAAGGATATGTATATGACATCTCATGCCATAGGAAGGGTCTCAGGTTTGGTATAAGCATTGAGATATCACATCTCTGCTTTTGGAAGGGTCTCAGGATTGGAATGGGAAGGACTTGGGTATCACATCTCATGATATAGGGAGGGTCTCAAGTTTGATATTAGAAGCATTGAGATATCACATCTCATGCTATAGGAAGGGTCTCAGGATTGGAATGGGAAGGAGTTGGATATCACATCTCATGCTATAGGAAGGGTCTCAGGTTTGGTATAAGCAGTGAGATATCACATCTCATGCTATAGGAAGTGTCTCAGGATTGGAATGGGAAGGAGTTGGATATCACATCTAATGTTATAGGAAGGACCTCAGGTTTGGTATAAGCATTGAGATATCACATCTCTGCTATCGGAAGGGTCTCAGGATTGGAATGGGAAGGAGTTGGATATTCCCATCTCATGTTATAGGAAGGGTCTCAGGTTTGGTATTAGAAGCATTGAGATATCACATCTCATGCTATAGGAAGGGTGTCAGGATTGGAATGGGAAGGAGTTGGATATCACATCTCATGATAAAGGAGGGTCTAAGGTTTGGAAGGGGAAGGATTTGGATATCACAACTCATGTTATAGGACGGGTCTCAGGTTTGGTATTAGAAGCATTGAGATATCAAGTCTCATGGTATAGGAAGGGTCTCAGAATTGGAATGGGAAGGAGTTGGATATCACATCTCAAGCTATAGGAAGGGTCTCAGGATTGGAATGGGAAGGAGTTTGATATCACATCTCATGCCATAGTATGGGTCTCAGGTTTGGTAGAAGCATTGGGATATCACATCTCATGCTATCGGAAGGGTATCAGGATTGGATTTGGAAGGAGTTGGATATCCCATCTCATGCTATAGGAAGGGTCTCAGGTTGGAATGGGAAGGACTTGGATATCACATCTCATGCTATAGGTAGGCTCTCAGGTTTGGAAGGGGAAAGAGTTGGATATCACATTTCATGTTAGAGGTAGGATCTCAGGTTTGGTATTAGAGGCATTGAGATATCACATCTCATGCTATCAGAAGGGTCTCAGGATTGGAATGGGAAGGAGTTGGATATCACATCTCATGCTAAAGGGAGGGTCTCAGGTTTGGAAGGGGAAGGACTTGGATATCACATCTCATGTTATAGGAAGGATCTCAGGTTTGGTATTAGAAGCATTGAGATATCACATCTCATGCTATCGGAAGGATCTCAGGTTTGGAATGGGAAGGAGTTGGATATTCCCATCTCATGTTATAGGAAGGGTCTCAGGTTTGGTATTAGAAGCATTGAGATATCACATCTCATGCTATAGGAAGGGTGTCAGGATTGGAATGGGAAGGAGTTGGATATCACATCTCATGATAAAGGAGGGTCTAAGGTTTGGAAGGGGAAGGATTTGGATATCACAACTCATGTTATAGGACGGGTCTCAGGTTTGGTATTAGAAGCATTGAGATATCAAGTCTCATGGTATAGGAAGGGTCTCAGAATTGGAATGGGAAGGAGTTGGATATCACATCTCAAGCTATAGGAAGGGTCTCAGGATTGGAATGGGAAGGAGTTTGATATCACATCTCATGCCATAGTATGGGTCTCAGGTTTGGTAGAAGCATTGGGATATCACATCTCATGCTATCGGAAGGGTATCAGGATTGGATTTGGAAGGAGTTGGATATCCCATCTCATGCTATAGGAAGGGTCTCAGGTTGGAATGGGAAGGACTTGGATATCACATCTCATGCTATAGGTAGGCTCTCAGGTTTGGAAGGGGAAAGAGTTGGATATCACATTTCATGTTAGAGGTCGGATCTCAGGTTTGGTATTAGAGGCATTGAGATATCACATCTCATGCTATCAGAAGGGTCTCAGGATTGGAATGGGAAGGAGTTGGATATCACATCTCATGCTAAAGGGAGGGTCTCAGGTTTGGAAGGGGAAGGACTTGGATATCACATCTCATGTTATAGGAAGGATCTCAGGTTTGGTATTAGAAGCATTGAGATATCACATCTCATGCTATCGGAAGGATCTCAGGTTTGGTATTAGCGGCATTGAGATATCACATCTCATGCTATCAGAAGGGTCTCAGGATTGGAATGGGAAGGAGTTGGATATCACATCTCATGCTAAAGGGAGGGTCTCAGGTTTGGAAGGGGAAGGATTTGGATATCACATCTCATGTTATAGGAAGGATCTCAGGTTTGGTATTAGAAGCATTGAGATATCACATCTCTTGCTATCGGAAGTATCTCAGGTTTGGTATCAGAGGCATTGAGATATCACATCTCATGCTATCATAAGGGTCTCAGGATTGGAATGGGAAGGAGTTGGATATCACATCTCATGCTAAAGGGAGGGTCTCAGGTTTGGAAGGGGAAGGATTTGAATATCACATCACATGTTATAGGAAGGATCTCAGGTTTGGCATTAGAGGCATTGAGATATCACATCTCATGCTATCGGAAGGGTCTCAGGATTGGAATGGGAAGGCTATGGATATCACATCTCATGCTATAGGAAGGGTCTCAGGTTTGGAACGGGAAGGAGTTGGATATCACATCTCATGTTATAGGAAGAGTCTCAGGTTTGGTATAAGCATTGAGATATCACATCTCTGCAATCGGAAGTGTCTCAGGATTGGGATGGGAAGGATTTGGATATCACATCTCATGCTATAGGAAGGGTCTCAGGTTTGGAACGGGAAGGAGTTGGATATCACATCTCATGTTATAGGAAGAGTCTCAGGTTTGGTATAAGCATTGAGATATCACATCTCTGCAATCGGAAGTGTCTCAGGATTGGAACGGGAAGGAGTTGGATATCCCATCTCATGTTATAGGACTGGTCTCAGGTTTGGTATTAGAAGCATTGAGATATCACATCGCATGCTGTAGGAAGGGTCTCAGGTTTGGAATGGGAAGGAATTGGATATCACATCTCATGTCATAGGAAGGATCTCAGGTTTGGTATTAGAAGCATTGAGATATCACATCTCATGCTATAGGAATGGTCTCAGGATTGGAATGGGAAGGAGTTGGATATTACATTCTTGCTATGGGAAGGGTCTCATGTTTGGAATTGGAAGGAGTTGGATATCACATATGCTATAGGAAGGGTCTCAGGTTTGGAATGGGAAGGAGTTGGATATCACATCTCATGTTATAGGAAGGGTCTCAGGTTTGGTATTAGAAGCATTGAGATATCACATCTCTGCTATCGGAAGTGTCTCAGGATTGGAATGGGAAGGAGTTGGATATCCCATCTCATGTTATAGGACGGGTCTCAGGTTTGTTATTAGAATCATTGAGATATCATATTGCATGCTATAGGAAGGGTCTAAGGATTGGAATGGGAAGGACTTGGATATCACATCTCATGCTATAGGTAGGCTCTCAGGTTTGGAAAGGGAAGGAGTTGGATATCACATTTCATGTTAGAGGAAGGATCTCAGGTTTGGTATTAGAGGCATTGAGATATCACATCTCATGCTATAGGAAGGGTCTCAGGATTGGTATAAGCATTGAGATATCACATCTCATGCTATAGGAAGGGTCTCAGGATTGGAATGGGAAGGATATGTATATGACATCTCATGCCATAGGAAGGGTCTCAGGTTTGGTATAAGCATTGAGATATCACATCTCTGCTTTTGGAAGGGTCTCAGGATTGGAATGGGAAGGACTTGGGTATCACATCTCATGATATAGGGAGGGTCTCAAGTTTGATATTAGAAGCATTGAGATATCACATCTCATGCTATAGGAAGGGTCTCAGGATTGGAATGGGAAGGAGTTGGATATCACATCTCATGCTATAGGAAGGGTCTCAGGTTTGGTATAAGCAGTGAGATATCACATCTCATGCTATAGGAAGTGTCTCAGGATTGGAATGGGAAGGAGTTGGATATCACATCTAATGTTATAGGAAGGACCTCAGGTTTGGTATAAGCATTGAGATATCACATCTCTGCTATCGGAAGGGTCTCAGGATTGGAATGGGAAGGAGTTGGATATTCCCATCTCATGTTATAGGAAGGGTCTCAGGTTTGGTATTAGAAGCATTGAGATATCACATCTCATGCTATAGGAAGGGTGTCAGGATTGGAATGGGAAGGAGTTGGATATCACATCTCATGATAAAGGAGGGTCTAAGGTTTGGAAGGGGAAGGATTTGGATATCACAACTCATGTTATAGGACGGGTCTCAGGTTTGGTATTAGAAGCATTGAGATATCAAGTCTCATGGTATAGGAAGGGTCTCAGAATTGGAATGGGAAGGAGTTGGATATCACATCTCAAGCTATAGGAAGGGTCTCAGGATTGGAATGGGAAGGAGTTTGATATCACATCTCATGCCATAGTATGGGTCTCAGGTTTGGTAGAAGCATTGGGATATCACATCTCATGCTATCGGAAGGGTATCAGGATTGGATTTGGAAGGAGTTGGATATCCCATCTCATGCTATAGGAAGGGTCTCAGGTTGGAATGGGAAGGACTTGGATATCACATCTCATGCTATAGGTAGGCTCTCAGGTTTGGAAGGGGAAAGAGTTGGATATCACATTTCATGTTAGAGGTAGGATCTCAGGTTTGGTATTAGAGGCATTGAGATATCACATCTCATGCTATCAGAAGGGTCTCAGGATTGGAATGGGAAGGAGTTGGATATCACATCTCATGCTAAAGGGAGGGTCTCAGGTTTGGAAGGGGAAGGACTTGGATATCACATCTCATGTTATAGGAAGGATCTCAGGTTTGGTATTAGAAGCATTGAGATATCACATCTCATGCTATCGGAAGGATCTCAGGTTTGGAATGGGAAGGAGTTGGATATTCCCATCTCATGTTATAGGAAGGGTCTCAGGTTTGGTATTAGAAGCATTGAGATATCACATCTCATGCTATAGGAAGGGTGTCAGGATTGGAATGGGAAGGAGTTGGATATCACATCTCATGATAAAGGAGGGTCTAAGGTTTGGAAGGGGAAGGATTTGGATATCACAACTCATGTTATAGGACGGGTCTCAGGTTTGGTATTAGAAGCATTGAGATATCAAGTCTCATGGTATAGGAAGGGTCTCAGAATTGGAATGGGAAGGAGTTGGATATCACATCTCAAGCTATAGGAAGGGTCTCAGGATTGGAATGGGAAGGAGTTTGATATCACATCTCATGCCATAGTATGGGTCTCAGGTTTGGTAGAAGCATTGGGATATCACATCTCATGCTATCGGAAGGGTATCAGGATTGGATTTGGAAGGAGTTGGATATCCCATCTCATGCTATAGGAAGGGTCTCAGGTTGGAATGGGAAGGACTTGGATATCACATCTCATGCTATAGGTAGGCTCTCAGGTTTGGAAGGGGAAAGAGTTGGATATCACATTTCATGTTAGAGGTCGGATCTCAGGTTTGGTATTAGAGGCATTGAGATATCACATCTCATGCTATCAGAAGGGTCTCAGGATTGGAATGGGAAGGAGTTGGATATCACATCTCATGCTAAAGGGAGGGTCTCAGGTTTGGAAGGGGAAGGACTTGGATATCACATCTCATGTTATAGGAAGGATCTCAGGTTTGGTATTAGAAGCATTGAGATATCACATCTCATGCTATCGGAAGGATCTCAGGTTTGGTATTAGCGGCATTGAGATATCACATCTCATGCTATCAGAAGGGTCTCAGGATTGGAATGGGAAGGAGTTGGATATCACATCTCATGCTAAAGGGAGGGTCTCAGGTTTGGAAGGGGAAGGATTTGGATATCACATCTCATGTTATAGGAAGGATCTCAGGTTTGGTATTAGAAGCATTGAGATATCACATCTCTTGCTATCGGAAGTATCTCAGGTTTGGTATCAGAGGCATTGAGATATCACATCTCATGCTATCATAAGGGTCTCAGGATTGGAATGGGAAGGAGTTGGATATCACATCTCATGCTAAAGGGAGGGTCTCAGGTTTGGAAGGGGAAGGATTTGAATATCACATCACATGTTATAGGAAGGATCTCAGGTTTGGCATTAGAGGCATTGAGATATCACATCTCATGCTATCGGAAGGGTCTCAGGATTGGAATGGGAAGGCTATGGATATCACATCTCATGCTATAGGAAGGGTCTCAGGTTTGGAACGGGAAGGAGTTGGATATCACATCTCATGTTATAGGAAGAGTCTCAGGTTTGGTATAAGCATTGAGATATCACATCTCTGCAATCGGAAGTGTCTCAGGATTGGGATGGGAAGGATTTGGATATCACATCTCATGCTATAGGAAGGGTCTCAGGTTTGGAACGGGAAGGAGTTGGATATCACATCTCATGTTATAGGAAGAGTCTCAGGTTTGGTATAAGCATTGAGATATCACATCTCTGCAATCGGAAGTGTCTCAGGATTGGAACGGGAAGGAGTTGGATATCCCATCTCATGTTATAGGACTGGTCTCAGGTTTGGTATTAGAAGCATTGAGATATCACATCGCATGCTGTAGGAAGGGTCTCAGGTTTGGAATGGGAAGGAATTGGATATCACATCTCATGTCATAGGAAGGATCTCAGGTTTGGTATTAGAAGCATTGAGATATCACATCTCATGCTATAGGAATGGTCTCAGGATTGGAATGGGAAGGAGTTGGATATTACATTCTTGCTATGGGAAGGGTCTCATGTTTGGAATTGGAAGGAGTTGGATATCACATATGCTATAGGAAGGGTCTCAGGTTTGGAATGGGAAGGAGTTGGATATCACATCTCATGTTATAGGAAGGGTCTCAGGTTTGGTATTAGAAGCATTGAGATATCACATCTCTGCTATCGGAAGTGTCTCAGGATTGGAATGGGAAGGAGTTGGATATCCCATCTCATGTTATAGGACGGGTCTCAGGTTTGTTATTAGAATCATTGAGATATCATATTGCATGCTATAGGAAGGGTCTAAGGATTGGAATGGGAAGGACTTGGATATCACATCTCATGCTATAGGTAGGCTCTCAGGTTTGGAAAGGGAAGGAGTTGGATATCACATTTCATGTTAGAGGAAGGATCTCAGGTTTGGTATTAGAGGCATTGAGATATCACATCTCATGCTATAGGAAGGGTCTTAGGATTGGTATAAGCATTGAGATATCACATCTCATGCTATAGGAAGGGTCTCAGGATTGGAATGGGAAGGATATGTATATGACATCTCATGCCATAGGAAGGGTCTCAGGTTTGGTATAAGCATTGAGATATCACATCTCTGCTTTTGGAAGGGTCTCAGGATTGGAATGGGAAGGAGTTGTATATGACATCTCATGCCGTAGGAAGGGTCTCAGGTTTGGTATAAGCATTGAGATATCACATCTCTGCTATCGGAAGGGTCTCAGGATTGGAATGGAAAGGAGTTGGATATCCCACCTCATGTTATAGGAAGAGTCTCAGGTTTGGTATTGGAAGCATTGAGATATCACATCTCATGCTATAGGAAGGGTCTCAGGATTGGAATGGGAAGGAGTTGGATATCACATCTCATGCTATAGGAAGGGTCTCAGGTTTGGTATAAGCAGTGAGATATCACATCTCATGCTATAGGAAGGGTCTCAGGATTGGAATGGGAAGGAGTTGGATATCACATCTCATGCTATATGAAGGGTCTCAGGTTTGTTATTAGAATCATTGAGATATCATATTGCATGCTATAGGAAGGGTCTAAGGATTGGAATGGGAAGGACTTGGATATCACATCTCATGCTATAGGTAGGCTCTCAGGTTTGGAAAGGGAAGGAGTTGGATATCACATTTCATGTTAGAGGAAGGATCTCAGGTTTGGTATTAGAGGCATTGAGATATCACATCTCATGCTATAGGAAGGGTCTCAGGATTGGTATAAGCATTGAGATATCACATCTCATGCTATAGGAAGGGTCTCAGGATTGGAATGGGAAGGATATGTATATGACATCTCATGCCATAGGAAGGGTCTCAGGTTTGGTATAAGCATTGAGATATCACATCTCTGCTTTTGGAAGGGTCTCAGGATTGGAATGGGAAGGAGTTGGATATCCCATCTCATGTTATAGGAAGAGTCTCAGGTTTGGTATTAGAAGCATTGAGATATCACATCTCATGCTATAGGAAGTGTCTCAGGATTGGAATGGGAAGGACTTGGATATCACATCTCATGCTATAGGAAGGGTCTCAGGTTTGGTATAAGCATTGAGATATCACATCTCATGCTATAGGAAGGGTCTCAGGATTGGAATGGAAGGAGTTGGATATCACATCTCATGTTATAGGAAAGATCTCAGGTTTGGTATTAGAAGCATTGAGACATCACATCTCATGCTATAGGAAGGGTCTCAGGATTGGAATGGGAAGGAGTTGGATATCACATCTCATGCTATATGAAGGGTCTCAGGTTTGGTATAAGCATTGAGATATCACATCTCATGCTATAGGAAGGGTCTCAGGATTGGAATGGGAAGGAGTTGTATATGACATCTCATGCCGTAGGAAGGGTCTCAGGTTTGGTATAAGCATTGAGATATCACATCTCTGCTATCGGAAGGGTCTCAGGATTGGAATGGAAAGGAGTTGGATATCCCACCTCATGTTATAGGAAGAGTCTCAGGTTTGGTATTAGAAGCATTGAGATATCACATCTCATGCTATAGGAAGGGTCTCAGGATTGGAATGGGAAGGAGTTGGATATCACATCTCATGCTATAGGAAGGGTCTCAGGTTTGGTATAAGCAGTGAGATATCACATCTCATGCTATAGGAAGTGTCTCAGGATTGGAATGGGAAGAAGTTGGATATCACATCTCATGTTATAGGAAGGATCTCAGGTTTGGTATAAGCATTGAGATATCACATCTCTGTTATCGGAAGGGTCTCAGGATTGGAATGGGAAGGAGTTGGATATTCCCATCTCATGTTATAGGAAGGGTCTCAGGTTTGGTATTAGAAGCATTGAGATATCACATCTCATGCTATAGGAAGGGTCTCAGGATTGGAATGGGAAGGACTTGGATATCACATCTCATGCTATAGGGAGGGTCTCAAGTTTGATATTAGAAGCATTGAGATATCACATCTCATGATATCGGAAGGGTCTCAGGATTGGAATGGGAAGGAGTTGGATATCACATCTCATGATAAAGGAGGGTCTAAGGTTTGGAAGGGGAAGGATTTGGATATCACATCTCATGTTATAGGACGGGTCTCAGGTTTGGTATTAGAAGCATTGAGATATCAAGTCTCATGGTACAGGAAGGGTCTCAGAATTAGAATGGGAAGGAGTTGGATATCACATCTCAAGCTATAGGAAGGGTCTCAGGATTGGAATGGGAAGGAGTTTGATATCACATCTCATGCCATAGTATGGGTCTCAGGTTTGGTAGAAGCATTGGGATATCACATCTCATGCTATCGGAAGGGTATCAGGATTGGATTTGGAAGGAGTTGGATATCCCATCTCATGCTATAGGAAGGGTCTCAGCTTGGAATGGGAAGGACTTGGATATCACATCTCATGCTATAGGTAGGCTCTCAGGTTTGGAAGGGGAAAGAGTTGGATATCACATTTCATGTTAGAGGTAGGATCTCAGGTTTGGTATTAGAGGCATTGAGATATCACATCTCATGCTATCAGAAGGGTCTCAGGATTGTAATGGGAAGGAGTTGGATATCACATCTCATGCTAAAGGGAGGGTCTCAGGTTTGGAAGGGGAAGGATTTGGATATCACATCTCATGTTATAGGAAGGATCTCAGGTTTGGTATTAGAAGCATTGAGATATCACATCTCATGCTATCGGAAGTATCTCAGGTTTGGTATTAGAGGCATTGAGATATCACATCTCATGCTATCATAAGGGTCTCAGGATTGGAATGGGAAGGAGTTGGATATCACATCTCATGCTAAAGGGAGGGTCTCAGGTTTGGAAGGGGAAGGATTTGAATATCACATCACATGTTATAGGAAGGATCTCAGGTTTGGCATTAGAGGCATTGAGATATCACATCTCATGCTATCGGAAGGGTCTCAGGATTGGAATGGGAAGGCTATGGATATCACATCTCATGCTATAGGAAGGGTCTCAGGTTTGGAACGGGAAGGAGTTGGATATCACATCTCATGTTATAGGAAGAGTCTCAGGTTTGGTATAAGCATTGAGATATCACATCTCTGCAATCGGAAGTGTCTCAGGATTGGGATGGGAAGGATTTGGATATCACATCTCATGCTATAGGAAGGGTCTCAGGTTTGGAACGGGAAGGAGTTGGATATCACATCTCATGTTATAGGAAGAGTCTCAGGTTTGGTATAAGCATTGAGATATCACATCTCTGCAATCGGAAGTGTCTCAGGATTGGAACGGGAAGGAGTTGGATATCCCATCTCATGTTATAGGACTGGTCTCAGGTTTGGTATTAGAAGCATTGAGATATCACATCGCATGCTGTAGGAAGGGTCTCAGGTTTGGAATGGGAAGGAATTGGATATCACATCTCATGTCATAGGAAGGATCTCAGGTTTGGTATTAGAAGCATTGAGATATCACATCTCATGCTATAGGAATGGTCTCAGGATTGGAATGGGAAGGAGTTGGATATTACATTCTTGCTATGGGAAGGGTCTCATGTTTGGAATTGGAAGGAGTTGGATATCACATATGCTATAGGAAGGGTCTCAGGTTTGGAATGGGAAGGAGTTGGATATCACATCTCATGTTATAGGAAGGGTCTCAGGTTTGGTATTAGAAGCATTGAGATATCACATCTCTGCTATCGGAAGTGTCTCAGGATTGGAATGGGAAGGAGTTGGATATCCCATCTCATGTTATAGGACGGGTCTCAGGTTTGTTATTAGAATCATTGAGATATCATATTGCATGCTATAGGAAGGGTCTAAGGATTGGAATGGGAAGGACTTGGATATCACATCTCATGCTATAGGTAGGCTCTCAGGTTTGGAAAGGGAAGGAGTTGGATATCACATTTCATGTTAGAGGAAGGATCTCAGGTTTGGTATTAGAGGCATTGAGATATCACATCTCATGCTATAGGAAGGGTCTCAGGATTGGTATAAGCATTGAGATATCACATCTCATGCTATAGGAAGGGTCTCAGGATTGGAATGGGAAGGATATGTATATGACATCTCATGCCATAGGAAGGGTCTCAGGTTTGGTATAAGCATTGAGATATCACATCTCTGCTTTTGGAAGGGTCTCAGGATTGGAATGGGAAGGAGTTGGATATCCCATCTCATGTTATAGGAAGAGTCTCAGGTTTGGTATTAGAAGCATTGAGATATCACATCTCATGCTATAGGAAGTGTCTCAGGATTGGAATGGGAAGGACTTGGATATCACATCTCATGCTATAGGAAGGGTCTCAGGTTTGGTATAAGCATTGAGATATCACATCTCATGCTATAGGAAGGGTCTCAGGATTGGAATGGAAGGAGTTGGATATCACATCTCATGCTATATGAAGGGTCTCAGGTTTGGTATAAGCATTGAGATATCACATCTCATGCTATAGGAAGGGTCTCAGGATTGGAATGGGAAGGAGTTGTATATGACATCTCATGCCGTAGGAAGGGTCTCAGGTTTGGTATAAGCATTGAGATATCACATCTCTGCTATCGGAAGGGTCTCATGATTGGAATGGGAAGGAGTTGGATATCCCATCTCATGTTATAGGAAGAGTCTCAGGTTTGGTATTAGAAGCATTGAGATATCACATCTCATGCTATAGGAAGGGTCTCAGGATTGGAATGGGAAGGAGTTGGATATCACATCTCATGCTATAGGAAGGGTCTCAGGTTTGGTATAAGCAGTGAGATATCACATCTCATGCTATAGGAAGTGTCTCGGGATTGGAATGGGAAGAAGTTGGATATCACATCTCATGTTATAGGAAGGATCTCAGGTTTGGTATAAGCATTGAGATATCACATCTCTGTTATCGGAAGGGTCTCAGGATTGGAATGGGAAGGAGTTGGATATTCCCATCTCATGTTATAGGAAGGGTCTCAGGTTTGGTATTAGAAGCATTGAGATATCACATCTCATGCTATAGGAAGGGTCTCAGGATTGGAATGGGAAGGACTTGGATATCACATCTCATGCTATAGGGAGGGTCTCAAGTTTGATATTAGAAGCATTGAGATATCACATCTCATGATATCGGAAGGGTCTCAGGATTGGAATGGGAAGGAGTTGGATATCACATCTCATGATAAAGGAGGGTCTAAGGTTTGGAAGGGGAAGGATTTGGATATCACATCTCATGTTATAGGACGGGTCTCAGGTTTGGTATTAGAAGCATTGAGATATCAAGTCTCATGGTATAGGAAGGGTCTCAGAATTGGAATGGGAAGGAGTTGGATATCACATCTCAAGCTATAGGAAGGGTCTCAGGATTGGAATGGGAAGGAGTTTGATATCACATCTCATGCCATAGTATGGGTCTCAGGTTTGGTAGAAGCATTGGGATATCACATCTCATGCTATCGGAAGGTTATCAGGATTGGATTTGGAAGGAGTTGGATATCCCATCTCATGCTATCGGAAGGGTCTCAGGTTGGAATGGGAAGGAGTTGGATATCACATCTCATGTTATAGGAAGGGTCTCAGGATTGGAATGGGAAGGACTTGGATATCACATCTCATGCTATAGGTAGGCTCTCAGGTTTGGAAGGGGAAAGAGTTGGGTATCACATTTCATGTTAGAGGTAGGATCTCAGGTTTGGTATTAGAGGCATTGAGATATCACATCTCATGCTATCAGAAGGGTCTCAGGATTGGAATGGGAAGGAGTTGGATATCACATCTCATGCTAAAGGGAGGGTCTCAGGTTTGGAAGGGGAAGGATTTGGATATCACATCTCATGTTATAGGAAGAATCTCAGGTTTGGTATTAGAAGCATTGAGATATCACATCTTATGTTATCGGAAGGATCTCAGGTTTGGTATTAGAAGCATTGAGATATCACATCTCATGCTATCAGAAGGGTCTTAGGATTGGAATGGGAAGGAGTTGGATATCACATCTCAAGCTATAGGAAGGGTCTCAGGTTTGGTATATGCATTGAGATATCACATCTCATGCTATAGGAAGGGTCTCAGGATTGGAATGGGAAGGAGTTGGATATCACATCTCATGTTATAGGAAAGATTTCAGGTTTGGTATTAGAAGCATTGAGACATCACATCTCATGCTATAGGAAGGGTCTCAGGTTTGGCATAAGCATTGAGATATCACATCTCATGCTATAGGAAGGGTCACAGGATTGGAATGGGAAGGAGTTGGATATCACATCTCATGCTATATGAAGGGTCTCAGGTTTGGTATAAGCATTGAGATATCACATCTCTGCTATCGGAAGGGTCTCAGGATTGGAATGGGAAGGAGTTGGATATCACATCTCATGCTAACGGGAGGGTCTCAGGTTTGGAAGTGGAAGGATTTGGAAATCACATCTCATGTTATAGGAAGGATCTCAGGTTTGGTATTAGAAGCATTGAGATATCACATCTCATGCTATCAGAAGTGTCTCAGGTTTGGTATTAGAGGCATTGAGATATCACATCTCATGCTATCATAAGGGTCTCAGGATTGGAATGGGAAGGAGTTGGATATCACATCTCATGTTATAAGAAGGATCTCAGGTTTGGTATTAGAAGCATTGAGACATCACATCTCATGCTATAGGAAGTGTCTCAGGATTGGAATGGGAAGGAGTTGGATATCACATCTCATGCTATAGGAAGGGTCTCAGATTTGGTATAAGCATTGAGATATCACATCTCATGCTATAGGAAGGGTCTCAGGATTGGAATGGGAAGGAGTTGTATATGACATCTCAGGCCATAGGAAGGGTCTCAGGTTTGGTATAAGCATTGAGATATCACATCTCTGCTATCGGAAGGGTCTCAGGATTGGAATGGGGAGGACTTGGGTATCAGTATTGGATTTGGAAGTAGTTGGATATCCCATCTCATGCTATAGGAAGGGTCTCAGGTTGGAATGGGAAGGAATTGGATATCACATTTCATGTTATAGGAAGGGTCTCAGGATTGGAATGGGAAGGACTTGGATATCATATCTCATGCTATAGGAAGGCTCTCAGGTTTGGAAGGGGAAGGAGTTGGATATCACATTTCATGTTAGAGGAAGGATCTCAGGTTTGGTATTAGAGGCCTTGAGATATCACATCTCATGCTATAGGAAGGGTCTCAGGATTGGAATGGGAAGGAGTTGGATATCACATCTCAAGCTATAGGAATGGTCTCAGGTTTGGTATAAGCATTGAGATATCACATCTCATGCTATAGGAAGGGTCTCAGGATTGGAATGGGAAGGAGTTGGATATCACATCTCATGTTATAGGAAAGATCTCAGGTTTGGTATTAGAAGCATTGAGACATCACATCTCATGTTATAGGAAGGGTCTCAGGATTGGAATGGGAAGAAGTTGGATATCACATCCCATGCTATAGGAAGGGTCTCAGGTTTGGAAGGGGAAGGAGTTGGATATCCAATCTCATGTTATAGGACTGGTCTCGGGTTTGGTATTAGAAGCATTGAGATATCACATCGCATGCTATAGGAAGGTTCTCAGGTTTGGAATGGGGAGGAATTGGATATCACATCTCATGTCATAGGAAGGATCTCAGGTTTGGTATTAGAAGCATTGAGATATCACATCTCATGCTATAGGAATGGTCTCAGGATTGGAATGGGAAGGAGTTGGATATTAGACTCTTGCTATAGGAAGGGTCTCATGTTTGGAATGGGAAGGAGTTGGATATCACATATGCTATAGGAAGGGTCTCAGGTTTGGACCGGGAAGGAGTTGGATATCACATCTCATGTTATAGGAAGGGTCTCAGGTTTGGTATAAGCATTGAGATATCACATCTCTGCTATCGGAAGTGTCTCAGGATTGGAATGGGAAGGAGTTGGATATCCCATCTCATGTTATAGGACGGGTCTCAGGTTTGTTATTAGAATCATTGAGATATCATATTGCATGCTGTAGGAAGGGTCTAAGGATTGGAATGGGAAGGACTTGGATATCACATCTCATGCTATAGGTAGGCTCTCAGGTTTGGAAAGGGAAGGAGATGTTAGAGGAAGGATCTCAGGTTTGGTATTAGAGGCATTGAGATATCACATCTCATGCTATAGGAAGGGTCTCAGGATTGGAATGGGAAGGAGTTGGATATCACATCTCATGCTATAGGAAGGGTCTCAGGTTTGGTATAAGCATTGAGATATCACATCTCATGCTATAGGAAGGGTCTCCGGTTTGGAACGGGAAGGATTTGGATATCACATCTCATGTTATAGGAAGGGTCTCAGGTTTGGTATAAGCATTGAGATATCACATCTCATGCTATAGGAAGGGTCTCAGGATTGGAATGGGAAGGAGTTGTATATGACATCTCATGCCATAGGAAGGGTCTCAGGTTTGGTATAAGCATTGAGATATCACATCACATGCTATAGGAAGGGTCTCAGGATTGGAATGGGAAGGACTTGGATATCACATCTCATTCTATAGGCAGGGTCTCAGGTTTGGAAAGGGAAGGAGATGGATATCACATTTCATGTTAGAGGTAGGATCTCAGGTTTGGTATTAGAGGCATTGAAATATCACATCTCATGCTATCAGAAGGGTCTCAGGATTGGAATGGGAAGGAGTTGGATATCACATCTCATGCTAACGGGAGGGTCTCAGGTTTGGAAGTGGAAGGATTTGGAAATCACATCTCATGTTATAGGAAGGATCTCAGATTTGGTATTAGAAGCATTGAGATATCACATCTCATGCTATCAGAAGTATCTCAGGTTTGGTATTAGAGGCATTGAGATATCACATCTCATGCTATCATAAGGGTCTCAGGATTGGAATGGGAAGGAGTTGGATATCACATCTCATGTTATAAGAATGATCTCAGGTTTGGTATTAGAAGCATTGAGACATCACATCTCATGCTATAGGAAGGGTCTCAGGATTGGAATGGGAAGGAGTTGGATATCACATCTCATGCTATAGGAAGGGTCTCAGATTTGGTATAAGCATTGAGATATCACATCTCATGCTATAGGAAGGGTCTCAGGATTGGAATGGGAAGGAGTTGTATATGACATCTCAGGCCATAGGAAGGGTCTCAGGTTTGGTATAAGCATTGAGATATCACATCTCTGCTATCGGAAGGGTCTCAGGATTGGAATGGGGAGGACTTGGATGTCACATCTCATGCTATAGGGAGGGTCTCAAGTTTGATATTAGAAGCATTGACATAACAAATCTCATGATATCGGAAGGGTCTCAGGATTGGAATGGGAAGGAATTGGATATCACATCTCATGATAAAGGAAGGGTCTAAGGTTTGGAAGGGGAAGGATTTGGATATCACATCTCATGTTATAGGACGGGTCTCAGGTTTGGTATTAGAAGCATTGAGATATCAAGTCTCAAGGTATAGGAAGGGTGTCAGAATTGGAATGGGAAGGAGTTGGATATCACATCTCAAGCTATAGGTAGGGTCTCAGGATTGGAATGGGAAGGAGTTTGATATCACATCTCATGCCATAGTATGGGTCTCAGGTTTGGTAGAAGCATTGGGATATCACATCTCATGCTATCGGAAGGGTATCAGTATTGGATTTGGAAGGAGTTGGATATCCCATCTCATGCTATAGGAAGGGTCTCAGGTTGGAATGGGAAGGAATTGGATATCACATTTCATGTTATAGGAAGGGTCTCAGGATTGGAATGGGAAGGACGTGGATATCACATCTCATGCTATAGGAAGGGTCTCAGGATTGGAATGGGAAGGAGTTGGATATCACATCTCAAGCTATAGGAAGGGTCTCAGGTTTGGTATAAGCATTGAGATATCACATCTCATGCTATAGGAAGGGTCTCAGGATTGGAATGGGAAGGAGTTGGATATCACATCTCATGTTATAGGAAAGATCTCAGGTTTGGTATTAGAAGCATTGAGACATCACATCTCATGTTATAGGAAGGGTCTCAGGATTGGAATGGGAAGAAGTTGGATATCACATCCCATGCTATAGGAAGGGTCTCAGGTTTGGAAGGGGAAGGAGTTGGATATCCAATCTCATGTTATAGGACTGGTCTCGGGTTTGGTATTAGAAGCATTGAGATATCACATCGCATGCTATAGGAAGGGTCTCAGGATTGGAATGGGAAGGACGTGGATATCACATCTCATGCTATAGGAAGGGTCTCAGGATTGGAATGGGAAGGAGTTGGATATCACATCTCAAGCTATAGGAAGGGTCTCAGGTTTGGTATAAGCATTGAGATATCACATCTCATGCTATAGGAAGGGTCTCAGGATTGGAATGGGAAGGAGTTGGATATCACATCTCATGTTATAGGAAAGATCTCAGGTTTGGTATTAGAAGCATTGAGACATCACATCTCATGTTATAGGAAGGGTCTCAGGATTGGAATGGGAAGAAGTTGGATATCACATCCCATGCTATAGGAAGGGTCTCAGGTTTGGAAGGGGAAGGAGTTGGATATCCAATCTCATGTTATAGGACTGGTCTCGGGTTTGGTATTAGAAGCATTGAGATATCACATCGCATGCTATAGGAAGGTTCTCAGGTTTGGAATGGGGAGGAATTGGATATCACATCTCATGTCATAGGAAGGATCTCAGGTTTGGTATTAGAAGCATTGAGATATCACATCTCATGCTATAGGAATGGTCTCAGGATTGGAATGGGAAGGAGTTGGATATTACACTCTTGCTATAGGAAGGGTCTCATGTTTGGAATGGGAAGGAGTTGGATATCACATATGCTATAGGAAGGGTCTCAGGTTTGGACCGGGAAGGAGTTGGATATCACATCTCATGTTATAGGAAGGGTCTCAGGTTTGGTATAAGCATTGAGATATCACATCTCTGCTATCGGAAGTGTCTCAGGATTGGAATGGGAAGGAGTTGGATATCCCATCTCATGTTATAGGACGGGTCTCAGGTTTGTTATTAGAATCATTGAGATATCATATTGCATGCTGTAGGAAGGGTCTAAGGATTGGAATGGGAAGGACTTGGATATCACATCTCATGCTATAGGTAGGCTCTCAGGTTTGGAAAGGGAAGGAGTTGGATATCACATTTCATGTTAGAGGAAGGATCTCAGGTTTGGTATTAGAGGCATTGAGATATCACATCTCATGCTATAGGAAGGGTCTCAGGATTGGAATGGGAAGGAGTTGGATATCACATCTCATGCTATAGGAAGGGTCTCAGGTTTGGTATAAGCATTGAGATATCACATCTCATGCTATAGGAAGGGTCTCGGGATTGGAATGGGAAGGAGTTGGATATCACATCTCATATTATAGGAAGGATCTCAGGTTTGGTATTAGAAGCATTGAGACATCACATCTCATGCTATAGGAAGGGTCTCAGGATTGGAATGGGAAGGAGTTGGATATCACATCTCATGCTATAGGAAGGGTCTCAGGTTTGGTATAAGCATTGAGATATCACATCTCATGCTATAGGAAGGGTCTCAGGATTGGAATGGGAAGGAGGTGTATATGACATCTCATGCCGTAGGAAGGGTCTCAGGTTTGGTATAAACATTGAGATATCACATCTCTGCTATCGAAAGGGTCTCAGGATTGGAATGGGAAGGAGTTGGATATCCCATCTCATGTTATAGGAAGAGTCTCAGGTTTGGTATTAGAAGCATTGAGATATCACATCTCATGCTATAGGAAGTGTCTCAGGATTGGAATGGGAAGGACTTGGGTATCACATCTCATGATATAGGGAGGGTCTCAAGTTTGATATTAGAAGCATTGAGATATCACATCTCATGCTATAGGAAGGGTCTCAGGATTGGAATGGGAAGGAGTTGGATATCACATCTCATGCTATAGGAAGGGTCTCAGGTTTGGTATAAGCAGTGAGATATCACATCTCATGCTATAGGAAGTGTCTCAGGATTGGAATGGGAAGGAGTTGGATATCACATCTAATGTTATAGGAAGGACCTCAGGTTTGGTATAAGCATTGAGATATCACATCTCTGCTATCGGAAGGGTCTCAGGATTGGAATGGGAAGGAGTTGGATATTCCCATCTCATGTTATAGGAAGGGTCTCAGGTTTGGTATTAGAAGCATTGAGATATCACATCTCATGCTATAGGAAGGGTGTCAGGATTGGAATGGGAAGGAGTTGGATATCACATCTCATGATAAAGGAAGGGTCTAAGGTTTGGGAGGGGAAGGATTTGGATATCACATCTCATGTTATAGGACGGGTCTCAGGTTTGGTATTAGAAGCATTGAGATATCAAGTCTCATGGTATAGGAAGGGTCTCAAGTTTGATGTTAGAAGCATTAAGATATCACATCTCATGATATCGGAAGGGTCTCAGGATTGGAATGGGAAGGAGTTGGATATCACATCTCATGATAAAGGAAGGGTCTAAGGTTTGGAAGGGGAAGGATTTGGATATCACATCTCATGTTATAGGACGGGTCTCAGGTTTGGTATTAGAAGCATTGAGATATCAAGTCTCATGGTATAGGAAGGGTCTCAGAATTGGAATGGGAAGGAGTTGGATATCACATCTCAAGCTATAGGAAGGGTCTCAGGATTAGAATGGGAAGGAGTTTGATATCACATCTCATGCCATAGTATGGGTCTCAGGTTTGGTAGAAGCATTGGGATATCACATCTCATGCTATCGGAAGGGTATCAGGATTGGATTTGGAAGGAGTTGGATATCCCATCTCATGCTATAGGAAGGGTCTCAGGTTGGAATGGGAAGGAGTTGGATATCACATCTCATGTTATAGGAAGGGTCTCAGGATTGGAATGGGAAGGACTTGGATATCACATCTCATGCTATAGGAAGGCTCTCAGGTTTGCAAGAGGAAAGAGTTGGATATCACATTTCATGTTAGAGGTAGGATTTCAGGTTTGGTATTAGAGGCATTGAGATATCACATCTCATGCTATCAGAAGAGTCTCAGGATTGGAATGGGAAGGAGTTGGATATCACATCTCATGCTAAAGGGAGGGTCTCAGGTTTGGAAGGGGAAGGATTTGGATATCACATCTCATGTTATAGGAAGGATCTCAGGTTTGGTATTAGAAGTATTGAGATATCACATCTCATGCTATCGGAAGGATCTCAGGTTTGGTATAGAAGCATTGAGATATCATATCTCATGCTATCAGAAGGGTCTCAGGATTGGAATGGGAAGGAGTTGGATATCACATCTCATGCTAAACGAAGGGTCTCAGGTTTGGTAGAAGCATTGAGATATCACATCTCATGCTGTAGGAAGGGTCTCAGGATTGGAATGGGAAGGACTTAGATATCACATATCATGCTATAGGGAGGGTCTCAGTTTTGATATTAGAAGCATTGAGATATCACATCTCATGCTATCGGAAGTGTCTCAGGATTGGAATGGGAAGGAGCTGGATATCACATCTCATGCTAAAGGAAGGGTCTCAGGTTTGGAACGGGAAGGAGTTGGATATCACATCTCATGTTATAGGAAGGGTCTCAGGTTTGGTATAAACATTGAGATATCACATCTCTGCTATCGGAAGTGTCTCAGGATTGGAATGGGAAGGAGTTGGATATCCCATCTCATGTTATAGGACGGGTCTCAGGTTTTTTATTAGAATCATTGAGATATCATATTGCATGCTGTAGGAAGGGTCTAAGAATTGGAATGGGAAGGACTTGGATATCACATCTCATGCTATAGATAGGCTCTCAGGTTTGGAAAGTGAAGGAGTTGGATATCACATTTCATGTTAGAGGAAGGATCTCAGGTTTGGTATTAGAGGCATTGAGATATCACAACTCAGGCTATAGGAAGGGTCTCAGGATTGGAATGGGAAGGAGTTGGATATCACATCTCATGCTATAGGAAGGGTCTCAGGTTTGGTATAAGCATTGAGATATCTCATCTCATGCTATAGGAAGGGTCTCAGGATTGGAATGGAAGGAGTTGGATATCACATCTCATGTTATAGGAAGGATCTCAGGTTTGGTATTAGAAGCATTGAGACATCACATCTCATGCTATAGGAAGGGTCTCAGGATTGGAATGGGAAGGAGTTGGATATCACATCTCATGCTATAGGAAGGGTCTCAGGATTGGAATGGGAAGGAGTTGTATATGACATCTCATGCCGTAGGAAGGGTCTCAGGTTTGGTATAAACATTGAGATATCACATCTCTGCTATCGAAAGGGTCTCAGGATTGGAACGGGAAGGAGTTGGATATCCCATCTCATGTTATAGGAAGAGTCTCAGGTTTGGTATTAGAAGCATTGAGATATCACATCTCATGCTATAGGAAGTGTCTCAGGATTGGAATGGGAAGGACTTGGATATCACATCTCATACTATAGGTAGGGTCTCAAGTTTGATATTAGAAGCATTGAGATATCACATCTCATGCTCTAGGAAGGGTCTGAGGATTGGAATGGGAAGGAGTTGGATATCACATCTCATGCTATGGGAAGGGTCTTAGGTTTGGTATAAGCAGTGAGATATCACATCTCATGCTATAGGAAGTGTCTCGGGATTGGAATGGGAAGGAGTTGGATATCACATCTCATGTTATAGGAAGGATCTCAGGTTTGGTATAAGCATTGAGATATCACATCTCTGCTATCGGAAGGGTCTCAGGATTGGAATGGGAAGGAGTTGGATATTCCCATCTCATGTTATAGGAAGGGTCTCTGGTTTGGTATTAGAAGCATTGAGATATCACATCTCATGCTATAGGAAGGGTCTCAGGATTGGAATGGGAAGGACTTGGATATCACATCTCATGCTATAGGGAGGGTCTCAAGTTTGATATTAGAAGCTTTTAGATATCACATCTCATGATATCGGAAGGGTCTCAGGATTGGAATGGGAAGGAGTTGGATATCACATCTCATGATAAAGGAAGGGTCTAAGGTTTGGAAGGGGAAGGATTTGGATATCACATCTCATGTTATAGGACGGGTCTCAGGTTTGGTATTAGAAGCATTGAGATATCAAGTCTCATAGTATAGGAAGGGTCTCAGAATTGGAATGGGAAGGAGTTGGATATCACATCTCAGCTATAGGAAGGGTCTCAGGATTGGAATGGGAAGGACTTGGATATCACATCTCATGCTATAGGAAGGCTCTCAGGTTTGGAAGGGGAAAGAGTTGGATATCACATTTCATGTTAGAGGTAGGATCTCAGGTTTGGTATTAGAGGCATTGAGATATCACATCTCATGCTATCAGAAGGGTCTCAGGAATGGAATGGGAAGGAGTTGGATATCACATCTCATGCTAAAGGGAGGGTCTCAGGTTTGGAAGGGGAAGGATTTGGATATCACATCTCATGTTATAGGAAGGATCTCAGGTTTGGTATTAGAAGCATTGAGATATCACATCTCATGCTATCGGAAGGATCTCAGGTTTGGTATTAGAAGCATTGAGATATCACATCTCATGCTATCAGAAGGGTCTCAGGATTGGAATGGGAAGGAGTTGGATATCACATCTCATGCTAAAGGGAGGGTCTCAGGTTTGGAAGGGGAAGGATTTGGATATCACATCTCATGTTATCGGAAGGATCTCAGGTTTGGTATTAGAAGTATTGAGATATCATATCTCATGCTATAGGAAGGGTCTCAGGATTGGAATGGGAAGGAGTTGGATATCACATCTCATGCTATAGGGAGGGTCTCACGATTGGAATGGGAAGGACTTAGATATCACATATCATGCTATAGGGAGGGTCTCAGTTTTGATATTAGAAGCATTGAGATATCACATCTCATGCTATCGGAAGTGTCTCAGGATTGGAATGGGAAGGAGCTGGATATCACATCTCATGCTAAAGGAAGGGTCTCAGGTTTGGAACGGGAAGGATTTGGATATCACATCTCATGTTATAGGAAGGGTCTCAGGTTTGGTATAAGCATTGAGATATCACATCTCTGCTATCGGAAGTGTCTCAGGATTGGAATGGGAAGGAGTTGGATATCCCATCTCATGTTATAGGACGGGTCTCAGGTTTCTTATTAGAATCATTGAGATATCATATTGCATGCTGTAGGAAGGGTCTAAGGATTGGAATGGGAAGGACTTGGATATCACATCTCATGCTATAGATAGGCTCTTAGGTTTGGAAAGGGAAGGAGTTGGATATCACATTTCATGTTAGAGGAAGGATCTCAGGTTTGGTATTAGAAGCATTGAGATATCACATCTCATGCTATAGGAAGGGTCTCAGGATTGGAATGGGAAGTAGTTGGATATCACATCTCATGCTACAGGAAGGGTCTCAGGTTTGGTATAAGCATTGAGATATCACATCTCATGCTATAGGACGGGTCTCAGGATTGGAATGGAAGGAGTTGGATATCATATCTCATGTTATAGGAAGGATCTCAGGTTTGGTTTTAGAAGCATTGAGACATCACATCTCATGCTATAGGAAGGGTCTCAGGGTTGGAATGGGAACGAGTTGGATATCACATCTCATCCAATAGGAAGGGTCTCAGGTTTGGAATGGGAAGGAATTGGATATCACATCTCATGTTATAGGAAGGATCTCAGGTTTGGTATTAGAAGCATTGAGATATCACATCTCATGCTATAGGAAGGGTCTCAGGATTGGAATGTGAAGGATTTGGATATCACATCTCATGCTAAAGGAAGGGTCTCAGGTTTGGTAGAAGCATTGAGATATCACGTCTCTGCTATCGGAAGGGTCTCAGGATTGGATTGGGAAGGAGTTGGATATCCCTTCTCATGCTATAGGAAGGGTCTCAGGATTTGAATGGCAAGGAGTTGGATATCACATCTCATGCCATAGGAAGGGTCTCAGGTTTGGTATAAGCATTGAGATATCACATCTCTGCTATCGGAAGGGTCTCAGGATTGGATTGGGAAGGAGTTGGATATCCCTTCACATGCTATAGGAAGTGTCTCAGGTTGGAATGGGAAGGAGTTGGATATCACATCTCATGTTATAGGAAGGGTCTCAGGATTGGAATGGGAAGGATTTGGATATCACATCTCTTGCTATAGGAAGGGTCTCAGGATTGGAATGGGTAGGAGTTGGATATTACTTTCTTGCTATAGGAAGGGTCTCATGTTTGGAATGGGAAGGAGTTGGATATCACATATGCTATAGTTAGTGTCTCAGGTTTGGAACGGGAAGGAGTTGGATATCACATCTCATGTTATAGGAAGGGTCTCAGGTTTGGTATAAGCATTGAGATATCACATCTCTGCTATCGGAAGTGTCTCAGGATTGGAATGGGAAGGAGTTGGATATCCCATCTCATGTTATAGGAAGAGTCTCTGGTTTGGTATTAGAATCATTGAGATATCACATCGCATGCTGTAGGAAGGGTCTAAGGATTGGAATGGGATGGACTTGGATATCACATCTCATGCTATAGGTAGGCTCTCAGGTTTGGTATAAGCATTGAGATATCACATCTCATGCTATAGGAAGGGTCTCAGGATTGGAATGGGAAGGAATTGGATATCACATCTCATGCTATAGGAAGGGTCTCAGATTTGGTATAAGCATTGAGATATCACATCTCATGCTAAAGGAAGGGTCTCAGGATTGGAATGGGAAGGAGTTGTATATGACATCTCAGGCCATAGGAAGGGTCTCAGGTTTGGTATAAGCATTGAGATATCACATCTCTGCTATCAGAAGGGTCTCAGGATTGGAATGGGAAGGAGTTGGATATCACACCTCAAGCTATAGGAAGGGTCTCAGGATTGGAATGGGAAGGAGTTTGATATCACATCTCATGCCATAGTATGGGTCTCAGGTTTGGTAGAAGCATTGGGATATCACATCTCATGTTATAGGAAGGGTCTCAGGTTTGGTATTAGAAGCATAGAGATATCACATCTCATGCTATAGGAAGGGTCTCAGGATTGGAATGGGAAGGACTTGGATGTCACATCTCATGCTATAGGGAGGGTCTCAAGTTTGATATTAGAAGCATTGAGATAACAAATCTCATGATATCGGAAGGGTCTCAGGATTGGAATGGGAAGGAGTTGGATATCACATCTCATGATAAAGGAAGGGTGTAAGGTTTGGAAGGGGAAGGATTTGGATATCACATCTCATGTTATAGGACGGGTCTCAGGTTTGGTATTAGAAGCATTGAGATATCAAGTCTCATGGTATAAGAAGGGTCTCAGGATTGGATTGGGAAGGAGTTGGATATCCCTTCTCATGCTATAGGAAGTGTCTCAGGTTGGAATGGGAAGGAGTTGGATATCACATCTCATGTTATAGGAAGGGTCTCAGGATTGGAATGGGAAGGATTTGGATATCGCATCTCTTGCTATAGGAACGGTCTCAGGATTGGAATGGGTAGGAGTTGGATATTACTTTCTTGCTATAGGAAGGGTCTCATGTTTGGAATGGGAAGGAGTTGGATATCACATATGCTATAGTTAGTGTCTCAGGTTTGGAACGGGAAGGAGTTGGATATCACATCTCATGTTATAGGAAGGGTCTCAGGTTTGGTATAAGCATTGAGATATCACATCTCTGCTATCGGAAGCGGCTCAGGATTGGAATGGGAAGGAGTTGGATATCCCATCTCATGTTATAGGAAGAGTCTCTGGTTTGGTATTAGAATCATTGAGATATCACATCGCATGCTGTAGGAAGGGTCTAAGGATTGGAATGGGATGGACTTGGATATCACATCTCATGCTATAGGTAGGCTCTCAGGTTTGGTATAAGCATTGAGATATCATATCTCATGCTATAGGAAGGGTCTCAGGATTGGAATGGGAAGGAATTGGATATCACATCTCATGCTATAGGAAGGGTCTCAGATTTGGTATAAGCATTGAGATATCACATCTCATGCTAAAGGAAGGGTCTCAGGATTGGAATGGGAAGGAGTTGTATATGACATCTCAGGCCATAGGAAGGGTCTCAGGTTTGGTATAAGCATTGAGATATCACATCTCTGCTATCGGAAGGGTCTCAGGATTGGAATGGGAAGGAGTTGGATATCACACCTCAAGCTATAGGAAGGGTCTCAGGATTGGAATGGGAAGGAGTTTGATATCACATCTCATGCCATAGTATGGGTCTCAGGTTTGGTAGAAGCATTGGGATATCACATCTCATGTTATAGGAAGGGTCTCAGGTTTGGTATTAGAAGCATAGAGATATCACATCTCATGCTATAGGAAGGGTCTCAGGATTGGAATGGGAAGGACTTGGATGTCACATCTCATGCTATAGGGAGGGTCTCAAGTTTGATATTAGAAGCATTGAGATAACAAATCTCATGATATCGGAAGGGTCTCAGGATTGGAATGGGAAGGAGTTGGATATCACATCTCATGATAAAGGAAGGGTGTAAGGTTTGGAAGGGGAAGGATTTGGATATCACATCTCATGTTATAGGACGGGTCTCAGGTTTGGTATTAGAAGCATTGAGATATCAAGTCTCATGGTATAAGAAGGGTCTCAGAATTGGAATGGGAAGGAGTTGGATATCACACCTCAAGCTATAGGAAGGGTCTCAGGATTGGAATGGGAAGGAGTTTGATATCACATCTCATGCCATAGTATGGGTCTCAGGTTTGGTAGAAGCATTGGGATATCACATCTCATGCTATCGGAAGGGTATCAGTATTGGATTTGGAAGAAGTTGGATATCCCATCTCATTCTATAGGAAGGGTCTCAGGTTGGAATGGGAAGGAGTTGGATATCACATTTCATGTTATAGGAAGGGTCTCAGGATTGGAATGGGAAGGACTTGGATATCATATCTCATGCTATAGGAAGGCTCTCAGGTTTGGAAGGGGAAGGAGTTGGATATCACATTTCATGTTAGAGGAAGGATCTCAGGTTTGGTATTAGAGGCCTTGAGATATCACATCTCATGCTATAGGAAGGGTCTCAGGATTGGAATGGGAAGGAGTTGGATATCACATCTCAAGCTATAGGAAGGGTCTCAGGTTTGGTATAAGCATTGAGATATCACATCTCATGCTATAGGAAGGGTCTCAGGATTGGGATGGGAAGGAGTTGGATATCACATCTCATGCTATAGGAAATATCTCAGGTTTGGTATTAGAAGCATTGAGACATCACATCTCATGTTATAGGAAGGGTCTCAGGATTGGAATGGGAAGAAGTTGGATATCACATCTCATGCTATAGGAAGGGTCTCAGGTTTGGTATAAGCATTGAGATATCACATCTCATGCTATAGGAAGGGTCTCAGGATTGGAATGGGAAGGAGTTGTATATGACATCTCATGCCATAGGAAGGGTCTCAGGTTTGGTATAAGTATTGAGATATCACATCACATGCTATAGGAAGGGTCTCAGGATTGGAATGGGAAGGACTTGGATATCACATCTCATGATATAGGCAGGGTCTCAGGTTTGGAAAGGGAAGGAGATGGATATCACATTTCATGTTAGAGATAGGATCTCAGGTTTGGTATTAGAGGCATTGAGATATCACATCTCATGCTATCAGAAGGGTCTCAGGATTGGAATGGGAAGGAGTTGTATATCACATCTAATGCTAAATGGAGGGTCTCAGGTTTGGAAGGGGAAGGATTTGGAAATCACATCTCATGTTATAGGAAGGATCTCAGGTTTGGTATTAGAAGCATTGATATATCACATCTCATGCTATCGGAAGTATCTCAGGTTTGGTATTAGAGGCATTGAGATATCACATCTCATGCTATCATAAGGGTCTCAGGATTGGAATGGGAAGGAGTTGGATATCACATCTCATGTTATAGGAAGGATCTCAGGTTTGGTATTAGAAGCATTGAGACATCACATCTCATGCTATAGGAAGGGTCTCAGGATTGGAATGGGAAGGAGTTGGATATCACATCTCATGCTATAGGAAGGGTCTCAGATTTGGTATAAGCATTGAGATATCACATCTCATGCTATAGGAAGGGTCTCAGGATTGGATTGGGAAGGAGTTGTATATGACATCTCAGGCCATAGGAAGGGTCTCAGGATTGGTATAAGCATTGACATATCACATATCTGCTATCTGAAGGGTCTCAGGATTGGAAAGGGAAGGAGTTGGATATCCCATCTCATGTTATAGGAAGGGTCTCAGGTTTGGTATTAGAAGCATTCAGATATCACATCTCATGCTATAGGAAGGGTCTCAGGATTGGAATGGGAAGGAGTTGGATATCACATCTCAAGCTTTAGGAAGGGTCTCAGGTTTGGTATAAGCATTGAGATAGCACATCTCATGCTATAGGAAGGGTCTCAGGATTGGAATGGGAAGGAGTTGGATATCACATCTCATGTTATAGGAAAGATCTCAGGTTTGGTATTAGAAGCATTGAGACATCACATCTCATGTTATAGGAAGGGTCTCAGGATTGGAATGGGAAGAAGTTGGATATCACATCTCATGCTATAGGAAGGGTCTCAGGTTTGGAAGGGGAAGGAGTTGGATTTCCAATCTCATGTTATAGGACTGGTCTCAGGTTTGGTATTAGAAGCATTGAGATATCACATCGCATGCTGTAGGAAGGTTCTCAGGTTTGGTATTAGAAGCATTGAGACATCACAACTCATGCTATAGGAAGGGTCTCAGGATTGGAATGGGAAGGAGTTGGATATCACATCTCATGTTATAGGAAGGATCTCAGGTTTGGTATTAGAAGCATTGAGACATCACATCTCATGCTATAGGAAGGGTCTCAGGATTGGAATGGGAAGGAGTTGGATATCACATCTCATGCTATAGGAAGGGTCTCAGATTTGGTATAAGCATTGAGATATCACATCTCATGCTATAGGAAGGGTCTCAGGATTGGATTGGGAAGGAGTTGTATATGACATCTCAGGCCATAGGAAGGGTCTCAGGATTGGTATAAGCATTGAGATATCACATCTCTGCTATCGGAAGGGTCTCAGGATTGGAATGGGAAGGAGTTGGATATCCCATCTCATGTTATAGGAAGGGTCTCAGGTTTGGTATTAGAAGCATTGAGATATCACATCTCATGCTATAGGAAGGGTCTCAGGATTGGAATGGGGAGGACTTGGATGTCACATCTCATGCTATAGGGAGGGTCTCAAGTTTGATATTAGAAGCATTGAGATAACAAATCTCATGATATCGGAAGGGTCTCAGGATTGGAATGGGAAGGAGTTGGATATCACATCTCATGATAAAGGAAGGGTCTAAGGTTTGGAAGGGGAAAGATTTGGATATCACATCTCATGTTATAGGACGGGTCTCAGGTTTGGTATTAGAAGCATTGAGATATCAAGTCTCATGGCATAGGAAGGGTCTCAGAATTGGAATGGGAAGGAGTTGGATATCACATCTCAAGCTATAGGAAGAGTCTCAGGATTGGAATGGGAAGGAGTTTGATATCACATCTCATGCCATAGTATGGGTCTCAGGTTTGGTAGAAGCATTGGGATATCACATCTCATGCTATTGGAAGGGTATCAGTATTGGATTTGGAAGGAGTTGGATATCCCATCTCATGCTATAGGAAGGGTCTCAGGTTGGAATGGGAAGGAGTTGGATATCACATTTCATGTTATAGGAAGGTTCTCAGGATTGGAATGGGAAGGACTTGGATATCATATCTCATGCTATAGGAAGGCTCTCAGGTTTGGAAGGGGAAGGAGTTGGATATCACATTTCATGTTAGAGGAAGGATCTCAGGTTTGGTATTAGAGGCCTTGAGATATCACATCTCATGCTATAGGAAGGTCTCAGGATTGGAATGGGAAGGAGTTGGATATCCCATCTCATGTTATAGGAAGGGTCTCAGGTTTGGTATTAGAAGCATTGAGATATCACATCTCATGCTATAGGAAGGGTCTCAGGATTGGAATGGGGAGGACTTGGATGTCACATCTCATGCTATAGGGAGGGTCTCAAGTTTGATATTAGAAGCATTGAGATAACAAATCTCATGATATCGGAAGGGTCTCAGGATTGGAATGGGAAGGAGTTGGATATCACATCTCATGATAAAGGAAGGGTCTAAGGTTTGGAAGGGGAAAGATTTGGATATCACATCTCATGTTATAGGACGGGTCTCAGGTTTGGTATTAGAAGCATTGAGATATCAAGTCTCATGGCATAGGAAGGGTCTCAGAATTGGAATGGGAAGGAGTTGGATATCACATCTCAAGCTATAGGAAGAGTCTCAGGATTGGAATGGGAAGGAGTTTGATATCACATCTCATGCCATAGTATGGGTCTCAGGTTTGGTAGAAGCATTGGGATATCACATCTCATGCTATTGGAAGGGTATCAGTATTGGATTTGGAAGGAGTTGGATATCCCATCTCCTGCTATAGGAAGGGTCTCAGGTTGGAATGGGAAGGAGTTGGATATCACATTTCATGTTATAGGAAGGTTCTCAGGATTGGAATGGGAAGGACTTGGATATCATATCTCATGCTATAGGAAGGCTCTCAGGTTTGGAAGGGGAAGGAGTTGGATATCACATTTCATGTTAGAGGAAGGATCTCAGGTTTGGTATTAGAGGCCTTGAGATATCACATCTCATGCTATAGGAAGGTCTCAGGATTGGAATGGGAAGGAGTTGGATATCACATCTCAAGCTTTAGGAAGGGTCTCAGGTTTGGTATAAGCATTGAGATAGCACATCTCATGCTATAGGAAGGGTCTCAGGATTGGACTGGGAAGGAGTTGGATATCACATCTCATGTTATAGGAAGGATCTCAGGTTTGGTATTAGAAGCATTGAGACATCACATCTCATGCTATAGGAAGGGTCTCCTGATTGGAATGGGAAGGAGTTGGATATCACATCTCATGCTATAGGAAGGGTCTCAGATTTGGTATAAGCATTGAGATATCACATCTCATGCTATAGGAAGGGTCTCAGGATTGGATTGGGAAGGTGTTGTATATGACATCTCAGGCCATAGGAAGGGTCTCAGGATGGGTATAAGCATTCAGATATCACATCTCTGCTATCGGAAGGGTCTCAGGATTGGAATGGGAAGGATTTGGATATCCCATCTCATGCTATAGGGAGGATCTCAATTTTGATATTAGAAGCATTGAGATAACAAATCTCATGATATCGGAAGGGTCTCAGGATTGGAATGGGAAGGAGTTGGATATCACATCTCATGATAAAGGAAGGGTCTAAGGTTTGGAAGGGGAAAGATTTGGATATCACATCTCATGTTATAGGACGGGTCTCAGGTTTATTATTAGAAGCATTGAGCTATCAAGTCTCATGGTATAGGAAGGGTCTCAGAATTGGAATGGGAAGGAGTTGGATATCACATCTCAAGCTATAGGAAGAGTCTCAGGATTGGAATGGGAAGGAGTTTGATATCACATCTCATGCCATAGTATGGTTCTCAGGTTTGGTAGAAGCATTGGGATATCACATCTCATGCTATTGGAAGGGTATCAGTATTGGATTTGGAAGGAGTTGGATATCCCATCTCATGCTATAGGAAGGGTCTCAGGTTGGAATGGGAAGGAGTTAGATATCACATTTCATGTTATAGGAAGGGTCTCAGGATTGGAATGGGAAGAAGTTGGATATCACATCTCATGCTATAGGAAGGGTCTCAGATTTGGAAGGGGAAGGAGTTGGATATCCAATCTCATGTCATAGGACTGGTCTCAGGTTTGGTATTAGAAGCATTGAGATATCATATCGCATGCTGTAGGAAGGTTCTCAGGTTTGGAATGGGGAGGAATTGGATATCACATCTCATGTCATAGGAAGGATCTCAGGTTTGGTATTAGAAGCATTGAGATATCACATCTCATGCTATAGGAATGGTCTCAGGATTGGAATGGGAAGGAGTTGGATATTAAATTCTTGCTATAGGAAGGTCTCATGTTTGGAATGGGAATGAGTTGGATATCACATATGCTATAGGAAGGGTCTCAGGTTTGGAACGGGAAGGAGTTGGATATCACATCTCATGTTATAGGAAGGGTCTCAGGTTTGGTATAAGCATTGAGATATCACATCTCTGCTATCGGAAGTGTCTCAGGATTGGAATGGGAAGGTGTTGGATATCCCATCTCATGTTATAGGACGGGTCTCAGGTTTGTTATTAGAATCATTGAGATATCATATTGCATGCTGTAGGAAGGGTCTAAGGATTGGAATGGGAAGGAGTTGGATATCCCATCTCATGTTATAGGAAGAGTCTCAGGTTTGGTATTAGAAGCATTGAGATATCACATCTCATGCTATAGGAAGTGTCTCAGGATTGGAATGGGAAGGAGTTGGATATCACATTTCATGTTAGAGGAAGGATCTCAGGTTTGGTATTAGAGGCATTGAGATATCACATCTCATGCTATAGGAAGGGTCTCAGGATTGGAATGGGAAGGAGTTGGATATCACATCTCATGCTATAGGAAGGGTCTCAGGTTTGGTATAAGCTTTGAGATATCACATCTCATGCTATAGGAAGGGTCTCAGGATTGGAATGGGAAGGAGTTGGATATCACATCTCATGTTATAGGAAGGATCTCAGGTTTGGTATTAGAAGCATTGAGACATCATATCTCATGCTATAGGAAGGGTCTCAGGATTGGTATGGGAAGGAGTTGGATATCACATCTCATGCTATAGGAAGGGTCTCAGGTTTGGTATAAGCAGTGAGATATCACATCTCATGCTATAGGAAGTGTCTCAGGATTGGAATGGGAAAGAGTTGGATATCACATCTCATGTTATAGGAAGGATCTCAGGTTTGGTATAAGCATTGAGATATCACATCTCTACTATCGGAAGGGTCTCAGGATTGGAATGGGAAGGAGTTGGATATTCCCATCTCATGTTATAGGAAGGGTCTCAGGTTTGGTATTAGAAGCATTGAGATATCACATCTCATGCTATAGGAAGGGTCGCAGGATTGGAATGGGAAGGACTTGGATATTACATCTCATGCTATAGGGAGGGTCTCAAGTTTGATATTAGAAGCATTGAGATATCACATCTCATGATATCGGAAGGGTCTCAGGGATGGAATGGGAAGGAGTTGGATATCACATCTCATGATAAAGGAAGGGTCTAAGGTTTGGAAGGGGAAGGAGTTTGATATCACATCTCATGCCATAGTATGGGTCTCAGGTTTGGTAGAAGCATTGGGATATCACATCTCATGCTATCGGAAGGGTATCCGGATTGGATTTGGAAGGAGTTGGATATCCCATCTCATGCTATAGGAAGGGTCTCAGGTTGGAATGGGAAGGAGTTGGATATCACATCTCATGTTATAGGAAGGGTCTCAGGATTGGAATGGGAAGGACTTGGATATCACATCTCATGCTATAGGAAGGCTCTCAGGTTTGGAAGGGGAAAGAGTTGGATATCACATTTCATGTTAGAGGTAGGATCTCAGGTTTGGTATTAGAGGCATTGAGATACCACATCTCATGCTATCAGAAGAGTCTCAGGATTGGAATGGGAAGGAGTTGGATATCACATCTCATGCTAAAGGGAGGGTCTCAGGTTTGGAAGGGGAAGGATTTGGATATCACATCTCATGTTATAGGAAGGATCTCAGGTTTGGTATTAGAAGTATTGAGATATCACATCTCATGCTATAGGAAGGGTCTCAGGATTGGAATGGGAAGGAGTTGGTTATCACATCTCATGATAAAGGAAGGGTCTCAGGTTTGGTAGAAGCATTGAGATATCACATCTCATGCTATAGGAAGGGTCTCAGGATTGGAATGGGAAGGACTTAGATATCACATATCATGCTATAGGGAGGGTCTCAGTTTTGATATTAGAAGCATTGAGATATCACATCTCATGCTATCGGAAGTGTCTCAGGATTGGAATGGGAAGGAGCTGGATATCACATCTCATGCTAAAGGAAGGGTCTCAGGTTTGGAACGGGAAGGAGTTGGATATCACATCTCATGTTATAGGAAGGGCCTCAGGTTTGGTATAAGCATTGCGATATCACATCTCATGCTATAGGAAGGGTCTCAGGATTGGAAATGGAAGGAGTTGGATATCACATCTCATGCTATAGGAAGGGTCTCAGGTTTGGTATAAGCATTGAGATATCACATCTCGTGCTGTAGGAAGGGTCTCAGGATTGGAATGGGAAGGAGTTGTATATGACATCTCATGCCGTAGGAAGGGTCTCAGGTTTGGTATAAGCATTGAGATATCACATCTCTGCTATCGAAAGGGTCTTAGGATTGGAATGGGAAGGAGTTGGATATCCCATCTCATGTTATAGGAAGAGTCTCAGGTTTGTTATTAGAAGCATTGAGATATCGCATCTCATGATATAGGAAGGGTCTCAGGTTGGAATGGGAAGGAGTTGGATATCACATTTCATGTTATAAGAAGGGTCTCAGGATTGGAATGGGAAGTACTTGGATATCATATCTCATGCTATAGGAAGGCTCTCAGGTTTGGAAGGGGAAGGAGTTGGATATCACATTTCATGTTAGAGGAAGGATCTCAGGTTTGGTATTAGAGGCCTTGAGATATCACATCTCATGCTATAGGAAGGGTCTCAGGATTGGAATGGGAAGGAGTTGGATATCACATCTCAAGCTATAGGAACGGTCTCAGGTTTGGTATAAGCATTGTGATATCACATCTCATGCTATAGGAAGGGTCTCAGGATTGGAATGGGAAGGAGTTGGATATCACATCTCATGTTATAGGAAAGATCTCAGGTTTGGTATTAGAAGCATTGAGACATCACATCTCATGTTATAGGAAGGGTCTCAGGATTGGAATGGGAAGAAGTTGGATATCACATCTCATGCTATAGGAAGGGTCTCAGGTTTGGTATAAGCATTGAGATATCACATCTCATGCTATAGGAAGGGTCTCAGGATTGGAATGGGAAGGAGTTGTATATGACATCTCATGCCATAGGAAGGGTCTCAGGTTTGGTATAAGCATTGAGATATCACATCACATGCTATAGGAAGGGTCTCATGATGGAATGGGAAGGAGTTGGATATCACATCTCATGTTATAGGAAAGATCTCAGGTTTGGTATAAGCATTGAGATATCACATCTCATGCTATAGGAAGGGTCTCAGGATTGGAATGGGAAGGAGTTGTATATGACATGTCATGCCATAGGAAGGGTCTCAGGTTTGGTATAAGCATTGAGATATCACATCTCATGCTATAGGAAGGGTCTCAGGTTTGGTATAAGCATTGAGATATCACATCTCATGCTATAGGAAGGGTCTCAGGATTGGAATGGGAAGGAGTTGTATATGACATCTCATGCCATAGGAAGGGTCTCAGGTTTGGTATAAGCATTGAGATATCACATCTCATGCTATAGGCAGGGTCTCAGGTTTGGAAAGGGAAGGAGATGGATATCACATTTCATGTTAGAGGTAGGATCTCAGGTTTGGTATTAGAGGCATTGAGATATCACATCTCATGCTATCAGAAGGGTCTCAGGATTGGAATGGGAAGGAGTTGGATATCACATCTCATGCTAAAGGGAGGGTCTCAGGTTTGGAAGGGGAAGGATTTGGAAATCACATCTCATGTTATAGGAAGGATCTCGGGTTTGGTATTAGAAGCATTGAGATATCACATCTCATGCTATCATAAGGGTCTCAGGATTGGAATGGGAAGGAGTTGGATATCACATCTCATGTTATAGGAAGGATCTCAGGTTTGGTATTAGAAGCATTGAGACATCACATCTCATGCTATAGGAAGGGTCTCAGGATTGGAATGGGAAGGAGTTGGATATCACATCTCATGCTATAGGAAGGGTCTCAGATTTGGTATACGCATTGAGATATCACATCTCATGCTATAGGAAGGGTCTCAGGATTGGATTGGGAAGGAGTTGTATATGACATCTCAGGCCATAGGAAGGGTCTCAGGATTGGTATAAGCATTGAGATATCACATCTCTGCTATCGGAAGGGTCTCAGGATTGGAATGGGAAGGAGTTGGATATCCCATCTCATGCTATAGGGAGGGTCTCAATTTTGATACTAGAAGCATTGAGATAACAAATCTCATGATATCGGAAGGGTCTCAGGATTGGAATGGGAAGGAGTTGGATATCACATCTCATGATAAAGGAAGGGTCTAAGGTTTGGAAGGGGAAAGATTTGGATATCACATCTCATGTTATAGGACGGGTCTCAGGTTTGGTATTAGAAGCATTGAGATATCAAGTCTCATGGTATAGGAAGGGTCTCAGAATTGGAATGGGAAGGAGTTGGATATCACATCTCAAGCTATAGGAAGAGTCTCAGGATTGGAATGGGAAGGAGTTTGATATCACATCTCATGCCATAGTATGGTTCTCAGGTTTGGTAGAAGCATTGGGATATCACATCTCATGCTATTGGAAGGGTATCAGTATTGGATTTGGAAGGAGTTGGATATCCCATCTCATGCTATAGGAAGGGTCTCAGGTTGGAATGGGAAGGAGTTGGATATCACATTTCATGTTATAGGAAGGGTCTCAGGATTGGAATGGGAAGGACTTGGATATCATATCTCATGCTGTAGGAAGGCTCTCAGGTTTGGAAGGGGAAGGAGTTGGATATCACATTTCATGTTAGAGGAAGGATCTCAGGTTTGGTATTAGAGGCTTTGAGATATCACATCTCATGCTATAGGAAGGGTCTCAGGTTGGAATGGGAAGGAGTTGGATATCACATTTCATGTTATAGGAAGGGTCTCAGGATTGGAATGGGAAGGAGTTGGATATCACATCTCAAGCTTTAGGAAGGGTCTCAGGTTTGGTATAAGCATTGAGATAGCACATCTCATGCTATAGGAAGGGTCTCAGGATTGGAATGGGAAGGAGTTGGATATCACATCTCATGTTATAGGAAAGATCTCAGGTTTGGTATTAGAAGCATTGAGACATCACATCTCATGTTATAGGAAGGGTCTCAGGATTGGAATGGGAAGAAGTTGGATATCACATCTCATGCTATAGGAAGGGTCTCAGGTTTGGAAGGGGAAGGAGTTGGATATCCAATCTCATGTTATAGGAATGGTCTCAGGTTTGGTATTAGAAGCATTGAGATATCACATCGCATGCTGTAGGAAGGTTCTCAGGTTTGGAATGGGGAGGAATTGGATATCACATCTCATGTCATAGGAAGGATCTCAGGTTTGGTATTAGAAGCATTGAGATATCACATCTCATGCTATAGGAATGGTCTCAGGATTGGAATGGGAAGGAGTTGGATATTACATTCTTGCTATAGGAAGGGTCTCATGTTTGGAATGGGAATGAATTGGATATCACATATGCTATAAGAAGGGTCTCAGGTTTGGAACGGGAAGGAGATGGATATCACATCTCATGTTATAGGAAGGGTCTCAGGTTAGGTATTAGAAGCATTGAGATATCACATCTCATGCTATAGGAAGTGTCTCAGGATTGGAATGGGAAGGAGTTGGATATCACATTTCATGTTAGAGGAAGGATCTCAGGTTTGGTATTAGCGGCATTGAGATATCACATCTCATGCTATAGGAAGGGTCTCAGGATTGGAATGGGAAGGAGTTGGATATCACATCTCATGCTATAGGAAGGGTCTCAGGTTTGCTATAAGCATTGAGATATCACATCTCATGCTATAGGAAGGGTCTCAGGATTGGAATGGGAAGGAGTTGGATATCACATCTCATGTTATAGGAAGGGTCTCAGGATTGGAATGGGAAGGACTTGGATATCACATCTCATGCTATAGGGAGGGTCTCAAGTTTGATATTAGAAGCATTGAGACATCACATCTCATGCTATCGGAAGGGTCTCAGGATTGGAATGGGAAGGACTTGGATATCACATCTCATGCTATAGGGAGGGTCTCAAGTTTGATATTAGAAGCATTGAGATATCATATCTCATGCTATAGGAAGGGTCTCAGGATTGGAATGGGAAGGAGTTGGATATCACATCTGATGCTATAGGAAGGGTCTCAGGTTTGGTATAAGCAGTGAGATATCACATCTCATGCTATAGGAAGTGTCTCAGGATTGGAATGGGAAGGAGTTGGATATCACATCTCATGTTATAGGAAGGATCTCAGGTTTGGTATAAGCATTGAGATATCACATCTCTACTATCGGAAGGGTCTCAGGATTGGAATGGGAAGGAGTTGGATATTCCCATCTTATGTTATAGGAAGGGTCTCAGGTTTGGTATCAGAAGCATTGGGATATCACATCTCATGCTATAGGAAGGGTCTCAGGATTGGAATGGGAAGGACTTGGATATCACATCTCATGCTATAGGGAGGGTCTCAAGTTTGATATTAGAAGCATTGAGATATCACATCTCATGATATCGGAAGGGTCTCAGGGATGGAATGGGAAGGAGTTGGATATCACATCTCATGATAAAGGAAGGGTCTACGGTTTGGAAGGGGAAGGAGTTTGACATCACATCTCATGCCATAGTATGGGTCTCAGGTTTGGTAGAAGCATTGGGATATCACATCTCATGCTATCGGAAGGGTATCAGGATTGGATTTGGAAGGAGTTGGATATCCCATCTCATGCTATAGGAAGGGTCTCAGGTTGGAATGGGAAGGAGTTGGATATCACATCTCATGTTATAGGAAGGGTCTCAGGATTGGAATGGGAAGGACTTGGATATCACATCTCATGCTATAGGAAGGCTCTCAGGTTTGGAAGGGGAAAGAGTTGGATATCACATTTCATGTTAGAGGTAGGATCTCAGGTTTGGTATTAGAGGCATTGAGATACCACATCTCATGCTATCAGAAGAGTCTCAGGATTGGAATGGGAAGGAGTTGGATATCACATCTCATGCTAAAGGGAGGGTCTCAGGTTTGGAAGGGGAAGGATTTGGATATCACATCTCATGTTATAGGAAGGATCTCAGGTTTGGTATTAGAAGTATTGAGATATCACATCTCATGCTATAGGAAGGGTCTCAGGATTGGAATGGGAAGGAGTTGGTTATCACATCTCATGATAAAGGAAGGGTCTCAGGTTTGGTAGAAGCATTGAGATATCACATCTCATGCTATAGGAAGGGTCTCAGGATTGGAATGGGAAGGACTTAGATATCACATATCATGCTATAGGGAGGGTCTCAGTTTTGATATTAGAAGCATTGAGATATCACATCTCATGCTATCGGAAGTGTCTCAGGATTGGAATGGGAAGGAGCTGGATATCACATCTCATGCTAAAGGAAGGGTCTCAGGTTTGGAACGGGAAGGAGTTGGATATCACATCTCATGTTATAGGAAGGGCCTCAGGTTTGGTATAAGCATTGCGATATCACATCTCATGCTATAGGAAGGGTCTCAGGATTGGAAATGGAAGGAGTTGGATATCACATCTCATGCTATAGGAAGGGTCTCAGGTTTGGTATAAGCATTGAGATATCACATCTCGTGCTGTAGGAAGGGTCTCAGGATTGGAATGGGAAGGAGTTGTATATGACATCTCATGCCGTAGGAAGGGTCTCAGGTTTGGTATAAGCATTGAGATATCACATCTCTGCTATCGAAAGGGTCTTAGGATTGGAATGGGAAGGAGTTGGATATCCCATCTCATGTTATAGGAAGAGTCTCAGGTTTGTTATTAGAAGCATTGAGATATCGCATCTCATGATATAGGAAGGGTCTCAGGTTGGAATGGGAAGGAGTTGGATATCACATTTCATGTTATAAGAAGGGTCTCAGGATTGGAATGGGAAGGACTTGGATATCATATCTCATGCTATAGGAAGGCTCTCAGGTTTGGAAGGGGAAGGAGTTGGATATCACATTTCATGTTAGAGGAAGGATCTCAGGTTTGGTATTAGAGGCCTTGAGATATCACATCTCATGCTATAGGAAGGGTCTCAGGATTGGAATGGGAAGGAGTTGGATATCACATCTCAAGCTATAGGAACGGTCTCAGGTTTGGTATAAGCATTGTGATATCACATCTCATGCTATAGGAAGGGTCTCAGGATTGGAATGGGAAGGAGTTGGATATCACATCTCATGTTATAGGAAAGATCTCAGGTTTGGTATTAGAAGCATTGAGACATCACATCTCATGTTATAGGAAGGGTCTCAGGATTGGAATGGGAAGAAGTTGGATATCACATCTCATGCTATAGGAAGGGTCTCAGGTTTGGTATAAGCATTGAGATATCACATCTCATGCTATAGGAAGGGTCTCAGGATTGGAATGGGAAGGAGTTGTATATGACATCTCATGCCATAGGAAGGGTCTCAGGTTTGGTATAAGCATTGAGATATCACATCACATGCTATAGGAAGGGTCTCATGATGGAATGGGAAGGAGTTGGATATCACATCTCATGTTATAGGAAAGATCTCAGGTTTGGTATAAGCATTGAGATATCACATCTCATGCTATAGGAAGGGTCTCAGGATTGGAATGGGAAGGAGTTGTATATGACATGTCATGCCATAGGAAGGGTCTCAGGTTTGGTATAAGCATTGAGATATCACATCTCATGCTATAGGAAGGGTCTCAGGTTTGGTATAAGCATTGAGATATCACATCTCATGCTATAGGAAGGGTCTCAGGATTGGAATGGGAAGGAGTTGTATATGACATCTCATGCCATAGGAAGGGTCTCAGGTTTGGTATAAGCATTGAGATATCACATCTCATGCTATAGGCAGGGTCTCAGGTTTGGAAAGGGAAGGAGATGGATATCACATTTCATGTTAGAGGTAGGATCTCAGGTTTGGTATTAGAGGCATTGAGATATCACATCTCATGCTATCAGAAGGGTCTCAGGATTGGAATGGGAAGGAGTTGGATATCACATCTCATGCTAAAGGGAGGGTCTCAGGTTTGGAAGGGGAAGGATTTGGAAATCACATCTCATGTTATAGGAAGGATCTCGGGTTTGGTATTAGAAGCATTGAGATATCACATCTCATGCTATCATAAGGGTCTCAGGATTGGAATGGGAAGGAGTTGGATATCACATCTCATGTTATAGGAAGGATCTCAGGTTTGGTATTAGAAGCATTGAGACATCACATCTCATGCTATAGGAAGGGTCTCAGGATTGGAATGGGAAGGAGTTGGATATCACATCTCATGCTATAGGAAGGGTCTCAGATTTGGTATACGCATTGAGATATCACATCTCATGCTATAGGAAGGGTCTCAGGATTGGATTGGGAAGGAGTTGTATATGACATCTCAGGCCATAGGAAGGGTCGCAGGATTGGTATAAGCATTGAGATATCACATCTCTGCTATCGGAAGGGTCTCAGGATTGGAATGGGAAGGAGTTGGATATCCCATCTCATGCTATAGGGAGGGTCTCAATTTTGATACTAGAAGCATTGAGATAACAAATCTCATGATATCGGAAGGGTCTCAGGATTGGAATGGGAAGGAGTTGGATATCACATCTCATGATAAAGGAAGGGTCTAAGGTTTGGAAGGGGAAAGATTTGGATATCACATCTCATGTTATAGGACGGGTCTCAGGTTTGGTATTAGAAGCATTGAGATATCAAGTCTCATGGTATAGGAAGGGTCTCAGAATTGGAATGGGAAGGAGTTGGATATCACATCTCAAGCTATAGGAAGAGTCTCAGGATTGGAATGGGAAGGAGTTTGATATCACATCTCATGCCATAGTATGGTTCTCAGGTTTGGTAGAAGCATTGGGATATCACATCTCATGCTATTGGAAGGGTATCAGTATTGGATTTGGAAGGAGTTGGATATCCCATCTCATGCTATAGGAAGGGTCTCAGGTTTGGTATAAGCATTGAGATAGCACATCTCATGCTATAGGAAGGGTCTCAGGATTGGAATGGGAAGGAGTTGGATATCACATCTCATGTTATAGGAAAGATCTCAGGTTTGGTATTAGAAGCATTGAGACATCACATCTCATGTTATAGGAAGGGTCTCAGGATTGGAATGGGAAGAAGTTGGATATCACATCTCATGCTATAGGAAGGGTCTCAGGTTTGGAAGGGGAAGGAGTTGGATATCCAATCTCATGTTATAGGAATGGTCTCAGGTATTAGAAGCATTGAGATATCACATCGCATGCTGTAGGAAGGTTCTCAGGTTTGGAATGGGGAGGAATTGGATATCACATCTCATGTCATAGGAAGGATCTCAGGTTTGGTATTAGAAGCATTGAGATATCACATCTCATGCTATAGGAATGGTCTCAGGATTGGAATGGGAAGGAGTTGGATATTACATTCTTGCTATAGGAAGGGTCTCATGTTTGGAATGGGAATGAGTTGGATATCACATATGCTATAAGAAGGGTCTCAGGTTTGGAACGGGAAGGAGATGGATATCACATCTCATGTTATAGGAAGGGTCTCAGGTTAGGTATTAGAAGCATTGAGATATCACATCTCATGCTATAGGAAGTGTCTCAGGATTGGAATGGGAAGGAGTTGGATATCACATTTCATGTTAGAGGAAGGATCTCAGGTTTGGTATTAGCGGCATTGAGATATCACATCTCATGCTATAGGAAGGGTCTCAGGATTGGAATGGGAAGGAGTTGGATATCACATCTCATGCTATAGGAAGGGTCTCAGGTTTGCTATAAGCATTGAGATATCACATCTCATGCTATAGGAAGGGTCTCAGGATTGGAATGGGAAGGAGTTGGATATCACATCTCATGTTATAGGAAGGGTCTCAGGATTGGAATGGGAAGGACTTGGATATCACATCTCATGCTATAGGGAGGGTCTCAAGTTTGGTATTAGAAGCATTGAGATATCACATCGCATGCTGTAGGAAGGTTCTCAGGTTTGGAATGGGGAGGAATTGGATATCACATCTCATGTCATAGGAAGGATCTCAGGTTTGGTATTAGAAGCATTGAGATATCACATCTCATGCTATAGGAATGGTCTCAGGATTGGAATGGGAAGGAGTTGGATATTACATTCTTGCTATAGGAAGGGTCTCATGTTTGGAATGGGAATGAGTTGGATATCACATATGCTATAAGAAGGGTCTCAGGTTTGGAACGGGAAGGAGATGGATATCACATCTCATGTTATAGGAAGGGTCTCAGGTTAGGTATTAGAAGCATTGAGATATCACATCTCATGCTATAGGAAGTGTCTCAGGATTGGAATGGGAAGGAGTTGGATATCACATTTCATGTTAGAGGAAGGATCTCAGGTTTGGTATTAGCGGCATTGAGATATCACATCTCATGCTATAGGAAGGGTCTCAGGATTGGAATGGGAAGGAGTTGGATATCACATCTCATGCTATAGGAAGGGTCTCAGGTTTGCTATAAGCATTGAGATATCACATCTCATGCTATAGGAAGGGTCTCAGGATTGGAATGGGAAGGAGTTGGATATCACATCTCATGTTATAGGAAGGGTCTCAGGATTGGAATGGGAAGGACTTGGATATCACATCTCATGCTATAGGGAGGGTCTCAAGTTTGATATTAGAAGCATTGAGACATCACATCTCATGCTATCGGAAGGGTCTCAGGATTGGAATGGGAAGGACTTGGATATCACATCTCATGCTATAGGGAGGGTCTCAAGTTTGATATTAGAAGCATTGAGATATCATATCTCATGCTATAGGAAGGGTCTCAGGATTGGAATGGGAAGGAGTTGGATATCACATCTGATGCTATAGGAAGGGTCTCAGGTTTGGTATAAGCAGTGAGATATCACATCTCATGCTATAGGAAGTGTCTCAGGATTGGAATGGGAAGGAGTTGGATATCACATCTCATGTTATAGGAAGGATCTCAGGTTTGGTATAAGCATTGAGATATCACATCTCTACTATCGGAAGGGTCTCAGGATTGGAATGGGAAGGAGTTGGATATTCCCATCTTATGTTATAGGAAGGGTCTCAGGTTTGGTATTAGAAGCATTGAGATATCACATCTCATGCTATAGGAAGGGTCTCAGGATTGGAATGGGAAGGACTTGGATATCACATCTCATGCTATAGGGAGGGTCTCAAGTTTGATATTAGAAGCATTGAGATATCACATCTCATGATATCGGAAGGGTCTCAGGGATGGAATGGGAAGGAGTTGGATATCACATCTCATGATAAAGGAAGGGTCTACGGTTTGGAAGGGGAAGGAGTTTGACATCACATCTCATGCCATAGTATGGGTCTCAGGTTTGGTAGAAGCATTGGGATATCACATCTCATGCTATCGGAAGGGTATCAGGATTGGATTTGGAAGGAGTTGGATATCCCATCTCATGCTATAGGAAGGGTCTCAGGTTGGAATGGGAAGGAGTTGGATATCACATCTCATGTTATAGGAAGGGTCTCAGGATTGGAATGGCAAGGACTTGGATATCACATCTCATGCTATAGGAAAGCTCTCAGGTTTGGAAGGGGAAAGAGTTAGATATCACATTTCATGTTAGAGGTAGGATCTCAGGTTTGGTATTAGAGGCATTGAGATATCACATCTCATGCTATCAGAAGAGTCTCAGGATTGGATTTTGAAGGAGTTGTATATCACATCTCATGCTAAAGGGAGGGTCTCAGGTTTGGAAGGGGAAGGATTTGGATATCACATCTCATGTTATAGGAAGGATCTCAGGTTTGGTATTAGAAGCATTGAGATATCACATCTCATGCTATCGGAAGGATCTCAGGTTTGGTATAGAAGCATTGAGATATCACATCTCATGCTATCAGAAGGGTCTCAGGATTGGAATGGGAAGGAGTTGGATATCACATCTCATGCTAAAGGGAGGGTCTCAGGTTTGGAAGGGGAAGGATTTGGATATCACATCTCATGTTATCGGAAGGATCTCAGGTTTGGTATTAGAAGTATTGAGATATCACATCTCATGCTATAGGAAGGGTCTCAGGATTGGAATGGGAAGGAGTTGGTTATCACATCTCATGCTAAAGGAAGGGTCTCAGGTTTGGTAGAAGCATTGAGATATCACATCTCATGCTATAGGAAGGGTCTCAGGATTGGAATGGGAAGGACTTAGATATCACATATCATGCTATAGGGAGTGTCTCAGTTTTGATATTAGAAGCATTGAGATATCACATCTCATGCTATCGGAAGTGTCTCAGGATTGGAATGGGAAGGAGCTGGATATCACATCTCATGCTAAAGGAAGGGTCTCAGGTTTGGAACGGGAAGGAGTTGGATATCACATCTCATGTTATAGGAAGGGTCTCAGGTTTGGTATAAGCATTGAGATATCACATCTCTGCTATCGGAAGTGTCTCAGGATTGGAATGGGAAGGACTTGGATATCACATCTCATGCTATAGATAGGCTCTCAGGTTTGGAAAGGGAAGAAGTTGGATATCACATTTCATGTTAGAGGAAGGATCTCAGGTTTGGTATTAGAGGCATTGAGATATCACATCTCAGGCTATAGGAAGGGTCTCAGGATTGGAATGGGAAGGAGTTGGATATCACATCTCATGCTATAGGAAGGGTCTCAGGATTGGAATAGGAAGGAGTTGGATATCACATCTCATGCTATAGGAAGGGTCTCAGGTTTGGTATAAGCATTGAGATATCACATCTCGTGCTATAGGAAGGGTCTCAGGATTGGAATGGGAAGGAGTTGTATATGACATCTCATGCCGTAGGAAGGGTCTCAGGTTTGGTATAAGCATTGAGATATCACATCTCTGCTATCGAAAGGGTCTTAGGATTGGAATGGGAAGGAGTTGGATATCCCATCTCATGTTATAGGAAGAGTCTCAGGTTTGGTATTAGAAGCATTGAGATATCCCATCTCATGATATAGGAAGGGTCTCAGGTTGGAATGGGAAGGAGTTGGATATCACATTTCATGTTATAGGAAGGGTCTCAGGATTGGAATGGGAAGGACTTGGATATCATATCTCATGCTATAGGAAGGCTCTCAGGTTTGGAAGGGGAAGGAGTTGGATATCACATTTCATGTTAGAGGAAGGATCTCTGGTTTGGTATTAGAGGCCTTGAGATATCACATCTCATGCTATAGGAAGGGTCTCAGGATTGGAATGGGAAGGAGTTGGATATCACATCTCAAGCTATAGGAACGGTCTCAGGTTTGGTATAAGCATTGTGATATCACATCTCATGCTATAGGAAGGGTCTCAGGATTGGAATGGGAAGGAGTAGGATATCACATCTCATGTTATAGGAAAGATCTCAGGTTTGGTATTAGGAGCATTGAGACATCACATCTCATGTTATAGGAAGGGTCTCAGGATTGGAATGGGAAGAAGTTGGATATCACATCTCATGCTATAGGAAGGTCTCAGGTTTGGTATAAGCATTGAGATATCACATCTCATGCTATAGGAAGGGTCTCAGGATTGGAATGGGAAGGAGTTGTATATGACATCTCATGCCATAGGAAGGGTCTCAGGTTTGGTATAAGCATTGAGATATCACATCACATGCTATAGGAAGGGTCTCAGGATTGGAATGGGAAGGACTTGGATATCACATCTCATGCTATAGGCAGGGTCTCAGGTTTGGAAAGGGAAGAAGATGGATATCACATTTCATGTTAGAGGTAGGATCTCAGGTTTGGTATTAGAGGCATTGAGATATCACATCTCATGCTATCAGAAGGGTCTCAGGATTGGAATGGGAAGGAGTTGGATATCACATCTCATGCTATAGGAAGGGTCTCAGGATTGGAATGGGAAGGAGTTGGATATCACATCTCGTGCTATAGGAAGGGTCTCAGGATTGGAATGGGAAGGAGTTGTATATGACATCTCATGCCGTAGGAAGGGTCTCAGGTTTGGTATAAGCATTGAGATATCACATCTCTGCTATCGAAAGGGTCTTAGGATTGGAATGGGAAGGAGTTGGATATCCCATCTCATGTTATAGGAAGAGTCTCAGGTTTGGTATTAGAAGCATTGAGATATCCCATCTCATGATATAGGAAGGGTCTCAGGTTGGAATGGGAAGGAGTTGGATATCACATTTCATGTTATAGGAAGGGTCTCAGGATTGGAATGGGAAGGACTTGGATATCATATCTCATGCTATAGGAAGGCTCTCAGGTTTGGAAGGGGAAGGAGTTGGATATCACATTTCATGTTAGAGGAAGGATCTCTGGTTTGGTATTAGAGGCCTTGAGATATCACATCTCATGCTATAGGAAGGGTCTCAGGATTGGAATGGGAAGGAGTTGGATATCACATCTCAAGCTATAGGAACGGTCTCAGGTTTGGTATAAGCATTGTGATATCACATCTCATGCTATAGGAAGGGTCTCAGGATTGGAATGGGAAGGAGTTGGATATCACATCTCATGTTATAGGAAAGATCTCAGGTTTGGTATTAGGAGCATTGAGACATCACATCTCATGTTATAGGAAGGGTCTCAGGATTGGAATGGGAAGAAGTTGGATATCACATCTCATGCTATAGGAAGGGTCTCAGGTTTGGTATAAGCATTGAGATATCACATCTCATGCTATAGGAAGGGTCTCAGGATTGGAATGGGAAGGAGTTGTATATGACATCTCATGCCATAGGAAGGGTCTCAGGTTTGGTATAAGCATTGAGATATCACATCACATGCTATAGGAAGGGTCTCAGGATTGGAATGGGAAGGACTTGGATATCACATCTCATGCTATAGGCAGGGTCTCAGGTTTGGAAAGGGAAGAAGATGGATATCATATTTCATGTTAGAGGTAGGATCTCAGGTTTGGTATTAGAGGCATTGAGATATCACATCTCATGCTATCAGAAGGGTCTCAGGATTGGAATGGGAAGGATTTGGAAATCACATCTCATGTTATAGGAAGGATCTCGGGTTTGGTATTAGAAGCATTGAGATATCACATCTCATGCTATCATAAGGGTCTCAGGATTGGAATAGGAAGGAGTTGGATATCACATTTCATGTTATAGGAAGGATCTCAGGTTTGGTATTAGAAGCATTGAGACATCACATCTCATGCTATAGGAAGGGTCTCAGGATTGGAATCGGAAGGAGTTGGATATCACATCTCATGCTATAGGAAGGGTCTCAGATTTGGAAGGGGAAGGATTTGGAAATCACATCTCATGTTATAGGAAGGATCTCGGGTTTGGTATTAGAAGCATTGAGATATCACATCTCATGCTATCATAAGGGTCTCAGGATTGGAATGGGAAGGAGTTGGATATCACATCTCATGTTATAGGAAGGATCTCAGGTTTGGTATTAGAAGCATTGAGACATCACATCTCATGCTATAGGAAGGGTCTCAGGATTGGAATCGGAAGGAGTTGGATATCACATCTCATGCTATAGGAAGGGTCTCAGATTTGGTATAAGCATTGAGATATCACATCTCATGCTATAGGAAGGGTCTCAGGATTGGAATGGGAAGGAGTTGTATATTACATCTCAGGCCATAGGAAGGGTCTCAGGTTTGGTATAAGCATTGAGATATCACATCTCTGCTATCGGAAGGGTCTCAGGATTGGAATGGGAAGGAATTGGATATCACATCTCATGTTATAGGAAGGATCTCAGGTTTGGTATTAGAAGCATTGAGATATCACATGTCATGCTATAGGAAGGGTCTCAGGATTGGAATGTGAAGGATTTGGATATCACATCTCATGCTAAAGGAAGGGTCTCAGGTTTGGTAGAAGCATTGAGATATCACGTCTCTGCTATCGGAAGGGTCTCAGGATTGGATTGGGAAGGAGTTGGATATCCCTTCTCATGCTATAGGAAGGGTCTCAGGTTTGGTATAAGCATTGAGATATCACATCTCTGCTATCGGAAGGGTCTCAGGATTGGATTGGGAAGGAGTTGGATATCCCTTCTCATGCTATAGGAAGTGTCTCAGGTTGGAATGGGAAGGAGTTGGATATCACATCTCATGTTATAGAAGGGTCTCAGGATTGGAATGGGAAGGATTTGGATATCACATCTCTTGCTATAGGAAGGGTCTCAGGATTGGAATGGGTAGGAGTTGGATATTACTTTCTTGCTATAGGTAGGGTCTCATGTTTGGAATGGGAAGGAGTTGGATATCACATATGCTATAGTTAGTGTCTCAGGTTTGGAACGGGAAGGAGTTGGATATCACATCTCATGTTATAGGAAGGGTCTCAGGTTTGGTATAAGCATTGAGATATCACATCTCTGCTATCGGAAGTGGCTCAGGATTGGAATGGGAAGGAGTTGGATGTCCCATGTCATGTTATAGGACGAGTCTCTGGTTTGGTATTAGAATCATTGAGATATCACATCGCATGCTGTAGGAAGGGTCTAAGGATTGGAATGGGATGGACTTGGATATCACATCTCATGCTATAGGTAGGCTCTCAGGTTTGGTATAAGCATTGAGATATCACATCTCATGCTATAGGAAGGGTCTCAGGATTGGAATGGGAAGGAATTGGATATCACATCTCATGCTATAGGAAGGGTCTCAGATTTGGTATAAGCATTGAGATATCACATCTCATGCTATAGGAAGGGTCTCAGGATTGGAATGGGAAGGAGTTGTATATGACATCTCAGGCCATAGGAAGGGTCTCAGGTTTGGTATACGCATTGAGATATCATATCTCTGCTATCGGAAGGGTCTCAGGATTGGAATGGGAAGGAGTTGGATATCCCATCTCATGTTATAGGAAGGGTCTCAGGTTTGGTATTAGAAGCATAGAGATATCACATCTCATGCTATAGGAAGGGTCTCAGGATTGGAATGGGAAGGACTTGGATGTCACATCTCATGCTATAGGGAGGGTCTCAAGTTTGATATTAGAAGCATTGAGATAACAAATCTCATGATATCGGAAGGGTCTCAGGATTGGAATGGGAAGGAGTTGGATATCACATCTCATGATAAAGGAAGGGTCTAAGGTTTGGAAGGGGAAGGATTTGGATATCACATCTCATGTTATAGGACGGGTCTCAGGTTTGGTATTAGAAGCATTGAAATATCAAGTCTCATGGTATAAGAAGGGTCTCAGAATTGGAATGGGAAGGAGTTGGATATCACACCTCAAGCTATAGGAAGGGTCTCAGGATTGGAATGGGAAGGAGTTTGATATCACATCTCATGCCATAGTATGGGTCTCAGGTTTGGTAGAAGCATTGGGATATCACATCTCATGCTATCGGAAGGGTATCAGTATTGGATTTGGAAGGAGTTGGAAATCCCATCTCATGCTATAGGAAGGGTCTCAGGTTGGAATGGGAAGGAGTTGGATATCACATTTCATGTTATAGGAAGGGTCTCAGGATTGGAATGGGAAGGAATTGGATATCATATCTCATGCTATAGGAAGGCTCTCAGGTTTGGAAGGGGAAGGAGTTGGATATCACATTTCATGTTAGAGGAAGGATCTCAGGTTTGGTATTAGAGGCCTTGAGATATCACATCTCATGCTATAGGATGGGTCTCAGGATTGGAATGGGAAGGAGTTGGATATCACATCTCAAGCTATAGGAAGGGTCTCAGGTTTGGTATAAGCATTGAGATATCACATCTCATGCTATAGGAAGGGTCTCGGGATTGGAATGGGAAGGAGTTGGATATCACATCTCATGTTATAGGAAATATCTCAGGTTTGGTATTAGAAGCATTGAGACATCACATCTCATGTTATAGGAAGGGTCTCAGGATTGGAATGGGAAGAAGTTGGATATCACATCTCATGCTATAGGAAGGGTCTCAGGTTTGGTATAAGCATTGAGATATCACATCTCATGCTATAGGAAGGGTCTCAGGATTGGAATGGGAAGGAGTTGTATATGACATCTCATGCCATAGGAAGGGTCTCAGGTTTGGTATAAGCATTGAGATATCACATCTCATGCTATCGGAAGGGTCTCAGGATTGGAATGGGAAGGAGTTGTATATCACATCTCATGCTAAAGGGAGGGTCTCAGGTTTGAAAGGGGAAGGATTTGGAAATCACATCTCATGTTATAGGAAGGGTCTCAGGTTTGGTATTAGAAGCATTGAGATATCACATCTCATGCTATAGGAAGGGTCTCAGGATTGGAATGGGGAGGACTTGGATGTCACATCTCATGATATAGGGAGGGTCTCAAGTTTGATATTAGAAGCATTGAGATAACAAATCACATGATATCGGAAGGGTCTCAGGATTGGAATGGGAAGGAGTTGGATATCACATCTCATGATAAAGGAAGGGTCTAAGGTTTGGAAGGGGAAAGATTTGGATATCACATCTCATGTTATAGGACGGGTCTCAGGTTTGGTATTAGAAGCATTGAGATATCAAGTCTCATGGCATAGGAAGGGTCTCAGAATTGGAATGGGAAGGAGTTGGATATCACATCTCAAGCTATAGGAAGAGTCTCAGGATTGGAATGGGAATGAGTTTGATATCACATCTCATGCCATAGTATGGGTCTCAGGTTTGGTAGAAGCATTGGGATATCACATCTCATGCTATTGGAAGGGTATCAGTATTGGATTTGGAAGGAGTTGGATATCCCATCTTATGCTATAGGAAGGGTCTCAGGTTGGAATGGGAAGGAGTTGGATATCACATTTCATGTTATAGGAAGGGTCTCAGGATTGGAATGGGAAGGACTTGGATATCATATCTCATGCTATAGGAAGGCTCTCAGGTTTGGAAGGGGAAGGAGTTGGATATCACATTTCATGTTAGAGGAAGGATCTCAGGTTTGGTATTAGAGGCCTTGAGATATCACATCTCATGCTATAGGAAGGGTCTCAGGATTGGAATGGGAAGGAGTTGGATATCACATCTCAAGCTTTAGGAAGGGTCTCAGGATTGGTATAAGCATTGAGATAGCACATCTCATGCTATAGGAAGGGTCTCAGGATTGGAATGGGAAGGAGTTGGATATCACATCTCATGTTATAGGAAAGATCTCAGGTTTGGTATTAGAAGCATTGAGACATCACATCTCATGTTATAGGAAGGGTCTCAGGATTGGAATGGGAAGAAGTTGGATATCACATCTCATGCTATAGGAAGGGTCTCAGGTTTGGAAGGGGAAGGAGTTGGATATCCAATCTCATGTTATAGGACTGGTCTCAGGTTTGGTATTAGAAGCATTGCGATATCACATCGCATGCTGTAGGAAGGTTCTCAGGTTTGGTATTAGAAGCATTGAGACATCACATCTCATGCTATAGGAAGGGTCTCAGGATTGGAATGGGAAGGAGTTGGATATCACATCTCATGTTATAGGAAGGATCTCAGGTTTGGTATTAGAAGCATTGAGACATCACATCTCATGTTATAGGAAGGGTCTCAGGATTGGAATGGGAAGAAGTTGGATATCACATCTCATGCTATAGGAAGGGTCTCAGGTTTGGAAGGGGAAGGAGTTGGATATCCAATCTCATGTTATAGGACTGGTCTCAGGTTTGGTATTAGAAGCATTGCGATATCACATCGCATGCTGTAGGAAGGTTCTCAGGTTTGGTATTAGAAGCATTGAGACATCACATCTCATGCTATAGGAAGGGTCTCAGGATTGGAATGGGAAGGAGTTGGATATCACATCTCATGCTATAGGAAGGGTCTCAGATTTGGTATAAGCATTGAGATATCACATCTCATGCTATAGGAAGGGTCTCAGGATTGGATTGGGAAGGAGTTGTATATGACATCTCAGGCCATAGGAAGGGTCTCAGGATTGGTATAAGCATTGAGATATCACATCTCTGCTATCGGAAGGGTCTCAGGATTGGAATGGGAAGGAGTTGGATATCCCATCTCATGTTATAGGAAGGGTCTCAGGTTTGGTATTAGAAGCATTGAGATATCACTCTCATGCTATAGGAAGGGTCTCAGGATTGGAATGGGGAGGACTTGGATGTCACATCTCATGCTATAGGGAGGGTCTCAAGTTTGATATTATAAGCATTGAGATAACAAATCTCATGATATCGGAAGGGTCTCAGGATTGGAATGGGAAGGAGTTGGATATCACATCTCATGATAAAGGAAGGGTCTAAGGTTTGTAAGGGGAAAGATTTGGATATCACATCTCATGTTATAGGACGGGTCTCAGGTTTGGTATTAGAAGCATTGAGATATCAAGTCTCATGGCATAGGAAGGGTCTCAGAATTGGAATGGGAAGGAGTTGGATATCACATCTCAAGCTATAGGAAGAGTCTCAGGATTTGAATGGGAAGGAGTTTGATATCACATCTCATGCCATAGTATGGGTCTCAGGTTTGGTAGAAGCATTGGGATATCACATCTCATGCTATTGGAAGGGTATCAGTATTGGATTTGGAAGGAGTTGGATATCCCATCTCATGCTATAGGAAGGGTCTCAGGTTGGAATGGGAAGGAGTTGGATATCACATTTAATGTTATAGGAAGGGTCTCAGGATTGGAATGGAAAGGACTTGGATATCATATCTCATGCTATAGGAAGGCTCTCAGGTTTGGAAGGGGAAGGAGTTGGATATCACATTTCATGTTAGAGGAAGGATCTCAGGTTTGGTATTAGAGGCCTTGAGATATCACATCTCATGCTATAGGAAGGGTCTCAGGATTGGAATGGGAAGGAGTTGGATATCACATCTCAAGCTTTAGGAAGGGTCTCAGGTTTGGTATAAGCATTGAGATAGCACATCTCATGCTATAGGAAGGGTCTCAGGATTGGAATGGGAAGGAGTTGGATATCACATCTCATGTTATAGGAAGGATCTCAGGTTTGGTATTAGAAGCATTGAGACATCACATCTCATGCTATAGGAAGGGTCTCAGGATTGGAATGGGAAGGAGTTGGATATCACATCTCAAGCTTTAGGAAGGGTCTCAGGTTTGGTATAAGCATTGAGATAGCACATCTCATGCTATAGGAAGGGTCTCAGGATTGGAATGGGAAGGAGTTGGATATCACATCTCATGTTATAGGAAGGATCTCAGGTTTGGTATTAGAAGCATTGAGACATCACATCTCATGCTATAGGAAGGGTCTCAGGATTGGAATGGGAAGGAGTTGGATATCACATCTCATGCTATAGGAAGGGTCTCAGATTTGGTATAAGCATTGAGATATCACATCTCATTCTATAGGAAGGGTCTCAGGATTGGATTAGGAAGGAGTTGTATATGACATCTCAGGCCATAGGAAGGGTCTCAGGATTGGTATAAGCATTGAGATATCACATCTCTGCTATCGGAAGGGTCTCAGGATTGGAATGGGAAGGAGTTGGATATCCCATCTCATGCTATAGGGAGGGTCTCAATTTTGATATTAGAAGCATTGAGATAACAAATCTCATGATATCGGAAGGGTCTCAGGATTGGAATGGGAAGGAGTTGGATATCACATCTCATGATAAAGGAAGGGTCTAAGGTTTGGAAGGGGAAAGATTTGGATATCACATCTCATGTTATAGGACGGGTCTCAGGTTTGGTATTAGAAGCATTGAGATATCAAGTCTCATGGTATAGGAAGGGTCTCAGAATTGGAATGGGAAGGAGTTGGATATCACATCTCAAGCTATAGGAAGAGTCTCAGGATTGGAATGGGAAGGAGTTTGATATCACATCTCATGCCATAGTATGGTTCTCAGGTTTGGTAGAAGCATTGGGATATCACATCTCATGCTATTGGAAGGGTATCAGTATTGGATTTGGAAGGAGTTGGATATCCCATCTCATGCTATAGGAAGGGTCTCAAGTTGGAATGGGAAGGAGTTGGATATCACATTTCATGTTATAGGAAGGGTCTCAGGATTGGAATGGGAAGGACTTGGATATCATATCTCATGCTATAGGAAGGCTCTCAGGTTTGGAAGGGGAAGGAGTTGGATATCACATTTCATGTTAGAGGAAGGATCTCAGGTTTGGTATTAGAGGCTTTGAGATATCACATCTCATGCTATAGGAAGGGTCTCAGGTTGGAATGGGAAGGAGTTGGATATCACATTTCATGTTATAGGAAGGGTCTCAGGATTGGAATGGGAAGGAGTTGGATATCACATCTCAAGCTTTAGGAAGGGTCTCAGGTTTGGTATAAGCATTGAGATAGCACATCTCATGCTATAGGAAGGGTCTCAGGATTGGAATGGGAAGGAGTTGGATATCACATCTCATGTTATAGGAAGGATCTCAGGTTTGGTATTAGAAGCATTGAGACATCACATCTCATGCTATAGGAAGGGTCTCAGGATTGGAATGGGAAGGAGTTGGAAATCACATCTCATGCTATAGGAAGGGTCTCAGATTTGGTATAAGCATTGAGATATCACATCTCATGCTATAGGAAGGGTCTCAGGATTGGATTGGGAAGGAGTTGTATATGACATCTCAGGCCATAGGAAGGGTCTCAGGATTGGTATAAGCATTGAGATATCACATCTCTGCTATCGGAAGGGTCTCAGGATTGGAATGGGAAGGAGTTGGATATCCCATCTCATGTTATAGGAAGGGTCTCAGGTTTGGTATTAGAAGCATTGAGATATCACATCTCATGCTATAGGAAGGGTCTCAGGATTGGAATGGGGAGGACTTGGATGTCACATCTCATGCTATAGGAAGGGTCTCAGGATTGGAATGGGAAGGAGTTGGATATCACATCTCATGCTATAGGAAGGGTCTCAGATTTGGTATAAGCATTGAGATATCACATCTCATGCTATAGGAAGGGTCTCAGGAAAGGATTGGGAAGGAGTTGTATATGACATCTCAGGCCATAGGAAGGGTCTCAGGATTGGTATAAGCATTGAGATATCACATCTCTGCTATCGGAAGGGTCTCAGGATTGGAATGGGAAGGAGTTGGATATCCCATCTCATGCTATAGGGAGGGTCTCAATTTTGATATTAGAAGCATTGAGATAACAAATCTCATGATATCGGAAGGGTCTCAGGATTGGAATGGGAAGGAGTTGGATATCACATCTCATGATAAAGGAAGGGTCTAAGGTTTGGAAGGGGAAAGATTTGGATATCACATCTCATGTTATAGGACGGGTCTCAGGTTTGGTATTAGAAGCATTGAGATATCAAGTCTCATGGCATAGGAAGGGTCTCAGAATTGGAATGGGAAGGAGTTGGATATCACATCTCAAGCTATAGGAAGAGTCTCAGGATTGGAATGGGAAGGAGTTTGATATCACATCTCATGCCATAGTATGGGTCTCAGGTTTGGTAGAAGCATTGGGATATCACATCTCATGCTATTGGAAGGGTATCAGTATTGGATTTGGAAGGAGTTGGATATCCCATCTCATGCTATCGGAAGGGTCTCAGGTTGGAATGGGAAGGAGTTGTATATGACATCTCATGCCGTAGGAAGGGTCTCAGGTTTGGTATAAGCATTGAGATATCACATCTCTGCTATCGAAAGGGTCTTAGGATTGGAATGGGAAGGAGTTGGATATCCCATCTCATGTTATAGGAAGAGTCTCAGGTTTGTTATTAGAAGCATTGAGATATCGCATCTCATGATATAGGAAGGGTCTCAGGTTGGAATGGGAAGGAGTTGGATATCACATTTCATGTTATAAGAAGGGTCTCAGGATTGGAATGGGAAGGACTTGGATATCATATCTCATGCTATAGGAAGGCTCTCAGGTTTGGAAGGGGAAGGAGTTGGATATCACATTTCATGTTAGAGGAAGGATCTCAGGTTTGGTATTAGAGGCCTTGAGATATCACATCTCATGCTATAGGAAGGGTCTCAGGATTGGAATGGGAAGGAGTTGGATATCACATCTCAAGCTATAGGAACGGTCTCAGGTTTGGTATAAGCATTGTGATATCACATCTCATGCTATAGGAAGGGTCTCAGGATTGGAATGGGAAGGAGTTGGATATCACATCTCATGTTATAGGAAAGATCTCAGGTTTGGTATTAGAAGCATTGAGACATCACATCTCATGTTATAGGAAGGGTCTCAGGATTGGAATGGGAAGAAGTTGGATATCACATCTCATGCTATAGGAAGGGTCTCAGGTTTGGTATAAGCATTGAGATATCACATCTCATGCTATAGGAAGGGTCTCAGGATTGGAATGGGAAGGAGTTGTATATGACATCTCATGCCATAGGAAGGGTCTCAGGTTTGGTATAAGCATTGAGATATCACATCACATGCTATAGGAAGGGTCTCATGATGGAATGGGATGGAGTTGGATATCACATCTCATGTTATAGGAAAGATCTCAGGTTTGGTATAAGCATTGAGATATCACATCTCATGCTATAGGAAGGGTCTCAGGATTGGAATGGGAAGGAGTTGTATATGACATGTCATGCCATAGGAAGGGTCTCAGGTTTGGTATAAGCATTGAGATATCACATCTCATGCTATAGGAAGGGTCTCAGGTTTGGTATAAGCATTGAGATATCACATCTCATGCTATAGGAAGGGTCTCAGGATTGGAATGGGAAGGAGTTGTATATGACATCTCATGCCATAGGAAGGGTCTCAGGTTTGGTATAAGCATTGAGATATCACATCTCATGCTATAGGCAGGGTCTCAGGTTTGGAAAGGGAAGGAGATGGATATCACATTTCATGTTAGAGGTAGGATCTCAGGTTTGGTATTAGAGGCATTGAGATATCACATCTCATGCTATCAGAAGGGTCTCAGGATTGGAATGGGAAGGAGTTGGATATCACATCTCATGCTAAAGGGAGGGTCTCAGGTTTGGAAGGGGAAGGATTTGGAAATCACATCTCATGTTATAGGAAGGATCTCGGGTTTGGTATTAGAAGCATTGAGATATCACATCTCATGCTATCATAAGGGTCTCAGGATTGGAATGGGAAGGAGTTGGATATCACATCTCATGTTATAGGAAGGATCTCAGGTTTGGTATTAGAAGCATTGAGACATCACATCTCATGCTATAGGAAGGGTCTCAGGATTGGAATGGGAAGGAGTTGGATATCACATCTCATGCTATAGGAAGGGTCTCAGATTTGGTATACGCATTGAGATATCACATCTCATGCTATAGGAAGGGTCTCAGGATTGGATTGGGAAGGAGTTGTATATGACATCTCAGGCCATAGGAAGGGTCGCAGGATTGGTATAAGCATTGAGATATCACATCTCTGCTATCGGAAGGGTCTCAGGATTGGAATGGGAAGGAGTTGGATATCCCATCTCATGCTATAGGGAGGGTCTCAATTTTGATACTAGAAGCATTGAGATAACAAATCTCATGATATCGGAAGGGTCTCAGGATTGGAATGGGAAGGAGTTGGATATCACATCTCATGATAAAGGAAGGGTCTAAGGTTTGGAAGGGGAAAGATTTGGATATCACATCTCATGTTATAGGACGGGTCTCAGGTTTGGTATTAGAAGCATTGAGATATCAAGTCTCATGGTATAGGAAGGGTCTCAGAATTGGAATGGGAAGGAGTTGGATATCACATCTCAAGCTATAGGAAGAGTCTCAGGATTGGAATGGGAAGGAGTTTGATATCACATCTCATGCCATAGTATGGTTCTCAGGTTTGGTAGAAGCATTGGGATATCACATCTCATGCTATTGGAAGGGTATCAGTATTGGATTTGGAAGGAGTTGGATATCCCATCTCATGCTATAGGAAGGGTCTCAGGTTTGGTATAAGCATTGAGATAGCACATCTCATGCTATAGGAAGGGTCTCAGGATTGGAATGGGAAGGAGTTGGATATCACATCTCATGTTATAGGAAAGATCTCAGGTTTGGTATTAGAAGCATTGAGACATCACATCTCATGTTATAGGAAGGGTCTCAGGATTGGAATGGGAAGAAGTTGGATATCACATCTCATGCTATAGGAAGGGTCTCAGGTTTGGAAGGGGAAGGAGTTGGATATCCAATCTCATGTTATAGGAATGGTCTCAGGTATTAGAAGCATTGAGATATCACATCGCATGCTGTAGGAAGGTTCTCAGGTTTGGAATGGGGAGGAATTGGATATCACATCTCATGTCATAGGAAGGATCTCAGGTTTGGTATTAGAAGCATTGAGATATCACATCTCATGCTATAGGAATGGTCTCAGGATTGGAATGGGAAGGAGTTGGATATTACATTCTTGCTATAGGAAGGGTCTCATGTTTGGAATGGGAATGAGTTGGATATCACATATGCTATAAGAAGGGTCTCAGGTTTGGAACGGGAAGGAGATGGATATCACATCTCATGTTATAGGAAGGGTCTCAGGTTAGGTATTAGAAGCATTGAGATATCACATCTCATGCTATAGGAAGTGTCTCAGGATTGGAATGGGAAGGAGTTGGATATCACATTTCATGTTAGAGGAAGGATCTCAGGTTTGGTATTAGCGGCATTGAGATATCACATCTCATGCTATAGGAAGGGTCTCAGGATTGGAATGGGAAGGAGTTGGATATCACATCTCATGCTATAGGAAGGGTCTCAGGTTTGCTATAAGCATTGAGATATCACATCTCATGCTATAGGAAGGGTCTCAGGATTGGAATGGGAAGGAGTTGGATATCACATCTCATGTTATAGGAAGGGTCTCAGGATTGGAATGGGAAGGACTTGGATATCACATCTCATGCTATAGGGAGGGTCTCAAGTTTGGTATTAGAAGCATTGAGATATCACATCGCATGCTGTAGGAAGGTTCTCAGGTTTGGAATGGGGAGGAATTGGATATCACATCTCATGTCATAGGAAGGATCTCAGGTTTGGTATTAGAAGCATTGAGATATCACATCTCATGCTATAGGAATGGTCTCAGGATTGGAATGGGAAGGAGTTGGATATTACATTCTTGCTATAGGAAGGGTCTCATGTTTGGAATGGGAATGAGTTGGATATCACATATGCTATAAGAAGGGTCTCAGGTTTGGAACGGGAAGGAGATGGATATCACATCTCATGTTATAGGAAGGGTCTCAGGTTAGGTATTAGAAGCATTGAGATATCACATCTCATGCTATAGGAAGTGTCTCAGGATTGGAATGGGAAGGAGTTGGATATCACATTTCATGTTAGAGGAAGGATCTCAGGTTTGGTATTAGCGGCATTGAGATATCACATCTCATGCTATAGGAAGGGTCTCAGGATTGGAATGGGAAGGAGTTGGATATCACATCTCATGCTATAGGAAGGGTCTCAGGTTTGCTATAAGCATTGAGATATCACATCTCATGCTATAGGAAGGGTCTCAGGATTGGAATGGGAAGGAGTTGGATATCACATCTCATGTTATAGGAAGGGTCTCAGGATTGGAATGGGAAGGACTTGGATATCACATCTCATGCTATAGGGAGGGTCTCAAGTTTGATATTAGAAGCATTGAGACATCACATCTCATGCTATCGGAAGGGTCTCAGGATTGGAATGGGAAGGACTTGGATATCACATCTCATGCTATAGGGAGGGTCTCAAGTTTGATATTAGAAGCATTGAGATATCATATCTCATGCTATAGGAAGGGTCTCAGGATTGGAATGGGAAGGAGTTGGATATCACATCTGATGCTATAGGAAGGGTCTCAGGTTTGGTATAAGCAGTGAGATATCACATCTCATGCTATAGGAAGTGTCTCAGGATTGGAATGGGAAGGAGTTGGATATCACATCTCATGTTATAGGAAGGATCTCAGGTTTGGTATAAGCATTGAGATATCACATCTCTACTATCGGAAGGGTCTCAGGATTGGAATGGGAAGGAGTTGGATATTCCCATCTTATGTTATAGGAAGGGTCTCAGGTTTGGTATTAGAAGCATTGAGATATCACATCTCATGCTATAGGAAGGGTCTCAGGATTGGAATGGGAAGGACTTGGATATCACATCTCATGCTATAGGGAGGGTCTCAAGTTTGATATTAGAAGCATTGAGATATCACATCTCATGATATCGGAAGGGTCTCAGGGATGGAATGGGAAGGAGTTGGATATCACATCTCATGATAAAGGAAGGGTCTACGGTTTGGAAGGGGAAGGAGTTTGACATCACATCTCATGCCATAGTATGGGTCTCAGGTTTGGTAGAAGCATTGGGATATCACATCTCATGCTATCGGAAGGGTATCAGGATTGGATTTGGAAGGAGTTGGATATCCCATCTCATGCTATAGGAAGGGTCTCAGGTTGGAATGGGAAGGAGTTGGATATCACATCTCATGTTATAGGAAGGGTCTCAGGATTGGAATGGCAAGGACTTGGATATCACATCTCATGCTATAGGAAAGCTCTCAGGTTTGGAAGGGGAAAGAGTTAGATATCACATTTCATGTTAGAGGTAGGATCTCAGGTTTGGTATTAGAGGCATTGAGATATCACATCTCATGCTATCAGAAGAGTCTCAGGATTGGATTTTGAAGGAGTTGTATATCACATCTCATGCTAAAGGGAGGGTCTCAGGTTTGGAAGGGGAAGGATTTGGATATCACATCTCATGTTATAGGAAGGATCTCAGGTTTGGTATTAGAAGCATTGAGATATCACATCTCATGCTATCGGAAGGATCTCAGGTTTGGTATAGAAGCATTGAGATATCACATCTCATGCTATCAGAAGGGTCTCAGGATTGGAATGGGAAGGAGTTGGATATCACATCTCATGCTAAAGGGAGGGTCTCAGGTTTGGAAGGGGAAGGATTTGGATATCACATCTCATGTTATCGGAAGGATCTCAGGTTTGGTATTAGAAGTATTGAGATATCACATCTCATGCTATAGGAAGGGTCTCAGGATTGGAATGGGAAGGAGTTGGTTATCACATCTCATGCTAAAGGAAGGGTCTCAGGTTTGGTAGAAGCATTGAGATATCACATCTCATGCTATAGGAAGGGTCTCAGGATTGGAATGGGAAGGACTTAGATATCACATATCATGCTATAGGGAGTGTCTCAGTTTTGATATTAGAAGCATTGAGATATCACATCTCATGCTATCGGAAGTGTCTCAGGATTGGAATGGGAAGGAGCTGGATATCACATCTCATGCTAAAGGAAGGGTCTCAGGTTTGGAACGGGAAGGAGTTGGATATCACATCTCATGTTATAGGAAGGGTCTCAGGTTTGGTATAAGCATTGAGATATCACATCTCTGCTATCGGAAGTGTCTCAGGATTGGAATGGGAAGGACTTGGATATCACATCTCATGCTATAGATAGGCTCTCAGGTTTGGAAAGGGAAGAAGTTGGATATCACATTTCATGTTAGAGGAAGGATCTCAGGTTTGGTATTAGAGGCATTGAGATATCACATCTCAGGCTATAGGAAGGGTCTCAGGATTGGAATGGGAAGGAGTTGGATATCACATCTCATGCTATAGGAAGGGTCTCAGGATTGGAATAGGAAGGAGTTGGATATCACATCTCATGCTATAGGAAGGGTCTCAGGTTTGGTATAAGCATTGAGATATCACATCTCGTGCTATAGGAAGGGTCTCAGGATTGGAATGGGAAGGAGTTGTATATGACATCTCATGCCGTAGGAAGGGTCTCAGGTTTGGTATAAGCATTGAGATATCACATCTCTGCTATCGAAAGGGTCTTAGGATTGGAATGGGAAGGAGTTGGATATCCCATCTCATGTTATAGGAAGAGTCTCAGGTTTGGTATTAGAAGCATTGAGATATCCCATCTCATGATATAGGAAGGGTCTCAGGTTGGAATGGGAAGGAGTTGGATATCACATTTCATGTTATAGGAAGGGTCTCAGGATTGGAATGGGAAGGACTTGGATATCATATCTCATGCTATAGGAAGGCTCTCAGGTTTGGAAGGGGAAGGAGTTGGATATCACATTTCATGTTAGAGGAAGGATCTCTGGTTTGGTATTAGAGGCCTTGAGATATCACATCTCATGCTATAGGAAGGGTCTCAGGATTGGAATGGGAAGGAGTTGGATATCACATCTCAAGCTATAGGAACGGTCTCAGGTTTGGTATAAGCATTGTGATATCACATCTCATGCTATAGGAAGGGTCTCAGGATTGGAATGGGAAGGAGTAGGATATCACATCTCATGTTATAGGAAAGATCTCAGGTTTGGTATTAGGAGCATTGAGACATCACATCTCATGTTATAGGAAGGGTCTCAGGATTGGAATGGGAAGAAGTTGGATATCACATCTCATGCTATAGGAAGGTCTCAGGTTTGGTATAAGCATTGAGATATCACATCTCATGCTATAGGAAGGGTCTCAGGATTGGAATGGGAAGGAGTTGTATATGACATCTCATGCCATAGGAAGGGTCTCAGGTTTGGTATAAGCATTGAGATATCACATCACATGCTATAGGAAGGGTCTCAGGATTGGAATGGGAAGGACTTGGATATCACATCTCATGCTATAGGCAGGGTCTCAGGTTTGGAAAGGGAAGAAGATGGATATCACATTTCATGTTAGAGGTAGGATCTCAGGTTTGGTATTAGAGGCATTGAGATATCACATCTCATGCTATCAGAAGGGTCTCAGGATTGGAATGGGAAGGAGTTGGATATCACATCTCATGCTATAGGAAGGGTCTCAGGATTGGAATGGGAAGGAGTTGGATATCACATCTCGTGCTATAGGAAGGGTCTCAGGATTGGAATGGGAAGGAGTTGTATATGACATCTCATGCCGTAGGAAGGGTCTCAGGTTTGGTATAAGCATTGAGATATCACATCTCTGCTATCGAAAGGGTCTTAGGATTGGAATGGGAAGGAGTTGGATATCCCATCTCATGTTATAGGAAGAGTCTCAGGTTTGGTATTAGAAGCATTGAGATATCCCATCTCATGATATAGGAAGGGTCTCAGGTTGGAATGGGAAGGAGTTGGATATCACATTTCATGTTATAGGAAGGGTCTCAGGATTGGAATGGGAAGGACTTGGATATCATATCTCATGCTATAGGAAGGCTCTCAGGTTTGGAAGGGGAAGGAGTTGGATATCACATTTCATGTTAGAGGAAGGATCTCTGGTTTGGTATTAGAGGCCTTGAGATATCACATCTCATGCTATAGGAAGGGTCTCAGGATTGGAATGGGAAGGAGTTGGATATCACATCTCAAGCTATAGGAACGGTCTCAGGTTTGGTATAAGCATTGTGATATCACATCTCATGCTATAGGAAGGGTCTCAGGATTGGAATGGGAAGGAGTTGGATATCACATCTCATGTTATAGGAAAGATCTCAGGTTTGGTATTAGGAGCATTGAGACATCACATCTCATGTTATAGGAAGGGTCTCAGGATTGGAATGGGAAGAAGTTGGATATCACATCTCATGCTATAGGAAGGGTCTCAGGTTTGGTATAAGCATTGAGATATCACATCTCATGCTATAGGAAGGGTCTCAGGATTGGAATGGGAAGGAGTTGTATATGACATCTCATGCCATAGGAAGGGTCTCAGGTTTGGTATAAGCATTGAGATATCACATCACATGCTATAGGAAGGGTCTCAGGATTGGAATGGGAAGGACTTGGATATCACATCTCATGCTATAGGCAGGGTCTCAGGTTTGGAAAGGGAAGAAGATGGATATCATATTTCATGTTAGAGGTAGGATCTCAGGTTTGGTATTAGAGGCATTGAGATATCACATCTCATGCTATCAGAAGGGTCTCAGGATTGGAATGGGAAGGATTTGGAAATCACATCTCATGTTATAGGAAGGATCTCGGGTTTGGTATTAGAAGCATTGAGATATCACATCTCATGCTATCATAAGGGTCTCAGGATTGGAATAGGAAGGAGTTGGATATCACATTTCATGTTATAGGAAGGATCTCAGGTTTGGTATTAGAAGCATTGAGACATCACATCTCATGCTATAGGAAGGGTCTCAGGATTGGAATCGGAAGGAGTTGGATATCACATCTCATGCTATAGGAAGGGTCTCAGATTTGGAAGGGGAAGGATTTGGAAATCACATCTCATGTTATAGGAAGGATCTCGGGTTTGGTATTAGAAGCATTGAGATATCACATCTCATGCTATCATAAGGGTCTCAGGATTGGAATGGGAAGGAGTTGGATATCACATCTCATGTTATAGGAAGGATCTCAGGTTTGGTATTAGAAGCATTGAGACATCACATCTCATGCTATAGGAAGGGTCTCAGGATTGGAATCGGAAGGAGTTGGATATCACATCTCATGCTATAGGAAGGGTCTCAGATTTGGTATAAGCATTGAGATATCACATCTCATGCTATAGGAAGGGTCTCAGGATTGGAATGGGAAGGAGTTGTATATTACATCTCAGGCCATAGGAAGGGTCTCAGGTTTGGTATAAGCATTGAGATATCACATCTCTGCTATCGGAAGGGTCTCAGGATTGGAATGGGAAGGAATTGGATATCACATCTCATGTTATAGGAAGGATCTCAGGTTTGGTATTAGAAGCATTGAGATATCACATGTCATGCTATAGGAAGGGTCTCAGGATTGGAATGTGAAGGATTTGGATATCACATCTCATGCTAAAGGAAGGGTCTCAGGTTTGGTAGAAGCATTGAGATATCACGTCTCTGCTATCGGAAGGGTCTCAGGATTGGATTGGGAAGGAGTTGGATATCCCTTCTCATGCTATAGGAAGGGTCTCAGGTTTGGTATAAGCATTGAGATATCACATCTCTGCTATCGGAAGGGTCTCAGGATTGGATTGGGAAGGAGTTGGATATCCCTTCTCATGCTATAGGAAGTGTCTCAGGTTGGAATGGGAAGGAGTTGGATATCACATCTCATGTTATAGAAGGGTCTCAGGATTGGAATGGGAAGGATTTGGATATCACATCTCTTGCTATAGGAAGGGTCTCAGGATTGGAATGGGTAGGAGTTGGATATTACTTTCTTGCTATAGGTAGGGTCTCATGTTTGGAATGGGAAGGAGTTGGATATCACATATGCTATAGTTAGTGTCTCAGGTTTGGAACGGGAAGGAGTTGGATATCACATCTCATGTTATAGGAAGGGTCTCAGGTTTGGTATAAGCATTGAGATATCACATCTCTGCTATCGGAAGTGGCTCAGGATTGGAATGGGAAGGAGTTGGATGTCCCATGTCATGTTATAGGACGAGTCTCTGGTTTGGTATTAGAATCATTGAGATATCACATCGCATGCTGTAGGAAGGGTCTAAGGATTGGAATGGGATGGACTTGGATATCACATCTCATGCTATAGGTAGGCTCTCAGGTTTGGTATAAGCATTGAGATATCACATCTCATGCTATAGGAAGGGTCTCAGGATTGGAATGGGAAGGAATTGGATATCACATCTCATGCTATAGGAAGGGTCTCAGATTTGGTATAAGCATTGAGATATCACATCTCATGCTATAGGAAGGGTCTCAGGATTGGAATGGGAAGGAGTTGTATATGACATCTCAGGCCATAGGAAGGGTCTCAGGTTTGGTATACGCATTGAGATATCATATCTCTGCTATCGGAAGGGTCTCAGGATTGGAATGGGAAGGAGTTGGATATCCCATCTCATGTTATAGGAAGGGTCTCAGGTTTGGTATTAGAAGCATAGAGATATCACATCTCATGCTATAGGAAGGGTCTCAGGATTGGAATGGGAAGGACTTGGATGTCACATCTCATGCTATAGGGAGGGTCTCAAGTTTGATATTAGAAGCATTGAGATAACAAATCTCATGATATCGGAAGGGTCTCAGGATTGGAATGGGAAGGAGTTGGATATCACATCTCATGATAAAGGAAGGGTCTAAGGTTTGGAAGGGGAAGGATTTGGATATCACATCTCATGTTATAGGACGGGTCTCAGGTTTGGTATTAGAAGCATTGAAATATCAAGTCTCATGGTATAAGAAGGGTCTCAGAATTGGAATGGGAAGGAGTTGGATATCACACCTCAAGCTATAGGAAGGGTCTCAGGATTGGAATGGGAAGGAGTTTGATATCACATCTCATGCCATAGTATGGGTCTCAGGTTTGGTAGAAGCATTGGGATATCACATCTCATGCTATCGGAAGGGTATCAGTATTGGATTTGGAAGGAGTTGGAAATCCCATCTCATGCTATAGGAAGGGTCTCAGGTTGGAATGGGAAGGAGTTGGATATCACATTTCATGTTATAGGAAGGGTCTCAGGATTGGAATGGGAAGGAATTGGATATCATATCTCATGCTATAGGAAGGCTCTCAGGTTTGGAAGGGGAAGGAGTTGGATATCACATTTCATGTTAGAGGAAGGATCTCAGGTTTGGTATTAGAGGCCTTGAGATATCACATCTCATGCTATAGGATGGGTCTCAGGATTGGAATGGGAAGGAGTTGGATATCACATCTCAAGCTATAGGAAGGGTCTCAGGTTTGGTATAAGCATTGAGATATCACATCTCATGCTATAGGAAGGGTCTCGGGATTGGAATGGGAAGGAGTTGGATATCACATCTCATGTTATAGGAAATATCTCAGGTTTGGTATTAGAAGCATTGAGACATCACATCTCATGTTATAGGAAGGGTCTCAGGATTGGAATGGGAAGAAGTTGGATATCACATCTCATGCTATAGGAAGGGTCTCAGGTTTGGTATAAGCATTGAGATATCACATCTCATGCTATAGGAAGGGTCTCAGGATTGGAATGGGAAGGAGTTGTATATGACATCTCATGCCATAGGAAGGGTCTCAGGTTTGGTATAAGCATTGAGATATCACATCTCATGCTATCGGAAGGGTCTCAGGATTGGAATGGGAAGGAGTTGTATATCACATCTCATGCTAAAGGGAGGGTCTCAGGTTTGAAAGGGGAAGGATTTGGAAATCACATCTCATGTTATAGGAAGGGTCTCAGGTTTGGTATTAGAAGCATTGAGATATCACATCTCATGCTATAGGAAGGGTCTCAGGATTGGAATGGGGAGGACTTGGATGTCACATCTCATGATATAGGGAGGGTCTCAAGTTTGATATTAGAAGCATTGAGATAACAAATCACATGATATCGGAAGGGTCTCAGGATTGGAATGGGAAGGAGTTGGATATCACATCTCATGATAAAGGAAGGGTCTAAGGTTTGGAAGGGGAAAGATTTGGATATCACATCTCATGTTATAGGACGGGTCTCAGGTTTGGTATTAGAAGCATTGAGATATCAAGTCTCATGGCATAGGAAGGGTCTCAGAATTGGAATGGGAAGGAGTTGGATATCACATCTCAAGCTATAGGAAGAGTCTCAGGATTGGAATGGGAATGAGTTTGATATCACATCTCATGCCATAGTATGGGTCTCAGGTTTGGTAGAAGCATTGGGATATCACATCTCATGCTATTGGAAGGGTATCAGTATTGGATTTGGAAGGAGTTGGATATCCCATCTTATGCTATAGGAAGGGTCTCAGGTTGGAATGGGAAGGAGTTGGATATCACATTTCATGTTATAGGAAGGGTCTCAGGATTGGAATGGGAAGGACTTGGATATCATATCTCATGCTATAGGAAGGCTCTCAGGTTTGGAAGGGGAAGGAGTTGGATATCACATTTCATGTTAGAGGAAGGATCTCAGGTTTGGTATTAGAGGCCTTGAGATATCACATCTCATGCTATAGGAAGGGTCTCAGGATTGGAATGGGAAGGAGTTGGATATCACATCTCAAGCTTTAGGAAGGGTCTCAGGATTGGTATAAGCATTGAGATAGCACATCTCATGCTATAGGAAGGGTCTCAGGATTGGAATGGGAAGGAGTTGGATATCACATCTCATGTTATAGGAAAGATCTCAGGTTTGGTATTAGAAGCATTGAGACATCACATCTCATGTTATAGGAAGGGTCTCAGGATTGGAATGGGAAGAAGTTGGATATCACATCTCATGCTATAGGAAGGGTCTCAGGTTTGGAAGGGGAAGGAGTTGGATATCCAATCTCATGTTATAGGACTGGTCTCAGGTTTGGTATTAGAAGCATTGCGATATCACATCGCATGCTGTAGGAAGGTTCTCAGGTTTGGTATTAGAAGCATTGAGACATCACATCTCATGCTATAGGAAGGGTCTCAGGATTGGAATGGGAAGGAGTTGGATATCACATCTCATGTTATAGGAAGGATCTCAGGTTTGGTATTAGAAGCATTGAGACATCACATCTCATGTTATAGGAAGGGTCTCAGGATTGGAATGGGAAGAAGTTGGATATCACATCTCATGCTATAGGAAGGGTCTCAGGTTTGGAAGGGGAAGGAGTTGGATATCCAATCTCATGTTATAGGACTGGTCTCAGGTTTGGTATTAGAAGCATTGCGATATCACATCGCATGCTGTAGGAAGGTTCTCAGGTTTGGTATTAGAAGCATTGAGACATCACATCTCATGCTATAGGAAGGGTCTCAGGATTGGAATGGGAAGGAGTTGGATATCACATCTCATGCTATAGGAAGGGTCTCAGATTTGGTATAAGCATTGAGATATCACATCTCATGCTATAGGAAGGGTCTCAGGATTGGATTGGGAAGGAGTTGTATATGACATCTCAGGCCATAGGAAGGGTCTCAGGATTGGTATAAGCATTGAGATATCACATCTCTGCTATCGGAAGGGTCTCAGGATTGGAATGGGAAGGAGTTGGATATCCCATCTCATGTTATAGGAAGGGTCTCAGGTTTGGTATTAGAAGCATTGAGATATCACTCTCATGCTATAGGAAGGGTCTCAGGATTGGAATGGGGAGGACTTGGATGTCACATCTCATGCTATAGGGAGGGTCTCAAGTTTGATATTATAAGCATTGAGATAACAAATCTCATGATATCGGAAGGGTCTCAGGATTGGAATGGGAAGGAGTTGGATATCACATCTCATGATAAAGGAAGGGTCTAAGGTTTGTAAGGGGAAAGATTTGGATATCACATCTCATGTTATAGGACGGGTCTCAGGTTTGGTATTAGAAGCATTGAGATATCAAGTCTCATGGCATAGGAAGGGTCTCAGAATTGGAATGGGAAGGAGTTGGATATCACATCTCAAGCTATAGGAAGAGTCTCAGGATTTGAATGGGAAGGAGTTTGATATCACATCTCATGCCATAGTATGGGTCTCAGGTTTGGTAGAAGCATTGGGATATCACATCTCATGCTATTGGAAGGGTATCAGTATTGGATTTGGAAGGAGTTGGATATCCCATCTCATGCTATAGGAAGGGTCTCAGGTTGGAATGGGAAGGAGTTGGATATCACATTTAATGTTATAGGAAGGGTCTCAGGATTGGAATGGAAAGGACTTGGATATCATATCTCATGCTATAGGAAGGCTCTCAGGTTTGGAAGGGGAAGGAGTTGGATATCACATTTCATGTTAGAGGAAGGATCTCAGGTTTGGTATTAGAGGCCTTGAGATATCACATCTCATGCTATAGGAAGGGTCTCAGGATTGGAATGGGAAGGAGTTGGATATCACATCTCAAGCTTTAGGAAGGGTCTCAGGTTTGGTATAAGCATTGAGATAGCACATCTCATGCTATAGGAAGGGTCTCAGGATTGGAATGGGAAGGAGTTGGATATCACATCTCATGTTATAGGAAGGATCTCAGGTTTGGTATTAGAAGCATTGAGACATCACATCTCATGCTATAGGAAGGGTCTCAGGATTGGAATGGGAAGGAGTTGGATATCACATCTCAAGCTTTAGGAAGGGTCTCAGGTTTGGTATAAGCATTGAGATAGCACATCTCATGCTATAGGAAGGGTCTCAGGATTGGAATGGGAAGGAGTTGGATATCACATCTCATGTTATAGGAAGGATCTCAGGTTTGGTATTAGAAGCATTGAGACATCACATCTCATGCTATAGGAAGGGTCTCAGGATTGGAATGGGAAGGAGTTGGATATCACATCTCATGCTATAGGAAGGGTCTCAGATTTGGTATAAGCATTGAGATATCACATCTCATTCTATAGGAAGGGTCTCAGGATTGGATTAGGAAGGAGTTGTATATGACATCTCAGGCCATAGGAAGGGTCTCAGGATTGGTATAAGCATTGAGATATCACATCTCTGCTATCGGAAGGGTCTCAGGATTGGAATGGGAAGGAGTTGGATATCCCATCTCATGCTATAGGGAGGGTCTCAATTTTGATATTAGAAGCATTGAGATAACAAATCTCATGATATCGGAAGGGTCTCAGGATTGGAATGGGAAGGAGTTGGATATCACATCTCATGATAAAGGAAGGGTCTAAGGTTTGGAAGGGGAAAGATTTGGATATCACATCTCATGTTATAGGACGGGTCTCAGGTTTGGTATTAGAAGCATTGAGATATCAAGTCTCATGGTATAGGAAGGGTCTCAGAATTGGAATGGGAAGGAGTTGGATATCACATCTCAAGCTATAGGAAGAGTCTCAGGATTGGAATGGGAAGGAGTTTGATATCACATCTCATGCCATAGTATGGTTCTCAGGTTTGGTAGAAGCATTGGGATATCACATCTCATGCTATTGGAAGGGTATCAGTATTGGATTTGGAAGGAGTTGGATATCCCATCTCATGCTATAGGAAGGGTCTCAAGTTGGAATGGGAAGGAGTTGGATATCACATTTCATGTTATAGGAAGGGTCTCAGGATTGGAATGGGAAGGACTTGGATATCATATCTCATGCTATAGGAAGGCTCTCAGGTTTGGAAGGGGAAGGAGTTGGATATCACATTTCATGTTAGAGGAAGGATCTCAGGTTTGGTATTAGAGGCTTTGAGATATCACATCTCATGCTATAGGAAGGGTCTCAGGTTGGAATGGGAAGGAGTTGGATATCACATTTCATGTTATAGGAAGGGTCTCAGGATTGGAATGGGAAGGAGTTGGATATCACATCTCAAGCTTTAGGAAGGGTCTCAGGTTTGGTATAAGCATTGAGATAGCACATCTCATGCTATAGGAAGGGTCTCAGGATTGGAATGGGAAGGAGTTGGATATCACATCTCATGTTATAGGAAGGATCTCAGGTTTGGTATTAGAAGCATTGAGACATCACATCTCATGCTATAGGAAGGGTCTCAGGATTGGAATGGGAAGGAGTTGGAAATCACATCTCATGCTATAGGAAGGGTCTCAGATTTGGTATAAGCATTGAGATATCACATCTCATGCTATAGGAAGGGTCTCAGGATTGGATTGGGAAGGAGTTGTATATGACATCTCAGGCCATAGGAAGGGTCTCAGGATTGGTATAAGCATTGAGATATCACATCTCTGCTATCGGAAGGGTCTCAGGATTGGAATGGGAAGGAGTTGGATATCCCATCTCATGTTATAGGAAGGGTCTCAGGTTTGGTATTAGAAGCATTGAGATATCACATCTCATGCTATAGGAAGGGTCTCAGGATTGGAATGGGGAGGACTTGGATGTCACATCTCATGCTATAGGAAGGGTCTCAGGATTGGAATGGGAAGGAGTTGGATATCACATCTCATGCTATAGGAAGGGTCTCAGATTTGGTATAAGCATTGAGATATCACATCTCATGCTATAGGAAGGGTCTCAGGAAAGGATTGGGAAGGAGTTGTATATGACATCTCAGGCCATAGGAAGGGTCTCAGGATTGGTATAAGCATTGAGATATCACATCTCTGCTATCGGAAGGGTCTCAGGATTGGAATGGGAAGGAGTTGGATATCCCATCTCATGCTATAGGGAGGGTCTCAATTTTGATATTAGAAGCATTGAGATAACAAATCTCATGATATCGGAAGGGTCTCAGGATTGGAATGGGAAGGAGTTGGATATCACATCTCATGATAAAGGAAGGGTCTAAGGTTTGGAAGGGGAAAGATTTGGATATCACATCTCATGTTATAGGACGGGTCTCAGGTTTGGTATTAGAAGCATTGAGATATCAAGTCTCATGGCATAGGAAGGGTCTCAGAATTGGAATGGGAAGGAGTTGGATATCACATCTCAAGCTATAGGAAGAGTCTCAGGATTGGAATGGGAAGGAGTTTGATATCACATCTCATGCCATAGTATGGGTCTCAGGTTTGGTAGAAGCATTGGGATATCACATCTCATGCTATTGGAAGGGTATCAGTATTGGATTTGGAAGGAGTTGGATATCCCATCTCATGCTATCGGAAGGGTCTCAGGTTGGAATGGGAAGGAGTTGGATATCACATTTCATGTTATAGGAAGGGTCTCAGGATTGGAATGGAAAGGACTTGGATATCATATCTCATGCTATAGGAAGGCTCTCAGATTTGGAAGGGGAAGGAGTTGGATATCACATTTCATGTTAGAGGAAGGATCTCAGGTTTGGTATTAGAGGCCTTGAGATATCACATATCATGCTATAGGAAGGGTCTCAGGATTGGAATGGGAAGGAGTTGGATATCACATCTCAAGCTTTAGGAAGGGTCTCAGGTTTGGTATAAGCATTGAGATAGCACATCTCATGCTATAGGAAGGGTCTCAGGATTGGAATGGGAAGGAGTTGGATATTACATCTCATGTTATAGGAAAGATCTCAGGTTTGGTATTAGAAGCATTGAGACATCACATCTCATGCTATAGGAAGGGTCTCAGGTTTGGTAGGGGAAGGAGTTGGATATCCAATCTCATGTTATAGGACTGGTCTCAGGTTTGGTATTAGAAGCATTGAGATATCACATCGCATGCTGTAGGAAGGTTCTCAGGTTTGGTATTAGAAGCATTGAGACATCACATCTCAGGCTATAGGAAGGGTCTCAGGATTGGAATGGGAAGGAGTTGGATATCACATCTCATGTTATAGGAAGGATCTCAGGTTTGGTATTAGAAGCATTGAGACATCACATCTCATGCTATAGGAAGGCTCTCAGGTTTGGAAGGGGAAGGAGTTGGATATCACATTTCATGTTAGAGGAAGGATCTCAGGTTTGGTATTAGAGGCCTTGAGATATCACATCTCATGCTATAGGAAGGGTCTCAGGATTGGAATGGGAAGGAGTTGGATATCACATCTCAAGCTTTAGGAAGGGTCTCAGGTTTGGTATAAGCATTGAGATAGCACATCTCATGCTATAGGAAGGGTCTCAGGATTGGAATGGGAAGGAGTTGGATATCGCATCTCATGTTATAGGAAGGATCTCAGGTTTGGTATTAGAAGCATTGAGACATCACATCTCATGCTATAGGAAGGGTCTCAGGATTGGAATGGGAAGGAGTTGGATATCACATCTCATGCTATAGGAAGGGTCTCAGATTTGGTATACGCATTGAGATATCACATCTCATGCTATAGGAAGGGTCTCAGGATTGGATTGGGAAGGAGTTGTATATGACATCTCAGGCCATAGGAAGGGTCTCAGGATTGGTATAAGCATTGAGATATCACATCTCTGCTATCGGAAGGTGTTAAGACGGATTTCTGAACTCTGTCCTGGTGGCGCAGAGGTTCAGAAGGCCAACCTAATTACTTGGAACAGGGTAACCTCTGGACAAGCCAGACCAATCAAGGTAGCGATCGCGGCGGTCAAGACTAGGTCTCAAGAGGGGTGAGGGTGACTGAAAGCCCGCAATGAGCACACAAAGCAAGAGCGCTTACAAACTACTCCAAACAGTTGTTTATATCAAAAATAGATACACATTTATTATAAGGCCTTGAAACTAATAACCACAGTAAAAGCAGCAATATACAACGATATTAAACCAACACATACACTATCCACCCAATATATATACAGAATACACAGTTTCACAGCATTAGCAGCACGAAATATGTTATCCACCTGCAGGGGAAGGAAAACAGGCAGTGCGAACCAATGCGAGTGATATGTCCGCCTTCTGAGGCCCCTAACTGGATGGTAGTCCAATCCCTACGAAGAGTGGAGCCTAGCGCTCAAAAGTACCTGCACACGCCGGTGCCAATGGGCAGAAGGTGAAGCTCTTCGGAGGACGTTGAACAGCTCTGTAGGGAGCTCTAATGAAGGAGAACACGGTCCGCGACTCTAGCGCAGCCTCCACTGTGAGGCAGAAGCCGGGCGCGAGTACGGACAAGGGGTGCTGTATTCACAGCGGGGAAAAGCAAAGGGCACTGCAGGAGGGCGACCAGATCCTAGCTAATCTACTCACCGGTCCCCGAAGCAAGCAGGCCCGAGCTTCTCCTCGATAGATGCAGCTTCTGGCAGGTTCTGAAGAGCAGGGAACGTCTCGTCGTCGTGCAGAGTAAAAAGACGTCCCGATCGAAGAAACAAGCACAGTTTTGTCGCCACCGCAGGGCAACGGAACGGCCGGGTGTATTCAAGCCAAACGAGCACCGCTCACCTCTAGCTTAGGACTGCTAAGCAAACGAAGCGTGTGAGCATGCCCCGGACTCAGAATACCACCCAACCTGTCGGCGATTACAGAGCAGGCCTCCTTAGTAAGCTGGTCAGTCAACTGGATGGCCCAGAGACACTTCCGAAGGCTTACAGCAGGAGTTGATGAAGGTGCCGGGAATAGCTGGTCCTGCTATTCCAATAGGTCGAAGCGCCAGTACAGGCCTTCTTGTTCGATCTTAGGTGGAAAGGGCTTCACCGGACGACAGCAATGAGGAGCAGAAGTTCTTCAGGGGGTCACCAGTGATTCCTCGGTCCAGCCTCGTGTTCGCAGGATACTTGGCTCCTGTATCCCTGGGTTCGTGAGAACTCAGGAGATCGACATGGTAGTGGTGTTTCCAGCTCCCTCTTATCCACGGTTCCCTTCGCGCCAAAACGGAGGGGAGCCAATGGGAGATCCGCTCATCAACACACATACCATACGTGGACCAATCACGGACCACAGTGGTCCCAGGCATTCACACCACCCTAGACTCTCTGGCACCCAGGATGTGTATTGGGACCAGACAGCCCATCCCACATCCTGGGGGCACTCAAACGACATGTAGAAGCCCGCGAAAGCAACCGTGTTTCGCGGGAAACTACATGCCCAAATAAGGAAGGCCCCGGGTCGCCTGACCCGGGGGAAGGTAAAGGGAGCAAGACGGACAGTGGACGAGACAAAGGAGCCTCGTGGTCCGGCCATTTTGGGTAGCCGGGCCACCCTTTTGTGTTCGCGGCAAAAAGGTGCTCAGAACGGCAAAAGGAGCTCAAAATAAACCAAATGATCGCTGCCACCAGCCCAGTCCCTGAATGACTTGCACCGATCCAAAAACCATCCTATAAGAGTGTCTAGGGTCTGTAGAAGGCTAGAGACCCAAGAGAGCTGTAACTTAGCTTACAGTGCCCTCTTGTGTCGTGTTGCACTAAAATGGCGACACGATAAAAGAAACTACGGGAAACAGCGTTCCCCGGTACTGACTGTCTTAAGGGCATGTCAGTTTCCCCGTAAGAAAGGAGCGAAAGCCCAGAGGAGTACAGCAGAAGGCTGCACTTCTCTGGCAAAGTCAAGAAAACAGGTTGAAAACAATAGCAAAAAGTTTAGGGGTTGCCACATGGAAGGAAAGTTCCCTACAATAACGAAATCTTTCCTAACACTCGCCCCTCCCAGACTATGGACAGGGGGAACTAATCCACCCCTGGATGAGTCTCTTGTTCAGGTCGGTAAAACATTCTGGACAACCCATCAGCATTGCTATGTTGGACACCTGGCCTATGCTCAATAGTGAAGTCGAAGCCTTGTAGACTTATGGACCACCTAAGCAACTTTGGATTCTCCCCCTTCATGTTCATTAGCCACTTTAACGGCTTATGGTCAGTCTGCACAGTGAAGTGGGTCCCATAGAGGTAGGGCCGCAGCTTCCTTAGGGCCCACACAACAGAGAAACATTCTTTCTCTACCGTGGACCATCTGAGCTCTCTGTCCTTAAGCTGGCGACTAATAAAACCGATAGGGTGTTCCTTACCCTTCTCATCTACTTGTGATAGTACAGCTCCTATCCCAGTGTCAGAGGCATCCGTCTGCACGATAAAAGGTCTTTGATAATCAGGGGCCCTGAGCACAGGGGCCTGGCACAAGGAGTCTTTCAAGCCATTGAAGGCCCTCTCACACTCGTCAGTCCAAGTTACCTTCTTGGGTTTCTTCGGAGTTGTGAGGGCAGTCAGAGGAGCAGCTATGGTGCCATAGTCTGCCACAAAATTGCGGTAATAACCCGTGAGTCCTAAGAAGGCTCTCACTTGGGTTTGCGTAGTGGGGGTAGGCCAGTCTTGTACCGCTGGTACCTTACTGGATAGAGGCTGTCTCCTCCCTCCAACTACTTCATGTCCAAGGCAAACCACTGAGCCTTGTCCATTTTGGTGAGGGGCCACTCGGACACCCTCAAAAGAGCTTTCTGAAGGACTGCTTTGGAACAGGTCAGGGAGAGGTTCAGACTCCTCTTCCTCAACGTCTGAAGCCAATAGCAGTGCTGCGATTTCGCCGCTTGGGACGAAAGCCTTCAGCCTATTCACGTGAAACACTTTTAGAGCCTGTCCAGGCCTTCCAGGGTCCACTGAATAGCTAACCTCACCCAGGGGCTCCACCACTGGGTAAGGGCCTGACCATTTGTCCTGTAAAGCCCGAGGCCTTATGGGATTCACGATCAGGACTTGCTGGCCATGTGTAAAGTTGATGAGGGAAGCTTTCTGGTCGTACCAATGTTTCACCAGCGCTTGCCCTGCCTTCAATTTAGCACTAGCCAAGCCCATCAGAAGTACCATCCGTTTTCTGAGCCCTAGCACATAATCAACTACATTGGTAGTAACAGGGGGAGTGGGCATCTCCCATCCCTCCTTGACGATGGCTAAGGGTCCCCGTACGGGATGACCGAACAGAAGTTCGAAGGGGCTGAAGCCAACACCCTCCTGTGGTACCTCTCGGTAGGCAAACAGTAAGCATGAAACAAGAAGATCCCACTTTCTTCTCTGAGGCTCCTCCAGAGCCCCAATCATGCTCGTTAGCGTCCTGTTGAAACGCCCCCCCAGACCATCGGTCTGGGGGCGGTATGCAGAAGAGAACCTGTAGGTGACACCACATTCTTTCCACATAGCCTGCCTATACTTCGACATAAAGTTGCTGCCATGATCCGACACAACTTCTTTAGGGAAGCCAACCCTAGTAAACATGCCGAGTAAAGCTTCTGCAACTGGCTTGGCAGTTACAGTTGTAAATGGGACGGCCTCAGGATACCTGGTTGCATGGTCGACCAGCACCAGGATAAACCTATTGCCTGAGGATGTTTGCGGGTCAAGGGGACCAACCATGTCGATCCCTACCCTTTCAAATGGTACCCCCACAACTGGGAGCGGTACCAACGGAGCTTGGATTGTCGCACCAACCTTACCAGACAACTGGCAGGCGGCACAACTCCTGCAGTGACTTTCTACTTGCTCCCCCATCTTGGGCCAGTAGAAGTGCATGGATAACCTTTGCTTGGTCCTCCTCATACCAAGGTGACCAGCAAGGGGAACGACATGCGCCAACTGCAGGAGGAAGGGCCTAACAGCAAGGGAAACCACCAACCTCCTATGGTCTCCTTCTGTAGACTCTGTGGGCTCACTATAAAGGAGTCCACCTTCCTGGTAAATCCTTTGCAACCCAGGAGGTTCACCCTCAAGCTGGGAGCAGGCCTGTCTCCTTAGGCCTTCCAGAGATGGGCACTCACGTTGGCCCTTACTGAAGTCGTCCCTATCAGGACCTCCTTCAACTAACAAGTCTTTTAGTTCAGGATGGTCGTTGGGGTCGAACACTTCAGGCATCGCCACCTCCTCGTCAGGCTCGGGCGATTGACCAACTCCCTCCACCGCAGTGGTAGGCGAGCTCGGGGGAATATTCTCTTTCCCCCGTCGGGACTTGTTGACTCCTTTCGCCTTGGGTTTCCCCTTCGGCTGGGGCGGCGTATTGGACTTGGCCAATGCTGCCCGTGCTTGAGACCGTGTGTAGGGTCTTTCGGCAGTGTCTCCTACGAGCCCTAGAGCTCTGAGATCATTGCCCAACAAGACCTTTCCCGGGACGTTTCTCTGAATGCTCACTGGAATCCTAACTGCTGTACCATTTAAAGTTAGATTAACAGGGATCACGGGAAACATACGGAGGGGGCCGTCAGCCAACTTAGTGGGCATCAGAGTAGCTCTGGCAACTTCCTCTGAGTCTACCAAGGTAGAATCCACTACAGTTCGACTGCACCCACTATCCCTAAGAGCTGGAGTATCCACTCCATTGATCAGCACACTGTCTTTAAAGTAGTGCTTGGTATTATCCGGAATCCTAGCATACGCCTCTGCGACTTTAGGCTCCCAGGAACCCAGGGACACTAAAACTACCTCAGCCTCTATTCCGCTGGGAAATGAGTCTGAGGAGAAGGATGCTCCTGTAATCTCTTCTTCCTCGTAGGAGGAGAAGGCCAGATTAGCGGAGTGGACCCCCAAAGGTCTAACCTTACAACGGGGATCCCCCTTCACATGGTCAGTTGCTCCACAAGAAAAACAAGCCCCATTGGGTCTGTTTACGTAGGGAGGCTTATTATAACCAGAGTTCTGTTTCGGAGGCGAACCTCCACTACCCTGTGAGTTCTCGGATGGCTTACCCTTATTTTTCTTTTTGTGGCCCTTATGGGAAGAAGATTTAGCAGATTCCCCACCCTCCATATCTTTGGACTTTTTCCCTTCCTCCTGCTTACCAGGATGAGTTTTGTCCTTATGGGACACTCGATGTGACACCCATAAGTCTGCTGCAATGGCCAGCTTCTTAGGATCTATCTCCTTCGAATCGGCCAAATGCTGCTTAAGCTCCGGGGAAGAAGAAGCAAAAATGTGTTCCAGCATGACCAGATTGATCATGCCTTCGAAGGTAGAAACCTTATAACCTTCAACCCAGCCAGTCAAGTTTTTCAGGGACTCAGCTACATACGACACCCAAGTACCACCTTCCTTTTTCTTATACTCTCTAAACCTTTTCAAATATTGGGTCGGAGTCTTCCCAAACTTTAAAATGAGAGTCTGCTTCAACATTGCAAAATCAGCGCGCTCAGCCTTCGACATTTCCATAATGGCACTGCAACCAGAATGGGGCAGTCTGCTGAGTAACCATGCAATCTTATCCGCATTATCAACCTCCTGAACCTCGCATGCATACTCAAACGCATTTAACCAGTCCATAATGTCATTTCGTTCCTCATACACACTGAGCAGATCTTTTGGAAACCGTGGATGAGAGGAAGCCCCAGAACCATGTCCAGGACCCTTGGACCCATTTGCGAACTGAAGCTTGGCCAGTTCCAACTGGTGATCCCTGTCTTTTTGTTTTTCTGCCTGGTCGATTTTCAGTTTGGCTATGCTGAATTCAAGCTCCTGCTGCCTAAACCGCAGCTCTTGCTTCTTGAATTCAAGCATAGCCTCCCCATCAACACTGGCAGAGGAAACGTTAGACATTACATCCTCCCTGTCCTCGTGGTCGTGATGGATCAGTGCAGCGGCAGAACCGTCGGTTCTGCCAGTGAGAGCAGCCCCACCACCTTCTGCACTGTCCTCGGAAGTTATAGCGTCAAGCTGCGCTTCTTGCCACGCCACGATTCTCTGGATCATTTCCAATTTAGTGCCTTGAGAGGAAACCCCTCTCTCCGCACACATCTTCTTCAATGTTTCAGATTTCGAAGCATTTAAGGTTAATAAAGTATTCGTTTCCATACTGTTGATAGGACTATGGCCTTTTTAACGTTATATTCAATACTTTACTGCGTGTCCTGGTTGGAATAACCTGAAAACGCCTTAGCTCGTGCGCAACACTGGATACCTTCAGTCGTATCCCACCGCTGTACACCAATTTGTTAAGACGGATTTCTGAACTCTGTCCTGGTGGCGCAGAGGTTCAGAAGGCCAACCTAATTACTTGGAACAGGGTAACCTCTGGACAAGCCAGACCAATCAAGGTAGCGATCGCGGCGGTCAAGACTAGGTCTCAAGAGGGGTGAGGGTGACTGAAAGCCCGCAATGAGCACACAAAGCAAGAGCGCTTACAAACTACTCCAAACAGTTGTTTATATCAAAAATAGATACACATTTATTATAAGGCCTTGAAACTAATAACCACAGTAAAAGCAGCAATATACAACGATATTAAACCAACACATACACTATCCACCCAATATATATACAGAATACACAGTTTCACAGCATTAGCAGCACGAAATATGTTATCCACCTGCAGGGGAAGGAAAACAGGCAGTGCGAACCAATGCGAGTGATATGTCCGCCTTCTGAGGCCCCTAACTGGATGGTAGTCCAATCCCTACGAAGAGTGGAGCCTAGCGCTCAAAAGTACCTGCACACGCCGGTGCCAATGGGCAGAAGGTGAAGCTCTTCGGAGGACGTTGAACAGCTCTGTAGGGAGCTCTAATGAAGGAGAACACGGTCCGCGACTCTAGCGCAGCCTCCACTGTGAGGCAGAAGCCGGGCGCGAGTACGGACAAGGGGTGCTGTATTCACAGCGGGGAAAAGCAAAGGGCACTGCAGGAGGGCGACCAGATCCTAGCTAATCTACTCACCGGTCCCCGAAGCAAGCAGGCCCGAGCTTCTCCTCGATAGATGCAGCTTCTGGCAGGTTCTGAAGAGCAGGGAACGTCTCGTCGTCGTGCAGAGTAAAAAGACGTCCCGATCGAAGAAACAAGCACAGTTTTGTCGCCACCGCAGGGCAACGGAACGGCCGGGTGTATTCAAGCCAAACGAGCACCGCTCACCTCTAGCTTAGGACTGCTAAGCAAACGAAGCGTGTGAGCATGCCCCGGACTCAGAATACCACCCAACCTGTCGGCGATTACAGAGCAGGCCTCCTTAGTAAGCTGGTCAGTCAACTGGATGGCCCAGAGACACTTCCGAAGGCTTACAGCAGGAGTTGATGAAGGTGCCGGGAATAGCTGGTCCTGCTATTCCAATAGGTCGAAGCGCCAGTACAGGCCTTCTTGTTCGATCTTAGGTGGAAAGGGCTTCACCGGACGACAGCAATGAGGAGCAGAAGTTCTTCAGGGGGTCACCAGTGATTCCTCGGTCCAGCCTCGTGTTCGCAGGATACTTGGCTCCTGTATCCCTGGGTTCGTGAGAACTCAGGAGATCGACATGGTAGTGGTGTTTCCAGCTCCCTCTTATCCACGGTTCCCTTCGCGCCAAAACGGAGGGGAGCCAATGGGAGATCCGCTCATCAACACACATACCATACGTGGACCAATCACGGACCACAGTGGTCCCAGGCATTCACACCACCCTAGACTCTCTGGCACCCAGGATGTGTATTGGGACCAGACAGCCCATCCCACATCCTGGGGGCACTCAAACGACATGTAGAAGCCCGCGAAAGCAACCGTGTTTCGCGGGAAACTACATGCCCAAATAAGGAAGGCCCCGGGTCGCCTGACCCGGGGGAAGGTAAAGGGAGCAAGACGGACAGTGGACGAGACAAAGGAGCCTCGTGGTCCGGCCATTTTGGGTAGCCGGGCCACCCTTTTGTGTTCGCGGCAAAAAGGTGCTCAGAACGGCAAAAGGAGCTCAAAATAAACCAAATGATCGCTGCCACCAGCCCAGTCCCTGAATGACTTGCACCGATCCAAAAACCATCCTATAAGAGTGTCTAGGGTCTGTAGAAGGCTAGAGACCCAAGAGAGCTGTAACTTAGCTTACAGTGCCCTCTTGTGTCGTGTTGCACTAAAATGGCGACACGATAAAAGAAACTACGGGAAACAGCGTTCCCCGGTACTGACTGTCTTAAGGGCATGTCAGTTTCCCCGTAAGAAAGGAGCGAAAGCCCAGAGGAGTACAGCAGAAGGCTGCACTTCTCTGGCAAAGTCAAGAAAACAGGTTGAAAACAATAGCAAAAAGTTTAGGGGTTGCCACATGGAAGGAAAGTTCCCTACAATAACGAAATCTTTCCTAACAGAAGGGTCTCAGGATTGGAATGGGAAGGAGTTGGATATCCCATCTCATGCTATAGGGAGGGTCTCAATTTTGATATTAGAAGCATTGAGATAACAAATCTCATGATATCGGAAGGGTCTCAGGATTGGAATGGGAAGGAGTTGGATATCACATCTCATGATAAAGGAAGGGTCTAAGGTTTGGAAGGGGAAAGATTTGGATATCACATCTCATGTTATAGGACGGGTCTCAGGTTTGGTATTAGAAGCATTGAGATATCAAGTCTCATGGTATAGGAAGGGTCTCAGAATTGGAATGGGAAGGAGTTGGATATCACATCTCAAGCTATAGGAAGAGTCTCAGGATTGGAATGGGAAGGAGTTTGATATCACATCTCATGCCATAGTATGGTTCTCAGGTTTGGTAGAAGCATTGGGATATCACATCTCATGCTATTGGAAGGGTATCAGTATTGGATTTGGAAGGAGTTGGATATCCCATCTCATGCTATAGGAAGGGTCTCAGGTTGGAATGGGAAGGAGTTGGATATCACATTTCATGTTATAGGAAGGGTCTCAGGATTGGAATGGGAAGGACTTGGATATCATATCTCATGCTATAGGAAGGCTCTCAGGTTTGGAAGGGGAAGGAGTTGGATATCACATTTCATGTTAGAGGAAGGATCTCAGGTTTGGTATTAGAGGCTTTGAGATATCACATCTCATGCTATAGGAAGGGTCTCAGGTTGGAATGGGAAGGAGTTGGATATCACATTTCATGTTATAGGAAGGGTCTCAGGATTGGAATCGGAAGGAGTTGGATATCACATCGCAAGTTTTAGGAAGGGTCTCAGGTTTGGTATAAGCATTGAGATAGCACATCTCATGCTATAGGAAGGGTCTCAGGATTGGAATGGGAAGGAGTTGGATATCACATCTCATGTTATAGGAAAGATCTCAGGTTTGGTATTAGAAGCATTGAGACATCACATCTCATGTTATAGGAAGGGTCTCAGGATTGGAATGGGAAGAAGTTGGATATCACATCTCATGCTATAGGAAGGGTCTCAGGTTTGGAAGGGGAAGGAGTTGGATATCCAATCTCATGTTATAGGAATGGTCTCAGGTTTGGTATTAGAAGCATTGAGATATCACATCGCATGCTGTAGGAAGGTTATCAGGTTTGGAATGGGGAGGAATTGGATATCACATCTCATGTCATAGGAAGGATCGCAGGTTTGGTATTAGAAGCATTGAGATATCACATCTCATGCTATAGGAATGGTCTCAGGATTGGAATGGGAAGGAGTTGGATATTACATTCTTGCTATAGGAAGGGTCTCATGTTTGGAATGGGAATGTGTTGGATATCACATATGCTATAGGAAGGGTCTCAGGTTTGGAACGGGAAGGAGTTGGATATCACATCTCATGTTATAGGAAGGGTCTCAGGTTTGGTATTAGAAGCATTGAGATATCACATCTCATGCTATAGGAAGTGTCTCAGGATTGGAATGGGAAGGAGTTGGATATCACATTTCATGTTAGAGGAAGGATCTCAGGTTTGGTATTAGCGGCATTGAGATATCACATCTCATGCTATAGGAAGGGTCTCAGGATTGGAATGGGAAGGAGTTGGATATCACATCTCATGCTATAGGAAGGGTCTCAGGTTTGGTATAAGCATTGAGATATCACATCTCATGCTATAGGAAGGGTCTCAGGATTGGAATGGGAAGGAGTTGGATATCACATCTCATGTTATAGGAAGGATCTCAGGTTTGGTATTAGAAGCATTGAGACATCACATCTCATGCTATCGGAAGGGTCTCAGGATTGGAATGGGAAGGAGTTGGATATCACATCTCATGCTATAGGAAGGTCTCAGGTTTGGTATAAGCAGTGAGATATCACATCTCATGCTATAGGAAGTGTCTCAGGATTGGAATGGGAAGGAGTTGGATATCACATCTCATGTTATAGGAAGGATCTCAGGTTTGGTATAAGCATTGAGATATCACATCTCTACTATCGGAAGGGTCTCAGGATTGGAATGGGAAGGAGTTGGATATTCCCATCTCATGTTATAGGAAGGGTCTCAGGTTTGGTATTAGAAGTATTGAGATATCACATCTCATGCTATAGGAAGGGTCTCAGGATTGGAATGTGAAGGACTTGGATATCACATCTCATGCTATAGGGAGGGTCTCAAGTTTGATATTAGAAGCATTGAGATATCACATCTCATGATATCGGAAGGGTCTCAGGGATGGAATGGGAAGGAGTTGGATATCACATCTCATGATAAAGGAAGGGTCTAAGGTTTGGAAGGGGAAGGAGTTTGATATCACATCTCATGCCATAGTATGGGTCTCAGGTTTGGTAGAAGCATTGGGATATCACATCTCATGCTATCGGAAGGGTATCAGGATTGGATTTGGAAGGAGTTGGATATCCCATCTCATGCTATAGGAAGGGTCTCAGGTTGGAATGGGAAGGAGTTGGATATCACATCTCATGTTATAGGAAGGGTCTCAGGATTGGAATGGGAAGGACTTGGATATCACATTTCATGTTAGAGGTAGGATCTCAGGTTTGGTATTAGAGGCATTGAGATATCACATCTCATGCTATCAGAAGAGTCTCAGGATTGGATTTGGAAGGAGTTGGATATCACATCTCATGCTAAAGGGAGGGTCTCAGGTTTGGAAGGGGAAGGATTTGGATATCACATCTCATGTTATAGGAAGGATCTCAGGTTTGGTATTAGAAGCATTGAGATATCACATCTCATGCTATCGGAAGGATCTCAGGTTTGGTATAGAAGCATTGAGATATCACATCTCATGCTATCAGAAGGGTCTCAGGATTGGAATGGGAAGGAGTTGGATATCACATCTCATGCTAAAGGGAGGGTCTCAGGTTTGGAAGGGGAAGGATTTGGATATCACATCTCATGTTATCGGAAGGATCTCAGGTTTGGTATTAGAAGTATTGAGATATCACATCTCATGCTATAGGAAGGGTCTCAGGATTGGAATGGGAAGGAGTTGGTTATCACATCTCATGCTAAAGGAATGGTCTCAGGTTTGGTAGAAGCATTGAGATATCACATCTCATGCTATAGGAAGGGTCTCAGGATTGGAATGGGAAGGACTTAGATATCACATATCATGCTATAGGGAGGGTCTCAGTTTTGATATTAGAAGCATTGAGATATCACATCTCATGCTATCGGAAGTGTCTCAGGATTGGAATGGGAAGGAGCTGGATATCACATCTCATGCTAAAGGAAGGGTCTCAGGTTTGGAACGGGAAGGAGTTGGATATCACATCTCATGTTATAGGAAGGGTCTCAGGTTTGGTATAAGCAGTGAGATATCACATATCATGCTATAGGGAGGGTCTCAGTTTTGATATTAGAAGCATTGAGATATCACATCTCATGCTATCGGAAGTGTCTCAGGATTGGAATGGGAAGGACTTGGATATCACATCTCATGCTATAGATAGGCTCTCAGGTTTGGAAAGGGAAGAAGTTGGATATCACATTTCATGTTAGAGGAAGGATCTCAGGTTTGGTATTAGAGGCATTGAGATATCACATCTCAGGCTATAGGAAGGGTCTCAGGATTGGAATGGGAAGGAGTTGGATATCACATCTCATGCTATAGGAAGGGTCTCAGGATTGGAATGGGAAGGAGTTGGATATCACATCTCATGCTATAGGAAGGGTCTCAGGTTTGGTATAAGCATTGAGATATCACATCTCGTGCTATAGGAAGGGTCTCAGGATTGGAATGGGAAGGAGTTGTATATGACATCTCATGCCGTAGGAAGGGTCTCAGGTTTGGTATAAGCATTGAGATATCACATCTCTGCTATCGAAAGGGTTTTAGGATTGGAATGGGAAGGAGTTGGATATCCCATCTCATGTTATAGGAAGAGTCTCAGGTTTGGTATTAGAAGCATTGAGATATCCCATCTCATGATATAGGAAGGGTCTCAGGTTGGAATGGGAAGGAGTTGGATATCACATTTCATGTTAGAGGTAGGATCTCAGGTTTGGTATTAGAGGTATTGAGATATCACATCTCATGCTATCAGAAGAGTCTCAGGATTGGAATGGGAAGGACTTGGATATCATATCTCATGCTATAGGAAGGCTCTCAGGTTTGGAAGGGGAAGGAGTTGGATATCACATTTCATGTTAGAGGAAGGATCTCAGGTTTGGTATTAGAAGCCTTGAGATATCACATCTCATGCTATAGGAAGGGTCTCAGGATTGGAATGGGAAGGAGTTGGATATCACATCTCAAGCTATAGGAACGGTCTCAGGTTTGGTATAAGCATTGTGATATCACATCTCATGCTATAGGAAGGGTCTCAGGATTGGAATGGGAAGGAGTTGTATATGACATCTCATGCCATAGGAAGGGTCTCAGGTTTGGTATAAGCATTGAGATATCACATCACATGCTATAGGAAGGGTCTCAGGATTGGAATGGGAAGGACTTGGATATCACATCTCATGCTATAGGCAGGGTCTCAGGTTTGGAATGGGAAGGAGTTGGATATCACATTTCATGTTAGAGGTAGGATCTCAGGTTTGGTATTAGAGGCATTGAGATATCACATCCCATGCTATCAGAAGGGTCTCAGGATTGGAATGGGAAGGAGTTGGATATCACATCTCATGCTAAAGGGAGGGTCTCAGGTTTGGAAGGGGAAGGATTTGGAAATCACATCTCATGTTATAGGAAGGATCTCGGGTTTGGTATTAGAAGCATTGAGATATCACATCTCATGCTATCATAAGGGTCTCAGGATTGGAATGGGAAGGAGTTGGATATCACATCTCATGTTATAGGAAGGATCTCAGGTTTGGTATTAGAAGCATTGAGACATCACATCCCATGCTATAGGAAGGGTCTCAGGATTGGAATGGGAAGGAGTTGGATATCACATCTCATGCTATAGGAAGGGTCTCAGATTTGGTATAAGCATTGAGATATCACATCTCATGCTATAGGAAGGGTCTCAGGATTGGAATGGGAAGGAGTTGTATATGACATCTCAGGCCATAGGAAGGGTCTCAGGTTTGGTATAAGCATTGAGATATCACATCTCTGCTATCGGAAGGGTCTCAGGATTGGAATGGGAAGGAATTGGATATCACATCTCATGTTATAGGAAGGATCTCAGGTTTGGTATTAGATGCATTGAGATATCACATCTCATGCTATAGCAAGGGTCTCAGGATTGGAATGTGAAGGATTTGGATATCACATCTCATGCTAAAGGAAGGGTCTCAGGTTTGGTAGAAGCATTGAGATATCACGTCTCTGCTATCGGAAGGGTCTCAGGATTGGATTGGGAAGGAGTTGGATATCCCTTCTCATGCTATAGGAAGGGTCTCAGGTTTGGTATAAGCATTGAGATATCACATCTCTGCTATCGGAAGGGTCTCAGGATTGGATTGGGAAGGAGTTGGATATCCCTTCTCATGCTATAGGAAGTGTCTCAGGTTGGAATGGGAAGGAGTTGGATATCACATATGCTATAGGAAGTGTCTCAGGTTTGGAACGGGAAGGAGTTGGATATCACATCTCATGTTAGAGGAAGGATCTCAGGTTTGGTATTAGGGGCCTTGAGATATCACATATCATGCTATAGGAAGGGTCTCAGGATTGGAATGGGAAGGAGTTGGATATCACATCTCAAGCTTTAGGAAGGGTCTCAGGTTTGGTATAAGCATTGAGATAGCACATCTCATGCTATAGGAAGGGTCTCAGGATTGAAATGGGAAGGAGTTGGATATTACATCTCATGTTATAGGAAAGATCTCAGGTTTGGTATTAGAAGCATTGAGACATCACATCTCATGTTATAGGAAGGGTCTCAGGATTGGAATGGGAAGAAGTTGGATATCACATCTCATGCTATAGGAAGGGTCTCAGGTTTGGAAGGGGAAGGAGTTGGATATCCAATCTCATGTTATAGGACTGGTCTCAGGTTTGGTATTAGAAGCATTGAGATATCACATCGCATGCTGTAGGAAGGTTCTCAGGTTTGGTATTAGAAGCATTGAGACATCACATCTCATGCTATAGGAAAGGTCTCAGGATTGGAATGGGAAGGAGTTGGATATCACATCTCATGTTATAGGAAGGATCTCAGGTTTGGTATTAGAAGCATTGAGACATCACATCTCATGCTATAGGAAGGCTCTCAGGTTTGGAAGGGGAAGGAGTTGGATATCACATTTCATGTTAGAGGAAGGATCTCAGGTTTGGTATTAGAGGCCTTGAGATATCACATCTCATGCTATAGGAAGGGTCTCAGGATTGGAATGGGAAGGAGTTGGCTATCACATCTCAAGCTTTAGGAAGGGTCTCAGGTTTGGTATAAGCATTGAGATAGCACATCTCATGCTATAGGAAGGGTCTCAGGATTGGAATGGGAAGGAGTTGGATATCACATCTCATGTTATAGGAAGGATCTCAGGTTTGGTATTAGAAGCATTGAGACATCACATCTCATGCTATAGGAAGGGTCTTAGGATTGGAATGGGAAGGAGTTGGATATCACATCTCATGCTATAGGAAGGGTCTCAGATTTGGTATAAGCATTGAGATATCACATCTCATGCTATAGGAAGGGTCTCAGGATTGGATTGGGAAGGAGTTGTATATGACATCTCAGGCCATAGGAAGGGTCTCAGGATTGGTATAAGCATTGAGATATCACATCTCTGCTATCGGAAGGGTCTCAGGATTGGAATGGGAAGGAGTTGGATATCCCATCTCATGCTATAGGGAGGGTCTCAATTTTGATATTAGAAGCATTGAGATAACAAATCTCATGATATCGGAAGGGTCTCAGGATTGGAATGGGAAGGAGTTGGATATCACATCTCATGATGAAGGAAGGGTCTAAGGTTCGGAAGGGGAAAGATTTGGATATCACATCTCATGTTATAGGACGGGTCTCAGGTTTGGTATTAGAAGCATTGAGATATCAAGTCTCATGGTATAGGAAGGGTCTCAGAATTGGAATGGGAAGGAGTTGGATATCACATCTCAAGCTATAGGAAGAGTCTCAGGATTGGAATGGGAAGGAGTTTGATATCACATCTCATGCCATAGTATGGTTCTCAGGTTTGGTAGAAGCATTGGGATATCAAATCTCATGCTATTGGAAGGGTATCAGTATTGGATTTGGAAGGAGTTGGATATCCCATCTCATGCTATAGGAAGGGTCTCAGGTTGGAATGGGAAGGAGTTGGATATCACATTTCATGTTATAGGAAGGGTCTCAGGATTGGAATGGGAAGGACTTGGATATCATATCTCATGCTATAGGAAGGCTCTCAGGTTTGGAAGGGGAAGGAGTTGGATATCACATTTCATGTTAGAGGAAGGATCTCAGGTTTGGTATTAGAGGCCTTGAGATATCACATCTCATGCTATAGGAAGGGTCTCAGGTTGGAATGGGAAGGAGTTGGATATCACATTTCATGTTATAGGAAGGGTCTCAGGATTGGAATGGGAACGAGTTGGATATCACATCTCAAGCTTTAGGAAGGGTCTCAGGTTTGGTATAAGCATTGAGATAGCACATCTCATGCTATAGGAAGGGTCTCAGGATTGGAATGGGAAGGAGTTGGATATCACATCTCATGTTATAGGAAATATCTCAGGTTTGGTATTAGAAGCATTGAGACATCACATCTCATGTTATAGGAAGGGTCTCAGGATTGGAATGGGAAGAAGTTGGATATCACATCTCATGCTATAGGAAGGGTCTCAGGTTTGGAAGGGGAAGGAGTTGGATATCCAATCTCATGTTATAGGACTGGTCTCAGGTTTGGTATTAGATGCATTGAGATATCACATTGCATGCTGTAGGAAGGTTCTCAGGTTTGGAATGGGGAAGAATTGGATATCACATCTCATGTCATAGGAAGGATCTCAGGTTTGGTATTAGAAGCATTGAGATATCACATCTCATGCTATAGGAATGGTCTCAGGATTGGAATGGGAAGGAGTTGGATATTACATTCTTGCTATAGGAAGGGTCTCATGTTTGGAATGGGAAGGAGTTGGATATCACATCTCAAGCTTTAGGAAGGGTCTCAGGTTTGGTATAAGCATTGAGATAGCACATCTCATGCTATAGGAAGGGTCTCAGGATTGGAATGGGAAGGAGTTGGATATCACATCTCATGTTATAGGAAGGATCTCAGGTTTGGTATTAGAAGCATTGAGACATCACATCTCATGCTATAGGAAGGGTCTCAGGATTGGAATGGGAAGGAGTTGGATATCACATCTCATGCTATAGGAAGGGTCTCAGATTTGGTATAAGCATTGAGATATCACATCTCATGCTATAGGAAGGGTCTCAGGATTGGATTGGGAAGGAGTTGTATATGACATCTCAGGCCATAGGAAGGGTCTCAGGATTGGTATAAGCATTGAGATATCACATCTCTGCTATCGGAAGGGTCTCAGGATTGGAATGGGAAGGAGTTGGATATCCCATCTCATGCTATAGGGAGGGTCTCAATTTTGATATTAGAAGCATTGAGATAACAAATCTCATGATATCGGAAGGGTCTCAGGATTGGAATGGGAAGGAGTTTGATATCACATCTCATGATGAAGGAAGGGTCTAAGGTTCGGAAGGGGAAAGATTTGGATATCACATCTCATGTTATAGGACGGGTCTCAGGTTTGGTATTAGAAGCATTGAGATATCAAGTCTCATGGTATAGGAAGGGTCTCAGAATTGGAATGGGAAGGAGTTGGATATCACATCTCAAGCTATAGGAAGAGTCTCAGGATTGGAATGGGAAGGAGTTTGATATCACATCTCATGCCATAGTATGGTTCTCAGGTTTGGTAGAAGCATTGGGATATCAAATCTCATGCTATTGGAAGGGTATCAGTATTGGATTTGGAAGGAGTTGGATATCCCATCTCATGCTATAGGAAGGGTCTCAGGTTGGAATGGGAAGGAGTTGAATATCACATTTCATGTTATAGGAAGGGTCTCAGGATTGGAATGGGAAGGACTTGGATATCATATCTCATGCTATAGGAAGGCTCTCAGGTTTGGAAGGGGAAGGAGTTGGATATCACATTTCATGTTATAGGAAGGGTCTCAGGATTGGAATGGGAACGAGTTGGATATCACATCTCAAGCTTTAGGAAGGGTCTCAGGTTTGGTATAAGCATTGAGATAGCACATCTCATGCTATAGGAAGGGTCTCAGGATTGGAATGGGAAGGAGTTGGATATCACATCTCATGTTATAGGAAATATCTCAGGTTTGGTATTAGAAGCATTGAGACATCACATCTCATGTTATAGGAAGGGTCTCAGGATTGGAATGGGAAGAAGTTGGATATCACATCTCATGCTATAGGAAGGGTCTCAGGTTTGGAAGGGGAAGGAGTAGGATATCCAATCTCATGTTATAGGACTGGTCTCAGGTTTGGTATTAGAAGCATTGAGATATCACATTGCATGCTGTAGGAAGGTTCTCAGGTTTGGAATGGGGAGGAATTGGATATCACATCTCATGTCATAGGAAGGATCTCAGGTTTGGTATTAGAAGCATTGAGATATCACATCTCATGCTATAGGAATGGTCTCAGGATTGGAATGGGAAGGAGTTGGATATTACATTCTTGCTATAGGAAGGGTCTCATGTTTGGAATGGGAATGAGTTGGATATCACATATGCTATAGGAAGGGTCTCAGGTTTGGAACGGGAAGGAGTTGGATATCACATCTCATGTTATAGGAAGGGTCTCAGGTTTAGTATAAGCATTGAGATATTTCATCTCTGCTACCGGAAGTGTCTCAGGATTGGAATGGGAAGGTGTTGGATATCCCATCTCATGTTATAGGACGGGTCTCAGGTTTGTTATTAGAATCATTGAGATATCATATTGCATGCTGTAGGAAGGGTCTAAGGAATGGAATGGGAAGGAGTTGGATATCCCATCTCATGTTATAGGAAGAGTCTCAGATTTGGTATTAGAAGCATTGAGATATCACATCTCATGCTATAGGAAGTGTCTCAGGATTGGAATGGGAAGGAGTTGGATATCACATTTCATGTTAGAGGAAGGATCTCAGGTTTGGTATTAGAGGCATTGAGATATCACATCTCATGCTATAGGAAGGGTCTCAGCATTGGAATGGGAAGGAGTTGGATATCACATCTCATGCTATAGGAAGGGTCTCAGGTTTGGTATAAGCATTGAGATATCACATCTCATGCTATAGGAAGGGTCTCAGGATTGGAATGGGAAGGAGTTGGATATCACATCTCATGTTATAGGAAGGATCTCAGGTTTGGTATTAGAAGCATTGAGACATCACATCTCATGCTATCGGAAGGGTCTCAGGATTGGAATGGGAAGGACTTGGATATCACATCTCATGCTATAGGGAGGGTCTCAAGTTTGATATTAGAAGCATTGAGATATCATATCTCATGCTATAGGAAGGGTCTCAGGATTGGAATGGGAAGGAGTTGGATATCACATCTCATGCTATAGGAAGGGTCTCAGGTTTGGTATAAGCAGTGAGATATCACATCTCATGCTATATGAAGTGTCTCAGGATTGGAATGGGAAGGAGTTGGATATCACATCTCATGTTATAGGAAGGATCTCAGGTTTGGTATAAGCATTGAGATATCACATCTCTACTTTTTGAAGGGTCTCAGGATTGGAATGGGAAGGGGTTGGATATTCCCATCTCATGTTATAGGAAGGGTCTCAGGTTTGGTATTAGAAGCATTGAGATATCACATCTCATGCTATAGGAAGGGTCTCAGGATTGGAATGGGAAGGACTTGGATATCACATCTCATGTTATAGGGAGGGTCTCAAGTTTGATATTAGAAGCATTGAGATATCACATCTCATGATATTGGAAGAGTCTCAGGGATGGAATGGGAAGGAGTTGGATATCACATCTCATGATAAAGGAAGGGTCTAAGGTTTGGAAGGGGAAGGAGTTTGATATCACATCTCATGCCATAGTATGGGTCTCAGGTTTGGTAGAAGCATTGGGATATCACATCTCATGCTATCGGAAGGGTATCAGGATTGGATTTGGAAGGAGTTGGATATCCCATCTCATGCTATAGGAAGGGTCTCAGGTTGGAATGGGAAGGAGTTGGATATCACATCTCATGTTATAGGAAGGGTCTCAGGATTGGAATGGGAAGGACTTGGATATCACATCTCATGCTATAGGAAGGCTCTCAGGTTTGGAAGGGGAAAGAGTTGGATATCACATTTCATGTTAGAGGTAGGATCTCAGGTTTGGTATTAGAGGCATTGAGATATCACATCTCATGCTATCAGAAGAGTCTCAGGATTGGAATGGGAAGGAGTTGGATATCACATCTCATGCTAAAGGGAGGGTCTCAGGTTTGGAAGGGGAAGGATTTGGATATCACATCTCATGTTATAGGAAGGATCTCAGGTTTGGTATTAGAAGCATTGAGATATCACATCTCATGCTATCGGAAGGATATCAGGTTTGGTATAGAAGCATTGAGATATCACATCTCATGCTATCAGAAGAGTCTCAGGATTGGAATGGGAAGGAGTTGGATATCACATCTCATGCTAAAGGGAGGGTCTCAGGTTTGGAATGGGAAGGATTTGGATATCACATCTCATGTTATAGGAAATATCTCAGGTTTGGTATTAGAAGCATTGAGACATCACATCTCATGTTATAGGAAGGGTCTCAGGATTGGAATGGGAAGAAGTTGGATATCACATCTCATGCTATAGGAAGGGTCTCAGGTTTGGAAGGGGAAGGAGTTGGATATCCAATCTCATGTTATAGGACTGGTCTCAGGTTTGGTATTAGAAGCATTGAGATATCACATCGCATGCTGTAGGAAGGTTCTCAGGTTTGGAATGGGGAGGAATTGGATATCACATCTCATGTCATAGGAAGGATCTCAGGTTTGGTATTAGAAGCATTGAGATATCACATCTCATGCTATAGGAATGGTCTCAGGATTGGAATGGGAAGGAGTTGGATATTACATTCTTGCTATAGGAAGGGTCTCATGTTTGGAATGGGAAGGAGTTGGATATCACATATGCTATAGGAAGGGTCTCAGGTTTGGAACGGGAAGGAGTTGGATATCACATCTCATGTTATAGGAAGGGTCTCAGGTTTAGTATAAGCATTGAGATATTTCATCTCTGCTATCGGAAGTGTCTCAGGATTGGAATGGGAAGGTGTTGGATATCCCATCTCATGTTATAGGACGGGTCTCAGGTTTGTTATTAGAATCATTGAGATATCATATTGCATGCTGTAGGAAGGGTCTAAGGAATGGAATGGGAAGGAGTTGGATATCCCATCTCATGTTATAGGAAGAGTCTCAGGTTTGGTATTAGAAGCATTGAGACATCACATCTCATGCTATCGGAAGGGTCTCAGGATTGGAATGGGAAGGACTTGGATATCACATCTCATGCTATAGGGAGGGTCTCAAGTTTGATATTAGAAGCATTGAGATATCATATCTCATGCTATAGGAAGGGTCTCAGGATTGGAATGGGAAGGAGTTGGATATCACATCTCATGCTATAGGAAGGGTCTCAGGTTTGGTATAAGCAGTGAGCTATCACATCTCATGCTATAGGAAGTGTCTCAGGATTGGAATGGGAAGGAGTTGGATATCACATCTCATGTTATAGGAAGGATCTCAGGTTTGGTATAAGCATTGAGATATCACATCTCTACTTTTTGAAGGGTCTCAGGATTGGAATGGGAAGGAGTTGGATATTCCCATCTCATGTTATAGGAAGGGTCTCAGGTTTGGTATTAGAAGCATTGAGATATCACATCTCATGCTATAGGAAGGGTCTCAGGATTGGAATGGGAAGGAGTTGGATATCACATCTCATGATAAAGGAAGGGTCTAAGGTTTGGAAGGGGAAGGAGTTTGATATCACATCTCATGCCATAGTATGGGTCTCAGGTTTGGTAGAAGCATTGGGATATCACATCTCATGCTATCGGAAGGGTATCAGGATTGGATTTGGAAGGAGTTGGATATCCCATCTCATGCTATAGGAAGGGTCTCAGGTTGGAATGGGAAGGAGTTGGATATCACATCTCATGTTATAGGAAGGGTCTCAGGATTGGAATGGGAAGGACTTGGATATCACATCTCATGCTATAGGAAGGCTCTCAGGTTTGGAAGGGGAAAGAGTTGGATATCACATTTCATGTTAGAGGTAGGATCTCAGGTTTGGTATTAGAGGCATTGAGATATCACATCACATGCTATCAGAAGAGTCTCAGGATTGGAATGGGAAGGAGTTGGATATCACATCTCATGCTAAAGGGAGGGTCTCAGGTTTGGAAGGGGAAGGATTTGGATATCACATCTCATGTTATAGGAAGGATCTCAGGTTTGGTATTAGAAGCATTGAGATATCACATCTCATGCTATCGGAAGGATCTTAGGTTTGGTATAGAAGCATTGAGATATCACATCTCATGCTATCAGAAGGGTCTCAGGATTGGAATGGGAAGGAGTTGGATATCACATCTCATGCTAAAGGGAGTGTCTCAGGTTTGGAAGGGGAAGGATTTGGATATCACATCTCATGTTATCGGAAGGATCTCAGGTTTGGTATTAGAAGCATTGAGATATCACATCTCATGCTATAGGAAGGGTCTCAGGATTGGAATGGGAAGGAGTTGGTTATCACATCTCATGCTAAAGGAAGGGTCTCAGGTTTGGTAGAAGCATTGAGATATCACATCTCATGCTATAGGAAGGGTCTCAGGATTGGAATGGGAAGGACTTAGATATCACATATCATGCTATAGGGAGGGTCTCAGTTTTGATATTAGAAGCATTGAGATATCACATCTCATGCTATCGGAAGTGTCTCAGGATTGGAATGGGAAGGAGCTGGATATCACATCTCATGCTAAAGGAAGGGTCTCAGGTTTGGAACGGGAAGGAGTTGGATATCACATCTCATGTTATAGGAAGGGTCTCAGGTTGGAATGGGAAGGAGTTGGATATCACATCTAATGCTATAGATAGGCTCTCAGGTTTGGAAAGGGAAGGAGTTGGATATCACATTTCATGTTAGAGGAAGGATCTCAGGTTTGGTATTAGAGGCATTGAGATATCACATCTCAGGCTATAGGAAGGGTCTCAGGATTGGAATGGGAAGGAGTTGGATATGACATCTCAGGCCACAGGAAGGGTCTCAGGTTTGGTATAAGCATTGAGATATAACATCTCTGCTATCGGAAGGGTCTCAGGATTGGAATGGGAAGGAGTTGGATATCCCATCTCATGCTATAGGAAGGGTCTCAGGTTTGGTATAAGCATTGAGATATCACATCTCTGCTATCGGAAGTGTCTCAGGATTGGAATGGGAAGGACTTGGATATCACATCTAAGCTATAGATAGGCTCTCAGGTTTGGAAAGGGAAGGAGTTGGATATCACATTTCATGTGAGAGGAAGGATCTCATGTTTGGTATTAGAGGCATTGAGATATCACATCTCAGGCTATAGGAAGGGTCTCAGGATTGGAATGGGAAGGAGTTGGATATCCCATCTCATGCTATAGGAAGGGTCTCAGGATTGGAATGGGAAGGAGTTGGATATCACATCTCATGCTATAGGAAGGGTCTCAGGTTTGGTATAAGCATTGAGATATCACATCTCTGCTATCCAAAGGGTCTTAGGATTGGAATGGGAAGGAGTTGGATATCCCATCTCATGTTATAGGAAGAGTCTCAGGTTTGGTATTAGAAGCATTGAGATATCCCATCTCATGATATAGGAAGGGTCTCAGGTTGGAATGGGAAGGAGTTGGATATCACATTTCATGTTATAGGAAGGGTCTCAGGATTGGAAGGGGAAGGAGTTGGATATCACATTTCATGTTAGAGGAAGGATCTCAGGTTTGGTATTAGAGGCCTTGAGATATCACATCTCATGCTATAGGAAGGGTCTCAGGATTGGAATGGGAAGGAGTTGGATATCACATCTCAAGCTATAGGAACGGTCTCAGGTTTGGTATAGCATTGTGATATCACATCTCATGCTATAGGAAGGGTCTCAGGATTGGAATGGGAAGGAGTTGGATATCACATCTCATGTTATAGGAAAGATCTCAGGTTTGGTATTAGGAGCATTGAGACATCACATCTCATGTTATAGGAAGGGTCTCAGGATTGGAATGGGAAGAAGTTGGATATCACATCTCATGCTATAGGAAGGGTCTCAGGTTTGGTATAAGCATTGAGATATCACATCTCATGCTATAGGAAGGGTCTCAGGATTGGAATGGGAAGGAGTTGTATATGACATCTCATGCCATAGGAAGGGTCTCAGGTTTGGTATAAGCATTGAGATATCACATCACATGCTATAGGAAGGGTCTCAGGATTGGAATGGGAAGGACTTGGATATCACATCTCATGCTATAGGCAGGGTCTCAGGTTTGGAAAGGGAAGGAGATGGATATCACATTTCATGTTAGAGGTAGGATCTCAGGTTTGGTATTAGAGGCATTGAGATATCACATCTCATGCTATCAGAAGGGTCTCAGGATTGGAATGGGAAGGAGTTGGATATCACATCTCATGCTAAAGGGAGTGTCTCAGGTTTGGAAGGGGAAGGATTTGGAAATCACATCTCATGTTATAGGAAGGATCTCGGGTTTGGTATTAGAAGCATTGAGATATCACATCTCATGCTATCATAAGGGTCTCAGGATTGGAATGGGAAGGAGTTGGATATCACATCTCATGTTATAGGAAGGATCTCAGGTTTGGTATTAGAAGCATTGAGACATCACATCTCATGCTATAGGAAGGGTCTCAGGATTGGAATGGGAAGGAGTTGGATATCACATCTCATGCTATAGGAAGGGTCTCAGATTTGGTATAAGCATTGAGATATCACATCTCATGCTATAGGAAGGGTCTCAGGATTGGAATGGGAAGGAGTTGTATATGACATCTCAGGCCATAGGAAGGGTCTCAGGTTTGGTATAAGCATTGAGATATCACATCTCTGCTATCGGAAGGGTCTCAGGATTGGAATGGGAATGAATTGGATATCACATCTCATGTTATAGGAAGGATCTCAGGTTTGGTATTAGAAGCATTGAGATATCCCATCTCATGCTATAGGAAGGGTCTCAGGATTGGAATGTGAAGGATTTGGATATCACATCTCATGCTATAGGAAGGGTCTCAGGATTGGAATGGGAAGGAGTTAGTTATCACATCTCATGCTAAAGGAAGGGTCTCAGGTTTGGTAGAAGCATTGAGATATCACATCTCATGCTATAGGAAGGGTCTCAGGATTGGAATGGGAAGGACTTAGATATCACATATCATGCTATAGGGAGGGTCTCAGTTTTGATATTAGAAGCATTGAGATATCACATCTCATGCTATCGGAAGTGTCTCAGGATTGGAATGGGAAGGAGCTGGATATCACATCTCATGCTAAAGGAAGGGTCTCAGGTTTGGAACGGGAAGGAGTTGGATATCACATCTCATGTTATAGGAAGGGTCTCAGGTTTGGTATAAGCATTGAGATATCACATCTCTGCTATCGGAAGTGTCTCAGGATTGGAATGGGAAGGACTTGGATATCACATCTAATGCTATAGATAGGCTCTCAGGTTTGGAAAGGGAAGGAGTTGGATATCACATTTCATGTTAGAGGAAGGATCTCAGGTTTGGTATTAGAGGCATTGAGATATCACATCTCTGCTATCGGAAGGGTCTCAGGATTGGAATAGGAAGGAGTTGGATATCCCATCTCATGCTATAGGAAGGGTCTCAGGTTTGGTATAAGCATTGAGATATCACATCTCTGCTATCGGAAGTGTCTCAGGATTGGAATGGGAAGGACTTGGATATCACATCTAATGCTATAGATAGGCTCTCAGGTTTGGAAAGGGAAGGAGTTGGATATCACATTTCATGTTAGAGGAAGGATCTCAGGTTTGGTATTAGAGGCATTGAGATATCACATCTCAGGCTATAGGAAGGGTCTCAGGATTGGAATGGGAAGGAGTTGGATATCCCATCTCATGCTATAGGAAGGGTCTCAGGATTGGAATGGGAAGGAGTTGGATATCACATCTCATGCTATAGGAAGGGTCTCAGGTTTGGTATAAGCATTGAGATATCACATCTCTGCTATCCAAAGGGTCTTAGGATTGGAATGGGAAGGAGTTGGATATCCCATCTCATGTTATAGGAAGAGTCTCAGGTTTGGTATTAGAAGCATTGAGATATCCCATCTCATGATATAGGAAGGGTCTCAGGTTGGAATGGGAAGGAGTTGGATATCACATTTCATGTTATAGGAAGGGTCTCAGGATTGGAATGGGAAGGACTTGGATATCATATTTCATGCTATAGGAAGGCTCTCAGGTTTGGAAGGGGAAGGAGTTGGATATCACATTTCATGTTAGAGGAAGGATCTCAGGTTTGGTATTAGAGGCCTTGAGATATCACATCTCATGCTATAGGAAGGGTCTCAGGATTGGAATGGGAAGGAGTTGGATATCACATCTCAAGCTATAGGAACGGTCTCAGGTTTGGTATAAGCATTGTGATATCACATCTCATGCTATAGGAAGGGTCTCAGGATTGGAATGGGAAGGAGTTGGATATCACATCTCATGTTATAGGGTAGATCTCAGGTTTGGTATTAGGAGCATTGAGACATCACATCTCATGTTATAGGAAGGGTCTCAGGATTGGAATGGGAAGAAGTTGGATATCACATCTCATGCTATAGGAAGGGTCTCAGGTTTGGTATAAGCATTGAGATATCACATCTCATGCTATAGGAAGGGTCTCAGGATTGGAATGGGAAGGAGTTGTATATGACATCTCATGCCATAGGAAGGGTCTCAGGTTTGGTATAAGCATTGAGATATCACATCACATGCTATAGGAAGGGTCTCAGGATTGGAATGGGAAGGACTTGGATATCACATCTCATGCTATAGGCAGGGTCTCAGGTTTGGAAAGGGAAGGAGATGGATATCACATTTCATGTTAGAGGTAGGATCTCAGGTTTGGTATTAGAGGCATTGAGATATCACATCTCATGCTATCAGAAGGGTCTCAGGATTGGAATGGGAAGGAGTTGGATATCACATCTCATGCTAAAGGGAGTGTCTCAGGTTTGGAAGTGGAAGGATTTGGAAATCACATCTCGTGTTATAGGAAGGATCTCGGGTTTGGTATTAGAAGCATTGAGATATCACATCTCATGCTATGATAAGGGTCTCAGGATTGGAATGGGAAGGAGTTGGATATCACATCTCATGTTATAGGAAGGATCTCAGGTTTGGTATTAGAAGCATTGAGACATCACATCTCATGCTATAGGAAGGGTCTCAGGATTGGAATGGGAAGGAGTTGGATATCACATCTCATGCTATAGGAAGGGTCTCAGATTTGGTATAAGCATTGAGATATCACATCTCATGCTATAGGAAGGGTCTCAGGATTGGAATGGGAAGGAGTTGTATTTGACATCTCAGGCCATAGGAAGGGTCTCAGGTTTGGTATAAGCATTGAGATATCACATCTCTGCTATCGGAAGGGTCTCAGGATTGGAATGGGAATGAATTGGATATCGCATCTCATGTTATAGGAAGGATCTCAGGTTTGGTATTAGAAGCATTGAGACATCACATCTCATGCTATAGGAAGGGTCTCAGGATTGGAATGGGAAGGAGTTGGATATCACATCTCATGCTATAGGAAGGGTCTCAGATTTGGTATAAGCATTGAGATATCACATCTCATGCTATAGGAAGGGTCTCAGGATTGGAATGGGAAGGAGTTGTATATGACATCTCAGGCCATAGGAAGGGTCTCAGGTTTGGTATAAGCATTGAGATATCCCATCTCATGCTATAGGAAGGGTCTCAGGATTGGAATGTGAAGGATTTGGATATCACATCTCATGCTAAAGGAAGGGTCTCAGGTTTGGTAGAAGCATTGAGATATCACGTCTCTGCTATCGGAAGGATCTCAGGATTGGAATGGGAAGGACTTGGATATCACATCTAATGCTATAGATAGGCTCTCAGGTTTGGAAAGGGAAGGAGTTGGATATCACATTTCATGTTAGAGGAAGGATCTCAGGTTTGGTATTAGAGGCATTGAGATATCACATCTCAGGCTATAGGAAGGGTCTCAGGATTGGAATGGGAAGGAGTTGGATATCCCATCTCATGCTATAGGAAGGGTCTCAGGATTGGAATGGGAAGGAGTTGGATATCACATCTCATGCTATAGGAAGGGTCTCAGGTTTGGTATAAGCATTGAGATATCACATCTCTGCTATCCAAAGGGTCTTAGGATTGGAATGGGAAGGAGTTGGATATCCCATCTCATGTTATAGGAAGAGTCTCAGGTTTGGTATTAGAAGCATTGAGATATCCCATCTCATGATATAGGAAGGGTCTCAGGTTGGAATGGGAAGGAGTTGGATATCACATTTCATGTTATAGGAAGGGTCTCAGGATTGGAATGGGAAGGACTTGGATATCATATTTCATGCTATAGGAAGGCTCTCAGGTTTGGAAGGGGAAGGAGTTGGATATCACATTTCATGTTAGAGGAAGGATCTCAGGTTTGGTATTAGAGGCCTTGAGATATCACATCTCATGCTATAGGAAGGGTCTCAGGATTGGAATGGGAAGGAGTTGGATATCACATCTCAAGCTATAGGAACGGTCTCAGGTTTGGTATAAGCATTGTGATATCACATCTCATGCTATAGGAAGGGTCTCAGGATTGGAATGGGAAGGAGTTGGATATCACTTCTCATGTTATAGGAAAGATCTCAGGTTTGGTATTAGGAGCATTGAGACTTCACATCTCATGTTATAGGAAGGGTCTCAGGATTGGAATGGGAAGAAGTTGGATATCACATCTCATGCTATAGGAAGGGTCTCAGGTTTGGTATAAGCATTGAGATATCACATCTCATGCTATAGGAAGGGTCTCAGGATTGGAATGGGAAGGAGTTGTATATGACATCTCATGCCATAGGAAGGGTCTCAGGTTTGGTATAAGCATTGAGATATCACATCACATGCTATAGGAAGGGTCTCAGGATTGGAATGGGAAGGACTTGGATATCACATCTCATGCTATAGGCAGGGTCTCAGGTTTGGAAAGGGAAGGAGATGGATATCACATTTCATGTTAGAGGTAGGATCTCAGGTTTGGTATTAGAGGCATTGAGATATCACATCTCATGCTATCAGAAGGGTCTCAGGATTGGAATGGGAAGGAGTTGGATATCACATCTCATGCTAAAGGGAGTGTCTCAGGTTTGGAAGTGGAAGGATTTGGAAATCACATCTCGTGTTATAGGAAGGATCTCGGGTTTGGTATTAGAAGCATTGAGATATCACATCTCATGCTATGATAAGGGTCTCAGGATTGGAATGGGAAGGAGTTGGATATCACATCTCATGTTATAGGAAGGATCTCAGGTTTGGTATTAGAAGCATTGAGACATCACATCTCATGCTATAGGAAGGGTCTCAGGATTGGAATGGGAAGGAGTTGGATATCACATCTCATGCTATAGGAAGGGTCTCAGATTTGGTATAAGCATTGAGATATCACATCTCATGCTATAGGAAGGGTCTCAGGATTGGAATGGGAAGGAGTTGTATATGACATCTCAGGCCATAGGAAGGGTCTCAGGTTTGGTATAAGCATTGAGATATCACATCTCTGCTATCGGAAGGGTCTCAGGATTGGAATGGGAATGAATTGGATATCGTATCTCATGTTATAGGAAGGATCTCAGGTTTGGTATTAGAAGCATTGAGATATCCCATCTCATGCTATAGGAAGGGTCTCAGGATTGGAATGTGAAGGATTTGGATATCACATCTCATGCTAAAGGAAGGGTCTCAGGTTTGGTAGAAGCATTGAGATATCACGTCTCTGCTATCGGAAGGATCTCAGAATTGGATTGGGAAGGAGTTGGATATCCCTTCTCATGCTATAGGAAGTGTCTCAGGTTGGAATGGGAAGGAGTTGGATATCACATCTCATGTTATAGGAAGGGTCTCAGGATTGGAATGGGAAGGATTTGGATATCGCATCTCTTGCTATAGGAATGGTCTCAGGATTGGAATGGGTAGGAGTTGGATATTACTTTCTTGCTATAGGAAGGGTCTCATGTTTGGAATGGGAAGGAGTTGGATATCACATATGCTATAGTTAGTGTCTCAGGTTTGGAACGGGAAGGAGTTGGATATCACATCTCATGTTATAGGAAGGGTCTCAGGTTTGGTATAAGCATTGAGATATCACATCTCTGCTATCGGAAGTGGCTCAGGATTGGAATGGGAAGGAGTTGGATATCCCATCTCATGTTATAGGACGTGTCTCTGGTTTGGTATTAGAATCATTGAGATATCACATCGCATGCTGTAGGAAGGGTCTAAGGATTGGAATGGGATGGACTTGGATATCACATCTCATGCTATAGGTAGGCTCTCAGGTTTGGTATAAGCATTGAGATATCACATCTCATGCTATAGGAAGGGTCTCAGGATTGGAATGGGAAGGAGTTGTATATGACATCTCAGGCCATAGGAAGGGTCTCAGGTTTGGTATAAGCATTGAGATATCACATCTCTGCTATCGGAAGGGTCTCAGGATTGGAATGGGAAGGAGTTGGATATCCCATCTCATGTTATAGGAAGGGTCTCAGGTTTGGTATTAGAAGCACAGAGATATCACATCTCATGCTATAGGAAGGGTCTCAGGATTGGAATGGGAAGGACTTGGATGTCACATCTCATGCTATAGGGAGGGTCTCAAGTTTGATATTAGAAGCATTGAGATAACAAATCTCATGATATCGGAACGGTCTCAGGATTGGAATGGGAAGGAGTTGGATATCACATCTCATGATAAAGGAAGGGTCTAAGGTTTGGAAGGGGAAGGATTTGGATATCACATCTCAAGTTATAGGACGGGTCTCATGTTTGGTATTAGAAGCATTGAGATATCAAGTCTCTTGGTATAAGAAGGGTCTCAGAATTGAAATGGGAAGGAGTTGGATATCACACCTCAAGTTATAGGAAGGGTCTCAGGATTGGAATGGGAAGGAGTTTGATATCACATCTCATGCCATAGTATGGGTCTCAGGTTTGGTAGAAGCATTGGGATATCACATCTCATGATATCGGAAGGGTATCAGTATTGGATTTGGAAGGAGTTGGATATCCCATCTCATGCTATAGGAAGGGTCTCAGGATTGGAATGGGAAGGACTTGGATATCATATCTCATGCTATAGGAAGGCTCTCAGGTTTGGAAGGGGAAGGAGTTGGATATCACATTTCATGTTAGAGGAAGGATCTCAGGTTTGGTATTAGAGGCCTTGAGATATCACATCTCATGCTATAGGAAGGGTCTCAGGTTTGGTATAAGCATTGAGATATCACATCTCATGCTATAGGAAGGGTCTCAGGATTGGAATGGGAAGGAGTTGGATATCACATCTCATGTTATAGGAAATATCTCAGGTTTGGTATTAGAAGCATTGAGACATCACATCTTATGTTATAGGAAGGGTCTCAGGATTGGAATGGGAAGAAGTTGGATATCACATCTCATGCTATAGGAAGGGTCTCAGGTTTGGTATAAGCATTGAGATATCACATCTCATGCTATAGGAAGGGTCTCAGGATTGGAATGGGAAGGAGTTGTATATGACATCTCATGCCATAGGAAGGGTCTCTGGTTTGGTATAAGCATTGAGATATCACATCAACTGCTATAGGAAGGGTCTCAGGATTGGAATGGGAAGGACTTGGATATCACATCTCATGCTATAGGCAGGGTATCAGGTTTGGAAAGGGAAGGAGATGGATATCACATTTCATGTTAGAGATAGGATCTCAGGTTTGGTAATAGAGGCATTGAGATATCACATCTCATGCTATCAGAAGGGTCTCAGGATTGGAATGGGAAGGAGTTGTATATCACATCTCATGCTAAAGGGAGGGTCTCAGGTTTGGAAGGGGAAGGATTTGGAAATCACATCTCATGTTATAGGAAGGGTCTCAGGTTTGGTATTAGAAGCATTGAGATATCACATCTCATGCTATAGGAAGGGTCTCAGGATTGGAATGGGGAGGACTTGGATGTCACATCTCATGCTATAGGGAGGGTCTCAAGTTTGATATTAGAAGCATTGAGATAACAAATCTCATGATATCCGAAGGGTCTCAGGATTGGAATGGGAAGGAGTTGGATATCACATCTCATGATAAAGGAAGGGTCTAAGGTTTGTAAGGGGAAAGATTTGGATATCACATCTCATGCTATTGGAAGGGTATCAGTATTGGATTTGGAAGGAGTTGGATATCCCATCTCATGCTATAGGAAGGGTCTCAGGTTGGAATGGGAAGGAGTTGGATATCACATTTCATGTTATAGGAAGGGTCTCAGGATTGGAATGGGAAGGACTTGGATATCATATCTCATGCTATAGGAAGGCTTTCAGGTTTGGAAGGGGAAGGAGTTGGATATCACATTTCATGTTAGAGGAAGGATCTCAGGTTTGGTATTAGAGGCCTTGAGATATCACATCTCATGCTATAGGAAGGGTCTCAGGATTGGAATGGGAAGGAGTTGGATATCACATCTCAAGCGTTAGGAAGGGTCTCAGGTTTGGTATAAGCATTGAGATAGCACATCTCATGCTATAGGAAGGGTCTCAGGATTGGAATGGGAAGGAGTTGGATATCACATCTCATGTTATAGGAAAGATCTCAGGTTTGGTATTAGAAGCATTGAGACATCACATCTCATGTTATAGGAAGGGTCTCAGGATTGAAATGGGAAGAAGTTGGATATCACATCTCATGCTATAGGAAGGGTCTCAGGTTTGGAAGGGGAAGGAGTTGGATATCCAATCTCATGTTATAGGACTGGTCTCAGGTTTGGTATTAGAAGCATTGAGATATGACATCGCATGCTGTAGGAAGGTTCTCAGTTTTGGTATTAGAAGCATTGAGACATCACATCTCATGCTATAGGAAGGGTCTCAGGATTGGAATGGGAAGGAGTTGGATATCACATCTCATGTTATAGGAAGGATCTCAGGTTTGATATTAGAAGCATTGAGACATCACATCTCATGCTATAGGAAGGGTCTCAGGATTGGAATGGGAAGGAGTTGGATATCACATCTCATGCTATAGGAAGGGTCTCAGATTTGGTATAACCATTGAGATATCACATCTCATGCTATAGGAAGGGTCTCAGGATTGGATTGGGAAGGAGTTGTATATGACATCTCAGGCCATAGGAAGGGTCTCAGGATTGGTATAAGCATTGAGATATCACATCTCTGCTATCGGAAGGGTCTCAGGATTGGAATGGGAAGGAGTTGGATATCCCATCTCATGTTATAGGAAGGGTCTCAGGTTTGGTATTAGAAGCATTGAGATATCACATCTCATGCTATAGGAAGGGTCTCAGGATTGGAATGGGGAGGACTTGGATGTCACATCTCATGCTATAGGGAGGGTCTCAAGTTTGATATTAGAAGCATTGAGATAACAAATCTCATGATATCGGAAGGGTCTCAGGATTGGAATGGGAAGGAGTTGGATATCACATCTCATGATAAAGGAAGGGTCTAAGGTTTGGAAGGGGAAAGATTTGGATATCACATCTCATGTTATAGGACGGGTCTCAGGTTTGGTATTAGAAGCATTGAGATATCAAGTCTCATGGCATAGGAAGGGTCTCAGAATTGGAATGGGAAGGAGTTGGATATCACATCTCAAGCTATAGGAAGAGTCTCAGGATTGGAATGGGAAGGAGTTTGATATCACATCTCATGCCATAGTATGGGTCTCAGGTTTGGTAGAAGCATTGGGATATCACATCTCATGCTATTGGAAGGGTATCAGTATTGGATTTGGAAGGAGTTGGATATCCCATCTCATGCTATAGGAAGGGTCTCAGGTTGGAATGGGAAGGAGTTGGATATCACATTTCATGTTATAGGAAGGGTCTCAGGATTGGAATGGGAAAGACTTGGATATCATATCTCATGCTATAGGAAGGCTCTCAGGTTTGGAAGGGGAAGGAGTTGGATATCACATTTCATGTTAGAGGAAGGATCTCAGGTTTGGTATTAGAGGCCTTGAGATATCACATATCATGCTATAGGAAGGGTCTCAGGATTGGAATGGGAAGGAGTTGGATATCACATCTCAAGCTTTAGGAAGGGTCTCAGGTTTGGTATAAGCATTGAGATAGCACATCTCATGCTATAGAAAGGGTCTCAGGATTGGAATGGGAAGGAGTTGGATATTACATCTCATGTTATAGGAATGATCTCAGGTTTGGTATTAGAAGCATTGAGACATCACATCTCATGTTATAGGAAGGGTCTCAGGATTGGAATGGGAAGAAGTTGGATATCACATCTCATGCTATAGGAAGGGTCTCAGGTTTGGAAGGGGAAGGAGTTGGATATCCAATCTCATGTTATAGGACTGGTCTCAGGTTTGGTATTAGAAGCATTGAGATATCACATCGCATGCTGTAGGAAGGTTCTCAGGTTTGGTATTAGAAGCATTGAGACATCACATCTCATGCTATAGGAAGGGTCTCAGTATTGGAATGGGAAGGAGTTGGATATCACATCTCATGTTATAGGAAGGATCTCAGGTTTGGTATTAGAAGCATTGAGACATCACATCTCATGCTATAGGAAGGGTCTCAGGATTGGAATGGGAAGGAGTTGGATATCACATCTCATGCTATAGGAAGGGTCTCAGATTTGGTATAAGCATTGAGATATCACATCTCATGCTATAGGAGGGGTCTCAGGATTGGATTGGGAAGGAGTTGTATATGACATCTCAGGCCATAGGAAGGGTGTCAGGATTGGTATAAGCATTGAGATATCACATCTCTGCTATCGGAAGGGTCTCAGGATTGGAATGGGAAGGAGTCGGATATCCCATCTCATGCTATAGGGAGGGTCTCAATTTTGATATTAGAAGCATTGAGATAACAAATCTCATGATATCGGAAGGGTCTCATGATTGGAATGGGAAGGAGTTGGATATCACATCTCATGATAAAGGAAGGGTCTAAGGTTTGGAAGGGGAAAGATTTGGATATCACATCTCATGTTACAGGACGGGTCTCAGGTTTGGTATTAGAAGCATTGAGATATCAAGTCTCATGGTATTGGAAGGGTCTCAGAATTGGAATGGGAAGGATTTGGATATCACATCTCAAGCTATAGGAAGAGTCTCAGGATTGGAATGGGAAGGAGTTTGATATCACATCTCATGCCATAGTATGGTTCTCAGGTTTGGTAGAAGCATTGGGATATCACATCTCATGCTATTGGAAGGGTATCAGTATTGGATTTGGAAGGAGTTGGATATCCCATCTCATGCTATAGGAAGGGTCTCAGGTTGGAATGGGAAGGAGTTGGATATCACATTTCATGTTATAGGAAGGGTCTCAGGATTGGAATGGGAAGGACTTGGATATCATATCTCATGCTATAGGAAGGCTCTCAGGTTTGGAAGGGGAAGGAGTTGGATATCACATTTCATGTTAGAGGAAGGATCTCAGGTTTGGTATTAGAGGCCTTGAGATATCACATCTCATGCTATAGGAAGGGTCTCAGGTTGGAATGGGAAGGAGTTGGATATCACATTTCATGTTATAGGAACGGTCTCAGGATTGGAATGGGAAGGAGTTGGATATCACATCTCAAGCTTTAGGAAGGGTCTCAGGTTTGGAAGGGGAAGGAGTTGGATATCCAATCTCATGTTATAGGACTGGTCTCAGGTTTGGTATTAGAAGCATTGAGATATCACATCGCATGCTGTAGGAAGGATCTCAGGTTTGGTATTAGAGGCCTTGAGATATCACATCTCATGCTATAGGAAGGGTCTCAGGTTGGAATGGGAAGGAGTTGGATATCACATTTCATGTTATAGGAACGGTCTCAGGATTGGAATGGGAAGAAGTTGGATATCACATCTCATGCTATAGGAAGGGTCTCAGGTTTGGAAGGGGAAGGAGTTGGATATCCAATCTCATGTTATAGGACTGGTCTCAGGTTTGGTATTAGAAGCATTGAGATATCACATCGCATGCTGTAGGAAGGTTCTCAGGTTTGGTATTAGAAGCATTGAGACATCACATCTCATGCTATAGGAAGGGTCTCAGTATTGGAATGGGAAGGAGTTGGATATCACATCTCATGTTATAGGAAGGATCTCAGGTTTGGTATTAGAAGCATTGAGACATCACATCTCATGCTATAGGAAGGGTCTCAGGATTGGAATGGGAAGGAGTTGGATATCACATCTCATGCTATAGGAAGGGTCTCAGATTTGGTATAAGCATTGAGATATCACATCTCATGCTATAGGAAGGGTCTCAGGATTGGATTGGGAAGGAGTTGTATATGACATCTCAGGCCATAGGAAGGGTGTCAGGATTGGTATAAGCATTGAGATATCACATCTCTGCTATCGGAAGGGTCTCAGGATTGGAATGGGAAGGAGTCGGATATCCCATCTCATGCTATAGGGAGGGTCTCAATTTTGATATTAGAAGCATTGAGATAACAAATCTCATGATATTGGAAGGGTCTCAGGATTGGAATGGGAAGGAGTTGGATATCACATCTCATGATAAAGGAAGGGTCTAAGGTTTGGAAGGGGAAAGATTTGGATATCACATCTCATGTTACAGGACGGGTCTCAGGTTTGGTATTAGAAGCATTGAGATATCAAGTCTCATGGTATAGGAAGGGTCTCAGAATTGGAATGGGAAGGATTTGGATATCACATCTCAAGCTATAGGAAGAGTCTCAGGATTGGAATGGGAAGGAGTTTGATATCACATCTCATGCCATAGTATGGTTCTCAGGTTTGGTAGAAGCATTGGGATATCACATCTCATGCTATTGGAAGGGTATCAGTATTGGATTTGGAAGGAGTTGGATATCCCATCTCATGCTATAGGAAGGGTCTCAGGTTGGAATGGGAAGGAGTTGGATATCACATTTCATGTTATAGGAAGGGTCTCAGGATTGGAATGGGAAGGACTTGGATATCATATCTCATGCTATAGGAAGGCTCTCAGGTTTGGAAGGGGAAGGAGTTGGATATCACATTTCATGTTAGAGGAAGGATCTCAGGTTTGGTATTAGAGGCCTTGAGATATCACATCTCATGCTATAGGAAGGGTCTCAGGTTGGAATGGGAAGGAGTTGGATATCACATTTCATGTTATAGGAACGGTCTCAGGATTGGAATGGGAAGGAGTTGGATATCACATCTCAAGCTTTAGGAAGGGTCTCAGGTTTGGTATAAGCATTGAGATAGCACATCTCATGCTATAGGAAGGGTCTCAGGATTGGAATGGGAAGGAGTTGGATATCACATCTCATGTTATAGGAAAGATCTCAGGTTTGGTATTAGAAGCATTGAGACATCACATCTCATGTTATAGGAAGGGTCTCAGGATTGGAATGGGAAGAAGTTGGATATCACATCTCATGCTATAGGAAGGGTCTCAGGTTTGGAAGGGGAAGGAGTTGGATATCCAATCTCATGTTATAGGACTGGTCTCAGGTTTGGTATTAGAAGCATTGAGATATCACATCGCATGCTGTAGGAAGGTTCTCAGGTTTGGAATGGGGAGGGATTGGATATCACATCTCATGTCATAGGAAGGATCTCAGGTTTGGTATTAGAAGCATTGAGATATCACATCTCATGCTATAGGAATGGTCTCAGGATTGGAATGGGAAGCAGTTGGATATTACATTCTTGCTATAGGAAGGGTCTCATGTTTGGAATGGGAAGGAGTTTGATATCACATATGCTATAGGAAGGGTCTCAGGTTTGAAACGGGAAGGAGTTGGATATCACATCTCATGTTATAGGAAGGGTCTCAGGTTTGGTATAAGCATTGAGATATCACATCTCTGCTATCGGAAGTGTCTCAGGATTGGAATGGGAAGGTGTTGGATATCCCATCTCATGTTATAGGACGGGTCTCAGGTTTGTTATTAGAATCATTGAGATATCATATTGCATGCTGTAGGAATGGTCTAAGGATTGGAATGGGAAGGACTTGGATATCACATCTCATGCTATAGGTAGGCTCTCAGGTTTGGAAAGGGAAGGAGTTCGATATCACATTTCATGTTAGAGGAAGGATCTCAGGTTTGGTATTAGAGGCATTGAGATATCACATCTCATGCTATAGGAAGGGTCTCAGGATTGGAATGGGAAGGAGTTGGATATCACATCTCATGCTATAGGAAGGGTCTCAGGTTTGGTATAAGCATTGAGATATCACATCTCATGCTATAGGAAGGGTCTCAGGATTGGAATGGGAAGGAGTTGGATATCACATCTCATGTTATAGGAAGGATCTCAGGTTTGGTATTAGAAGCATTGAGACATCACATCTCATGCTATAGGAAGTGTCTCAGGATTGGAATGGGAAGGACTTGGATATCACATCTCATGCTATAGGGAGGGTCTCAAGTTTGATATTAGAAGCATTGAGATATCACATCTCATGCTATAGGAAGGGTCTCAGGATTGAAATGGGAAGGAGTTGGATATCACATCTCATGCTATAGGAAGGGTCTCAGGTTTGGTATAAGCAGTGAGATATCACATCTCATGCTATAGGAAGTGTCTCAGGATTGGAATGGGAAGGAGTTGGATATCACATCTCATGTTATAGGAAGGATCTCAGGTTTGGTATAAGCATTGAGATATCACATCTCTGCTATCGGGAGGGTCTCAGGATTGGAATGGGAAGGAGTTGGATATTCCGATCTCATGTTATAGGAAGGGTCTCAGGTTTGGTATTAAAAGCATTGAGATATCACATCTCATGCTATAGGAAGGGTCTCAGGATTGGAATGGGAAGGACTTGGATATCACATCTCATGCTATAGGGAGGGTCTCAGGGATGGAATGGGAAGGAGTTGGATATCACATCTCATGATAAAGGAAGGGTCTAAGGTTTGGAAAGGGAAGGAGCTTGATATCACATCTCATGCCATAGTATGGGTCTCAGGTTTGGTAGAAGCATTGGGATATCACATCTCATGCTATCGGAAGGGTATCAGGATTGGATTTGGAAGGAGTTGGATATCCCATCTCATGCTATAGGAAGGGTCTCAGGTTGGAATGGGAAGGAGTTGGATATCACATCTCATGTTATAGGAAGGGTCTCAGGATTGGAATGGGAAGTACTTGGATATCACATCTCATGCTATAGGAAGGCTCTCAGGTTTGGAAGGGGAAAGAGTTGGATATCACATTTCATGTTAGAGGTAGGATCTCAGGTTTGGTATTAGAGGTATTGAGATATCACATCTCATGCTATCAGAAGAGTCTCAGGATTGGAATGGGAAGGAGTTGGATATCACATCTCATGCTAAAGGGAGGGTCTCAGGTTTGGAAGGGGAAGGATTTGGATATCACATCTCATGTTATAGGAAGGATCTCAGGTTTGCTATTAGAAGCATTGAGATATCACATCTCATGCTATTGGAAGGATCTCAGGTTTGGTATAGAAGCATTGAGATATCACATCTCATGCTATCAGAAGGGTCTCAGGATTGGAATGGGAAGGAGTTGGATATCACATCTCATGCTAAAGGGAGGGTCTCAGGTTTGGAAGAGGAAGGATTTGGATATCACATCTCATGTTATCGGAAGGATCTCAGGTTTGGTTTTAGAAGTATTGAGATATCACATCTCATGCTATAGGAAGGGTCTCAGGATTGGAATGGGAAGAAGTTGGATATCACATCTCATGCTATAGGAAGGGTCTCAGGTTTGGAAGGGGAAGGAGTTGGATATCCAATCTCATGTTATAGGACTGGTCTCAGGTTTGGTATTAGAAGCATTGAGATATCACATCGCATGCTGTAGGAAGGTTCTCAGGTTTGGTATTAGAAGCATTGAGACATCACATCTCATGCTATAGGAAGGGTCTCAGGATTGGAATGGGAAGGAGTTGGATATCACATCTCATGTTATATGAAGGATCTCAGGTTTGGTATTAGAAGCATTGAGACATCACATCTCATGCTATAGGAAGGGTCTCAGGATTGGAATGGGAAGGAGTTGGATATCAAATCTCATGCTATAGGAAGGGTCTCAGATTTGGTATAAGCATTGAGATATCACATCTCATGCTATAGGAAGGGTCTCAGGATTGGATTAGGAAGGAGTTGTATATGACATCTCAGGCCATAGGAAGGGTCTCAGGATTGGTATAAGCATTGAGATATCACATCTCTGCTATCGGAAGGGTCTCAGGATTGGAATGGGAAGGAGTTGGATATCCCATCTCATGTTATAGGAAGGGTCTCAGGTTTGGTATTAGAAGCATTGAGATATCACATCTCATGCTATAGGAAGGGTCTCAGGATTGGAATGGGGAGGACTTGGATGTCACATCTCATGCTATAGGGAGGGTCTCAAGTTTGATATTAGAAGCATTGAGATAACAAATCTCATGATATCGGAAGGGTCTCAGGATTGGAATGGGAAGGAGTTGGATATCACATCTCATGATAAAGGAAGGGTCTAAGGTTTGGAAGGGGAAAGATTTGGATATCACATCTCATGTTATAGGACGGGTCTCAGGTTTGGTATTAGAAGCATTGCGATATCAAGTCTCATGGCATAGGAAGGGTCTCAAAATTGGAATGAGAAGGAGTTGGATATCACATCTCAAGCTATAGGAAGAGTCTCAGGATTGGAATGGGAAGGAGTTTGATATCACATCTCATGCCATAGTATGGGTCTCAGGTTTGGTAGAAGCATTGGGATATCACATCTCATGCTATTGGAAGGGTATCCGTATTGGATTTGGAAGGAGTTGGATATCCCATCTCATGCTATAGGAAGGGTCTCAGGTTGGAATGGGAAGGAGTTGGATATCACATTTCATGTTATAGGAAGGGTCTCAGGATTGGAATGGAAAGGACTTGGATATCATATCTCATGCTATAGGAAGGCTCTCGGGTTTGGAAGGGGAAGGAGTTGGATATCACATTTCATGTTAGAGGAAGGATCTCAGGTTTGGTATACGCATTGAGATAGCACATCTCATGCTATAGGAAGGGTCTCAGGTTTGGTATAAGCATTGAGATAGCACATCTCATCCTATAGGAAGGGTCTCAGGATTGGAATGGGAAGGAGTTGGATATTACATCTCATGTTATAGGAAAGATCTCAGCTTTGGTATTAGAAGCATTGAGACATCACATCTCATGTTATAGGAAGGGTCTCAGGATTGGAATGGGAAGAAGTTGGATATCACATCTCATGCTATAGGAAGGGTCTCAGGTTTGGAAGGGGAAGGAGTTGGATATCCAATCTCATGTTATAGGACTGGTCTCAGGTTTGGTATTAGAAGCATTGAGATATCACATTGCATGCTGTAGGAAGGTTCTCAGGTTTGGTATTAGAAGCATTGAGACATCACATCTCATGCTATAGGAAGGGTCTCAGGATTGGAATGGGAAGGAGTTGGATATCACATCTCATGTTATAGGAAGGATCTCAGGTTTGGTATTAGAAGCATTGAGACATCACATCTCATGCTATAGGAAGGCTCTCAGGTTTGGAAGGGGAAGGAGTTGGATATCACATTTCATGTTAGAGGAAGGATCTCAGGTTTGGTATTAGAGGCCTTGAGATATCACATCTCATGCTATAGGAAGGGTCTCAGGTTGGAATGGGAAGGAGTTGGATATCACATTTCATGTTATAGGAAGGGTCTCAGGATTGGAATGGGAAGGAGTTGGATATCACATCTCAAGCTTTAGGAAGGGTCTCAGGTTTGGTATAAGCATTGAGATAGCACATCTCATGCTATAGGAAGGGTCTCAGGATTGGAATGGGAAGGAGTTGGATATCACATCTCATGTTATAGGAAAGATCTCAGGTTTGGTATTAGAAGCATTGAGACATCACATCTCATGTTATAGGAAGGGTCTCAGGATTGGAATGGGAAGAGGTTGGATATCACATCTCATGCTATAGGAAGGGTCTCAGGTTTGGAAGGGGAAGGAGTTGGATAGCCAATCTCATGTTATAGGACTGGTCTCAGGTTTGGTATTAGACGCATTGAGATATCACATCGCATGCTGTAGGAAGGTTCTCAGGTTTGGAATGGGGAGGGATTGGATATCACATCTCATGTCATAGGAAGGATCTCAGGTTTGGTATTAGAAGCATTGAGATATCACATCTCATGCTATAGGAATGGTCTCAGGATTGGAATGGGAAGGAGTTGGATATTACATTCTTGCTATAGGAAGGGTCTCATGTTTGGAATGGGAAGGAGTTTGATATCACATATGCTATGGGAAGGGTCTCAGGTTTGAAACGGGAAGGAGTTGGATATCACATCTCATGTTATAGGAAGGGTCTCAGGTTTGGTATAAGCATTGAGATATCACATCTCTGCTATCGGAAGTGTCTCAGGATTGGAATGGGAAGGTGTTGGATATCCCATTTCATGTTATAGGACGGGTCTCAGGTTTGTTATTAGAATCATTGAGATATCATAGTGCATGCTGTAGGAAGGGTCTAAGGATTGGAATGGGAAGGACTTGGATATCACATCTCATGCTATAGGTAGGCTCTCAGGTTTGGAAAGGGAAGGAGTTTGATATCACATTTCATGTTAGAGGAAGGATCTCAGGTTTGGTATTAGAGGCATTGAGATATCACATCTCATGCTATAGGAAGGGTCTCAGGATTGGAATGGGAAGGAGTTGGATATCACATCTCATGCTATAGGAAGGGTCTCAGGTTTGGTATAAGCATTGAGATATCACATCTCATGCTATAGGAAGGGTCTCAGGATTGGAATGGGAAGGAGTTGGATATCACATCTCATGTTAGAGGAAGGATCTCAGGTTTGGTATTAGAAGCATTGAGACATCACATCTCATGCTATCGGAAGGGTCTCAGGATTGGAATGGGAAGGAGTTGGATATCCCATCTCATGTTATAGGAAGAGTCTCAGGTTTGGTATTAGAAGCATTGAGATATCACATCTCATGCTATAGGAAGTGTCTCAGGATTGGAATGGGAAGGACTTGGATATCACATCTCATGCTATAGGGAGGGTCTCAAGTTTGATATTAGAAGCATTGAGATATCACATCTCATGCTATAGGAAGGGTCTCAGGATTGGAATGGGAAGGAGTTGGATATCACATCTCATGCTATAGGAAGGGTCTCAGGTTTGGTATAAGCAGTGAGATATCACATCTCATGCTATAGGAAGTGTCTCAGGATTGGAATGGGAAGGAGTTGGATATCACATCTCATGTTATAGGAAGGATCTCAGGTTTGGTATAAGCATTGAGATATCACATCTCTGCTATCGGAAGGGTCTCAGGATTGGAATGGGAAGGAGTTGGATATTCCGATCTCATGTTATAGGAAGGGTCTCAGGTTTGGTATTAGAAGCATTGAGATATCACATCTCATGCTATAGGAAGGGTCTCAGGATTGGAATGGGAAGGACTTGGATATCACATCTCATGCTATAGGGAGGGTCTCAAGTTTGATATTAGAAGCATTGAGATATCACATCTCATGATATCGGAAGGGTCTCAGGGATGGAATGGGAAGGAGTTGGATATCACATCTCATGATAAAGGAAGGGTCTAAGGTTTGGAAGGGGAAGGAGCTTGATATCACATCTCATGCCATAGTATGGGTCTCAGGTTTGGTAGAAGCATTGGGATATCACATCTCATGCTATCGGAAGGGTATCAGGATTGGATTTGGAAGGAGTTGGATATCCCATCTCATGCTACAGGAAGGGTCTCAGGTTGGAATGGGAAGGAGTTGGATATCACATCTCATGTTATAGGAAGGGTCTCAGGATTGGAATGGGAAGGAATTGGATATCACATCTCATGCTATAGTAAGGCTCTCAGGTTTGGAAGGGGAAAGAGTTGGATATCACATTTCATGTTAGAGGTAGGATCTCAGGTTTGGTATTAGAGGCATTGAGATATCACATCTCATGCTATCAGAAGAGTCTCAGGATTGGAATGGGAAGGAGTTGGATATCACATCTCATGCTAAAGGGAGGGTCTCAGGTTTGGAAGGGGAAGGATTTGAATATCACATCTCATGTTATAGGAAGGATCTCAGGTTTGGTATTAGAAGCATTGAGATATCACATCTCATGCTATCGGAAGGATCTCAGGTTTGGTATAGAAGCATTGAGATATCACATCTCATGCTATCAGAAGGGTCTCAGGATTGGAATGGGAAGAAGTTGGATATCACATCTCATGCTATAGGAAGGGTCTCAGGTTTGGAAGGGGAAGGAGTTGGATATCCAATCTCATGTTATAGGACTGGTCTCAGGTTTGGTATTAGAAGCATTGAGATATCACATCGCATGCTGTAGGAAGGTTCTCAGGTTTGGTATTAGAAGCATTGAGACATCACATCTCCTGCTATAGGAAGGGTCTCAGGATTGGAATGGGAAGGAGTTGGATATCACATCTCATGTTATAGGAAGGATCTCAGGTTTGGTATTAGAAGCATTGAGACATCACATCTCATGCTATAGGAAGGGTCTCAGGATTGGAATGGGAAGGAGTTGGATATCACATCTCATGCTATAGGAAGGGTCTCAGATTTGGTATAAGCATTGAGATATCACATCTCATGCTATAGGAAGGGTCTCAGGATTGGAATGGGGAGGACTTGGATGTCACATCTCATGCTATAGGGAGGGTCTCAAGTTTGATATTAGAAGCATTGAGATAACAAATCTCATGATATCGGAAGGGTCTCAGGATTGGAATGGGAAGGAGTTGGATATCACATCTCATGATAAAGGAAGGGTCTAAGGTTTGGAAGGGGAAAGATTTGGATATCACATCTCATGTTATAGGACAGGTCTCAGGTTTGGTATTAGAAGCATTGAGATATCAAGTCTCATGGCATAGGAAGGGTCTCAGAATTGGAATGGGAAGGAGTTGGATATCACATCTCAAGCTATAGGAAGAGTCTCAGGATTGGAATGGGAAGGAGTTTGATATCACATCTCATGCAATAGTATGGGTCTCAGGTTTGGTAGAAGCATTGGGATATCACATCTCATTCTATTGGAAGGGTATCAGTATTGGATTTGGAAGGAGTTGGATATCCCATCTCATGCTATAGGAAGGGTCTCAGGTTGGAATGGGAAGGAGTTGGATATCACATTTCATGTTATAGGAAGGGTCTCAGGATTGGAATGGGAAAGACTTGGTTATCATATCTCATGCTATAGGAAGGCTCTCAGGTTTGGAAGGGGAAGGAGTTGGATATCACATTTCATGTTAGAGGAAGGATCTCAGGTTTGGTATTAGAGGCCTTGAGATATCACATATCATGCTATAGGAAGGGTCTCAGGATTGGAATGGGAAGGAGTTGGATATCACATCTCAAGCTTTAGGAAGGGTCTCAGGTTTGGTATAAGCATTGAGATAGCACATCTCATGCTATAGGAAGGGTCTCAGGATTGGAATGGGAAGGAGTTGGATATTACATCTCATGTTATAGGAAAGATCTCAGGTTTGGTATTAGAAGCATTGAGACATCACATCTCATGTTATAGGAAGGGTCTCAGGATTGGAATGGGAAGAAGTTGGATATCACATCTCATACTATAGGAAGGGTCTCAGGTTTGGAAGGGGAAGGAGTTGGACATCCAATCTCATGTTATAGGACTGGTCTCAGGTTTGGTATTAGAAGCATTGAGATATCACATCGCATGCTGTAGGAAGGTTCTCAGGTTTGGTATTAGAAGCATTGAGACATCACATCTCATGCTATAGGAAGGGTCTCAGGATTGGAATGGGAAGGAGTTGGATATCACATCTCATGTTATAGGAAGGATCTCAGGTTTGGTATTAGAAGCATTGAGACATCACATCTCATGCTATAGGAAGGGTCTCAGGATTGGAATGGGAAGGAGTTGGATATCACATCTCATGCTATAGGAAGGGTCTCAGATTTGGTATAAGCATTGAGATATCACATCTCATGCTATAGGAAGGGTCTCAGGATTGGATTGGGAAGGAGTTGTATATGACATCTCAGGCCATAGGAAGGGTCTCAGGATTGGTATAAGCATTGAGATATCACATCTTTGCTATCGGAAGGGTCTCAGGATTGGAATGGGAAGGAGTTGGATATCCCATCTCATGCTATAGATAGGGTCTCAATTTTGATATTAGAAGCATTGAGATAACAAATCTCATGATATCGGAAGGGTCTCAGGATTGGAATGGGAAGGAGTTGGATATCACATCTCATGATAAAGGAAGGGTCTAAGGTTTGTAAGGGGAAAGATTTGGATATCACATCTCATGTTATAGGACGGGTCTCAGGTTTGGTATTAGAAGCATTGAGATATCAAGTCTCATGGTATAGGAAGGGTCTCAGAATTGGAATGGGAAGGATTTGGATATCACATCTCAAGCTATAGGAAGAGTCTCAGGATTGGAATGGGAAGGAGTTTGATATCACATCTCATGCCATAGTATGGTTCTCAGGTTTGGTAGAAGCATTGGGATATCACATCTCATGCTATTGGAAGGGTATCAGTATTGGATTTGGAAGGAGTTGGATATCCCATCTCATGCTATAGGAAGGGTCTCAGGTTGGAATGGGAAAGAGTTGGATATCACATTTCATGTTATAGGAAGGGTCTCAGGATTGGAATGGGAAGGACTTGGATATCATATCTCATGCTATAGGAAGGCTCTCAGGTTTGGAAGGGGAAGGAGTTGGATATCACATTTTATGTTAGAGGAAGGATCTCAGGTTTGGTATTAGAGGCCTTGAGATATCACATCTCATGCTATAGGAAGGGTCTCAGGTTGGAATGGGAAGGAGTTGGATATCACATTTCATGTTATAGGAAGGGTCTCAGGATTGGAATGGGAAGGAGTTGGATATCACATCTCAAGCTTTAGGAAGGGTCTCAGGTTTGGTATAAGCATTGAGATAGCACATCTCATGCTATAGGAAGGGTCTCAGGATTGGAATGGGAAGGAGTTGGATATCACATCTCATGTTATAGGAAGGGTCTCAGGATTGGAATGGGAAGAAGTTGGATATCACATCTCATGCTATAGGAAGGGTCTCAGGTTTGGAAGTTGAAGGAGTTGGATATCCAATCTCATGTTATAGGACTGGTCTCAGGTTTGGTATTAGAAGCATTGAGATATCACATCGCATGCTGTAGGAAGGTTCTCAGGTTTGGAATGGGGAGGAATTGGATATCACATCTCATGTCATAGGAAGGATCTCAGGTTTGGTATTAGAAGCATTGAGATATCACATCTCATGCTATAGGAATGGTCTCAGGATTGGAATGGGAAGGAGTTGGATATTACATCTCATGTTATAGGAAGGGTCTCAGGTTTGGTATAAGCATTGAGATATCACATCTCTGCTATCGGAAGTGTCTCAGGATTGGAATGGGAAGGTGTTGGATATCCCATCTCATGTTATAGGACGGGTCTCAGGTTTGTTATTAGAATCATTGAGATATCATATTGCATGCTGTAGGAAGGGTCTAAGGATTGGAATGGGAAGGACTTGGATATCACATGTCATGCTATAGGTAGGCTCTCAGGTTTGGAAAGGGAAGAAGTTCGATATCACATTTCATGTTAGAGGAAGGATCTCAGGTTTGGTATTAGAGGCATTGAGATATCACATCTCATGCTATAGGAAGGGTCTCAGGATTGGAATGGGAAGGAGTTGGATATCACATCTCATGCTATAGGAAGGGTCTCAGGTTTGGTATAAGCATCGAGATATCACATCTCATGCTATAGGAAAGGTCTCAGGATTGGAATGGGAAGGAGTTGGATATCACATCTCATGTTATAGGAAGCATCTCAGGTTTGGTATTAGAAGCATTGAGACATCACATCTCATGCTATCTGAAGGGTCTCAGGATTGGAATGGGAAGGAGTTGGATATCCCATCTTATGTTATAGGGAGAGTCTCAGGTTTGGTATTAGAAGCATTGAGATATCACATCTCATGCTATAGGAAGTGTCTCAGGATTGGAATGGGAAGGACTTGGATATCACATCTCATGCTATAGGGAGGGTCTCAAGTTTGATATTAGAAGCATTGAGATATCACATCTCATGCTATAGGAAGGGTCTCAGGATTGGAATAGGAAGGAGTTGGATATCACATCTCATGCTATAGGAAGGGTCTCTGGTTTGGTATTAGCAGTGAGATATCACATCTCATGCTATAGGAAGTGTCTCAGGATTGGAATGGGAAGGAGTTGGATATCACATCTCATGTTATAGGAAGGATCTCAGGTTTGGTATAAGCATTGAGATATCACATCTCTGCTATCGGAAGGGTCTCAGGATTGGAATGGGAAGGAGTTGGATATTCCCATCTCATGTTATAGGAAGGGTCTCAGGTTTGGTATTAGAAGCATTGAGATATCACATCTCATGCTATAGGAAGGGTCTCAGGATTGGAATGGGAAGGACTTGGATATCACATCTCATGCTATAGGGAGGGTCTCAAGTTTGATATTAGAAGCATTGAGATATCACATCTCATGATATCGGAAGGGTCTCAGGGATGGAATGGGAAGGAGTTGGATATCACATCTCATGATAAAGGAAGGGTCTAAGGTTTGGAAGGGGAAGGAGCTTGATATCACATCTCATGCCATAGTATGGGTCTAAGGTTTGGTAGAAGCATTGGGATATCACATCTCATGCTATCGGAAGGGTATCAGGATTGGATTTGGAAGGAGTTGGATATCCCATCTCATGCTATAGGAAGGGTCTCAGGTTGGAATGGGAAGGAGTTGGATATCACATCTCATGTTATAGGAAGGGTCTCAGGATTGGAATGGGAAGGACTTGGATATCACATCTCATGCTATAGGAAGGCTCTCAGGTTTGGAAGGGGAAAGAGTTGGATATCACATTTCATGTTAGAGGTAGGATCTCAGGTTTGGTATTAGAGGTATTGAGATATCACATCTCATGCTATCAGAAGAGTCTCAGGATTGGAATGGGAAGGAGTTGGATATCACATCTCATGCTAAAGGGAGGGTCTCAGGTTTGGAAGGGGAAGGATTTGGATATCACATCTCATGTTATAGGAAGGATCTCAGGTTTGGTATTAGAAGCATTGAGATATCACATCTCATGCTATCGGAAGGATCTCAGGTTTGGTATAGAAGCATTGAGATATCACATCTCATGCTATCAGAAGGGTCTCAGGATTGGAATGGGAAGGAGTTGGATATCACATCTCATGCTAAAGGGAGGGTCTCAGGTTTGGAAGAGGAAGGATTTGGATATCACATCTCATGTTATCGGAAGGATCTCAGGTTTGGTATTAGAAGTATTGAGATATCACATCTCATGCTATAGGAAGGGTCTCAGGATTGGAATGGGAAGGAGTTGGTTATCACATCTCATGCTAAAGGAAGGGTCTCAGGTTCGGTAGAAGCATTGAGATATCAGATCTCATGTTATCGGAAGGATCTCAGGTTTGGTATTAGAAGTATTGAGATATCACATCTCATGCTATAGGAAGGGTCTCAGGATTGGAATGGGAAGGAGTTGGATATCACATCTCATGCTAAAGGAAAGGTCTCAGGTTTGGTAGAAGCAGTGAGATATCACATCTCATGCTATAGGAAGGGTCTCAGGATTGGAAAGGGAAGGACTTAGATATCACATATCATGCTATAGGGAGGGTCTCAGTTTTGATATTAGAAGAATTGAGATATCACATCTCATGCTATCGGAAGTGTCTCAGGATTGGAATGGGAAGGAGCTGGATATCACATCTCATGCAAAATGAAGGGTCTCAGGTTTGGAACGGGAAGGAGTTGGATATCCGATCTCATGTTATAGGAAGGGTCTCAGGTTTGGTATAAGCATTGAGATATCACATCTCTGCTATCGGAATTGTCTCAGGATTGGAATGGGAAGGAGTTGGATATCCCATTTCATGTTATAGGACGGGTCTCAGGATTGTTATTAGAATCATTGAGATATCATATTGCATGCTGTAGGAAGGGTCTAAGGATTGGAATGGGAAGGACTTGGATATCACATCTCATGCTATAGATAGGCTCTCAGGTTTGGAAAGGGAAGGAGTTGGATATCACATTTCATGTTAGAGGAAGGATCTCAGGTTTGGTATTAGAGGCATTGAGATATCACATCTGATGCTATAGGAAGGGTCTCAGGATTGGAATGGGAAGGAGTTGGATATCACATCTCATGCTATAGGAAGGGTCTCAGGTTTGGTATAAGCATTGAGATATCACATCTCATGCTATAGGAAGGGTCTCAGGATTGGAATGGAAGGAGTTGGATATCACATCTCATGTTATAGGAAGGATCTCAGGTTTGGTATTAGAAGCATTGAGATATCACATCTCATGATATCGGAAGGGTCTCAGTATTGGAATGGGAAGGAGTTGGATATCACATCTCATGATATCGGAAGGGTCTCAGGATTGGAATGGAAGGAGTTGGATATCACATCTCATGCTATAGGAAGGGTCTCAGGTTTGGTATAAGCATAGAGATATCACATCTCTGCTATCGGAAGGGTCTCAGGATTGGAATGGGAAGGAGTTGGATATCCCATCTCATGTTATAGGAAGGGTCTCAGGTTTGGTATTAGAAGCATTGAGATATCACATCTCATGCTATAGGAAGGGTCTCAGGATTGGAATGGGAAGGACTTGGATATCACATCTCATGCTATAGGGAGGGTCTCAAGTTTGATATTAGAAGCATTGAGATATCACATCTCATGATATCGGAAGGGTCTAAGGTTTGGAAGGGGAAAGATTTGGATATCACATCTCATGTTATAGGACGGGTCTCAGGTTTGCTGTTAGAAGCATTAAGATATCAAGTCTCATGGCATAGGAAATGTCTCAGAATTGGAATGCGAAGGAGTTGGATATCACATCTCAAGCTATATGAAGAGTCTCAGGATATGAATGGGAATGAGTTTGATATCACATCTCATGCCATAGTATGGGTCTCAGGTTTGGTAGAAGCATTGGGATATCACATCTCATGATATTGGAAGGGTATCAGTATTGGATTTGGAAGGAGTTGGATATCCCATCTCATGCTATAGGAAGGGTCTCAGGTTGGAATGGGAAGGAGTTGGATATCACATTTCATGTTATAGGAAAGGTCTCAGGATCGGAATGGGAAGGACTTGGATATCATATCTCATGCTATAGGAAGGCTCTCAGGTTTGGAAGGGGAAGGAGTTGGATATCACATTTCATGTTAGAGGAAGGATCTCAGGTTTGGTATTAGAGGCCTTGAGATATCACATCTCATGCTATAGGAAGGGTCTCAGGATTGGAATGGGAAGGAGTTGGATATCACATCTCAAGCTTTAGGAAGGGTCTCAGGTTTGGTATAAGCATTGAGATAGCACATCTCATGCTATAGGAAGGGTCTCAGGATTTGAATGGGAAGGAGTTGGATATCACATCTCATGTTATAGGAAAGATCTCAGGTTTGGTATTAGAAGCATTGAGACATCACATCTCATGTTATAGGAAGGGTCTCAGGATTGAAATGGGAAGAAGTTGGATATCACATCTCATGCTATAGGAAGGGTCTCAGGTTTGGAAGGGGAAGGAGTTGGATATCCAATCTCATGTTATAGGACTGGTCTCAGGTTTGGTATTAGAAGCATTGAGATATCACATCGCATGCTGTAGGAAGGTTCTCAGGTTTGGTATTAGAAGCATTGAGACATCACATCTCATGCTATAGGAAGGGTCTCAGGATTGGAATGGGAAGGAGTTGGATATCACATCTCATGTTATAGGAAGGATCTCAGGTTTGATATTAGAAGCATTGAGACATCACATCTCATGCTATAGGAAGGGTCTCAGGATTGGAATGGGAAGGAGTTGGATATCACATCTCATGCTATAGGAAGGGTCTCAGATTTGGTATAAGCATTGAGATATCACATCTCATGCTATAGGAAGGGTCTCAGGATTGGATTGGGAAGGAGTTGTATATGACATCTCAGGCCCTAGGAAGGGTCTCAGGATTGGTATAAGCATTGAGATATCACATCTCTGCTATCGGAAGGGTCTCAGGATTGGAATGGGAAGGAGTTGGATATCCCATCTCATGTTATAGGAAGGGTCTCAGGTTTGCTATTAGAAGCATTGAGATATCACATCTCATGCTATAGGAAGGGTCTCAGGATTGGAATGGGGAGGACTTGGATGTCACATCTCATGCTATAGGGAGGGTCTCAAGTTTGATATTAGAAGCATTGAGATAACAAATCTCATGATATCGGAAGGGTCTCAGGATTGGAATGGGAAGGAGTTGGATATCACATCTCATGATAAAGGAAGGGTCTAAGGTTTGGAATGGGAAGGAGTTTGATATCACATCTCATGCCATAGTATGGGTCTCAGGTTTGGTAGAAGCATTGGGATATCACATCTCATGCTATTGGAAGGGTCTCAGGATTGGAATGGGAAGGAGTTGGATATTACATCTCATGTTATAGGAAAGATCTCAGGTTTGGTATTAGAAGCATTGAGACATCACATCTCATGTTATAGGAAGGGTCTCAGGATTGGAATGGGAAGAAGTTGGATATCACATCTCATGCTATAGGAAGGGTCTCAGGTTTGGAAGGGGAAGGAGTTGGATATCCAATCTCATGTTATAGGACTGGTCTCAGGTTTGGTATTAGAAGCATTGAGATATCACATTGCATGCTGTAGGAAGGTTCTCAGGTTTGGTATTAGAAGCATTGAGACATCACATCTCATGCTATAGGAAGGGTCTCAGGATTGGAATGGGAAGGAGTTGGATATCACATCTCATGTTATAGGAAGGATCTCAGGTTTGGTATTAGAAGCATTGAGACATCACATCTCATGCTATAGGAAGGGTCTCAGGATTGGAATGGGAAGGAGTTGGATATCACATCTCATGCTATAGGAAGGGTCTCAGATTTGGTATAAGCATTGAGATATCACATCTCATGCTATAGGAAGGGTCTCAGGATTGGATTGGGAAGGAGTTGTATATGACATCTCAGGCCATAGGAAGGGTCTCAGGATTGGTATAAGCATTGAGATATCACATCTCTGCTATCGGAAGGGTCTCAGGATTGGAATGGGAAGGAGTTGGATATCCCATCTCATGCTATAGGGAGGGTCTCAATTTTGATATTAGAAGCATTGAGATAACAAATCTCATGATATCGGAAGGGTCTCAGGATTGGAATGGGAAGGAGTTGGATATCACATCTCATGATAAAGGAAGGGTCTAAGGTTTGGAAGGGGAAAGATTTGGATATCACATCTCATGTTATAGGACGGGTCTCGGGTTTGGTATTAGAAGCATTGAGATATCAAGTCTCATGGTATAGGAAGGGTCTCAGAATTGGAATGGGAAGGATTTGGATATCACATCTCAAGCTATAGGAAGAGTCTCAGGATTGGAATGGGAAGGAGTTTGATATCACATCTCATGCCATAGTATGGTTCTCAGGTTTGGTAGAAGCATTGGGATATCACATCTCATGCTATTGGAAGGGTATCAGTATTGGATTTGGAAGGAGTTGGATATCCCATCTCATGCTATAGGAAGGGTCTCAGGTTGGAATGGGAAGGAGTTGGATATCACATTTCATGTTATAGGAAGGGTCTCAGGATTGGAATGGGAAGGACTTGGATATCATATCTCATGCTATAGGAAGGCTCTCAGGTTTGGAAGGGGAAGGAGTTGGATATCACATTTCATGTTAGAGGAAGGATCTCAGGTTTGGTATTAGAGGCCTTGAGATATCACATCTCATGCTATAGGAAGGGTCTCAGGTTGGAATGGGAAGGAGTTGGATATCACATTTCATGTTAGAGGAAGGGTCTCAGGATTGGAATGGGAAGGAGTTGGATATCACATCTCAAGCTTTAGGAAGGGTCTCAGGTTTGGTATAAGCATTGAGATAGCACATCTCATGCTATAGGAAGGGTCTCAGGATTGGAATGGGAAGGTGTTGGATATCCCATCTCATGTTATAGGACGGGTCTCAGGTTTGTTATTAGAATCATTGAGATATCATATTGCATGCTGTAGGAAGGGTCTAAGGATTGGAATGGGAAGGACTTGGATATCACATCTCATGCTATAGGTAGGCTCTCAGGTTTGGAAAGGGAAGGAGTTCGATATCACATTTCATGTTAGAGGAAGGATCTCAGGTTTGGTATTAGAGGCATTGAGATATCACATCTCATGCTATCGGAAGGGTCTCAGGATTGGAATGGGAAGGAGTTGGATATCACATCTCATGTTATAGGAAGGATCTCAGGTTTGGTATTAGAAGCATTGAGACATCACATCTCATGCTATCGGAAGGGTCTCAGGATTGGAATGGGAAGGAGTTGGATATCCCATCTCATGTTATAGGAAGAGTCTCAGGTTTGGTATTAGAAGCATTGAGATATCGCATCTCATGCTATAGGAAGTGTCTCAGGATTGGAATGGGAAGGACTTGGATATCACATCTCATGCTATAGGGAGGGTCTCAAGTTTGATATTAGAAGCATTGAGATATCACATCTCATGCTATAGGAAGGGTCTCAGGATTGGAATGGGAAGGAGTTGGATATCACATCTCATGCTATAGGAAGGGTCTCAGGTTTGGTATAAGCAGTGAGATATCACATCTCATGCTATAGGAAGTGTCTCAGGATTGGAATGGGAAGGAGTTGGATATCACATCTCATGTTATAGGAAGGATCTCAGGTTTGGGAAGTGAAGGATTTGGATAGCACATCTCATGTTATAGGATGGTTCTCATGTTTGGTTTTAGAAGCATTGAGATATCACATCTCATGCTATAGGAAAGGTCTCAGGATTGGGATGGGAAGGACTTGGATATCTCATCTCATGTTATAGGACGGGTCTCAGGTGTGGTATTAGAAGGATTGAGATATCACATTGCATGCTGTAGGAAGGGTCTCAGGTTTGGAATGGGAAGGAATTGGATATCACATCTCATGTCATAGGAAGGATCTCAGGTTTGCTATTAGAAGCATTGAGATATCACTTCTCATGCTATAGGAATGGTCTCAGGATTGGAATGGGAAGGAGTTGGATATTACATTCTTGCTATATGAAGGGTCTCAGGTTTGGAATGGGAAGGAGTTGGATGTCACATATGCTATAGGAAGGGTCTCAGGTTTGGAACGGGAAGTAGTTGGATATCACATCTCATGCTTTAAGAAGGGTCTCAGTTTTGGTATTAGAAGCATTGAGATATCACATCTCATGCTATAGGAAGGGTCTCAGGATTGGAATGGGAAGGAGTTGGATATCACATCTCATGCTATAGGAATGGTCTCAGGTTTGGTATTACAAGCATTGTGATATTACATCTCATGCTATAGGAAGGGTCTCAGGATTGGATTGGGAAAGAGTCGGATATCACATCTCATGCTATAGGAAGGGTCTCAGGTTTGGAATGGGAAGGATTTGTATATCACATCTCTTGCTATAGGAAGGGCCTCAGGTTTGGTATGAGAAACATTGAGATATCACATCTCATGGTATAAGAAGGATCTCAGTATTGGAATGGAAAGGAGTTGGATATCACATCTCATGTTATAGGAAGGGTCTCAAGTTTGGTAGAAGCATTGAGATATCACATCTCATGCTATAGGAAGGGTCTCAGGATTGGAATGGGAAGGAGTTGGATATCACATCTCATGCTATAGGAAGGGTCTCAAGTTTGGTAGAAGCATTGAGATATCACATCTCATGCTATAGGAAGGGTCTCAGGATTGGAATGGGAAGCAGTAGTATATGACATCTCATGCCATAGGAAGGGTCTCAGGTTTGGTATAAGCATTGAGATATCACATCTCTGCTATCGGAAGGGTCTCGGGATTGGAATGGTAAGGAGTTTATATATCACATCTCATGTTATAGGAAGGATCTCAGGATTGGAATGGGAAGGAGTTGGATATTCCCATCTCATGTTATAGGAAGGGTCTCAGGTTTGGTATTAGAAGCATTGAGATATCACATCTCATGCTATAGGAAGGGTCTCAGGATTGGAATGGGAAGGACTTGGATATCACATCTCATGCTATAGGGAGGGTCTCAAGTTTGATATTAGAAGCATTGAGATATCACATCTCATGATATCGGAAGGGTCTCAGGGATGGAATGGGAAGGAGTTGGATATCACATCTCATGATAAAGGAAGGGTCTAAGGTTTGGAAGGGGAAGGAGCTTGATATCACATCTCATGCCATAGTATGGGTCTCAGGTTTGGTAGAAGCATTGGGATATCACATCTCATGCTATCGGAAGGGTATCAGGATTGGATTTGGAAGGAGTTGGATATCCCATCTCATGCTATAGGAAGGGTCTCAGGTTGGAATGGGAAGGAGTTGGATATCACATCTCATGTTATAGGAAGGGTCTCAGGATTGGAATGGGAAGGACTTGGATATCACATCTCATGCTATAGGAAGGCTCTCAGGTTTGGAAGGGGAAAGAGTTGGATATCACATTTCATGTTAGAGGTAGGATCTCAGGTTTGGTATTAGAGGCATTGAGATATCACATCTCATGCTATCAGAAGAGTCTCAGGATTGGAATGGGAAGGAGTTGGATATCACATCTCATGCTAAAGGGAGGGTCTCAGGTTTGGAAGGGGAAGGATTTGGATATCACATCTCATGTTATAGGAAGGATCTCAGGTTTGGTATTAGAAGCATTGAGATATCACATCTCATGCTATCGGAAGGATCTCAGGTTTGGTATAGAAGCATTGAGATATCACATCTCATGCTATCAGAAGGGTCTCAGGATTGGAATGGGAAGGATTTGGATATAACATCTCATGCTAAAGGGAGGGTCTCAGGTTTGGAAGAGGAAGGATTTGGATATCACATCTCATGTTATCGGAAGGATCTCAGGTTTGGTTTTAGAAGTATTGAGATATCACATCTCATGCTATAGGAAGGGTCTCAGGATTGGAATGGGAAGAAATTGGATATCACATCTCATGCTATAGGAAGGGTCTCAGGTTTGGAAGGGGAAGGAGTTGGATATCCAATCTCATGTTATAGGACTGGTCTCAGGTTTGGTATTAGAAGCATTGAGATATCACATCGCATGCTGTAGGAAGGTTCTCAGGTTTGGTATTAGAAGCATTGAGACATCACATCTCATGCTATAGGAAGGGTCTCAGGATTTGAATGGGAAGGAGTTGGATATCACATCTCATGTTATAGGAAGGATCTCAGGTTTGGTATTAGAAGCATTGAGACATCACATCTCATGCTATAGGAAGGGTCTCAGGATTGGAATGGGAAGGAGTTGGATATCACATCTCATGCTATAGGAAGGGTCTCAGATTTGGTATAAGCATTGAGATATCACATCTCATGCTATAGGAAGGGTCTCAGGATTGGATTAGGAAGGAGTTGTATATGACATCTCAGGCCATAGGAAGGGTCTCAGGATTGGTATAAGCATTGAGATATCACATCTCTGCTATCGGAAGGGTCTCAGGATTGGAATGGGAAGGAGTTGGATATCCCATCTCATGTTATAGGAAGGGTCTCAGGTTTGGTATTAGAAGCATTGAGATATCACATCTCATGCTATAGGAAGGGTCTCAGGATTGGAATGGGGAGGACTTGGATGTAACATCTCATGCTATAGGGAGGGTCTCAAGTTTGATATTAGAAGCATTGAGATATCAAATCTCATGATATCGGAAGGGTCTCAGGATTGGAATGGGAAGGAGTTGGATATCACATCTCATGATAAAGGAAGGGTCTAAGGTTTGGAAGGGGAAAGATTTGGATATCACATCTCATGTTATAGGACGGGTCTCAGGTTTGGTATTAGAAGCATTGAGATATCAAGTCTCATGGCATAGGAAGGGTCTCAGAAGTGGAATGGGAAGGAGTTGGATATGACATCTCAAGCTATAGGAAGAGTCTCAGGATTGGAATGGGAAGGAGTTTGATATCACATCTCATGCCATAGTATGGGTCTCAGGTTTGGTAGAAGCATTGGGATATCACATCTCAAGCTATTGGAAGGGTATCAGTATTGGATTTGGAAGGAGTTGGATATCCCATCTCATGCTATAGGAAGGGTCTCAGGTTGGAATGGGAAGGAGTTGGATATCACATTTCATGTTATAGGAAGGGTCTCAGGATTGGAATGGGAAGGACTTGGATATCATATCTCATGCTATAGGAAGGCTCTCAGGTTTGGAAGGGGAAGGAGTTGGATATCACATTTCATGTTAGAGGAAGGATCTCAGGTTTGGTATTAGAGGCCTTGAGATATCACATTTCATGCTATAGGAAGGGTCTCAGGATTGGAATGGGAAGGAGTTGGATATCACATCTCAAGCTTTAGGAAGGGTCTCAGGTTTGGTATAAGCATTGAGATAGCACATCTCATGCTATAGGAAGGGTCTCAGGATTGGAATGGGAAGGAGTTGGATATTACATCTCATGTTATAGGAAAGATCTCAGGTTTGGTATTAGAAGACACATCTCATGTTATAGGAAGGGTCTCAGGATTGGAATGGGAAGAAGTTGGATATCACATCTCATGCTATAGGAAGGGTCTCAGGTTTGGAAGAGGAAGGAGTTGGATATCCAATCTCATGTTATAGGACTGGTCTCAGGTTTGGTATTAGAAGCATTGAGATATCACATCGCATGCTGTAGGAAGGTTCTCAGGTTTGGTATTAGAAGCATTGAGACATCACATCTCATGCTATAGGAAGGGTCTCAGGATTGGAATGGGAAGGAGTTGGATATCACATCTCATGTTATAGGAAGGATCTCAGGTTTGGTATTAGAAGCATTGAGACATCACATCTCATGCTATAGGAAGGGTCTCAGGATTGGAATGGGAAGGAGTTGGATATCACATCTCATGCTATAGGAAGGGTCTCAGATTTGGTATAAGCATTGAGATATCACATCTCATGCTATAGGAAGGGTCTCAGGATTGGATTGGGAAGGAGTTGTATATGACATCTCAGGCCAGAGGAAGGGTCTCAGGATTGGTATAAGCATTGAGATACCACATCTCTGCTATCGGAAGGGTCTCAGGATTGGAATGGGAAGGAGTTGGATATCCCATCACATGCTATAGGGAGGGTCTCAATTTTGATATTAGAAGCATTGAGATAACAAATCTCATGATATCGGAAGGGTCTCAGGATTGGAATGGGAAGGAGTTGGATATCACATCTCATGATAAAGGAAGGGTCTAAGGTTTGGAAGGGGAAAGATTTGGATATCACATCTCATGTTATAGGACGGGTCTCAGGTTTGGTATTAGAAGCATTGAGATATCAAGTCTCATGGTATAGGAAGGGTCTCAGAATTGGAATGGGAAGGATTTGGATATCACATCTCAAGCTATAGGAAGAGTCTCAGGATTGGAATGGGAAGGAGTTTGATATCACATCTCATGCCATAGTATGGTTCTCAGGTTTGGTAGAAGCATTGGGATATCACATCTCATGCTATTGGAAGGGTATCAGTATTGGATTTGGAAGGAGTTGGATATCCCATCTCATGCTATAGGAAGGGTCTCAGGTTGGAATGGGAAGGAGTTGGATATCACATTTCATGTTATAGGAAGGGTCTCAGGATTGGAATGGGAAGGACTTGGATATCATATCTCATGCTATAGGAAGGCTCTCAGGTTTGGAAGGGGAAGGAGTTGGATATCACATTTCATGTTAGAGGAAGGATCTCAGGTTTGGTATTAGAGGCCTTGAGATATCACATCTCATGCTATAGGAAGGGTCTCAGGTTGGAATGGGAAGGAGTTGGATATCACATTTCATGTTATAGGAAGGGTCTCAGGATTGGAATGGGAAGGAGTTGGATATCACATCTCAAGCTTTAGGAAGGGTCTCAGGTTTGGTATAAGCATTGAGATAGCACATCTCAGGCTATAGGAAGGGTCTCAGGATTGGAATGGGAAGTAGTTGGATATCACATCTCATGTTATAGGAAGGGTCTCAGGATTGGAATGGGAAGAAGTTGGATATCACATCTCATGCTATAGGAAGGGTCTCAGGTTTGGAAGGGGAAGGAGTTGGATATCCAATCTCATATTATAGGACTGGTCTCAGGTTTGGTATTAGAAGCATTGAGATATCACATCGCATGCTGTAGGAAGGTTCTCAGGTTTGGAATCGGGAGGAATTGGATATCACATCTCATGTCATAGGAAGGATCTCAGGTTTGGTATTAGAAGCATTGAGATATCACATCTAATGCTATAGGAATGGTCTCAGGATTGGAATGGGAAGGAGTTGGATATTACATTCTTGCTATAGGAAGGGTCTCATGTTTGGAATGGGAAGGAGTTGGATATCACATATGCTATAGGAAGGGTCTCAGGTTTGAAACGGGAAGGAGTTGGATATCACATCTCATGTTATAGGAAGGGTCTCAGGTTTGGTATAAGCATTGAGATATCACATCTCTGCTATCGGAAGTGTCTCAGGATTGGAATGGGAAGGTGTTGGATATCCCATCTCATGTTATAGGACGGGTCTCAGGTTTGTTATTAGAATCATTGAGATATCATATTGCATGCTGTAGGAAGGGTCTAAGGATTGGAATGGGAAGGACTTGGATATCACATCTCATGCTATAGGTAGGCTCTCAGGTTTGGAAAGGGAAGGAGTTCGATATCACATTTCATGTTAGAGGAAGGATCTCAGGTTTGGTATTAGAGGCATTGAGATATCACATCTCATGCTATAGGAAGGGTCTCAGGATTGGAATGGGAAGGAGTTGGATATCACATCTCATGCTATAGGAAGGGTCTCAGGTTTGGTATAAGCATCGAGATATCACATCTCATGCTATAGGAAGGGTCTCAGGATTGGAATGGGAAGGAGTTGGATATCACATCTCATGTTATAGGAAGGATCTCAGGTTTGGTATTGAAAGCATTGAGACATCACATCTCATGCTATCGGAAGGGTCTCAGGATTGGAATGGGAAGGAGTTGGATATCCCATCTCATGTTATAGGAAGAGTCTCAGGTTTGGTATTAGAAGCATTGAGATATCACATCTCATGCTATAGGAAGTGTCTCAGGATTGGAATGGGAAGGACTTGGATATCACATCTCATGCTATAGGGAGGGTCTCAAGTTTGATATTAGAAGCATTGAGATATCACATCTCATGCTATAGGAAGGGTCTCAGGATTGGAATGGGAAGGAGTTGGATATCACATCTCATGCTATAGGAAGGGTCTCAGGTTTGGTATAAGCAGTGAGATATCACATCTCATGCTATAGGAAGTGTCTCAGGATTGGAATGGGAAGGAGTTGGATATCACATCTCATGTTATAGGAAGGATCTCAGGTTTGGTATAAGCATTGAGATATCACATCTCTGCTATCTGAAGGGTCTCAGGATTGGAATGGGAAGGAGTTGGATATTCCCATCTCATGTTATAGGAAGGGTCTCAGGTTTGGTATTAGAAGCATTGAGATATCACATCGCATGCTATAGGAAGGGTCTCAGGATTGGAATGGGAAGGACTTGGATATCACATCTCATGCTATAGGGAGGGTCTCAAGTTTGATATTAGAAGCATTGAGATATCACATCTCATGATATCGGAAGGGTCTCAGGGATGGAATGGGAAGGAGTTGGATATCACATCTCATGATAAAGGAAGGGTCTAAGGTTTGGAAGGGGAAGGAGCTTGATATCACATCTCATGCCATAGTATGGGTCTCAGGTTTGGTAGAAGCATTGGGATATCACATCTCATGCTATCGGAAGGGTATCAGGATTGGATTTGGAAGGAGTTGGATATCCCATCTCATGCTATAGGAAGGGTCTCAGGTTGGAATGGGAAGGAGTTGGATATCACATCTCATGTTATAGGAAGGGTCTCAGGATTGGAATGGGAAGGACTTGGATATCACATCTCATGCTAAAGGGACGGTCTCAGGTTTGGAAGGGGAAGGATTTGGATATCACATCTCATGTTATAGGAAGGATCTCAGGTTTGGTATTAGAAGCATTGAGATATCACATCTCATGCTATCGGAAGAATCTCAGGTTTGGTATAGAAGCATTGAGATATCACATCTCATGCTATCAGAAGGGTCTCAGGATTGGAATGGGAAGGAGTTGGATATCACATCTCATGCTAAAGGGAGGGTCTCAGGTTTGGAAGAGAAAGGATTTGGATATCACATCTCATGTTAACGGAAGGATCTCAGGTTTGGTATTAGAAGTATTGAGATATCACATCTCATGCTATAGGAAGGGTCTCAGGATTGGAATGGGAAGGAGTTGGTTATCAAATCTCATGCTAAAGGAAGGGTCTCAGGTTTGGTAGAAGCATTGAGATATCAGATCTCATGTTATCGGAAGGATCTCAGGTTTGGTATTAGAAGTATTGAGATATCACATCTCATGCTATAGGAAGGGTCTCAGGATTGGAATGGGAAGGAGTTGGATATCACATCTCATGCTAAAGGAAGGGTCTCAGGTTTGGTAGAAGTATTGAGATATCACATCTCATGCTATAGGAAGGGTCTCAGGATTGGAAAGGGAAGGACTTAGATATCACATATCATGCTATAGGGAGGGTCTCAGTTTTGATATTAGAAGCATTGAGATATCACATCTCATGCTATCGGAAGTGTCTCAGGATTGGAATGGGAAGGAGCTGGATATCACATCTCATGCAAAATGAAGGGTCTCAGGTTTGGAACGGGAAGGAGTTGGATATCCGATCTCATGTTATAGGAAGGGTCTCAGGTTTGGTATAAGCATTGAGATATCACATCTCTGCTATCGGAAGTGTCTCAGGATTGGAATGGGAAGGAGTTGGATATCCCATTTCATGTTATAGGACGGGTCTCAGGATTGTTATTAGAATCATTGAGATATCATATTGCATGCTGTAGGAAGGGTCTAAGGATTGGAATGGGAAGGACTTGGATATCACATCTCATGCTATAGATAGGCTCTCAGATTTGGAAAGGGAAGGAGTTGGATATCACATTTCATGTTAGAGGAAGGATCTCAGGTTTGGTATTAGAGGCATTGAGATATCACATCTGATGCTATAGGAAGGGTCTCAGGATTGGAATGGGAAGGAGTTGGATATCACATCTCATGCTATAGGAAGGGTCTCAGGTTTGGTATAAGCATTGAGATATCACATCTCATGCTATAGGAAGGGTCTCAGGATTAGAATTGAAGGAGTTGGATATCACATCTCATGTTAAAGGAAGGATCTCAGGTTTGGTATTAGAAGCATTGAGATATCACATCTCATGATATCGGAAGGGTCTAAGGTTTGGAAGGGGAAGGAGCTTGATATCACATCTCATGCCAGAGTATGGGTCTCAGGTTTGGTAGAAGCATTGGGATATCACATCTCATGCTATCGGAAGGGTATCAGGATTGGATTTGGAAGGAGTTGGATATCACATCTCATGATAAAGGAAGGGTCTAAGGTTTGGAAGGGGAAGGAGCTTGATATCACATCTCATGCCATAGTATGGGTCTCAGGTTTGGTAGAAGCATTGGGATATCACATCTCATGCTATCGGAAGGGTATCAGGATTGGATTTGGAAGGAGTTGGATATCCCATCTCATGCTATAGGAAGGGTCTCAGGTTGGAATGGGAAGGAGTTGGATATCACATCTCATGTTATAGGAAGGGTCTCAGGATTGGAATGGGAAGGACTTGGATATCACATCTCATGCTATAGGAAGGCTCTCAGGTTTGGAAGGGGAAAGAGTTGGATATCACATTTCATGTTAGAGGTAGGATCTCAGGATTGGTATTAGAGGCATTGAGATATCACATCTCATGCTATCAGAAGAGTCTCAGGATTGGAATGGGAAGGAGTTGGATATCACATCTCATGCTAAAGGGAGGGTCTCAGGTTTGGAAGGGGAAGGATTTGGATATCACATCTCATGTTATAGGAAGGATCTCAGGTTTGGTATTAGAAGCATTGAGATATCACATCTCATGCTATCGGAAGAATCTCAGGTTTGGTATAGAAGCATTGAGATATCACATCTCATGCTATCAGAAGGGTCTCAGGATTGGAATGGGAAGGAGTTGGATATCACATCTCATGCTAAAGGGAGGGTCTCAGGTTTGGAAGAGAAAGGATTTGGATATCACATCTCATGTTATCGGAAGGATCTCAGGTTTGGTATTAGAAGTATTGAGATATCACATCTCATGCTATAGGAAGGGTCTCAGGATTGGAATGGGAAGGAGTTGGTTATCAAATCTCATGCTAAAGGAAGGGTCTCAGGTTTGGTAGAAGCATTGAGATATCAGATCTCATGTTATCGGAAGGATCTCAGGTTTGGTATTAGAAGTATTGAGATATCACATCTCATGCTATAGGAAGGGTCTCAGGATTGGAATGGGAAGGAGTTGGATATCACATCTCATGCTAAAGGAAGGGTCTCAGGTTTGGTAGAAGTATTGAGATATCACATCTCATGCTATAGGAAGGGTCTCAGGATTGGAAAGGGAAGGACTTAGATATCACATATCATGCTATAGGGAGGGTCTCAGTTTTGATATTAGAAGCATTGAGATATCACATCTCATGCTATCGGAAGTGTCTTAGGATTGGAATGGGAAGGAGCTGGATATCACATCTCATGCAAAATGAAGGGTCTCAGGTTTGGAACCGGAAGGAGTTGGATATCCGATCTCATGTTATAGGAAGGGTCTCAGGTCTGGTATAAGCATTGAGATATCACATCTCTGTTATCGGAAGTGTCTCAGGATTGGAATGGGAAGGAGTTGGATATCCCATTTCATGTTATAGGACGGGTCTCAGGATTGTTATTAGAATCATTGAGATATCATATTGCATGCTGTAGGAAGGGTCTAAGGATTGGAATGGGAAGGACTTGGATATCACATCTCATGCTATAGATAGGCTCTCAGATTTGGAAAGGGAAGGAGTTGGATATCACATTTCATGTTAGAGGAAGGATCTCAGGTTTGGTATTAGAGGCATTGAGATATCACATCTGATGCTATAGGAAGGGTCTCAGGATTGGAATGGGAAGGAGTTGGATATCACATCTCATGCTATAGGAAGGGTCTCAGGTTTGGTATAAGCATTGAGATATCACATCTCATGCTATAGGAAGGGTCTCAGGATTGGAATGGAAGGAGTTGGATATCACATCTCATGTTATAGGAAGGATCTCAGGTTTGGTATTAGAAGCATTGAGATATCACATCTCATGATATCGGAAGGGTCTCAGGATTGGAATGGGAAGGAATTGGATATCACATCTCATGATATCGGAAGGGTCTCAGGATTGGAATGGAAGGAGTTGGATATCACATCTCATGCTATAGGAAGGGTCTCAGGATTGGAATGGAAGGAGTTGGATATCACATCTCATGTTATAGGAAGGATCTCAGGTTTGGTATTAGAAGCATTGAGATATCACATCTCATGATAGCGGAAGGGTCTCAGGATTGGAATGGGAAGGAGTTGGATATCACATCTCATGATATCGGAAGGGTCTCAGGATTGGAATGGAAGGAGTTGGATATCACATCTCATGATAAAGGAAGGGTCTAAGGTTTGGAAGGGGAAAGATTTGGATATCACATCTCATGTTATAGGACGGGTCTCAGGTTTGGTATTAGAAGCATTGAGATATCAAGTCTCATGGTATAGGAAGGGTCTCAGAATTGGAATGGGAAGGATTTGGATATCACATCTCAAGCTATAGGAAGAGTCTCAGGATTGGAATGGGAAGGAGTTTGATATCACATCTCATGCCATAGTATGGTTCTCAGGTTTGGTAGAAGCATTGGGATATCACATCTCATGCTATTGGAAGGGTATCAGTATTGGATTTGGAAGGAGTTGGATATCCCATCTCATTCTATAGGAAGGGTCTCAGGTTGGAATGGGAAGGAGTTGGATATCACATTTCATGTTATAGGAAGGGTCTCAGGATTGGAATGGGAAGGACTTGGATATCATATCTCATGCTATAGGAAGGCTCTCAGGTTTGGAAGGGGAAGGAGTTGGATATCACATTTCATTTTAGAGGAAGGATCTCAGGTTTGGTATTAGAGGCCTTGAGATATCACATCTCATGCTATAGGAAGGGTCTCAGGTTGGAATGGGAAGGAGTTGGATATCACATTTCATGTTATAGGAAGGGTCTCAGGATTGGAATGGGAAGGAGTTGGATATCACATCTCAAGCTTTAGGAAGGGTCTCAGGTTTGGTATAAGCATTGAGATAGCACATCTCAGGCTATAGGAAGGGTCTCAGGATTGGAATGGGAAGGAGTTGGATATCACATCTCATGTTATAGGAAGGGTCTCAGGATTGGAATGGGAAGAAGTTGGATATCACATCTCATGCTATAGGAAGGGTCTCAGGTTTGGAAGGGGAAGGAGTTGGATATCCAATCTCATATTATAGGACTGGTCTCAGGTTTGGTATTAGAAGCATTGAGATATCACATCGCATGCTGTAGGAAGGTTCTCAGGTTTGGAATGGGGAGGAATTGGATATCACATCTCATGTCATAGGAAGGATCTCAGGTTTGGTATTAGAAGCATTGAGATATCACATCTCATGCTATAGGAATGGTCTCAGGATTGGAATGGGAAGGAGTTGGATATTACATTCTTGCTATAGGAAGGGTCTCATGTTTGGAATGGGAAGGAGTTGGATATCACATATGCTATAGGAAGGGTCTCAGGATTGGATTGGGAAGGAGTTGTATATGACATCTCATGTTATAGGAAGGGTCTCAGGTTTGGTATAAGCATTGAGATATCACATCTCTGCTATCGGAAGTGTCTCAGGATTGGAATGGGAAGGTGTTGGATATCCCATCTCATGTTATAGGACGGGTCTCAGGTTTGTTATTAGAATCATTGAGATATCATATTGCATGCTGTAGGAAGGGTCTAAGGATTGGAATGGGAAGGACTTGGATATCACATCTCATGCTATAGGTAGGCTCTCAGGTTTGGAAAGGGAAGGAGTTCGATATCACATTTCATGTTAGAGGAAGGATCTCAGGTTTGGTATTAGAGGCATTGAGATATCACATCTCATGCTATAGGAAGGGTCTCAGGATTGGAATGGGAAGGAGTTGGATATCACATCTCATGCTATAGGAAGGGTCTCAGGTTTGGTGTAAGCATCGAGATAACACATCTCATGCTATAGGAAGGGTCTCAGGATTGGAATGGGAAGGAGTTGGATATCACATCTCCTGTTATAGGAAGGATCTCAGGTTTGGTATTAGAAGCATTGAGACATCACATCTCATGCTATCGGAAGGGTCTCAGGATTGGAATGGGAAGGAGTTGGATATCCCATCTCATGTTATAGGAAGAGTCTCAGGTTTGGTATTAGAAGCATTGAGATATCACATCTCATGCTATAGGAAGTGTCTCAAGATTGGAATGGGAAGGACTTGGATATCACATCTCATGCTATAGGGAGGGTCTCAAGTTTGATATTAGAAGCATTGAGATATCACATCTCATGCTATAGGAAGGGTCTCAGGATTGGAATGGGAAGGAGTTGGCTATCACATCTCATGCTATAGGAAGGGTCTCAGGTTTGGTATAAGCAGTGAGATATCACATCTCATGCTATATGAAGTGTCTCAGGATTGGAATGGGAAGGAGTTGGATATCACATCTCATGTTATAGGAAGGATCTCAGGTTTGGTATAAGCATTGAGATATCACATCTCTGCTATCGGAAGGGTCTCAGGATTGGAATGGGAAGGAGTTGGATATTCCCATCTCATGTTATAGGAAGGGTCTCAGGTTTGGTATTAGAAGCATTGAGATATCACATCTCATGCTATAGGAAGGGTCTCAGGATTGGAATGGGAAGGACTTGGATATCACATCTCATGCTATAGGGAGGGTCTCAAGTTTGATATTAGAAGCATTGAGATATCACATCTCATGATATCGGAAGGGTCTCAGGGATGGAATGGGAAGGAGTTGGATATCACATCTCATGATAAAGGAAGGGTCTAAGGTTTGGAAGGGGAAGGAGCTTGATATCACATCTCATGCCATAGTATGGGTCTCAGGTTTGGTAGAAGCATTGGGATATCACATCTCATGCTATCGGAAGGGTATCAGGATTGGATTTGGAAGGAGTTGGATATCCTATCTCATGCTATAGGAAGGGTCTCAGGTTGGAATGGGAAGGAGTTGGATATCACATCTCATGTTATAGGAAGGGTCTCAGGATTGGAATGGGAAGGACTTGGATATCACATCTCATGCTATAGGAAGGCTCTCAGGTTTGGAAGGGGAAAGAGTTGGATATCACATTTCATGTTAGAGGTAGGATCTCAGGTTTGGTATTAGAGGCATTGAGATATCACATCTCATGCTATCAGAAGAGTCTCAGGATTGGAATGGGAAGGAGTTGGATATCACATCTCATGCTAAAGGGAGGGTCTCAGGTTTGGAAGGGGAAGGATTTGGATATCACATCTCATGTTATAGGAAGGATCTCAGGTTTGGTATTAGAAGCATTGAGATATCACATCTCATGCTATCGGAAGGATCTCAGGTTTGGTATAGAAGCATTGAGATATCACATCTCATGCTATCAGAAGGGTCTCAGGATTGGAATGGGAAGGAGTTGGATATCACATCTCATGCTAAAGGGAGGGTCTCAGGTTTGGAAGAGGAAGGATTTGGATATCACATCTCATGTTATCGGAAGGATCTCAGGTTTGGTATTAGAAGTATTGAGATATCACATCTCATGCTATAGGAAGGGTCTCAGGATTGGAATGGGAAGGAGTTGGTTATCAAATCTCATGCTAAAGGAAGGGTCTCAGGTTTGGTAGAAGCATTGAGATATCAGATCTCATGTTATCGGAAGGATCTCAGGTTTGGTATTAGAAGTATTGAGATATCACATCTCATGCTATAGGAAGGGTCTCAGGATTGGAATGGGAAGGAGTTGGATATCACATCTCATGCTAAAGGAAGGGTCTCAGGTTTGGTAGAAGTATTGAGATATCACATCTCATGCTATAGGAAGGGTCTCAGGATTGGAAAGGGAAGGACTTAGATATCACATATCATGCTATAGGGAGTGTTAGGAAAGATTTCGTAATTGTAGGGAATTTTCCTTCCATGTGGCAACCCCTAAACTTTTTGCTATTGTTTTTAACCTTGTTCTTGACTTTGCCAGGGAAGTACAGCCTTCTGCCGCACTTCCCTGGGCTTTCGCTCCTTTCTTACGGGGAAACTGACATGCCCTTAAGACAGTCAGTACCGGGGAACGTTGTTTCCCGTAGTTTCTTCTATCGTGTCGCAGCTTTAGTGCAACACGACACAAGAGGGCACAATAAGCTAAGTTACAGCTCTCTTGGGTCTCTAGCCTTCTACAGGCCCTAGATACTCTTTTAGGATGGTATTTGATCGGTGCAAGTCATTCAGGGACTGGAATGGTGGCAGTGATCGTATTGAATATTTTGAGCTCCTTTTGCCGTTCTGAGCACGTTTTTGCACTGAACCCAAAATGGTGGCCTGGCTCCCAAAATGGCCAGACCACGAGGCTCCTTTGTCTTGTCCACTGACCATCTTGCTCCCTTCACCTTCCCCAGGTCGAAAGCGACCCGGGGCCTTCCTTATTTGGGCATGTACTTTCCCGCGAAACGTGGTTGCTTTCGCGGGCTTCTACATGTCGTTTGTGTGCCTCCAGGGTGTGGGCTGGGATGTCTGGTCCCAATACACATCCTGGGTGCCAGAGAGTCTAGGGTGGTGTGAATGCCTGGGACCACCGTGGTCCGTGATTGGTCCACGTATGGTATGTGTTTTGATGAGCGGATCTCCCATTGGTTCCTCTCCGTTTTGGCGCGAAGGGAACCGTGGATAAGAGGGGGCTGGAAACACCACTACCATGTCGATCTCCTGAGTTTTCACGAACGAAGGAATACAGGAGCCAAGTATCCTGCAACCAAGAGGCTGGACCGAGGAATCGCTGGTGACCCGCTGAAGGAATCCTCCTTTGCACTGCTGTCGTCCTGAGAGCCACTGTCCTCCTTTGATCGAACCAGAAGGCCTGTACTGGTGCTTCGACCTTTGGAATAGCAGGAACAGCTATTCCCGGCATCTACATCATCTCCTGCCAAGTAAGCCTTCGGAAGCGTCTCTGGGCCATCCAGTTGACTGACCAGCTTACAAGGGAGTCTTGCTCTGTAACCGCCGCCAGGTTGTGCAGTATCTCGAGTCCTTGTCACTCTCCCACGCTTCGTGCCCTTGGCATTCCCAAGTCTGAAGGGAGGAGTGGACTTTTGACTCAGATACGCACAGCCGCTTCGTTGTCCTGCTGCGGCAACAAAACTGTGCTGGTTTCGTCGATTGGGACGTCTTTTTGATCTACACGACTACGAGGCGTTCCCTGCTCTTCTGAACCTGCCAGCTGCTGAAACTAACGTGGAGAAGCCTGGGTCTGCTTGCTTCGGGGACCGGTGAGTAGTATATCTAGGATCTGGTCGCCCTCCTGCAGTAACCCATTGCTTTTCCCCGCTGTGTAAAACAGCACCCTTTTCGCCCGTACTCGCGCTCTGCTTCTGCCCGCTGTGGAGGCTGCGCTTGAGTTGCGGACCCTGTTCTTCTTCTGCTGTGCACTAACCCGAACTGCCTGACTTCCTCCGAAGAGCTTCTCCTTTTGCCCGTTGGCACCAGCGTGTGCAGGTACTTTGAGCACAAGGCTCCACTCTTCGCAGGGCTCGGACTTCCATCTAGTTAGGTGCCTATGAAGGCGAACTGAGTCGAAAGCATTATCGCACTGCCTGTTTTCCTTCCCTTGCAGGTGGACTACATATTTCATGCTTTAAACGCTTGCGACTGTGTATTTGTATATATATTGTGTTGATTTGGTATGTGTTGGCTTAATACTGTGTTATTGTGATTTTCTCGCTACGGTCGTTGTTTTAAAGGCCTTAAAATAAATGTGTTTATATTTTTGATATAACACCTGTTTGGAGTAGTTTGTAAGCGCTCTTGCTTTGTGTGCTCACTGCGGGCTTTCAGTCACCCTCACCCATCTTGAGACCTAGTCTTGACCGCCACAATCGCTACCTTGATTGGTCTGGCTTGTCCAGAGGTTTCCCTGTTCCAAGTAATTAGGTTGGCCTTCTGAACTTCTGCGCCACCAGGACAGAGTTCAGAAATCCGTCTTAACAAATTGGTGTACAGCGGTGGGATACGACTGAAGGTATCCAGTGTTGCGCACGGGCTAGGGCATTTCGGGTTATTCCAAACAGTACACGTAGTGAATTGTTGTAATATAACTTTAAAAAGGCCATAGTCCTATCACACAGTATGGAAACAAGTACGTTGTTAACTTTAAATGCTTCCAAATCAGAAACGCTGAAAAAGATGTGTGCGGAGAGAGGGGTTTCCTCTCAAGGCACAAAATTGGAAATGATCCAAAGAATCGTGGCGTGGCAAGAAGCACAGCTTGACGCTATTACTTCTGAGGACAGTGCGGAAGGTGGTGGGGCTGCTCTCACTGGCAGAACCGACGGTTCTGCCGCCGCACTGATCCATCGCGACCACGAGGACAGGGAGGACGAGATGTCTAATGTTTCCTCTGCCAGTGCTGATGGGGGGGCTATGCTTGAATTCAAGAAGCAAGAGCTGCGGTTTAGGCAGCAGGAGCTTGAATTCAGCATAGCCAAACTAAAAATCGAGCAGGCAGAAAAACAAAAAGACAGGGATCACCAGTTGGAACTGGCCAAGCTTCAGGTTGCAAATGGGTCCACGGGTCCTGGACATGGGTCTGGGGCCTCCTCTCATCCACGGTTTCCAAAAGATCTGCTCAGTGTGTATGAGGAACGGAATGATATTATGGACTGGCTAAATGCGTTCGAGTATGCATGCGAAGTTCAGAAAGTTGACAATGCTGATAAGATTGCGTGGTTACTCAGTAGACTGCCCCATTCTGGCTGTACTGCCATTATGGAGATGTCGAAGGCTGAGCGGGCTGATTTCGCAATGTTAAAGCAAACTCTCATTTTAAAGTTTGGGAAGACTCCGGCCCAATATTTAAAGCGTTTTCGAGAGTATAAGAAAAAGGAAGGTGGTACTTGGGTATCTTATGTCGCTGAATCTTTGAAAAACTTAACTGGCTGGGTCGAAGGCTATAAGGTTTCTACCTTCGCCGGCATGATAAATCTTGTCATGCTGGAACACATTTTTGCTTCTTCTTCCCCGGAGCTTAAGCAGCACTTGGCCGATTCGAAGGAGATAGATCCTAAGAAGCTGGCCATGGCAGCCGACTTATGGGTGTCACATCGAGTGTCCCATAAGGACAAAACTCATCCTGGTAAGCAGGAGGAAGGGAAAAAGTGCAAAGATATGGATGGTGGAGAATCTGCTAAATCTTCTTCCCAAAAGGGCCACAAAAAGAAAAACAAGGGTAAGACACAAGAGAACTCACAGGGTAGCGGAGGTCCGCCTCCGAAACAGAACTCTGGTTACAATAAGCCTCCCTACGTAAACAGACCCATTGGATCTTGTTTTGCTTGTGGAGCAACTGACCACGTGAAGGGGGATCCCCGTTGTAAGGTTAGACCTTTGGGGGTCCACTCCGCTAATCTGGCCTTCTCCTCCTACGAGGAAGAAGAGATTACAGGAGCATCCTTCTCCTCAGACTCATTTCCCAGCGGAATAGAGGCTGAGGTAGTTTTAGTGTCCCTGGGTTCCTGGGAGCCTAAAGTCGCAGAGGCGTATGCTAGGATTCCGGATAATACCAAGCACTACTTTAAAGACAGTGTGCTGATCAATGGAGTAAATACTCCAGCTCTTAGGGATAGTGGGTGCAGTCGCACTGTAGTGGATTCTACCTTGGTAGACTCAGAGGAAGTTGCCAGAGCTACTCTGATGCCCATTAAGTTGGCTGACGGCCCCCTCCGTATGTTTCCCGTGATCCCTGTAAATCTTACTTTAAATGGTACAGCAGTCAGGATTCCAGTGAGCATTCAGAGAAACGTCCCGGGAAAGGTCTTACTAGGTAATGATCTCAGAGCTCTAGGGCTCGTAGGAGACACTGCCGAACGACCCTACACACGGTCTCAAGCACGGGCAGCATTGGCCAAGCCCAATACGCCGCCCCAGCCGAAGGGGAAACCCAAGGCGAAAGGAGTCAACAAGTCACGACGAGGGAAAGAGAATATTCCCCCGAGCTCGCCTACCACTGCGGTGGAGGAAGTTGGTCGATCGCCCAAGCCTGACGAGGAAGTGGCGATGCCTGAAGTATTCGACCCCAACGATCATCCTGAACTAAAAGACTTGTTAGTTGAAGGAGGTCCTGATAGGGACGAATTCAGTAAAGGCCAACGTGAGTGCCCATCTCTGGAAGGCCTAAGGAGACAGGCCTGCTTCCAGCTTGAGGGTGAACCTCATGGGACGCATAGGATTTATTGGGAAGGTGGACTCCTGTATAGTGAGCCCACAGAGTCTACAGAAGGAGACCATAGGAGGTTGGTGGTTCCCCTTGCTGTTAGGCCCTTCCTCCTGCAGTTGGCGCATGAAGTTCCCCTTGCTGGTCACCTTGGTATGAAGAGGACCAAGCAAAGGTTATCCATGCACTTCTACTGGCCCAAGATGGGGGTGCAAGTAGAAAGTCACTGCAGGAGTTGTGCCTCCTGCCAGTTGTCTGGTAAGGTTGGCGCGACAATCCAAGCTCCGTTGGTACCGCTCCCAGTTGTGGGGGTACCATTTGAAAGGGTAGGGATCGACATCGTCGGTCCCCTTGACCCGCAAACATCCTCAGGCAATAGGTTTATCCTGGTGCTGGTCGACCATGCAACCAGGTATCCTGAGGCCATCCCATTAAAAACTGTAACTGCCAAGTCAGTTGCAAAAGCTTTACTCGGCATATTTACTAGGGTTGGCTTCCCTAAAGAAGTTGTGTCAGATGGTGGCAGCAACTTTATGTCGAAGTATATGCAGGCTATGTGGAAAGAATGTGGGGTCACCTACAAGTTCTCTTCTGCATACCACCCCCAGACCAATGGTCTGGTGGAACGTTTCAACAGAACGTTAAAAAGCATGATTGGGGCTCTGGAGGAGCCTCAGAGAAGAAAATGGGATCTTCTTATTTCATGCTTACTGTTTACCTACCGAGAGGTACCACAGGAGGGTGTTGGCTTCAGCCCCTTCGAACTTCTGTTCGGTCATCCCATACGGGGACCCTTAGCCATCGTCAAGGAGGGATGGGAGATGCCCACTCCCCCTGTTACTACCAACGTAGTTGATTATGTGCTAGGGCTCAGAAAACGGATGGTACTTCTGATGGGTTTGACTAGTGATAAATTGAAGGCAGGGCAAGCGCTGGTGAAACATTGGTACGACCAGAAAGCTTCCCTCATCAACTTTACACTTGGTCAGCAAGTCCTGATCATGAATCCCATAAGGCCTCGAGCTTTACAGGACAAATGGTCAGGCCCTTACCCAGTGGTGGAGCCCCTGGGTGAGGTTTTCTATTCCGTGGACCTTGGAAGGCCTGGACAGGCCCCAAAAGTGCTTCCCGCGAATAGGCTGAAGGCTTTCATCCCAAGCGGCGAAATCGCAGCACTGCTATTGGCTTCAGACGTTGAGTGAGAGGAGTCTGAACCTCTCCCCGACCTGTGCCAATGCAGTCCTTCAGATAGCTCTTCTGAGGGTGTCCGAGTGGCCCCTCACCAAAATGGACAAGGCTCTGTGGTTTACCTTGACCATGAAGTAGGTGGAGGGAGGAGACAGCCTCTACCCGGTCAAGTACAATCAGTACAAGACTGGCCTACCCCCACTACGCAAACCCAAGTGAGATCCTTCTTAGGACTCACGGGGTATTACCGCAATTTTGTGGCAGACTATGGCACCATAGCTGCTCCTCTGACTGCTCTCACCACTCCGAAGAAACCCAAGAAGGTAACTTGGACTGACGAGTGTGAGAAGGCCTTCAATGGCTTGAAAGACTCCTTGTGCCAGGCCCCTGTCCTCAGGGCCCCTGATTATCAAAGACCTTTTATCGTGCAGACGGACGCCTCTGACACTGGGATAGGAGCTGTACTATCACAAGTAGATGAGAAGGGTAAGGAACACCCTATCGGTTTTATTAGTCGCCAGCTTAAGGACAGAGAGCTCAGATGGTCCACGGTAGAGAAAGAATGTTTCTCTGTTGTGTGGGCCCTAAGGAAGCTGAGGCCCTACCTTTATGGGACCCACTTCACTGTGCAAACTGACCATAAGCCGTTAAAGTGGCTAATGAACAGAAAGGGGGAGAATCCAAAGTTGCTTAGGTGGTCCATAAGTCTACAAGGCTTCGACTTCACTATTGAGCATAGGCCAGGTGTCCAACATAGCAATGCTGATGGGTTGTCCAGAATGTTTTACCGACCTGAACAAGAGACTCATCCAGGGGTGGATTAGTTCCCCCTGTCCATAGTCTGGGAGGGGCGAGTGTTAGGAAAGATTTCGTAATTGTAGGGAATTTTCCTTCCATGTGGCAACCCCTAAACTTTTTGCTATTGTTTTTAACCTTGTTCTTGACTTTGCCAGGGAAGTACAGCCTTCTGCCGCACTTCCCTGGGCTTTCGCTCCTTTCTTACGGGGAAACTGACATGCCCTTAAGACAGTCAGTACCGGGGAACGTTGTTTCCCATAGTTTCTTCTATCGTGTCGCAGCTTTAGTGCAACACGACACAAGAGGGCACAGTAAGCTAAGTTACAGCTCTCTTGGGTCTCTAGCCTTCTACAGGCCCTAGATACTCTTTTAGGATGGTATTTGATCGGTGCAAGTCATTCAGGGACTGGAATGGTGGCAGCGATCGTATTGAATATTTTGAGCTCCTTTTGCCGTTCTGAGCACGTTTTTGCACTGAACCCAAAATGGTGGCCTGGCTCCCAAAATGGCCAGACCACGAGGCTCCTTTGTCTTGTCCACTGACCGTCTTGCTCCCTTCACCTTCCCCAGGTCGAAAGCGACCCGGGGCCTTCCTTATTTGGGCATGTACTTTCCCGCGAAACGTGGTTGCTTTCGCGGGCTTCTACATGTCGTTTGTGTGCCTCCAGGGTGTGGGCTGGGATGTCTGGTCCCAATACACATCCTGGGTGCCAGAGAGTCTAGGGTGGTGTGAATGCCTGGGACCACCGTGGTCCGTGATTGGTCCACGTATGGTATGTGTTTTGATGAGCGGATCTCCCATTGGTTCCTCTCCGTTTTGGCACGAAGGGAACCGTGGATAAGAGGGGGCTGGAAACACCACTACCATGTCGATCTCCTGAGTTCTCACGAACGAAGGAATACAGGAGCCAAGTATCCTGCAACCAAGAGGCTGGACCGAGGAATCGCTGGTGACCCGCTGAAGGAATCTTCCTTTGCACTGCTGTCGTCCTGAGAGCCACTGTCCTCCTTTGATCGAACCAGAAGGCCTGTACTGGTGCTTCGACCTTTGGAATAGCAGGAACAGCTATTCCCGGCATCTACATCATCTCCTGCCAAGTAAGCCTTCGGAAGTGTCTCTGGGCCATCCAGTTGACTGACCAGTTTACAAGGGAGTCTTGCTCTGTAACCGCCGCCAGGTTGTGCAGTATCTCGAGTCCTTGTCACTCTCCCACGCTTCGTGCCCTTGGCATTCCCAAGTCTGAAGGGAGGAGTGGACTTTTGACTCAGATACGCACAGCCGCTTCGTTGTCCTGCTGCGGCAACAAAACTGTGCTGGTTTCGTCGATTGGGACGTCTTTTTGATCTACACGACTACGAGGCGTTCCCTGCTCTTCTGAACCTGCCAGCTGCTGAAACTAACGTGGAGAAGCCTGGGTCTGCTTGCTTCGGGGACCGGTGAGTAGTATATCTAGGATCTGGTCGCCCTCCTGCAGTAACCCATTGCTTTTCCCCGCTGTGTAAAACAGCACCCTTTTCGCGCTCTGCTTCTGCCCGCTGTGGAGGCTGCGCTTGAGTTGCGGACCCTGTTCTTCTTCTGCTGTGCACTAACCCGAACTGCCTGACTTCCTCCGAAGAGCTTCTCCTTTTGCCCGTTGGCACCAGCGTGTGCAGGTACTTTGAGCACAAGGCTCCACTCTTCGCAGGGCTCGGACTTCCATCTAGTTAGGTGCCTATGAAGGCGAACTGAGTCGAAAGCATTATCGCACTGCCTGTTTTCCTTCCCTTGCAGGTGGACTACATATTTCGTGCTTTAAACGCTTGCGACTGTGTATTTGTATATATATTGTGTTGATTTGGTATGTGTTGGCTTAATACTGTGTTATTGTGATTTTCTCGCTACGGTCGTTGTTTTAAAGGCCTTAAAATAAATGTGTTTATATTTTTGATATAACACCTGTTTGGAGTAGTTTGTAAGCGCTCTTGCTTTGTGTGCTCACTGCGGGCTTTCAGTCACCCTCACCCCTCTTGAGACCTAGTCTTGGCCGCCGCGATCGCTACCTTGATTGGTCTGGCTTGTCCAGAGGTTACCCTGTTCCAAGTAATTAGGTTGGCCTTCTGAACTTCTGCGCCACCAGGACAGAGTTCAGAAATCCGTCTTAACAGGGAGGGTCTCAGTTTTGATATTAGAAGCATTGAGATATCACATCTCTGCTATCGGAAGTGTCTCAGGATTGGAATGGGAAGGAGTTGGATATCCGATTTCATGTTACAGGACGGGTCTCAGGTTTGGTATTAGAGGCATTGAGATATCACATCTGATGCTATAGGAAGGGTCTCAGGATTGGAATGGGAAGGAGTTGGATATCACATCTCATGCTATAGATAGGCTCTCAGGTTTGGAAAGGGAAGGAGTTGGATATCACATTTCATGTTAGAGGAAGGATCTCAGGTTTGGTATTAGAGGCATTGAGATATCACATCTGATGCTATAGGAAGGGTCTCAGGATTGGAATGGGAAGGAGTTGGATATCACATCTCATGCTATAGGAAGGGTCTCAGGTTTGGTATAAGCATTGAGATATCACATCTCATGCTATAGGAAGGGTCTCAGGATTGGAATGGAAGGAGTTGGATATCACATCTCATGTTATAGGAAGGATCTCAGGTTTGGTATTAGAAGCATTGAGATATCACATCTCATGATATCGGAAGGGTCTCAGGATTGGAATGGGAAGGAGTTGGATATCACATCTCATGATATCGGAAGGGTCTCAGGATTGGAATGGAAGGAGTTGGATATCACATCTCATGCTATAGGAAGGGTCTCAGGTTTGGTATAAGCATAGAGATATCACATCTCTGCTATCGGAAGGGTCTCAGGATTGGAATGGGAAGGAGTTGGATATCCCATCTCATGTTATAGGAAGAGTCTCAGGTTTGGTATTAGAAGCATTGAGATATCACATCTCTGTTATCGGAAGGGTCTCAGGATTGTAATGGGAAGGACTTGGATATCACATCTCATGCTATAGGGAGGGTCTCAAGTTTGATATTAGAAGCATTGAGATATCACATCTCATGATATCGGAAGGGTCTCAGGATTGGAATGGGAAGGAGTTGGATATCACATCTCATGATAAAGGAAGGGTCTAAGGTTTGGAAGGGGGAGGATTTGGATATCACATCTCATGTTATAGGAAGGGTCTCAGGTTTGGCATTAGAAGCATTGAGATATCACATCTCATGCTATAGGAAGGGTCTCAGGATTGGAATGGGAAGGACTTGGATATCACATCTCATGCTATAGGGAGGGTCTCAGGTTTGATATTAGAAGCATTGAGATATCACATCTCATGATATCGGAAGGGTCTCAGGATTAGAATGGGAAGGAGTTGGATATCACATCTCATGATAAAGGAAGGGTCTAAGGTTTGGAAGGGGAAGGATTTGGATATCAGATCTCATGTTATAGGACGGGTCTCAGGTTTGGTATTAGAAGCATTGAGATATCAAGTATCATGGTATAGGAAGGGTCTCAGAATTGGAATGGAAAGGAGTTGGATATCACATCTCAAGCTATAGGAAGGGTCTCAGGATTGGAATGGGAAGGAGTGTGATATCACATCTCATGCCATAGTATGGGTCTCAGGTTTGGTAGAAGCATTGAGATATCACATCTCATGCTATCGGAAGGGTATCAGGATTGGATTTGGAAGGAGTTGGATATCCCATCTCATGCTATAGGAAGGGTCTCAGGTTGGAATGGGAAGGAGTTGGATATCACATCTCATGTTATAGGAAGGGTCTCAGGATTGGAATGGGAAGGACTTGGATATCACATCTCATGCTATAGGAAGGCTCTCAGGTTTGGAAGGGGAAAGAGTTGGATATCACATTTCATGTTAGAGGTAGGATCTCAGGTTTGGTATTAGAGGCATTGAGATATCACATCTCATGCTATCAGAGGGTTCTCAGGATTGGAATGGGAAGGAGTTGGATATCACATCTCATGCTAAAGGGAGGGTCTCAGGATTGGAAGGGGAAGGATTTGGATATCACATCTCATGTTATAGGAAGGATCTCAGGTTTGGTATTAGAAGCATTGAGATATCACATCTCATGCTATCGGAAGGATCTCAGGTTTGGTATTAGAAGCATTGAGATATCACATCTCATGCTATCAGAAGGGTCTCAGGATTGGAATGGGAAGGAGTTGGATATCACATCTCATGCTAAAGGGAGGGTCTCAGGTTTGGAAGGGGAAGGATTTGGATATCACATCTCATGTTATCGGAAGGATCTCAGGTTTGGTATTAGAAGTATTGAGATATCACATCTCATGCTATAGGAAGGGTCTCAGAATTGGAATGGGAAGGAGTTGGATATCACATCTCAAGCTATAGGAAGGGTCTCAGGTTTGGTATAAGCATTGAGATATCACATCTCATGCTATAGGAAGGGTCTCAGGATTGGAATGGGAAGGAGTTGCATATCACATCTCATGTTATAGGAAAGATCTCAGGTTTGGTATTAGAAGCATTGAGACATCACATCTCATGTTATAGGAAGGGTCTCAGGATTGGAATCGGAAGAAGTTGGATATCACATCTCATGCTATAGGAAGGGTCTCAGGTTTGGCATAAGCATTGAGATATCACATCTCATGATATAAGAAGGGTCTCAGGATTGGAATGGGAAGGAGTTGGATATCACATCTCATGCTAAAGGGAGGGTCTCAGGTTTGGAAGGGGAAGGATTTGGATATCACATCTCATGTTATCGGAAGGATCTCAGGTTTGGGATTAGAAGTATTGAGATATCACATCTCATGCTATAGGAAAGGTCTCAGTATTGGAATTGGAAGGAGTTGGATATCACATCTCATGCTATAGGGAGGTTCTCAGGTTTGATATTAGAAGCATTGAGATATCACATCTCATGCTATCGGAAGGGTCTCAGGATTGGAATGGGAAGGAGTTGGATATCCCATCTCATGTCATGGGACGGGTCACAGGTTTGTTATTAGAATCATTGAGATATCATATTGCATGCTGTAGGAAGGGTCTAAGGATTGGAATGGGAAGGACTTGGATATCACATCTCATGCTATAGGTAGGCTCTCAGGTTTGGAAAGGGAAGGAGTTGGATATCACATTTCATGTTAGAGGAAGGATCTCAGGTTTGGTATTAGAGGCATTGAGATATCACATCTCATGTTATAGGAAGGGTCTCAGGATTGGAATGGGAAGGACTTGGATATCACATCTCATGCTATAGGAAGGCTCTCAGGTTTGGAAGGGGAAAGAGTTGGATATCACATTTCATGTTAGAGGTAGGATCTCAGGTTTGGTATTAGAGGCATTGAGATATCACATCTCATGCTATCAGAAGGGTCTCAGGATTGGAATGGGAAGGAGTTGGATATCACATCTCATGCTAAAGGGAGGGTCTCAGGTTTGGAAGGGGAAGGATTTGGATATCACATCTCATGTTATAGGAAGGATCTCAGGTTTGGTATTAGAAGCATTGAGATATCACATCTCATGTTATCGGAAGGATCTCAGGTTTGGTATTAGAAGTATTGAGATATTACATCTCATGCTATAGGAAGGGTCTCAGGATTGGAATGGGAAGGAGTTGGATATCACATCTCATGCTAAAGGAAGGGTCTCAGGTTTGGTAGAAGCATTGAGATATCACATCTCATGCTATAGGAAGGGTCTCAGGATTGGAAAGGGAAGGACTTAGATATCACATATCATGCTATAGGGAGGGTCTCAGTTTTGATATTAGAAGCATTGAGATATCACATCTCATGCTATCGGAAGTGTCTCAGGATTGGAATGGGAAGGAGCTGGATATCACATCTCATGCAAAATGAAGGGTCTCAGGTTTGGAACGGGAAGGAGTTGGATATCCGATCTCATGTTATAGGAAGGGTCTCAGGTTTGGTATAAGCATTGAGATATCACATCTCTGCTATCGGAAGTGTCTCAGGATTGGAATGGGAAGGAGTTGGATATCCTATTTCATGTTATAGGACGGGTCTCAGGATTGTTATTAGAATCATTGAGATATCATATTGCATGCTGTAGGAAGGGTCTAAGGATTGGAATGGGAAGGACTTGGATATCACATCTCATGCCATAGATAGGCTCTCAGATTTGGAAAGGGAAGGAGTTGGATATCACATTTCATGTTAGAGGAAGGATCTCAGGTTTGGTATTAGAGGCATTGAGATATCACATCTGATGCTATAGGAAGGGTCTCAGGATTGGAATGGGAAGGAGTTGGATATCACATCTCATGCTATAGGAAGGGTCTCAGGTTTGGTATAAGCATTGAGATATCACATCTCATGCTATAGGAAGGGTCTCAGGATTGGAATGGAAGGAGTTGGATATCACATCTCATGTTATAGGAAGGATCTCAGGTTTGGTATTAGAAGCATTGAGATATCACATCTCATGATATCGGAAGGGTCTCAGGATTGGAATGGGAAGGAGTTGGATATCACATCTCATGATATCGGAAGGGTCTCAGGATTGGAATGGAAGGAGTTGGATATCACATCCCATGCCATAGGAATGGTCTCAGGTTTGGTATAAGCATAGAGATATCACATCTCTGCTATCGGAAGGGTTTCAGGATTGGAATGGGAAGGAGTTGGATATCCCATCTCATGTTATAGGAAGAGTCTCAGGTTTGGTATTAGAAGCATTGAGATATCACATCTCTGTTATCGAAAGGGTCTCAGGATTGGAATGGGAAGGAGTTGGATATTCCCATCTCATGTTATAGGAAGGGTCTCAGGTTTGGTATTAGAAGCATTGAGATATCACATCTCATGCTATAGGAAGGGTCTCAGGATTGGAATGGGAAGGACTTGGATATCACATCTCATGCTATAGGGAGGGTCTCAAGTTTGATATTAGAAGCATTGAGATATCACATCTCATGATATCGGAAGGGTCTCAGGATTGGAATAGGAAGGAGTTGGATATCACATCTCATGATAAAGGAAGGGTCTAAGGTTTGGAAGGGGAAGGATTTGGATATCACATCTCATGTTATACGACGGGTCTCAGGTTTGGTATTAGAAGCATTGAGATATCAAGTATCATGGTATAGGAAGGGTCTCAGAATTGGAATGGGAAGGAGTTGGATATCACATCTCAAGCTATAGGAAGGGTCTCAGGATTGGAATGGGAAGGAGTTTGATATCACATCTCATGCCATAGTATGGGTCTCAGGTTTGGTAGAAGCATTGGGATATCACATCTCATGCTATCGGAAGGGTATCAGGATTGGAATGGGAAGGACTTGGATATCACATCTCATGCTATAGGAAGGCTCTCAGGTTTGGAAGGGGAAAGAGTTGGATATCACATTTCATGTTAGAGGTAGGATCTCAGGTTTGGTATTAGAGGCATTGAGATATCACATCTCATGCTATCAGAAGGGTCTCAGGATTGGAATGGGAAGGAGTTGGATATCACATCTCATGCTAAAGGGAGGGTCTCAGGTTTGGAAGGGGAAGGATTTGGATATCACATCTCATGTTATAGGAAGGATCTCAGGTTTGGTATTAGAAGCATTGAGATATCACATCTCATGCTATCGGAAGGATCTCAGGTTTGGTATTAGAAGCATTGAGATATCACATCTCATGCTATCAGAAGGGTCTCAGGATTGGAATGGGAAGGAGTTGGATATCACATCTCATGCTAAAGGGAGGGTCTCAGGTTTGGAAGGCGAAGGATTTGGATATCACATCTCATGTTATCGGAAGGATCTCAGGTTTGGTATTAGAAGTATTGAGATATCACATCTCATGCTATAGGAAGGGTCTGAGTATTGGAATTGGAAGGAGTTGGATATCACATCTCATGCTATAGGGAGGTTCTCAGGTTTGATATTAGAAGCATTGAGATATCACATCTCATGCTATCGGAAGGGTCTCAGGATTGGAATGGGAAGGAGTTGGATATCCCATCTCATGTTATGGGACGGGTCTCAGGTTTGTTATTAGAATCATTGAGATATCATATTGCATGCTGTAGGAAGGGTCTAAGGATTGGAATGGGAAGGACTTGGATATCACATCTCATGCTATAGGTAGACTCTCAGGTTTGGAAAGGGAAGGAGTTGGATATCACATTTCATGTTAGAGGAAGGATCTCAGGTTTGGTATTAGAGGCATTGAGATATCACATCTCATGCTATAGGAAGGGTCTCAGGTTGGAATGGGATTGAGTTGGATATCATATCTCATGTTATAGGAAGGGTCTCAGGATTGGAATGGGAAGGACTTGGATATCACATCTCATGCTATAGGAAGGCTCTCAGGTTTGGAAGCGGAAAGAGTTGGATATCTCATTTCATGTTATAGGTAGGATCTCAGGTTTGGTATTAGAGGCATTGAGATATCACATCTCATGCTATCAGAAGGGTCTCAGGATTGGAATGGGAAGGAGTTGGATATCACATCTCATGCTAAAGGGAGGGTCTCAGGTTTGGAAGGGGAAGGATTTGGATATCACATCTCATGCTATAGGAAGGATCTCAGGTTTGGTATTAGAAGCATTGAGATATCACATCTCATGTTATCGGAAGGATCTCAGGTTTGGTATTAGAAGTATTGAGATATCACATCTCATGCTATAGGAAGGGTCTCAGGATTGGAATGGGAAGGAGTTGGATATCACATCTCATGCTAAAGGAAGGGTCTCAGGTTTGGTAGAAGCATTGAGATATCACATCTCATGCTATAGGAAGGGTCTCAGGATTGGAAAGGGAAGGACTTAGATATCACATATCATGCTATAGGAAGGGTCTCAGTTTTGATATTGGAAGCATTGAGATATCACATCTCATGCTATCGGAAGTGTCTCAGGATTGAAATGGGAAGGAGCTGGATATCACATCTCATGCTAAAGGAAGGGTCTCAGGTTTGGAACGGGAAGGAGTTGGATATCCCATTTCATGTTACAGGACGGGTCTTAGGATTGTTATTAGAATCATTGAGATATCATATTGCACTCTGTAGGAAGGGTCTAAGGATTGGAATGGGAAGGACTTGGATATCACATCTCATGCAATAGATAGGCTCTCAGGTTTGGAAAGGGAAGGAGTTGGATATCACATTTCATGTTAGAGGAAGGATCTCAGGTTTGGTATTAGAGGCATTGAGATATCACATCTGATGCTATAGGAAGGGTCTCAGGATTGGAAGTGGAAGGAGTTGGATATCACATCTCATGCTATAGGAAGGGTCTCAGGTTTGGTATAAGCATTGAGATATCACATCTCATGCTATAGGAAGGGTCTCAGGATTGGAATGGAAGGAGTTGGATATCACATCTCATGTTATAGGAAGGATCTCAGGTTTGGTATTAGAAGCATTGAGATATCACATCTCATGATATCGGAAGGGTCTCAGGATTGGAATGGGAAGGAGTTGGATATCACATCTCATGATATCGGAAGGGTCTCAGGATTGGAATGGAAGGAGTTGGATATCACATCTCATGCTATAGGAAGGGTCTCAGGTTTGGTATAAGCATAGAGATATCACATCTCTGCTATCGGAAGGGTCTCAGGATTGGAATGGGAAGGAGTTGGATATCCCATCTCATGTTATAGGAAGAGTCTCAGGTTTGGTATTAGAAGCATTGAGATATCACATCTCTGTTATCGGAAGGGTCTCAGGATTGTAATGGGAAGGACTTGGATATCACATCTCATGCTATAGGGAGGGTCTCAAGTGTGATATTAGAAGCATTGAGATATTACATCTCATGATATCGGAAGGGTCTCAGGATTGGAATGGGAAGGAGTTGGATATCACATCTCATGATAAAGGAAGGGTCTAAGGTTTGGAAGGGGGAGGATTTGGATATCACATCTCATGTTATAGGAAGGGTCTCAGGTTTGGCATTAGAAGCATTGAGATATCACATCTCATGCTATAGGAAGGGTCTCAGGATTGGAATGGGAAGGACTTGGATATCACATCTCATGCTATAGGGAGGGTCTCAGGTTTGATATTAGAAGCATTGAGATATCACATCTCATGATATCGGAAGGGTCTCAGGATTAGAATGGGAAGGAGTTGGATATCACATCTCATGATAAAGGAAGGGTCTAAGGTTTGGAAGGGGAAGGATTTGGATATCACATCTCATGTTATAGGACGGGTCTCAGGTTTGGTATTAGAAGCATTGAGATATCAAGTATCATGGTATAGGAAGGGTCTCAGAATTGGAATGGAAAGGAGTTGGATATCACATCTCAAGCTATAGGAAGGGTCTCAGGATTGGAATGGGAAGGAGTTTGATATCACATCTCATGCCATAGTATGGGTCTCAGGTTTGGTAGAAGCATTGAGATATCACATCTCATGCTATCGGAAGGGTATCAGGATTGGATTTGGAAGGAGTTGGATATCCCATCTCATGCTATAGGAAGGGTCTCAGGTTGGAATGGGAAGGAGTTGGATATCACATCTCATGTTATAGGAAGGGTCTCAGGATTGGAATGGGAAGGACTTGGATATCACATCTCATGCTATAGGAAGGCTCTCAGGTTTGGAAGGGGAAAGAGTTGGATATCACATTTCATGTTAGAGGTAGGATCTCAGGTTTGGTATTAGAGGCATTGAGATATCACATCTCATGCTATCAGAAGGTTCTCAGGATTGGAATGGGAAGGAGTTGGATATCACATCTCATGCTAAAGGGAGGGTCTCAGGATTGGAAGGGGAAGGATTTGGATATCACATCTCATGTTATAGGAAGGATCTCAGGTTTGGTATTAGAAGCATTGAGATATCACATCTCATGCTATCGGAAGGATCTCAGGTTTGGTATTAGAAGCATTGAGATATCACATCTCATGCTATCAGAAGGGTCTCAGGATTGGAATGGGAAGGAGTTGGATATCACATCTCATGCTAAAGGGAGGGTCTCAGGTTTTGAAGGGGAAGGATTTGGATATCACATCTCATATTATCGGAAGGATCTCAGGTTTGGTATTAGAAGTATTGAGATATCACATCTCATGCTATAGGAAGGGTCTCAGAATTTGAATGGGAAGGAGTTGGATATCACATCTCAAGCTATAGGAAGGGTCTCAGGTTTGGTATAAGCATTGAGATATCACATCTCATGCTATAGGAAGGGTCTCAGGATTGGAATGGGAAGGAGTTGCATATCACATCTCATGTTATAGGAAAGATCTCAGGTTTGGTATTAGAAGCATTGAGACATCACATCTCATGTTATAGGAAGGGTCTCAGGATTGGAATCGGAAGAAGTTGGATATCACATCTCATGCTATAGGAAGGGTCTCAGGTTTGGCATAAGCATTGAGATATCACATCTCATGATATAAGAAGGGTCTCAGGATTGGAATGGGAAGGAGTTGGATATCACATCTCATGCTAAAGGGAGGGTCTCAGGTTTGGAAGGGGAAGGATTTGGATATCACATCTCATGTTATCGGAAGGATCTCAGGTTTGGTATTAGAAGTATTGAGATATCACATCTCATGCTATAGGAAAGGTCTCAGTATTGGAATTGGAAGGAGTTGGATATCACATCTCATGCTATAGGGAGGTTCTCAGGTTTGATATTAGAAGCATTGAGATATCACATCTCATGCTATCGGAAGGGTCTCAGGATTGGAATGGGAAGGAGTTGGATATCCCATCTCATGTCATGGGACGGGTCTCAGGTTTGTTATTAGAATCATTGAGATATCATATTGCATGCTGTAGGAAGGGTCTAAGGATTGGAATGGGAAGGACTTGGATATCACATCTCCTGCTATAGGTAGGCTCTCAGGTTTGGAAAGGGAAGGAGTTGGATATCACATTTCATGTTAGAGGAAGGATCTCAGGTTTGGTATTAGAGGCATAGAGATATCACATCTCATGTTATAGGAAGGGTCTCAGGATTGGAATGGGAAGGACTTGGATATCACATCTCATGCTATAGGAAGGCTCTCAGGTTTGGAAGGGGAAAGAGTTGGATATCACATTTCATGTTAGAGGTAGGATCTCAGGTTTGGTATTAGAGGCATTGAGATATCACATCTCATGCTATCAGAAGGGTCTCAGGATTGGAATGGGAAGGAGTTGGATATCACATCTCATGCTAAATGGAGGGTCTCAGGTTTGGAAGGGGAAGGATTTGGATATCACATCTCATGTTATAGGAAGGATCTCAGGTTTGGTATTAGAAGCATTGAGATATCACATCTCATGTTATCGGAAGGATCTCAGGTTTGGTATTAGAAGTATTGAGATATTACATCTCATGCTATAGGAAGGGTCTCAGGATTGGAATGGGAAGGAGTTGGATATCACATCTCATGCTAAAGGAAGGGTCTCAGGTTTGGTAGAAGCATTGAGATATCACATCTCATGCTATAGGAAGGGTCTCAGGATTGGAAAGGGAAGGACTTAGATATCACATATCATGCTATAGGGAGGTTCTCAGTTTTGATATTAGAAGCATTGAGATATCACATCTCATGCTATCGGAAGTGTCTCAGGATTGGAATGGGAAGGAGCTGGATATCACATCTCATGTTAAAGGAAGGGTCTCATGTTTGGAACGGGAAGGAGTTGGATATCCGATCTCATGTTATAGGAAGGGTCTCAGGTTTGGTATAAGCATTGAGATATCACATCTCTGCTATCGAAAGTGTCTCAGGATTGGAATGGGAAGGAGTTGGATATCCCATTTCATGTTATAGGACGGGTCTCAGGATTGTTATTAGAATCATTGAGATATCATATTGCATGCTGTAGGAAGGGTCTAAGGATTGGAATGGGAAGGACTTGGATATCACATCTCATGCTATAGATAGGCTCTCAGGTTTGGAAAGGGAAGGAGTTGGATATCACATTTCATGTTAGAGGAAGGATCTCAGGTTTGGTATTAGAGGCATTGAGATATCACATCTGATGCTATAGGAAGGGTAACAGGATTGGAATGGGAAGGAGTTGGATATCACATCTCATGCTATAGGAAGGGTCTCAGGTTTGGTATAAGCATTGAGATATCACATCTCATGCTATAGGAAGGGTCTCAGGATTGGAATGGAAGGAGTTGGATATCACATCTCATGTTATAGGAAGGATCTCAGGTTTGGTATTAGAAGCATTGAGATATCACATCTCATGATATCGGAAGGGTCTCAGGATTGGAATGGGAAGGAGTTGGATATCACATCTCATGCTATAGGAAGGGTCTCAGGTTTGGTATAAGCATAGAGATATCACATCTCTGCTATCGGAAGGGTCTCAGGATTGGAATGGGAAGGAGTTGGTTATCCCATCTCATGTTATAGGAAGAGTCTCAGGTTTGGTATTAGAAGCATTGAGATATCACATCTCTGTTATCGGAAGGGTCTCAGGATTGGAATGGGAAGGAGTTGGATATTCCCATCTCATGTTATAGGAAGGGTCTCAGGTTTGGTATTAGAAGCATTGAGATATCACATCTCATGCTATAGGAAGGGTCTCAGGATTGGAATGGGAAGGACTTGGATATCACATCTCATGCTATAGGGAGGGTCTCAAGTTTGATATTAGAAGCATTGAGATATCACATCTCATGATATCGGAAGGGTCTCAGGATTGGAATGGGAAGGAGTTGGATATCACATCTCATGATAAAGGAAGGGTCTAAGGTTTGGAAGGGGAAGGATTTGGATATCACATCTCATGTTATAGGACGGGTCTAAGGTTTGGTATTAGAAGCATTGAGATATCAAGTATCATGGTATAGGAAGGGTCTCAGAATTGGAATGGGAAGGAGTTGGATATCACATCTCAAGCTATAGGAAGGGTCTCAGGATTGGAATGGGAAGGAGTTTGATATCACATCTCATGCCATAGTATGGGTCTCAGGTTTGGTAGAAGCATTGGGATATCACATCTCATGCTATCGGAAGGGTATCAGGATTCGATTTGGAAGGAGTTGGATATCCCATCTCATGCTATAGGAAGGGTCTCAGGTTGGAATGGGAAGGAGTTGGATATCACATCTCATGTTATAGGAAGGGTCTCAGGATTGGAATGGGAAGGACTTGGATATCACATCTCATGCTATAGGAAGTCTCTCAGATTTGGAAGGGGAATGAGTTGGATATCACATTTCATGTTAGAGGTAGGATCTCAGGTTTGGTATTAGAGGCATTGAGATATCACATCTCATGCTATCAGAAGGGTCTCAGGATTGGAATGGGAAGGAGTTGGATATCACATCTCATGCTAAAGGGAGGGTCTCAGGTTTGGAAGGGGAAGGATTTGGATATCACATCTCATGCTATAGGAAGGATCTCAGGTTTGGTATTAGAAGCATTGAGATATCACATCTCATGCTATCGGAAGGATCTCAGGTTTGGTATTAGAAGCATTGAGATATCACATCTCATGCTATCAGAAGGGTCTCAGGATTGGAATGGGAAGGAGTTGGATATCACATCTCATGCTAAAGGGAGGGTCTCAGGTTTGGAAGGGGAAGGATTTGGATATCACATCTCATGTTTTCGGAAGGATCTCAGGTTTGGTATTAGAAGTATTGAGATATCACATCTCATGCTATAGGAAGCGTCTCAGGATTGGAATGGGAAGGAGTTGGATATCACATCTCAAGCTATAGGAAGGGTCTCAGGTTTGGTATAAGCATTGAGATATCACATCTCATGCTATAGGGAGGGTCTCAGGATTGGAATGGGAAGGAGTTGCATATCACATCTCATGTTATAGGAAAGATCTCAGGTTTGGTATTAGAAGCATTGAGACATCACATCTCATGTTAGAGGAAGGGTCTCAGGATTGGAATGGGAAGAAGTTGGATATCACATCTCATGCTATAGGAAGGGTCTCAGGTTTGGCATAAGCATTGAGATATCACATCTCATGCTATAAGAAGGGTCTCAGGATTGGAATGGGAAGGAGTTGGATATCACATCTCATGCTAAAGGGAGGGTCTCAGGTTTGGAAGGGGAAGGATTTGAATATCACATCACATGTCATAGGAAGGATCTCAGGTTTGGTATTAGAAGCATTGAGATATCACATCTCATGCTATCGGAATGGTCTCAGGATTGGAATGGGAAGGAGTTGGATATCACATCTCATGCTATAGGAAGGGTCTCAGGTTTGGAACGGGAAGGAGTTGGATATCACATCTCATGTTATAGGAAAGATCTCAGGTTTGGTATTAGAAGCATTGAGACATCACATCTCTGCAATCGGAAGTGTCTCAGGATTAGGATGGGAAGGAGTTGGATATCACATCTCATGTTATAGGAAAGATCTCAGGTTTGGTATTAGAAGCATTGAGACATCACATCTCATGCTATAGGAAGGGTCTCAGGATTGGAATGGGAAGAAGTTGGATATCACATCTCATGCTATAGGAAGGGTCTCAGGTTTGGTATAAGCATTGAGATATCACATCTCATGCTATAGGAAGGGTCTCAGGATTGGAATGGGAAGGACTTGGATATCACATCTCATGCTATAGGCAGGGTCTCAGGTTTGGAAAGGGAAGGAGTTGGATATCACATTTCATGTTAGAGGTAGGATCTCAGGTTTGGTATTAGAGGCATTGAGATATCACATCTCATGCTATCAGAAGGGTCTCAGGATTGGAATGGGAAGGAGTTGGATATCACATCTCATGCTAAAGGGAGGGTCTCAGGTTTGGAAGGGGAAGGATTTGGATATCACATCTCATGTTATAGGAAGGATCTCAGGTTTGGTATTAGAAGCATTGAGATATCACATCTCATGCTATCGGAAGTATCTGAGGTTTGGTATTAGAGGCATTGAGATATCACATCTCATGCTATCATAAGGGTCTCAGGATTGGAATGGGAAGGAGTTGGATATCACATCTCATGCTAAAGGGAGGGTCTCAGGTTTGGAAGGGGAAGGATTTGAATATCATATCACATGTTATAGGAAGGATCTCAGGTTTGGTATTAGAGGCATTGAGATATCACATCTCATGCTATCGGAAGGGTCTCAGGATTGGAATGGGAAGGCTATGGATATCACATCTCATGCTATAGGAAGGGTCTCAGGTTTGGAACGGGAAGGAGTTGGATATCACATCTCATGTTATAGGAAGAGTCTCAGGTTTGGTATAAGCATTGAGATATCACATCTCTGCAATCGGAAGTGTCTCAGGATTGGGATGGGAAGGATTTGAATATCACATCTCATGCTATAGGAAGGGTCTCAGGTTTGGAACGGGAAGGAGTTGGATATCACATCTCATGTTATAGGAAGAGTCTCAGGTTTGGTATAAGCATTGAGATATCACATCTCTGCAATCGGAAGTGTCTCAGGATTGGAACGGGAAGGAGTTGGATATCCCATCTCATGTTATAGGACTGGTCTCAGGTTTGGTATTAGAAGCATTGAGATATCACATCGCATGCTGTAGGAAGGGTCTCAGGTTTGGAATGGGAAGGAATTGGATATCACATCTCATGTCAAAGGAAGGAACTCAGGTTTGGTATTAGAAGCATTGAGATATCACATCTCATGCTATAGGAATGGTCTCAGGATTGGAATGGGAAGGAGTTGGATATTACATTCTTGCTATGGGAAGGGTCTCATGTTTGGAATTGGAAGGAGTTGGATATCACATATGCTATAGGAAGGGTCTCAGGTTTGGAATGGGAAGGAGTTGGATATCACATCTCATGTTATAGGAAGGGTCTCAGGTTTGGTATTAGAAGCATTCAATATCACATCTCTGCTATCGGAAGTGTCTCAGGTTTGGAATGGGAAGGAGTTGGATATCCCATCTCATGTTATAGGACGGGTCTCAGGTTTGTTATTAGAATCATTGAGATATCATATTGCATGCTATAGGAAGGGTCTAAGGATTGGAATGGGAAGGACTTGGATATCACATCTCATGCTATAGGTAGGCTCTCAGGTTTGGAAAGGGAAGGAGTTGGATATCACATTTAATGTTAGAGGAAGGATCTCAGGTTTGGTATTAGAGGCATTGAGATATCACATCTCATGCTATAGGAAGGGTCTCAGGATTGGAATGGGAAGGAGTTGGATATCACATCTCATGCTATAGGAAGGGTCTCAGGTTTGGTATAAGCATTGAGATATCACATCTCATGCTATAGGAAGGGTCTCAGGATTGGAATGGGAAGGATATGTATATGACATCTCATGCAATAGGAAGGGTCTCAGGTTTGGTATAAGCATTGAGATATCACATCTCTGCTTTTGGAAGGGTCTCAGGATTGGAATGGGAAGGAGTTGGATATCCCATCTCATGTTATAGGAAGAGTCTCAGGTTTGGTATTAGAAGCATTGAGATATCACATCTCATGCTATAGGAAGTGTCTCAGGATTGGAATGGGAAGGAATTGGATATCACATCTCATGCTATAGGGAGGGTCTCAAGTTTGATATTAGAAGCATTGAGATATCACATCTCATGCTATAGGAAGGGTCTCAGGATTGGAATGGAAGGAGTTGGATATCACATCTCATGTTATAGGAAGGATCTCAGGTTTGGTATTAGAAGCATTGAGACATCACATCTCATGCTATAGGAAGGGTCTCAGGATTGTAATGGGAAGGAGTTGGATCTCACATCTCATGCTATATGAAGGGTCTCAGGTTTGGTATAAGCATTGAGATATCACATCTCATGCTATAGGAAGGGTCTCCGGATTGGAATGGGAAGGAGTTGTATATGACATCTCATGCCGTAGGAAGGGTCTCAGGTTTGGTATAAGCATTGAGATATCACATCTCTGCTATCGGAAGGGTCTCAGGATTGGAATGGGAAGGAGTTGGATATCCCATCTCATGTTATAGGACGGGTCTCAGGTTTGTTATTAGAATCATTGAGATATCATATTGCATGCTATAGGAAGGGTCTAAGGATTCGAATGGGAAGGACTTGGATATCACATCTCATGCTATAGGTAGGCTCTCAGGTTTGGAAAGGGAAGGAGTTGGATATCACATTTCATGTTAGAGGAAGGATCTCAGGTTTGGTATTAGAGGCATTGAGATATCACATCTCATGCTATAGGAAGGGTCTCAGGATTGGAATGGGAAGTGTTAGGAAAGATTTCGTAATTGTAGGGAATTTTCCTTCCATGTGGCAACCCCTAAACTTTTTGCTATTGTTTTTAACCTTGTTCTTGACTTTGCCAGAGAAGTACAGCCTTCTGCCGCACTTCTCTGGGCTTTCGCTCCTTTCTTACGGGGAAACTGACATGCCCTTAAGACAGTCAGTACCGGGGAACGCTGTTTCCCGTAGTTTCTTTTATCGTGTTGCGGCTTTAGTGCAACATGACACAAGAGGGCACTGTAAGCTAAGTTACAGCTCTCTTGGGTCTCTAGCCTTCTACAGACCCTAGATACTCTTTTAGGATGGTATTTGATCGGTGCAAGTCATTCAGGGACTCGAATGGTGGCAGCGATCGTTTTGTTTATTTTGAGCTCCTTTTGGCGTTCTGAGCACGTTTTTGCCCTGAACCCAAAATGGTGGCCTGGCTCTCAAAAATGGCCAGACCACGAGGCTCCTTTGTCTTGTCCACTGACCGTCTTGCTCCCTTCACCTTCCCCAGGTCGGGCGACCCGGGGCCTTCCTTATTTGGGCATGTACTTTCCCGCGAAACGTGGTTGCTTTCGCGGGCTTCTACATGTCGATTGTGTGCCTCCAGGGTGTGGGCTGGGATGTCTGGTCCCAATACACATCCTGGGTGCCAGAGAGTCTGGGGTGGTATGAATGCCTGGGACCACCGTGGTCCGCGATTGCTCCACGTATGGTATGTGTGTTGATGAGCGGATCTCCCATTGGCTCCCCTCCGTTTTGGCGCGAAGGGAACCGTGGATAAGAGGGAGCTGGAAACACCACTACCATGTCGATCTCCTGAGTTCTCACGAACGAAGGAATACAGGAGCCAAGTATCCTGCAACCAAGAGGCTGGACCGAGGAATCGCTGGTGACCCGCTGAAGGAATCCTCCTTTGCACTGCTGTCATCCTGTGAAACCCTTTCCTCCTTGGATCGAACCAGAAGGCCTGTACTGGTGCTTCGACCTTTGGAATAGCAGGAACAGCTATTCCCGGCGACTTCATCATCTCCTGCCAAGTAAGCCTTCGGAAGTGTCTCTGGGCCATCCAGTTGACTGACCAGCTTACAAGGGAGTCCTGCTCTGTAACTGCCGCCAGGTTGTGTTGTATTTCGAGTCCTTGTCACTCTCCCACGCTTCGTACACTTGGCGTTCCCAAGTCTGAAGGGAGGAGTGTACATTTGGCTTGAATACACACGGCCGCTCGGTTGTCCTGCTGCGGCAACAAAACTGTGCTGGTTTCGTCGATTGGGACGTCTTTTTGCTCTACACGACTATGAGGCGTTCCCTGCTCTTCTGAACCCGCCAGCTGCTGAAACTAACGTGGAGAAGCCTGGGTCTGCTTGCTTCGGGGACCGGTGAGTAGTTTAGCTAGGATCTGGTCGCCCTCCTGCAGTATCCCATTGCTTTTCCCTGCTGTGTAAAAACAGCACCCTTTTGGCCGTACTCGCGCTCTGCTTCTGCCCGCTGTGGAGGCTGCGCTTGAGTTGCGGAACCTGTTCTCCTTCTGCTGTGCACTAACCCGAACTGCCTGACTTCCTCCGAAGAGCTTCCCCTTTTTGCCCGTTGGCACCGGCGTGGCAGGTACTTTGAGCACAAGGCTCCACTCTTCGCAGGGCTCGGACTTCCATCTAGTTAGGTGCCTCTAAAGGCGAACTGAGTCTAAAGCGTTATCGCACTGCCTATTTTCCTTTCCTTTCAGGTGGACTACATATTTCGTGCTTTAAACGCTTGCGACTGTGTATTTGTATATATATTGTGTTGATATGGTATGTGTTGGTTTAATATTGTGATATTGTGATTTTCTCGCTACGGTCATTGTTTTAAAGGCCTTAAAATAAATGTGTATCTATTTTTGATATAACAACTGTTTGGAGTAGTTTGTAAGCGCTCTTGCTTTGTGTGCTCATTGCGGGCTTTCAGTCACCCTCACCCCTCTTGAGACCTAGTCTTGACCGCCGCGATCGCTACCTTGATTGGTCTGGCTTGTCCAGAGGTTACCCTGTTCCAAGTAATTAGGTTGGCCTTCTGAACTTCTGCGCCACCAGGACAGAGTTCAGAAATCCGTCTTAACAAATTGGTGTACAGCGGTGGGATACGACTGAAGGTATCCAGTGTTGCACTCGAACTAAGGCATTTCAGGTTATTCCAAACAGTACACGTAGTGAATTGTTGTAATATAACTTTAAAAAGGCCATAGTCCTATCAAACAGTATGGAAGCAAATACATTGTTAACTTTAAATGCTTCCAAATCAGAAACGCTGAAAAAGATGTGTGCAGAGAGAGGTGTTTCCTCTCAAGGCACTAAATTGGAAATGATCCAAAGAATCGTGGCGTGGCAAGAAGCGCAGCTTGACGCTATAACTTCTGAGGACAGTGCGGAAGGTGGTGGGGCTGCTCTCACTGGTAGAACCGACGGTTCTGCCGCCGCACTGATCCATCGCGACCACGAGGAAAGGGAGGACGAGCTGTCTAATGTTTCCTCTGCCAGTGCTGATGGGGAGGCTATGCTTGAATTCAAGAAGCAAGAGCTGCGGTTTAGGCAGCAGGAGCTTGAATTCAGCATAGCCAAACTAAAAATCGAACAGGCAGAAAAACAGAAAGATAGGGATCACCAGTTGGAACTGGCCAAGCTTCAGGTTGCAAATGGATCCAAGGTTCCTAGACATGGGTCTGGGGCTTCCTCTCATCCACGATTTCCGAAAGATCTGCTCAGTGTGTATGAAGAAAGGAATGACATTATGGACTGGCTGAATGCGTTTGAGTATGCATGCGAGGTTCAAGAAGTTGACAATGCTGATAAGATTGCGTGGTTGCTCAGTAGACTGCCCCATTCTGGCTGCAGTGCCATTATGGAAATGTCGAAGGCTGAGCGGGCTGATTTCGCAATGTTAAAGCAAACTCTCATTTTAAAGTTTGGGAAGACTCCGGCCCAATATTTAAAGCGTTTTCGAGAGTATAAGAAAAAGGAAGGTGGTACTTGGGTATATTATGTCGCTGAATCTTTGAAAAACTTAACTGGCTGGGTCGAAGGTTATAAGGTTTCTACCTTCGAAGGCATGATCAATCTGGTCATGCTGGAACACATTTTTGCTTCTTCTTCCCCGGAGCTTAAGCAGCATTTGGCCGATTCGAAGGAGATAGATCCTAAGAAGCTGGCCCTTGCAGCAGACGTATGGGTGTCACATCGAGTGTCCCATAAGGACAAAACTCATCCTGGTAAGCAGGAGGAAGGGAAAAAGTCCAAAGATATGGAGGGTGGGGAATCTGCTAAATCTTCTTCCCATAAGGGCCACAAAAAGAAAAACAAGGGTAAGACACAAGAGAACTCACAGGGTAGTGGAGGTCAGCCTCCGAAACAGAACTCTGGTTACAATAAGCCTCCCTACGTAAACAGACCCACTGGGGCTTGTTTTTCTTGTGGAGCAACTGACCATGTGAAGGGGGATCCCCGTTGTAAGGTTAGACCTTTGGGGGTCCACTCCGCTAATCTGGCCTTCTCCTCCTACGAGGAAGAAGAGATTACAGGAGCATCCTTCTCCTCAGACTCGTTTCCCAGCGGAATAGAGGCTGAGGTAGTTTTAGTGTCCCTGGGTTCCTGGGAGCCTAAAGTCGCAGAGGCTTATGCTAGGATTCCGGATAATACCAAGCACTACTTTAAAGACAGTGTGCTGATCAATGGAGTGGATACTCCAGCTCTTAGGGATAGTGGGTGCAGTCGCACTGTAGTGGATTCTACCTTGGTAGACTCAGAGGAAGTTGCCAGAGCTACTCTGATGCCCACTAAGTTGGCTGACGGCCCCCTCCGTATGTTTCCCGTGATCCCTGTAAATCTTACTTTAAATGGTACAGCAGTCAGGATTCCAGTGAGCATTCAGAGAAACGTCCCGGGAAAGGTCTTGTTGGGCAATGATCTCAGAGCTTTAGGGCTCGTAGGAGACACTGCCGAAAGACCCTACACACGGTCTCAAGCACGGGCAGCATTGGCCAAGTCCAATACGCCGCCCCAGCCGAAGGGGAAACCCAAGGCGAAAGGAGTCTACAAGTCAAGAAGAGGGAAAGAGAATATTCCCCCTAGCTCGCCTACCACTGCGGTGGAGGAAGTTGGTCAATCGCCCGGGCCTGACGAGGAGGTGGCGATGCCTGAAGTATTCAACCCCAACGATCATCCTGAACTAAAAGACTTGTTAGTTGAAGGAGGTCCTGATAGGGACGAATTCAGTAAAGGCCAACGTGAGTGCCCATCTCTGGAAGGCCTAAGGAGACAGGCCTGCTCCCAGCTTGAGGGTGAACCTCCTGGGATGCATAGGATTTACCAGGAAGGTGGACTCCTGTATAGTGAGCCCACAGAGTCTACAGAAGGAGACGATAGGAGGTTGGTGGTTCCCCTTGCTGTTAGGCCCTTCCTCCTGCAGTTGGCGCATGAACTTCCCCTTGCTGGTCACCTCGGTATGAGGAAGACCAAGCAAAGGTTATCCATGCACTTCTACTGGCCCAAGATGGGGGTGCAAGTAGAAAGTCACTGCAGGAGTTGTGCCTCCTGCCAGTTGTCTGGTAAGGTTGGCGCGACAATCCAAGCTCCGTTGGTACCGCTCCCAGTTGTGGGGGTACCATTTGAAAGGGTAGGGATCGACATCGTTGGTCCCCTTGACCCGCAAACATCCTCGGGCAATAGGTTTATCCTGGTGCTGGTCGACCATGCAACCAGGTATCCTGAGGCCATCCCATTGAAAACTGTAACTGCCAAGTCAGTTGCAAAAGCTTTACTCGGCATATTTACTAGGGTTGGCTTCCCTAAAGAAGTTGTGTCAGATCGTGGCAGCAACTTTATGTCGAAGTATATGCAGGCTATGTGGAAAGAATGTGGGGTCACCTACAAGTTCTCTTCTGCATACCACCCCCAGACCAATGGTCTGGTGGAACGTTTCAACAGAACGTTAAAGAGCATGATTGGGTCTCTGGAGGAGCCCCAGAGAAGAAAATGGGATCTTCTTTTACCATGCCTACTGTTTGCCTACCGAGAGGTACCACAGGAGGGTGTTGGCTTCAGCCCCTTCGAACTTCTGTTCGGTCATCCCGTACGGGGACCCTTAGCCATCGTCAAAGAGGGATGGGAGATGCCCACTCCCCCTGTTACTACCAATGTAGTTGACTATGTGCTAGGGCTCAGAAAACGGATGGTACTTCTGATGGGCTTGGCTAGTGATAAATTGAAGGCAGGGCAAGCGCTGGTGAAACATTGGTACGACCAGAAAGCTTCCCTCATCAACTTTACACCTGGTCAGCAAGTCCTGATCATGAATCCGATAAGGCCTCGAGCTTTACAGGACAAATGGTCAGGCCCTTACACAGTGGTGGAGCCCCTGGGTGAGGTGAACTATTTAGTGGACCTTGGAAGGCCTGGACAGGCTCCAAAAGTGTTCCACGTGAATAGGCTGAAGGCTTTCGTCCCAAGAGTCGAAATCGCAGCACTGCTACTGGCTTCAGATGTTGAGGAAGAGGAGTCAGAACCTCTCCCCGACCTGTTCCAAAGCGGTCCTTCAGATAGCTCCGTTGAGGGTGTCCGAGTGGCCCCTCACCTGACTTCTGATCAGCAGGCTGAGGTGAAAAGTTTGCTTAGGCAGTTTTCCCCCCTGTTTTCACAGTCCCCTGGTTTGACACCTTGGTGCAAACATAACATTTACACAGGAGACAGTGTACCTACCAAAAGTAGGGGATACAGGATGTCAGATAAAGTACGGTCTTATATTAAGACCGAGGTCAACAAGATGTTAGACCTTGGGGTGATTGAACCCTCTAGTAGTCCTTGGTCCAGTCCTGTGGTCTTGGTTCCAAAGGCAGGCACTTCTGAATTGAGGATCTGCGTGGATTACAGGGCTCTGAATGCTGTCACCAAGACAGATGCACACCCCTTGCCTCGAACAGATGAGCTGGTGGATACTTTGGGTGCCTCCAAGTACCTCAGCACGTTTGACCTCACTGCTGGCTATTGGCAAATAGCTTTAGCAGAACATGCCAAGGAGAAGACAGCATTTTCTACTCCAGACGGCCTTTACCAATTCCGGGTAATGCCGTTCGGGTTGAAGAATGCACCTGCCACTTTCCAGAGGCTTGTGAATCATGTGTTGAATGGGTTGGACGAATTCTGTCTTGCATATCTGGACGATATAGCAGTTTTCAGTGCCACCTGGGAAGACCATGTGAAACACCTCAGGATTGTGCCCCAGGCTCTTCAGAAAGCCCACTTGACCATAAAGGCTAGTAAATGCCAGATTGGACAAGGCTCAGTGGTTTACCTTGGACATGAAGTAGGTGGAGGGAGGATACAGCCTCTACCCAGTAAAGTACAAGCAGTACAAGACTGGCCTACCCCCACTACGCAAACCCAAGTGAGAGCCTTCTTAGGACTCACGGGGTATTACCGCAATTTTGTGGCAGACTATGGTACCATAGCTGCTCCTCTGACTGCCCTCACAACTCCGAAGAAACCCAAGAAGATAACTTGGACTGACGAGTGTGAGAAGGCCTTCAATGGCTTAAAAGACTCCTTGTGCCAGGCCCCTGTGCTCAGGGCCCCTGATTATCAAAGACCTTTTATCGTGCAGACGGATGCCTCTGACACTGGGATAGGAGCTGTACTATCACAAGTAGATGAGAAGGGTAAGGAACACCCTATCGGTTTTATTAGTCGCCAGCTTAAGGACAGAGAGCTCAGATGGTCCACGGTAGGGAAAGAATGTTTCTCTGTTGTGTGGGCCCTAAGGAAGCTGAGGCCCTACCTCTCTGGGACCCACTTCACTGTGCAGACTGACCATAAGCCGTTAAAGTGGCTAATGAACATGAAGGGGGAGAATCCAAAGTTGCTTAGGTGGTCCATAAGTCTACAAGGCTTCGACTTCACTATTGAGCATAGGCCAGGTGTCCAACATAGCAATGCTGATGGGTTGTCCAGAATGTTTTACCGACCTGAACAAGAGACTCATCCAGGGGTGGATTAGTTCCCCCTGTCCATAGTCTGGGAGGGGCGAGTGTTAGGAAAGATTTCGTAATTGTAGGGAATTTTCCTTCCATGTGGCAACCCCTAAACTTTTTGCTATTGTTTTTAACCTTGTTCTTGACAGTCAGTACCGGGGAACGCTGTTTCCCGTAGTTTCTTTTATCGTGTTGCGGCTTTAGTGCAACATGACACAAGAGGGCACTGTAAGCTAAGTTACAGCTCTCTTGGGTCTATAGCCTTCTACAGACCCTAGATACTCTTTTAGGATGGTATTTGATCGGTGCAAGTCATTCAGGGACTCGAATGGTGGCAGCGATCGTTTTGTTTATTTTGAGCTCCTTTTGGCGTTCTGAGCACGTTTTTGCCCTGAACCCAAAATGGTGGCCTGGCTCTCAAAAATGGCCAGACCACGAGGCTCCTTTGTCTTGTCCACTGACCGTCTTGCTCCCTTCACCTTCCCCAGGTCGGGCGACCCGGGGCCTTCCTTATTTGGGCATGTACTTTCCCGCGAAACGTGGTTGCTTTCGCGGGCTTCTACATGTCGATTGTGTGCCTCCAGGGTGTGGGCTGGGATGTCTGGTCCCAATACACATCCTGGGTGCCAGAGAGTCTGGGGTGGTGTGAATGCCTGGGACCACCGTGGTCCGTGATTGGTTCACGTATGGTATGTGTGTTGATGAGCGGATCTCCCATTGGCTCCCCTCCGTTTTGGCGCGAAGGGAACCGTGGATAAGAGGGAGCTGGAAACACCACTACCATGTCGATCTCCTGAGTTCTCACGAACGAAGGAATACAGGAGCCAAGTATCCTGCAACCAAGAGGCTGGACCGAGGAATCGCTGGTGACCCGCTGAAGGAATCCTCCTTTCCACTGCTGTCGTCCTGTGAAACCCTTTCCTCCTTGGATCGAACCAGAAGGCCTGTACTGGTGCTTCGACCTTTGGAATAGCAGGAACAGCTATTCCCGGCGACTTCATCATCTCCTGCCAAGTAAGCCTTCGGAAGTGTCTCTGGGCCATCCAGTTGACTGACCAGCTTACAAGGGAGTCCTGCTCTGTAACTGCCGCCAGGTTGTGTTGTATTTCGAGTCCTTGTCACTCTCCCACGCTTCGTACACTTGGCGTTCCCAAGTCTGAAGGGAGGAGTGTACATTTGGCTTGAATACACACGGCCGCTCGGTTGTGCTGCTGCGGCAACAAAACTGTGCTGGTTTTGTCGATTGGGACGTCTTTTTGCTCTACACGACTACGAGGCGTTCCCTGCTCTTCTGAACCCGCCAGCTGCTGAAACTAACGTGGAGAAGCCTGGGTCTGCTTGCTTCGGGGACCGGTGAGTAGTTTAGCTAGGATCTGGTCGCCCTCCTGCAGTATCCCATTGCTTTTCCCTGCTGTGTAAAAACAGCATCCTTTTGGCCGTACTCGTGCTCTGCTTCTGCCCGCTGTAGAGGCTGCGCTTGAGTTGCGGAACCTGTTCTCCTTCTGCTGTGCACTAACCCGAACTGCCTGACTTCCTCCGAAGAGCTTCCCCTTTTTGCCCGTTGGCACCGGCGTGGCAGGTACTTTGAGCACAAGGCTCCACTCTTCGCAGGGCTCGGACTTCCATCTAGTTAGGTGCCTCTAAAGGCGAACTGAGTCTAAAGCGTTATCGCACTGCCTGTTTTCCTTTCCTTTCAGGTGGACTACATATTTCGTTCTTTAAACGCTTGCGACTGTGTATTTGTATATATATTGTGTTGATATGGTATGTGTTGGTTTAATATTGTGATATTGTGATTTTCTCGCTACGGTCATTGTTTTAAAGGCCTTAAAATAAATGTGTATCTATTTTTGATATAACAACTGTTTGGAGTAGTTTGTAAGCGCTCTTGCTTTGTGTGCTCATTGCGGGCTTTCAGTCACCCTCACCCCTCTTGAGACCTAGTCTTGACCGCCGCAATCGCTACCTTGATTGGTCTGGCTTGTCCAGAGGTTACCCTGTTCCAAGTAATTAGGTTGGCCTTCTGAACTTCTGCGCCACCAGGACAGAGTTCAGAAATCCGTCTTAACAGGAAGGAGTTGGATATCACATCTCATGCTATAGGAAGGGTCTCAGGATTGGTATAAGCATTGAGATATCACATCTCATGCTATAGGAAGGGTCTCAGGATTGGAATGGGAAGGATATGTATATGACATCTCATGCCATAGGAAGGGTCTCAGGTTTGGTATAAGCATTGAGATATCACATCTCTGCTTTTGGAAGGGTCTCAGGATTGGAATGGGAAGGAGTTGGATATCCCATCTCATGTTATAGGAAGAGTCTCAGGTTTGGTATTAGAAGCATTGAGATATCACATCTCATGCTATAGGAAGTGTCTCAGGATTGGAATGGGAAGGACTTGGATATCACATCTCATGCTATAGGGAGGGTCTCAAGTTTGATATTAGAAGCATTGAGATATCACATCTCATGCTATAGGAAGGGTCTCAGGATTGGAATGGAAGGAGTTGGATATCACATCTCATGTTATAGGAAGGATCTCAGGTTTGGTATTAGAAGCATTGAGACATCACATCTCATGCTATAGGAAGGGTCTCAGGATTGGAATGGGAAGGAGTTGGATATCATATCTCATGCTATATGAAGGGTCTCAGGTTTGGTATAAGCATTGAGATATCACATCTCATGCTATAGGAAGGGTCTCAGGATTGGAATGGGAAGGAGTTGGATATCACATATCATGCTATAGGAAGGGTCTCAGGTTTGGTATAAGCAGTGAGATATCACATCTCATGCTATAGGAAGTGTCTCAGGATTGGAATGGGAAGAAGTTGGATATCACATCTCATGTTATAGGAAGGATCTCAGGTTTGGTATAAGCATTGAGATATCACATCTCTGTTATCGGAAGGGTCTCAGGATTGGAATGGGAAGGAGTTGGATATTCCCATCGCATGTTATAGGAAGGGTCTCAGGTTTGGTATTAGAAGCATTGAGATATCACATCTCATGCTATAGGAAGGGTCTCAGGATTGGAATGGGAAGGACTTGGATATCACATCTCATGCTATAGGGAGGGTCTCAAGTTTGATATTAGAAGCATTAAGATATCACATCTCATGATATCGGAAGGGTCTCAGGATTGGAATGGGAAGGAGTTGGATATCACATCTCATGATAAAGGAGGGTCTAAGGTTTGGAAGGGGAAGGATTTGGATATCACATCTCATGTTATAGGACGGGTCTCAGGTTTGGTATTAGAAGCATTGAGATATCAAGTCTCATGGTATAGGAAGGGTCTCAGAATTGGAATGGGAAGGAGTTGGATATCACATCTCAAGCTATAGGAAGGGTCTCAGGATTGGAATGGGAAGGAGTTTGATATCACATCTCATGCCATAGTATGGGTCTCAGGTTTGGTAGAAGCATTGGGATATAACATCTCATGCTATCGGAAGGGTATCAGGATTGGATTTGGAAGGAGTTGGATATCCCATCTCATGCTATAGGTAGGGTCTCAGGTTGGAATGGGAAGGAGTTGGATATCACATCTCATGTTATAGGAAGGGTCTCAGGATTGGAATGGGAAGGACTTGGATATCACATTTCATGTTAGAGGTAGGATCTCAGGTTTGGTATTAGAGGCATTGAGATATCACATCTCATGCTATCAGAAGGGTCTCAGGATTGGAATGGGAAGGAGTTGGATATCACATCTCATGCTAAAGGGAGGGTCTCAGGTTTGGAAGGGGAAGGATTTGGATATCACATCTCATGTTATAGGAAGGATCTCAGGTTTGGTATTAGAAGCATTGAGATATCACATCTCATGCTATCGGAAGGATCTCAGGTTTGGTATTAGAGGCATTGAGATATCACATCTCATGCTATCAGAAGGGTCTCAGGATTGGAATGGGAAGGAGTTGGATATCACATCTCATGCTAAAGGGAGGGTCTCAGGTTTGGAAGGGGAAGGATTTGGATATCACATCTCATGCTAAAGGGAGGGTCTCAGGTTTGGAAGGGGAAGGATTTGGATATCACATCTCATGTTATAGGAAGGATCTCAGGTTTGATATTAGAAGCATTGAGATATCACATCTCATGCTATCGGAAGTATCTCAGGTTTGGTATTAGCGGCATTGAGATATCACATCTCATGCTATCATAAGGGTCTCAGGATTGGAATGGGAAGGAGTTGGATATCACATCTCATGCTAAAGGGAGGGTCTCAGGTTTGGAAGGGGAAGGATTTGAATATCACATCACATGTTATAGGAAGGATCTCAGGTTTGGTATTAGAGGCATTGAGATATCACATCTCATGCTATCGGAAGGGTCTCAGGATTGGAATGGGAAGGCTATGGATATCACATCTCATGTTATAGGAAGGGTCTCAGGTTTGGAACGGGAAGGAGTTGGATATCACATCTCATGTTATAGGAAGAGTCTCAGGTTTGGTATAAGCATTGAGATATCACATCTCTGCAATCGGAAGTGTCTCAGGATTGGGATGGGAAGGATTTGGATATCACATCTCATGCTATAGGAAGGGTCTCAGGTTTGGAACGGGAAGGAGTTGGATATCACATCTCATGTTATAGGAAGAGTCTCAGGTTTGGTATAAGCATTGAGATATCACATCTCTGCAATCGGAAGTGTCTCAGGATTGGAACGGGAAGGAGTTGGATATCCCATCTCATGTTATAGGACTGGTCTCAGGTTTGGTATTAGAAGTATTGAGATATCACATCGCATGCTGTAGGAAGGGTCTCAGGTTTGGAATGGGAAGGAATTGGATATCATATCTCATGTCATAGGAAGGATCTCAGGTTTGGTATTAGAAGCATTGAGATATCACATCTCATGCTATAGGAATGGTCTCAGGATTGGAATGGGAAGGAGTTGGATATTACATTCTTGCTATGGGAAGGGTCTCATGTTTGGAATTGGAAGGAGTTGGATATCACATATGCTATAGGAAGTGTCTCAGGTTTGGAATGGGAAGGACTTGGATATCACATCTCATGCTATAGGTAGGATCTCAGGATTAGAAAGGGAAGGAGTTGGATATCACATTTCATGTTAGAGGAAGGATCTCAGGTTTGGTATTAGAGGCATTGAGATATCACATCTCATGCTATAGGAAGGGTCTCAGGATTGGAATGGGAAGGAGTTGGATATCACATCTCATGCTATAGGAAGGGTCTCAGGTTTGGTATAAGCATTGAGATATCACATCTCATGCTATAGGAAGGGTCTCAGGATTGGAATGGGAAGGATATGTATATGACATCTCAAGCCATAGGAAGGGTCTCAGGTTTGGTATAAGCATTGAGATATCACATCTCTGCTTTTGGAAGGGTCTCAGGATTGGAATGGGAAGGAGTTGGATATCCCATCTCATGTTATAGGAAGAGTCTCAGGTTTGGTATTAGAAGCATTGAGATATCACATCTCATGCTATAGGAAGTGTCTCAGGATTGGAATGGGAAGTAATTGGATATCACATCTCATGCTATAGGGAGGGTCTCGAGTTTGATATTAGAAGCATTGAGATATCACATCTCATGCTATAGGAAGGGTCTCAGGATTGGAATGGAAGGAGTTGGATATCACATCTCATGTTATAGGCAGGATCTCAGGTTTGGTATTAGAAGCATTGAGACATCACATCTCATGCTATAGGAAGGGTCTCAGGATTGTAATGGGAAGGAGTTGGATCTCACATCTCATGCTATATGAAGGGTCTCAGCTTTGGTATAAGCATTGAGATATCACATCTCATGTAATAGGAAGGGTCTCAGGATTGGAATGGGAAGGAGTTGTATATGACATCTCATGCCGTAGGAAGGGTCTCAGGTTTGGTATAAGCATTGAGATATCACATCTCTGCTATCGGAAGGGTCTCAGGATTGGAATGGGAAGGAGTTGGATATCCCATCTCATGTTATAGGACGGGTCTCAGGTTTGTTATTAGAATCATTGAGGTATCATATTGCATGCTATAGGAAGGGTCTAAGGATTAGAATGGGAAGGACTTGGATATCACATCTCATGCTATAGGTAGGCTCTCAGGTTTGGAAAGGGAAGAAGTTGGATATCACATTTCATGTTAGAGGAAGGATCTCAGGTTTGGTATTAGAGGCATTGAGATATCACATCTCATGCTATAGGAAGGGTCTCAGGATTGGAATGGGAAGGAGTTGGATATCACATCTCATGCTATAGGAAGGGTCTCAGGATTGGTATAAGCATTGAGATATCACATCTCATGCTATAGGAAGGGTCTCAGGTTTGGTATAACCATTGAGATATCACATCTCTGCTTTTGGAAGGGTCTCAGGATTGGAATGGGAAGGAGTTGGATATCCCATCTCATGTTATAGGAAAAGTCTCAGGTTTGGTATTAGAAGCATTGAGATATCACATCTCATGCTATAGGAAGTGTCTCAGGATTGGAATGGGAAGGACTTGGATATCACATCTCATGCTATAGGGAGGGTCTCAAGTTTGATATTTGAAGCATTGAGATATCACATCTCATGCTATAGGAAGGGTCTCAGGATTGGAATGGAAGGAGTTGGATATCACATCTCATGTTATAGGAAGGATCTCAGGTTTGGTATTAGAAGCATTGAGACATCACATCTCATGCTATAGGAAGGGTTTCAGGATTGGAATGGGAAGGAGTTGGATATCACATCTCATGCTATATGAAGGGTCTCAGGTTTGGTATAAGCATTGAGATATCACATCTCATGCTATAGGAAGGGTCTCAGGTTTGGTATAAGCATTGAGATATCACATCTCTGCTTTTGGAAGGGTCTCAGGATTGGAATGGGAAGGAGTTGGATATCCCATCTCATGTTATAGGAAGAGTCTCAGGTTTGGTATTAGAAGCATTGAGATATCACATCTCATGCTATAGGAAGTGTCTCAGGATTGGAATGGGAAGGACTTGGATATCACATCTCATGCTATAGGGAGGGTCTCATGTTTGATATTAGAAGCATTGAGATATCACATCTCATGCTCTAGGAAGGGTCTCAGGATTGGAATGGAAGGAGTTGGATATCACATCTCATGTTATAGGAAGGATCTCAGGTTTGGTATTAGAAGCATTGAGACATCACATCTCATGCTATAGGAAGGGTCTCAGGATTGGAATGGGAAGGAGTTGGATATCACATCGCATGCTATATGAAGGGTCTCAGGTTTGGTATAAGCATTGAGATATCACATCTCATGCTATAGGAAGGGTCTCAGGATTGGAATGGGAAGGAGTTGTATATGACATCTCATGCCGTAGGAAGGGTCTCAGGTTTGGTATAAGCATTGAGATATCACATCTCTGCTATCGGAAGGGTCTCAGGATTGGAATGGGAAGGAGTTGGATATCCCATCTCATGTTATAGGAAGAGTCTCAGGTTTGGTATTAGAAGCATTGAGATATCACATCTCATGCTATAGGAAGGGTCTCAGGATTGGAATGGGAAGGAGTTGGATATCACATCTCATGCTATAGGAAGGGTCTCATGTTTGGTATAAGCAGTGAGATATCACATCTCATGCTATAGGAAGGGTCTCAGGATTGGAATGGGAAGGAGTTGTATATGACATCTCATGCCGTAGGAAGGGTCTCAGGTTTGGTATAAGCATTGAGATATCACATCTCTGCTATCGGAAGGGTCTCAGGATTGGAATGGGAAGGAGTTGGATATTCCCATCTCATGATATCGGAAGGGTCTCAGGATTGGAATGGGAAGGAGTTGGATATCACATCTCATGATAAAGGAGGGTCTAAGGTTTGGAAGGGGAAGGATTTGGATATCACATCTCATGTTATAGGACGGGTCTCAGGTTTGGTATTAGAAGCATTGAGATATCAAGTCTCATGGTATAGGAAGGGTCTCAGAATTGGAATGGGAAGGAGTTGGAAATCACATCTCATGCCATAGTATTGGTCTCAGGTTTGGTAGAAGCATTGGGATATCACATCTCATGCTATCAGAAGGGTATCAGGATTGGATTTGGAAGGAGTTGGATATCCCATCTCATGCTATAGGAAGGGTCTCAGGTTGGAATGGGAAGGAGTTGGATATCACATCTCATGTTATAGGAAGGGTCTCAGGTTGGAATGGGAAGGACTTGGATATCACATCTCATGCTATAGGTAGGCTCTCAGGTTTGGAAGGGGAAAGAGTTGGATATCACATTTCATGTTAGAGGTAGGATCTCAGGTTTGGTATTAGAGGCATTGAGATATCACATCTCATGCTATCTGAAGGGTCTCAGGATTGGAATGGGAAGGAGTTGGATATCACATCTCATGCTAAAGGGTGGGTCTTTGGTTTGGAAGGGGAAGGATTTGGATATCACATCTCATGTTATAGGAAGGATCTCAGGTTTGGTATTAGAAGCATTGAGATATCACATCTCATGCTATCGGAAGGATCTCAGGTTTGGTATTAGAAGCATTGAGATATCACATCTCATGCTATCAGAAGGGTCTTAGGATTGGAATGGGAAGGAGTTGGATATCACATCTCATGCTAAAGGGAGGGTCTCAGGTTTGGAAGGGGAAGGATTTGGATATCACATCTTATGTTATCGGAAGGATCTCAGGTTTGGTATTAGAAGTATTGAGATATCACATCTCATGCTATAGGAAGCGTCTCAGGATTGGAATGGGAAGGAGTTGGATATCACATCTCAAGCTATAGGAAGGGTCTCAGGTTTGGTATATGCATTGAGATATCACATCTCATGCTATAGGAAGGGTCTCAGGATTGGAATGGGAAGGAGTTGGATATCACATCTCATGTTATAGGAAAGATTTCAGGTTTGGTATTAGAAGCATTGAGACATCACATCTCATGTTATAGGAAGGGTCTCAGGATTGGAATGGGAAGAAGTTGGATATCACATCTCATGCTATAGGAAGGGTCTCAGGTTTGGCATAAGCATTGAGATATCACATCTCATGCTATAGGAAGGGTCTCAGGATTGGAATGGGAAGGAGTTGGATATCACATCTCATGCTATATGAAGGGTCTCAGGTTTGGTATAAGCATTGAGATATCACATCTCTGCTATCGGAAGGGTCTCAGGATTGGAATGGGAAGGAGTTGGATATCCCATCTCATGTTATAGGAAGAGTCTCAGGTTTGGTATTAGAAGCATTGAGATATCACATCTCTGTTATCGGAAGGGTCTCAGGATTGGAATGGGAAGGAGTTGGATATTCCCATCTCATGTTATAGGAAGGGTCTCAGGTTTGGTATTAGAAGCATTGAGATATCACATCTCAGGCAATAGGAAGGGTCTCAGGTTTGGTATAAGCATTGAGATATCACATCTCTGCTATCGGAAGGGTCTCAGGATTGGAATGGGAAGGAGTTGGATATCCCATCTCATGTTATAGGAAGAGTCTCAGGTTTGGTATTAGAAGCATTGCGACATTACATCTCATGTTATAGGAAGGGTCTCAGGATTGGAATGGGAAGAAGTTGGATATCACATCTCATGCTATAGGAAGGGTCTCAGGTTTGGTATAAGCATTGAGATATCACATCTCATGCTATAGGAAGGGTCTCAGGATTGGAATGGGAAGGAGTTGTATATGACATCTCATGCCATAGGAAGGGTCTCAGGTTTGGTATAAGCATTGAGATATCACATCTCATGCTATAGGAAGGGTCTCAGGTTGGAATGGGAAGGAGTTGGATATCACATCTCAAGCTATAGGAACGGTCTCAGGTTTGGTATAAGCATTGTGATATCACATCTCATGCTATAGGAAGGGTCTCAGGATTGGAATGGGAATGAGTTGGATATCACATCTCATGTTATAGGAAAGATCTCAGGTTTGGTATTAGAAGCATTGCGACATTACATCTCATGTTATAGGAAGGGTCTCAGGATTGGAATGGGAAGAAGTTGGATATCACATCTCATGCTATAGGAAGGGTCTCAGGTTTGGTATAAGCATTGAGATATCACATCTCATGCTATAGGAAGGGTCTCAGGATTGGAATGGGAAGGAGTTGTATATGACATCTCATGCCATAGGAAGGGTCTCAGGTTTGGTATAAGCATTGAGATATCACATCACATGCTATAGGAAGGGTCTCAGGATTGGAATGGGAAGGACTTGGATATCACATCTCATGCTATAGGCAGGGTCTCAGGTTTGGAAAGGGAAGGAGATGGATATCACATTTCATGTTAGAGGTAGGATCTCAGGTTTGGTATTAGAGGCATTGAAATATCACATCTCATGCTATCAGAAGGGTCTCAGGATTGGAATTGGAAGGAGTTGGATATCACATCTCATGCTAAAGGGAGGGTCTCAGGTTTGGAAGGGGAAGGATTTGGAAATCACATCTCATGTTATAGGAAGGATCTCAGGTTTGGTATTAGAAGCATTGAGATATCACATCTCATGCTATCGGAAGTATCTCAGGTTTGGTATTAGAGGCATTGAGATATCACATCTCATGCTATCATAAGGGTCTCAGCATTGGAATGGGAAGGAGTTGGATATCACATCTCATGTTATAGGAAGGATCTCAGGTTTGGTATTAGAAGCATTGAGACATCACATCTCATGCTATAGGAAGGGTCTCAGGATTGGAATGGGAAGGAGTTGGATATCACATCTCATGCTATAGGAAGGGTCTCAGATTTGGTATAAGCATTGAGATATCACATCTCATGCTATAGGAAGGGTCTCAGGATTGGAATGGGAAGGAGTTGTATATGACATCTCAGGCCATAGGAAGGGTCTCAGGTTTGGTATAAGCATTGAGATATCACATCTCTGCTATCGGAAGGGTCTCAGGAATGGAATGGGAAGGAGTTGGATATCCCATCTCATGTTATAGGAAGGGTCTCAGGTTTGGTATTAGAAGCATTGAGACATCACATCTCATGTTATAGGAAGGGTCTCAGGATTGGAATGGGAAGAAGTTGGGTATCACATCTCATGCTATAGGAAGGGTCTCAGCTTTGGTATAAGCATTGAGATATCACATCTCATGCTATAGGAAGGGTCTCAGGATTGGAATGGGAAGGAGTTGTATATGACATCTCATGCCATAGGAAGGGTCTCAGGTTTGGTATAAGCATTGAGATATCACATCACATGCTATAGGAAGGGTCTCAGGATTGGAATGGGAAGGACTTGGATATCACATCTCATGCTATAGGCAGGGTCTCAGGTTTGGAAAGGGAAGGAGATGGATATCACATTTCATGTTAGAGGTAGGATCTCAGGTTTGGTATTAGAGGCATTGAAATATCACATCTCATGCTATCAGAAGGGTCTCAGGATTGGAATGGGAAGGAGTTGGATATCACATCTCATGCTAAAGGGAGGGTCTCAGGTTTGGAAGTGGAAGGATTTGGAAATCACATCTCATGTTATAGGAAGGATCTCAGGTTGGGTATTAGAAGCATTGAGATATCACATCTCATGCTATTAGAAGTATCTCAGGTTTGGTATTAGAGGCATTGAGATATCACATCTCATGCTATCATAAGGGTCTCAGTATTGGATTGGGAAGGAGTTGGATATCACATCTCATGTTATAGGAAGGATCTCAGGTTTGGTATTAGAAGCATTGAGACATCACATCTCATGCTATAGGAAGGGTCTCAGGATTGGAATGGGAAGGAGTTGTATATGACATCTCATGCCATAGGAAGGGTCTCAGGTTTGGTATAAGCATTGAGATATCACATCTCTGCTATCGGAAGGGTCTCAGGATTGGAATGGGAAGGAGTTGGATATCCCATCTCATGTTATAGGAAGGGTCTCAGGTTTGGTATTAGAAGCATTGAGATATCACATCTCATGCTATAGGAAGGGTCTCAGGATTGGAATGGGGAGGACTTGGATGTCACATCTCATGCTATAGGGAGGGTCTCAAGTTTGATATTAGAAGCATTGAGATAACAAATCTCATGATATCGGAAGGGTCTCAGGATTGGTATGGGAAGGAATTGGATATCACATCTCATGATAAAGGAAGGGTCTAAGGTTTGGAAGGGGAAGGATTTGGATATCACATCTCATGTTATAGGACGGGTCTCAGGTTTGGTATTAGAAGCATTGAGATATCAAGTCTCATGGTATAGGAAGGGTGTCAGAATTGGAATGGGAAGGAGTTGGATATCACATCTCAAGCTATAGGTAGGGTCTCAGGATTGGAATGGGAAGGAGTTTGATATCACATCTCATGCCATAGTATGGGTCTCAGGTTTGGTAGAAGCATTGGGATATCACATCTCATGCTATCGGAAGGGTATCAGTATTGGATTTGGAAGGAGTTGGATATCCCATCTCATGCTATAGGAAGGGTCTCAGGATGGAATGGGAAGGAATTGGATATCACATTTCATGTTATAGGAAGGGTCTCAGGATTGGAATGGGAAGGACTTGGATATCATATCTCATGCTATAGGAAGGCTCTCAGGTTTGGAATGGGAAGGAGTTGGATATCACATCTCATGCTATATGAAGGGTCTCAGGTTTGGTATAAGCATTGAGATATCACATCTCATGCTATAGGAAGGGTCTCAGGATTGGAATGGGAAGGAGTTGTATATGACATCTCATGCCGTAGGAAGGGTCTCAGGTTTGGTATAAGCATTGAGATATCACATCTCTGCTATCGGAAGGGTCTCAGGATTGGAATGGGAAGGAGTTGGATATCCCATCTCATGTTATAGGAAGAGTCTCAGGTTTGGTATTAGAAGCATTGAGATATCACATCTCATGCTATAGGAAGGGTCTCAGGATTGGAATGGGAAGGAGTTGGATATCACATCTCATGCTATAGGAAGGGTCTCATGTTTGGTATAAGCAGTGAGATATCACATCTCATGCTATAGGAAGGGTCTCAGGATTGGAATGGGAAGGAGTTGTATATGACATCTCATGCCGTAGGAAGGGTCTCAGGTTTGGTATAAGCATTGAGATATCACATCTCTGCTATCGGAAGGGTCTCAGGATTGGAATGGGAAGGAGTTGGATATTCCCATCTCATGTTATAGGAAGGGTGTCAGGTTTGGTATTAGAAGCATTGAGATATCACATCTCATGATATCGGAAGGGTCTCAGGATTGGAATGGGAAGGAGTTGGATATCACATCTCATGATAAAGGAGGGTCTAAGGTTTGGAAGGGGAAGGATTTGGATATCACATCTCATGTTATAGGACGGGTCTCAGGTTTGGTATTAGAAGCATTGAGATATCAAGTCTCATGGTATAGGAAGGGTCTCAGAATTGGAATGGGAAGGAGTTGGAAATCACATCTCATGCCATAGTATTGGTCTCAGGTTTGGTAGAAGCATTGGGATATCACATCTCATGCTATCAGAAGGGTATCAGGATTGGATTTGGAAGGAGTTGGATATCCCATCTCATGCTATAGGAAGGGTCTCAGGTTGGAATGGGAAGGAGTTGGATATCACATCTCATGTTATAGGAAGGGTCTCAGGATTGGAATGGAAAGGACTTGCATATCACATCTCATGCTATAGGTAGGCTCTCAGGTTTGGAAGGGGAAAGAGTTGGATATCACATTTCATGTTAGAGGTAGGATCTCAGGTTTGGTATTAGAGGCATTGAGATATCACATCTCATGCTATCTGAAGGGTCTCAGGATTGGAATGGGAAGGAGTTGGATAGCACATCTCATGCTAAAGGGTGGGTCTCAGGTTTGGAAGGGGAAGGATTTGGATATCACATCTCATGTTATAGGAAGGATCTCAGGTTTGGTATTAGAAGCATTGAGATATCACATCTCATGCTATCGGAAGGATCTCAGGTTTGGTATTAGAAGCATTGAGATATCACATCTCATGCTATCAGAAGGGTCTTAGGATTGGAATGGGAAGGAGTTGGATATCACATCTCATGCTAAAGGGAGGGTCTCAGGTTTGGAAGGGGAAGGATTTGGATATCACATCTTATGTTATCGGAAGGATCTCAGGTTTGGTATTAGAAGTATTGAGATATCACATCTCATGCTATAGGAAGCGTCTCAGGATTGGAATGGGAAGGAGTTGGATATCACATCTCAAGCTATAGGAAGGGTCTCAGGTTTGGTATATGCATTGAGATATCACATCTCATGCTATAGGAAGGGTCTCAGGATTGGAATGGGAAGGAGTTGGATATCACATCTCATGTTATAGGAAAGATTTCAGGTTTGGTATTAGAAGCATTGAGACATCACATCTCATGTTATAGGAAGGGTCTCAGGATTGGAATGGGAAGAAGTTGGATATCACATCTCATGCTATAGGAAGGGTCTCAGGTTTGGCATAAGCATTGAGATATCACATCTCATGCTATAGGAAGGGTCTCAGGATTGGAATGGGAAGGAGTTGGATATCACATCTCATGATATATGAAGGGTCTCAGGTTTGGTATAAGCATTGAGATATCACATCTCTGCTATCGGAAGGGTCTCAGGATTGGAATGGGAAGGAGTTGGATATCCCATCTCATGTTATAGGAAGAGTCTCAGGTTTGGTATTAGAAGCATTGAGATATCACATCTCTGTTATCGGAAGGGTCTCAGGATTGGAATGGGAAGGAGTTGGATATTCCCATCTCATGTTATAGGAAGGGTCTCAGGTTTGGTATTAGAAGCATTGAGATATCACATCTCAGGCCATAGGAAGGGTCTCAGGTTTGGTATAAGCATTGAGATATCACATCTCTGCTATCGGAAGGGTCTCAGGATTGGAATGGGAAGGAGTTGGATATCCCATCTCATGTTATAGGAAGAGTCTCAGGTTTGGTATTAGAAGCATTGAGATATCCCATCTCATGCTATAGGAAGGGTCTCAGGTTGGAATGGGAAGGAGTTGGATATCACATCTCAAGCTATAGGAACGGTCTCAGGTTTGGTATAAGCATTGTGATATCACATCTCATGCTATAGGAAGGGTCTCAGGATTGGAATGGGAATGAGTTGGATATCACATCTCATGTTATAGGAAAGATCTCAGGTTTGGTATTAGAAGCATTGCGACATTACATCTCATGTTATAGGAAGGGTCTCAGGATTGGAATGGGAAGAAGTTGGATATCACATCTCATGCTATAGGAAGGGTCTCAGGTTTGGTATAAGCATTGAGATATCACATCTCATGCTATAGGTAGGGTCTCAGGATTGGAATGGGAAGGAGTTGTATATGACATCTCATGCCATAGGAAGGGTCTCAGGTTTGGTATAAGCATTGAGATATCACATCACATGCTATAGGAAGGGTCTCAGGATTGGAATGGGAAGGACTTGGATATCACATCTCATGCTATAGGCAGGGTCTCAGGTTTGGAAAGGGAAGGAGATGGATATCACATTTCATGTTAGAGGTAGGATCTCAGGTTTGGTATTAGAGGCATTGAAATATCACATCTCATGCTATCAGAAGGGTCTCAGGATTGGAATTGGAAGGAGTTGGATATCACATCTCATGCTAAAGGGAGGGTCTCAGGTTTGGAAGGAGAAGGATTTGGAAATCACATCTCATGTTATAGGAAGGATCTCAGGTTTGGTATTAGAAGCATTGAGATATCACATCTCATGCTATCGGAAGTATCTCAGGTTTGGTATTAGAGGCATTGAGATATCACATCTCATGCTATCATAAGGGTCTCAGGATTGGAATGGGAAGGAGTTGGATATCACATCTCATGTTATAGGAAGGATCTCAGGTTTGGTATTAGAAGCATTGAGACATCACATCTCATGTTATAGGAAGGGTCTCAGGATTGGAATGGGAAGAAGTTGGATATCACATCTCATGCTATAGGAAGGGTCTCAGGTTTGGTATAAGCATTGAGATATCACATCTCATGCTATAGGAAGGGTCTCAGGATTGGAATGGGAAGGAGTTGTATATGACATCTCAGGCCATAGGAAGGGTCTCAGGTTTGGTATAAGCATTGAGATATCACATCTCTGCTATCGGAAGGGTCTCAGGAATGGAATGGGAAGGAGTTGGATATCCCATCTCATGTTATAGGAAGGGTCTCAGGTTTGGTATTAGAAGCATTGAGACATCACATCTCATGTTATAGGAAGGGTCTCAGGATTGGAATGGGAAGAAGTTGGATATCACATCTCATGCTATAGGAAGGGTCTCAGGTTTGGTATAAGCATTGAGATATCACATCTCATGCTATAGGAAGGGTCTCAGGATTGGAATGGGAAGGAGTTGTATATGACATCTCATGCCATAGGAAGGGTCTCAGGTTTGGTATAAGCATTGAGATATCACATCACATGCTATAGGAACGGTCTCAGGATTGGAATGGGAAGGACTTGGATATCACATCTCATGCTATAGGCAGGGTCTCAGGTTTGGAAAGGGAAGGAGATGGATATCACATTTCATGTTAGAGGTAGGATCTCAGGTTTGGTATTAGAGGCATTGAAATATCACATCTCATGCTATCAGAAGGGTCTCAGGATTGGAATGGGAAGGAGTTGGATATCACATCTCATGCTAAAGGGAGGGTCTCAGGTTTGGAAGTGGAAGGATTTGGAAATCACATCTCATGTTATAGGAAGGATCTCAGGTTGGGTATTAGAAGCATTGAGATATCACATCTCATGCTATTAGAAGTATCTCAGGTTTGGTATTAGAGGCATTGAGATATCACATCTCATGCTATCATAAGGGTCTCAGGATTGGATTGGGAAGGAGTTGGATATCACATCTCATGTTATAGGAAGGATCTCAGGTTTGGTATTAGAAGCATTGAGACATCACATCTCATGCTATAGGAAGGGTCTCAGGATTGGAATGGGAAGGAGTTGTATATGACATCTCATGCCATAGGAAGGGTCTCAGGTTTGGTATAAGCATTGAGATATCACATCTCTGCTATCGGAAGGGTCTCAGGATTGGAATGGGAAGGAGTTGGATATCCCATCTCATGTTATAGGAAGGGTCTCAGGTTTGGTATTAGAAGCATTGAGATATCACATCTCATGCTATAGGAATGGTCTCAGGATTGGAATGGGGAGGACTTGGATGTCACATCTCATGCTATAGGGAGGGTCTCAAGTTTGATATTAGAAGCATTGAGATAACAAATCTCATGATATCGGAAGGGTCTCAGGATTGGTATGGGAAGGAATTGGATATCACATCTCATGATAAAGGAAGGGTCTAAGGTTTGGAAGGGGAAGGATTTGGATATCACATCTCATGTTATAGGACGGGTCTCAGGTTTGGTATTAGAAGCATTGAGATATCAAGTCTCATGGTATAGGAAGAGTGTCAGAATTGGAATGGGAAGGAGTTGGATATCACATCTCAAGCTATAGGTAGGGTCTCAGGATTGGAATGGGAAGGAGTTTGATATCACATCTCATGCCATAGTATGGGTCTCAGGTTTGGTAGAAGCATTGGGATATCACATCTCATGCTATCGGAAGGGTATCAGTATTGGATTTGGAAGGAGTTGGATATCCCATCTCATGCTATAGGAAGGGTCTCAGGATGGAATGGGAAGGAATTGGATATCACATTTCATGTTATAGGAAGGGTCTCAGGATTGGAATGGGAAGGACTTGGATATCATATCTCATGCTATAGGAAGGCTCTCAGGTTTGGAAGGGGAAGGAGTTGGATATCACATTTCATGTTAGAGGAAGGATCACAGGTTTGGTATTAGAGGCCTTGAGATATCACATCTCATGCTATAGGAAGGGTCTCAGGATTGGAATGGGAAGGAGTTGGATATCACATCTCAAGCTATAGGAAGGGTCTCAGGTTTGGTATAAGCATTGAGATATCACATCTCATGCTATAGGAAGGGTCTCAGGATTGGAATGGGAAGGAGTTGGATATCACATCTCATGTTATAGGAAAGATCTCAGGTTTGGTATTAGAAGCATTGAGACATCACATCTCATGTTATAGGAAGGGTCTCAGGATTAGAATGGGAAGAAGTTGGATATCACATCTCATGCTATAGGAAGGGTCTCAGGTTTGGAAGGGGAAGGAGTTGGATATCCAATCTCATGTTATAGGACTGGTCTCGGGTTTGGTATTAGAAGCATTGAGATATCACATCGCATGCTATAGGAAGGTTCTCAGGTTTGGAATGGGGAGGAATTGGATATCACATCTCATGTCATAGGAAGGATCTCAGGTTTGGTATTAGAAGCATTGAGATATCACATCTCATGCTATAGGAATGGTCTCAGGATTGGAATGGGAAGGAGTTGGATATTACACTCTTGCTATAGGAAGGGTCTCATGTTTGGAATGGGAAGGAGTTGGATATCACATATGCTATAGGAAGGGTCTCAGGTTTGGACCGGGAAGGAGTTGGATATCACATCTCATGTTATAGGAAGGGTCTCAGGTTTGGTATAAGCATTGAGATATCACATCTCTGCTATCGGAAGTGTCTCAGGATTGGAATGGGAAGGAGTTGGATATCCCATCTCATGTTATAGGACGGGTCTCAGGTTTGTTATTAGAATCATTGAGATATCATATTGCATGCTGTAGGAAGGGTCTAAGGATTGGAATGGGAAGGAGTTGGATATCACATCTCATGCTATAGGAAGGGTCTCATGTTTGGTATAAGCAGTGAGATATCACATCTCATGCTATAGGAAGGGTCTCAGGATTGGAATGGGAAGGAGTTGTATATGACATCTCATGCCGTAGGAAGGGTCTCAGGTTTGGTATAAGCATTGAGATATCACATCTCTGCTATCGGAAGGGTCTCAGGATTGGAATGGGAAGGAGTTGGATATTCCCATCTCATGTTATAGGAAGGGTGTCAGGTTTGGTATTAGAAGCATTGAGATATCACATCTCATGATATCGGAAGGGTCTCAGGATTGGAATGGGAAGGAGTTGGATATCACATCTCATGATAAAGGAGGGTCTAAGGTTTGGAAAGGAAGGATTTGGATATCACATCTCATGTTATAGGACGGGTCTCAGGTTTGGTATTAGAAGCATTGAGATATCAAGTCTCATGGTATAGGAAGGGTCTCAGAATTGGAATGGGAAGGAGTTGGAAATCACATCTCATGCCATAGTATTGGTCTCAGGTTTGGTAGAAGCATTGGGATATCACATCTCATGCTATCAGAAGGGTATCAGGATTGGATTTGGAAGGAGTTGGATATCCCATCTCATGCTATAGGAAGGGTCTCAGGTTGGAATGGGAAGGAGTTGGATATCACATCTCATGTTATAGGAAGGGTCTCAGGATTGGAATGGGAAGGACTTGGATATCACATCTCATGCTATAGGTAGGCTCTCAGGTTTGGAAGGGGAAAGAGTTGGATATCACATTTCATGTTAGAGGTAGGATCTCAGGTTTGGTATTAGAGGCATTGAGATATCACATCTCATGCTATCTGAAGGGTCTCAGGATTGGAATGGGAAGGAGTTGGATATCACATCTCATGCTAAAGGGTGGGTCTCAGGTTTGGAAGGGGAAGGATTTGGATATCACATCTCATGTTATAGGAAGGATCTCAGGTTTGGTATTAGAAGCATTGAGATATCACATCTCATGCTATCGGAAGGATCTCAGGTTTGGTATTAGAAGCATTGAGATATCACATCTCATGCTATCAGAAGGGTCTTAGGATTGGAATGGGAAGGAGTTGGATATCACATCTCATGCTAAAGGGAGGGTCTCAGGTTTGGAAGGGGAAGGATTTGGATATCACATCTTATGTTATCGGAAGGATCTCAGGTTTGGTATTAGAAGTATTGAGATATCACATCTCATGCTATAGGAAGCGTCTCAGGATTGGAATGGGAAGGAGTTGGATATCACATCTCAAGCTATAGGAAGGGTCTCAGGTTTGGTATATGCATTGAGATATCACATCTCATGCTATAGGAAGGGTCTCAGGATTGGAATGGGAAGGAGTTGGATATCACATCTCATGTTATAGGAAAGATTTCAGGTTTGGTATTAGAAGCATTGAGACATCACATCTCATGTTATAGGAAGGGTCTCAGGATTGGAATGGGAAGAAGTTGGATATCACATCTCATGCTATAGGAAGGGTCTCAGGTTTGGCATAAGCATTGAGATATCACATCTCATGCTATAGGAAGGGTCTCAGGATTGGAATGGGAAGGAGTTGGATATCACATCTCATGCTATATGAAGGGTCTCAGGTTTGGTATAAGCATTGAGATATCACATCTCTGCTATCGGAAGGGTCTCAGGATTGGAATGGGAAGGAGTTGGATATCCCATCTCATGTTATAGGAAGAGTCTCAGGTTTGGTATTAGAAGCATTGAGATATCACATCTCTGTTATCGGAAGGGTCTCAGGATTGGAATGGGAAGGAGTTGGATATTCCCATCTCATGTTATAGGAAGGGTCTCAGGTTTGGTATTAGAAGCATTGAGATATCACATCTCAGGCCATAGGAAGGGTCTCAGGTTTGGTATAAGCATTGAGATATCACATCTCTGCTATCGGAAGGGTCTCAGGATTGGAATGGGAAGGAGTTGGATATCCCATCTCATGTTATAGGAAGAGTCTCAGGTTTGGTATTAGAAGCATTGAGATATCCCATCTCATGCTATAGGAAGGGTCTCAGGTTGGAATGGGAAGGAGTTGGATATCACATCTCAAGCTATAGGAACGGTCTCAGGTTTGGTATAAGCATTGTGATATCACATCTCATGCTATAGGAAGGGTCTCAGGATTGGAATGGGAATGAGTTGGATATCACATCTCATGTTATAGGAAAGATCTCAGGTTTGGTATTAGAAGCATTGCGACATTACATCTCATGTTATAGGAAGGGTCTCAGGATTGGAATGGGAAGAAGTTGGATATCACATCTCATGCTATAGGAAGGGTCTCAGGTTTGGTATAAGCATTGAGATATCACATCTCATGCTATAGGAAGGGTCTCAGGATTGGAATGGGAAGGAGTTGTATATGACATCTCATGCCATAGGAAGGGTCTCAGGTTTGGTATAAGCATTGAGATATCACATCACATGCTATAGGAAGGGTCTCAGGATTGGAATGGGAAGGACTTGGATATCACATCTCATGCTATAGGCAGGGTCTCAGGTTTGGAAAGGGAAGGAGATGGATATCACATTTCATGTTAGAGGTAGGATCTCAGGTTTGGTATTAGAGGCATTGAAATATCACATCTCATGCTATCAGAAGGGTCTCAGGATTGGAATTGGAAGGAGTTGGATATCACATCTCATGCTAAAGGGAGGGTCTCAGGTTTGGAAGGGGAAGGATTTGGAAATCACATCTCATGTTATAGGAAGGATCTCAGGTTTGGTATTAGAAGCATTGAGATATCACATCTCATGCTATCGGAAGTATCTCAGGTTTGGTATTAGAGGCATTGAGATATCACATCTCATGCTATCATAAGGGTCTCAGGATTGGAATGGGAAGGAGTTGGATATCACATCTCATGTTATAGGAAGGATCTCAGGTTTGGTATTAGAAGCATTGAGACATCACATCTCATGCTATAGGAAGGGTCTCAGGATTGGAATGGGAAGGAGTTGTATATGACATCTCAGGCCATAGGAAGGGTCTCAGGTTTGGTATAAGCATTGAGATATCACATCTCTGCTATCGGAAGGGTCTCAGGATTGGAATGGGAAGGAGTTGGATATCCCATCTCATGTTATAGGAAGGGTCTCAGGTTTGGTATTAGAAGCATTGAGATATCACATCTCATGCTATAGGAAGGGTCTCAGGATTGGAATGGGGAGGACTTGGATGTCACATCTCATGCTATAGGGAGGGTCTCAAGTTTGATATTAGAAGCATTGAGATAACAAATCTCATGATATCGGAAGGGTCTCAGGATTGGTATGGGAAGGAATTGGATATCACATCTCATGATAAAGGAAGGGTCTAAGGTTTGGAAGGGGAAGGATTTGGATATCACATCTCATGTTATAGGACGGGTCTCAGGTTTGGTATTAGAAGCATTGAGATATCAAGTCTCATGGTATAGGAAGGGTGTCAGAATTGGAATGGGAAGGAGTTGGATATCACATCTCAAGCTATAGGTAGGGTCTCAGGATTGGAATGGGAAGGAGTTTGATATCACATCTCATGCCATAGTATGAGTCTCAGGTTTGGTAGAAGCATTGGGATATCACATCTCATGCTATCGGAAGGGTATCAGTATTGGATTTGGAAGGAGTTGGATATCCCATCTCATGCTATAGGAAGGGTCTCAGGATGGAATGGGAAGGAATTGGATATCACATTTCATGTTATAGGAAGGGTCTCAGGATTGGAATGGGAAGGACTTGGATATCATATCTCATGCTATAGGAAGGCTCTCAGGTTTGGAAGGGGAAGGAGTTGGATATCACATTTCATGTTAGAGGAAGGATCACAGGTTTGGTATTAGAGGCCTTGAGATATCACATCTCATGCTATAGGAAGGGTCTCAGGATTGGAATGGGAAGGAGTTGGATATCACATCTCAAGCTATAGGAAGGGTCTCAGGTTTGGTATAAGAATTGAGATATCACATCTCATGCTATAGGAAGGGTCTCAGGATTGGAATGGGAAGGAGTTGGATATCACATCTCATGTTATAGGAAAGATCTCAGGTTTGGTATTAGAAGCATTGAGACATCACATCTCATGTTATAGGAAGGGTCTCAGGATTAGAATGGGAAGAAGTTGGATATCACATCTCATGCTATAGGAAGGGTCTCAGGTTTGGAAGGGGAAGGAGTTGGATATCCAATCTCATGTTATAGGACTGGTCTCGGGTTTGGTATTAGAAGCATTGAGATATCACATCGCATGCTATAGGAAGGTTCTCAGGTTTGGAATGGGGAGGAATTGGATATCACATCTCATGTCATAGGAAGGATCTCAGGTTTGGTATTAGAAGCATTGAGATATCACATCTCATGCTATAGGAATGGTCTCAGGATTGGAATGGGAAGGAGTTGGATATTACACTCTTGCTATAGGAAGGGTCTCATGTTTGGAATGGGAAGGAGTTGGATATCACATATGCTATAGGAAGGGTCTCAGGTTTGGACCGGGAAGGAGTTGGATATCACATCTCATGTTATAGGAAGGGTCTCAGGTTTGGTATAAGCATTGAGATATCACATCTCTGCTATCGGAAGTGTCTCAGGATTGGAATGGGAAATAGTTGGATATCCCATCTCATGTTATAGGACGGGTCTCAGGTTTGTTATTAGAATCATTGAGATATCATATTGCATGCTGTAGGAAGGGTCTAAGGATTGGAATGGGAAGGACTTGGATATCACATCTCATGCTATAGGTAGGCTCTCAGGTTTGGAAAGGGAAGGAGTTGGATATCACATTTCATGTTAGAGGAAGGATCTCAGGTTTGGTATTAGAGGCATTGAGATATCACATCTCATGCTATAGGAAGTGTCTCAGGATTCGAATGGGAAGGAGTTGGATATCACATCTCATGCTATAGGAAGGGTCTCAGGTTTGGTATAAGCATTGAGATATCACATCTCATGCTATAGGAAGGGTCTCGGGATTGGAATGGGAAGGAGTTGGATATCACATCTCATGTTATAGGAAGGATCTCAGGTTTGGTATTAGAAGCATTGAGACATCACATCTCATGCTATAGGAAGGGTCTCAGGATTGGAATGGGAAGGAGTTGGATATCACATCTCATGCTATAGGAAGGGTCTCAGGTTTGGTATAAGCATTGAGATATCACATCTCTGCTATCGGAAGGGTCTCAGGATTGGAATGGGAAGGAGTTGGATATCCCATCTCATGTTATAGGAAGAGTCTCAGGTTTGGTATTAGAAGCATTGAGATATCACATCTCATGCTATAGGAAGTGTCTCAGGGTTGGAATGGGAAGGACTTGGGTATCACATCTCATGCTATAGGGAGGGTCTCAAGTTTGATATTAGAAGCATTGAGATATCACATCTCATGCTATAGGAAGGGTCTCAGGATTGGAATGGGAAGGAGTTGGATATCACATCTCATGCTATAGGAAGGGTCTCAGGTTTGGTATAAGCAGTGAGATATCACATCTCATGCTATAGGAAGTGTCTCAGGATTGAAATGGGAAGGAGTTGGATATCACATCTCATGTTATAGGAAGGATCTCAGGTTTGGTATAAGCATTGAGATATCACATCTCTGCTATCGGAAGGGTCTCAGGATTGGAATGGGAAGGAGTTGGATATTCCCATCTCATGTTATAGGAAGGGTCTCAGGTTTGGTATTAGAAGCATTGAGATATCACATCTCATGCTATAGGAAGGGTCTCAGGATTGGAATGGGAAGGACTTGGATATCGCATCTCATGCTATAGGGAGGGTCTCAAGTTTGATATTAGAAGCATTGAGATATCACATCTCATGATATCGGAAGGGTCTCAGGATTGGAATGGGAAGGAGTTGGATATCACATCTCATGATAAAGGAAGGGTCTAAGGTTTGGAAGGGGAAGGATTTGGATATCACATCTCATGTTATAGGACGGTCTCAGGTTTGGTGTTAGAAGCATTGAGATATCAAGTCTCATGGTATAGGAAGGGTCTCAGAATTGGAATGGGAAGGAGTTGGATATCACATCTCAAGCTATAGGAAGGGTCTCAGGATTAGAATGGGAAGGAGTTTGATATCACATCTCATGCCATAGTATGGGTCTCAGGTTTGGTAGAAGCATTGGGATATCACATCTCATGCTATCGGAAGGGTATCAGGATTGGATTTGGAAGGAGTTGGATATCCCATCTCATGCTATTTTATTTATTTATTTATTTATTTATTTGTAACGCGCCGAAGCTCGCAAGCATCAGGGCGCTATAGGAAGGGTCTCAGGTTGGAATGGGAAGGAGTTGGATATCACATCTCATGTTATAGGAAGGGTCTCAGGATTGGAATGGGAAGGACTTGGATATCACATCTCATGCTATAGGAAGGCTCTCAGGTTTGCAAGGGGAAAGAGTTGGATATCACATTTCATGTTAGAGGTAGGATCTCAGGTTTGGTATTAGAGGCATTGAGATATCACATCTCATGCTATCAGAAGAGTCTCAGGATTGGAATGGGAAGGAGTTGGATATCACATCTCATGCTAAAGGGAGGGTCTCAGGTTTGGAAGGGGAAGGAGTTGGATATCACATCTCATGTTATAGGAAGGATCTCAGGTTTGGTATTAGAAGTATTGTGATATCACATCTCATGCTATCGGAAGGATCTCAGGTTTGGTATAGAAGCATTGAGATATCATATCTCATGCTATCAGAAGGGTCTCAGGATTGGAATGGGAAGGAGTTGGATATCACATCTCATGCTAAAGGGAGGGTCTCAGGTTTGGAAGGGGAACGATTTGGATATCACATCTCATGTTATAGGAAGGATCTCAGGTTTGGTATTAGAAGTATTGAGATATCACATCTCATGTTATCGGAAGGATCTCAGGTTTGGTATTAGAAGTATTGAGATATCACATCTCATGCTAAAGGAAGGGTCTCAGGATTGGAATGGGAAGGAGTTGGATATCACATCTCATGCTAAAGGAAGGGTCTCAGGTTTGGCAGAAGCATTGAGATATCACATCTCATGCTATAGGAAGGGTCTCAGGATTGGAATGGGAAGGACTTAGATATCACATATCATGCTATAGGGAGGGTCTCAGTTTTGATATTAGAAGCATTGAGATATCACATCTCATGCTATCGGAAGTGTCTCAGGATTGGAATGGGAAGTAGCTGGATATCACATCTCATGCTAAAGGAAGGGTCTCAGGTTTGGAACGGGAAGGAGTTGGATATCACATCTCATGTAATAGGAAGGGTCTCAGGATTGGAATGGGAAGGAGTTGTATATGACATCTCATGCCGTAGGAAGGGTCTCAGGTTTGGTATAAGCATTGAGATATCACATCTCTGCTATCGGAAGGGTCTCAGGATTGGAATGGGAAGGAGTTGGATATCCCATCTCATGTTATAGGACGGGTCTCAGGTTTGTTATTAGAATCATTGAGATATCATATTGCATGCTATAGGAAGGGTCTAAGGATTAGAATGGGAAGGACTTGGATATCACATCTCATGCTATAGGTAGGCTCTCAGGTTTGGAAAGGGAAGAAGTTGGATATCACATTTCATGTTAGAGGAAGGATCTCAGGTTTGGTATTAGAGGCATTGAATATCACATCTCATGCTATAGGAAGGGTCTCAGGATTGGAATGGGAAGGAGTTGGATATCACATCTCATGCTATAGGAAGGGTCTCAGGATTGGTATAAGCATTGAGATATCACATCTCATGCTTTAGGAAGGGTCTCAGGTTTGGTATAAGCATTGAGATATCACATCTCTGCTTTTGGAAGGGTCTCAGGATTGGAATGGGAAGGAGTTGGATATCCCATCTCATGTTATAGGACGGGTCTCAGGTTTGTTATTAGAATCATTGAGATATCATATTGCATGCTGTAGGAAGGGTCTAAGGATTGGAATGGGAAGGACTTGGATATCACATCTCATGCTATAGGTAGGCTCTCAGGTTTGGAAAGGGAAGGAGTTGGATATCACATTTCATGTTAGAGGAAGGATCTCAGGTTTGGTATTAGAGGCATTGAGATATCACATCTCATGCTATAGGAAGGGTCTCAGGATTGGAATGGGAAGGAATTGGATATCACATCTCATGCTATAGCAAGGGTCTCAGGTTTGGTATACGCATCGAGATATCACATCTCATGCTATAGGAAGGGTCTCGGGATTGGAATGGGAAGGAGTTGGATATCACATCTCATGTTATAGGAAGGATCTCAGGTTTGGTATTAGAAGTATTGTGATATCACATCTCATGCTATCGGAAGGATCTCAGGTTTGGTATAGAAGCATTGAGATATCATATCTCATGCTATCAGAAGGGTCTCAGGATTGGAATGGGAAGGAGTTGGATATCACATCTCATGCTAAAGGGAGGGTCTCAGGTTTGGAAGGGGAACGATTTGGATATCACATCTCATGTTATAGGAAGGATCTCAGGTTTGGTATTAGAAGTATTGAGATATCACATCTCATGTTATCGGAAGGATCTCAGGTTTGGTATTAGAAGTATTGAGATATCACATCTCATGCTAAAGGAAGGGTCTCAGGATTGGAATGGGAAGGAGTTGGATATCACATCTCATGCTAAAGGAAGGGTCTCAGGTTTGGCAGAAGCATTGAGATATCACATCTCATGCTATAGGAAGGGTCTCAGGATTGGAATGGGAAGGACTTAGATATCACATATCATGCTATAGGGAGGGTCTCAGTTTTGATATTAGAAGCATTGAGATATCACATCTCATGCTATCGGAAGTGTCTCAGGATTGGAATGGGAAGTAGCTGGATATCACATCTCATGCTAAAGGAAGGTTCTCAGGTTTGGAACGGGAAGGAGTTGGATATCACATCTCATGTAATAGGAAGGGTCTCAGGATTGGAATGGGAAGGAGTTGTATATGACATCTCATGCCGTAGGAAGGGTCTCAGGTTTGGTATAAGCATTGAGATATCACATCTCTGCTATCGGAAGGGTCTCAGGATTGGAATGGGAAGGAGTTGGATATCCCATCTCATGTTATAGGACGGGTCTCAGGTTTGTTATTAGAATCATTGAGATATCATATTGCATGCTATAGGAAGGGTCTAAGGATTAGAATGGGAAGGACTTGGATATCACATCTCATGCTATAGGTAGGCTCTCAGGTTTGGAAAGGGAAGAAGTTGGATATCACATTTCATGTTAGAGGAAGGATCTCAGGTTTGGTATTAGAGGCATTGAATATCACATCTCATGCTATAGGAAGGGTCTCAGGATTGGAATGGGAAGGAGTTGGATATCACATCTCATGCTATAGGAAGGGTCTCAGGATTGGTATAAGCATTGAGATATCACATCTCATGCTATAGGAAGGGTCTCAGGTTTGGTATAAGCATTGAGATATCACATCTCTGCTTTTGGAAGGGTCTCAGGATTGGAATGGGAAGGAGTTGGATATCCCATCTCATGTTATAGGAAAAGTCTCAGGTTTGGTATTAGAAGCATTGAGATATCACATCTCATGCTATAGGAAGTGTCTCAGGATTGGAATGGGAAGGACTTGGATATCACATCTCATGCTATAGGGAGGGTCTCAAGTTTGATATTAGAAGCATTGAGATATCACATCTCATGCTATAGGAAGGGTCTCAGGATTGGAATGGAAGGAGTTGGATATCACATCTCATGTTATAGGAAGGATCTCAGGTTTGGTATTAGAAGCATTGAGACATCACATCTCATGCTATAGGAAGGGTTTCAGGATTGGAATGGGAAGGAGTTGGATATCACATCTCATGCTATATGAAGGGTCTCAGGTTTGGTATAAGCATTGAGATATCACATCTCATGCTATAGGAAGGGTCTCAGGTTTGGTATAAGCATTGAGATATCACATCTCTGCTTTTGGAAGGGTCTCAGGATTGGAATGGGAAGGAGTTGGATATCCCATCTCATGTTATAGGAAGAGTCTCAGGTTTGGTATTAGAAGCATTGAGATATCACATCTCATGCTATAGGAAGTGTCTCAGGATTGGAATGGGAAGGACTTGGATATCACATCTCATGCTATAGGGAGGGTCTCAAGTTTGATATTAGAAGCATTGAGATATCACATCTCATGCTCTAGGAAGGGTCTCAGGATTGGAATGGAAGGAGTTGGATATCACATCTCATGTTATAGGAAGGATCTCAGGTTTGGTATTAGAAGCATTGAGACATCACATCTCATGCTATAGGAAGGGTCTCAGGATTGGAATGGGAAGGAGTTGGATATCACATCTCATGCTATATGAAGGGTCTCAGGTTTGGTATAAGCATTGAGATATCACATCTCATGCTATAGGAAGGGTCTCAGGATTGGAATGGGAAGGAGTTGTATATGACATCTCATGCCGTAGGAAGGGTCTCAGGTTTGGTATAAGCATTGAGATATCACATCTCTGCTATCGGAAGGGTCTCAGGATTGGAATGGGAAGGAGTTGGATATCCCATCTCATGTTATAGGAAGAGTCTCAGGTTTGGTATTAGAAGCATTGAGATATCACATCTCATGCTATAGGAAGGGTCTCAGGATTGGAATGGGAAGGAGTTGGATATCACATCTCATGCTATAGGAAGGGTCTCAGGTTTGGTATAAGCAGTGAGATATCACATCTCATGCTATAGGAAGTGTCTCAGGATTGGAATGGGAAGAAGTTGGATATCACATCTCATGTTATAGGAAGGATCTCAGGTTTGGTATAAGCATTGAGATATCACATCTCTGTTATCGGAAGTGTCTCAGGATTGGAATGGGAAGGACTTGGATATCACATCTCATGCTATAGGGAGGGTCTCAAGTTTGATATTAGAAGCATTGAGATATCACATCTCATGCTCTAGGAAGGGTCTCAGGATTGGAATGGAAGGAGTTGGATATCACATCTCATGTTATAGGAAGGATCTCAGGTTTGGTATTAGAAGCATTGAGACATCACATCTCATGCTATAGGAAGGGTCTCAGGATTGGAATGGGAAGGAGTTGGATATCACATCTCATGCTATATGAAGGGTCTCAGGTTTGGTATAAGCATTGAGATATCACATCTCATGCTATAGGAAGGGTCTCAGGATTGGAATGGGAAGGAGTTGTATATGACATCTCATGCCGTAGGAAGGGTCTCAGGTTTGGTATAAGCATTGAGATATCACATCTCTGCTATCGGAAGGGTCTCAGGATTGGAATGGGAAGGAGTTGGATATCCCATCTCATGTTATAGGAAGAGTCTCAGGTTTGGTATTAGAAGCATTGAGATATCACATCTCATGCTATAGGAAGTGTCTCAGGATTGGAATGGGAAGGACTTGGATATCACATCTCATGCTATAGGGAGGGTCTCAAGTTTGATATTAGAAGCATTGAGATATCACATCTCATGCTCTAGGAAGGGTCTCAGGATTGGAATGGAAGGAGTTGGATATCACATCTCATGTTATAGGAAGGATCTCAGGTTTGGTATTAGAAGCATTGAGACATCACATCTCATGCTATAGGAAGGGTCTCAGGATTGGAATGGGAAGGAGTTGGATATCACATCTCATGCTATATTAAGGGTCTCAGGTTTGGTATAAGCATTGAGATATCACATCTCATGCTATAGGAAGGGTCTCAGGATTGGAATGGGAAGTAGTTGGATATCACATCTCATGCTATAGGAAGGGTCTCAGGTTTGGTATAAGCAGTGAGATATCACATCTCATGCTATAGGAAGTGTCTCAGGATTGGAATGGGAAGGAGTTGGATATTCCCATCTCATGTTATAGGAAGGGTGTCAGGTTTGGTATTAGAAGCATTGAGATATCACATCTCATGATATCGGAAGGGTCTCAGGATTGGAATGGGAAGGAGTTGGATATCACATCTCATGATAAAGGAGGGTCTAAGGTTTGGAAGGGGAAGGATTTGGATATCACATCTCATGTTATAGGACGGGTCTCAGGTTTGGTATTAGAAGCATTGAGATATCAAGTCTCATGGTATAGGAAGGGTCTCAGAATTGGAATGGGAAGGAGTTGGAAATCACATCTCATGCCATAGTATGGGTCTCAGGTTTGGTAGAAGCATTGGGATATCACATCTCATGCTATCAGAAGGGTATCAGGATTGGATTTGGAAGGAGTTGGATATCCCATCTCATGCTATAGGAAGGGTCTCAGGTTGGAATGGGAAGGAGTTGGATATCACATCTCATGTTATAGGAAGGGTCTCAGGATTGGAATGGGAAGGACTTGGATATCACATCTCATGCTATAGGTAGGCTCTCAGGTTTGGAAGGGGAAAGAGTTGGATATCACATTTCATGTTAGAGGTAGGATCTCAGGTTTGGTATTAGAGGCATTGAGATATCACATCTCATGCTATCAGAAGGGTCTCAGGATTGGAATGGGAAGGAGTTGGATATCACATCTCATGCTAAAGGGAGAGGCTCAGGTTTGGAAGGGGAAGGATTTGGATATCACATCTCATGTTATAGGAAGGATCTCAGGTTTGGTATTAGAAGCATTGAGATATCACATCTCATGCTATCGGAAGGATCTCAGGCTTGGTATTAGAAGCATTGAGATATCACATCTCATGCTATCAGAAGGGTCTTAGGATTGGAATGGGAAGGAGTTGGATATCACATCTCATGCTAAAGGGAGGGTCTCAGGTTTGGAAGGGGAAGAATTTGGATATCACATCTTATGTTATCGGAAGGATCTCAGGTTTGCTATTAGAAGTATTGAGATATCACATCTCATGCTATAGGAAGCGTCTCAGGATTGGAATGGGAAGAAGTTGGATATCACATCTCATGCTATAGGAAGGGTCTCAGGTTTGGCATAAGCATTGAGATATCACATCTCATGCTATAGGAAGGGTCTCAGGATTGGAATGGGAAGGAGTTGGATATCACATCTCAAGCTATAGGAAGGGTCTCAGGTTTGGTATATGCATTGAGATATCACATCTCATGCTATAGGAAGGGTCTCAGGATTGGAATGGGAAGGAGTTGGATATCACATCTCATGTTATAGGAAAGATTTCAGGTTTGGTATTAGAAGCATTGAGACATCACATCCCATGTTATAGGAAGGGTCTCAGGATTGGAATGGGAAGAAGTTGGATATCACATCTCATGCTATAGGAAGGGTCTCAGGTTTGGCATAAGCATTGAGATATCCCATCTCATGCTATAGGAAGGGTCTCAGGTTGGAATGGGAAGGAGTTGGATATCACATCTCATGTTATAGGAAGGGTCTCAGGATTGGAATGGGAAGGACTTGGATATCACATCTCATGCTATGGGTAGGCTCTCAGGTTTGGAAGGGGAAAGAGTTGGATATCACATTTCATGTTAGAGGTAGGATCTCAGGTTTGGTATTAGAGGCATTGAGATATCACATCTCATGCTATCAGAAGGGTCTCAGGATTGGAATGGGAAGGAGTTGGATATCACATCTCATGCTAAAGGGAGAGTCTCAGGTTTGGAAGGGGAAGGATTTGGATATCACATCTCATGTTATAGGAAGGATCTCAGGTTTGGTATTAGAAGCATTGAGATATCACATCTCATGCTATCGGAAGGATCTCAGGTTTGGTATTAGAAGCATTGAGATATCACATCTCATGCTATCAGAAGGGTCTTAGGATTGGAATGGGAAGGAGTTGGATATCACATCTCATGCTAAAGGGAGGGTCTCAGGTTTGGAAGGGGAACGATTTGGATATCACATCTCATGTTATAGGAAGGATCTCAGGTTTGGTATTAGAAGTATTGAGATATCACATCTCATGTTATCGGAAGGATCTCAGGTTTGGTATTAGAAGTATTGAGATATCACATCTCATGCTAAAGGAAGGGTCTCAGGATTGGAATGGGAAGGAGTTGGATATCACATCTCATGCTAAAGGAAGGGTCTCAGTTTTGGCAGAAGCATTGAGATATCACATCTCATGCTATAGGAAGGGTCTCAGGATTGGAATGGGAATGACTTAGATATCACATATCATGCTATAGGGAGGGTCTCAGTTTTGATATTAGAAGCATTGAGATATCACATCTCATGCTATCGGAAGTGTCTCAGGATTGGAATGGGAAGTAGCTGGATATCACATCTCATGCTAAAGGAAGGGTCTCAGGTTTGGAACGGGAAGGAGTTGGATATCACATCTCATGTAATAGGAAGGGTCTCAGGATTGGAATGGGAAGGAGTTGTATATGACATCTCATGCCGTAGGAAGGGTCTCAGGTTTGGTATAAGCATTGAGATATCACATCTCTGCTATCGGAAGGGTCTCAGGATTGGAATGGGAAGGAGTTGGATATCCCATCTCATGTTATAGGACGGGTCTCAGGTTTGTTATTAGAATCATTGAGATATCATATTGCATGCTATAGGAAGGGTCTAAGGATTAGAATGGGAAGGACTTGGATATCACATCTCATGCTATAGGTAGGCTCTCAGGTTTGGAAAGGGAAGAAGTTGGATATCACATTTCATGTTAGAGGAAGGATCTCAGGTTTGGTATTAGAGGCATTGAATATCACATCTCATGCTATAGGAAGGGTCTCAGGATTGGAATGGGAAGGAGTTGGATATCACATCTCATGCTATAGGAAGGGTCTCAGGATTGGTATAAGCATTGAGATATCACATCTCATGCTATAGGAAGGGTCTCAGGTTTGGTATAAGCATTGAGATATCACATCTCTGCTTTTGGAAGGGTCTCAGGATTGGAATGGGAAGGAGTTGGATATCCCATCTCATGTTATAGGAAAAGTCTCAGGTTTGGTATTAGAAGCATTGAGATATCACATCTCATGCTATAGGAAGTGTCTCAGGATTGGAATGGGAAGGACTTGGATATCACATCTCATGCTATAGGGAGGGTCTCAAGTTTGATATTAGAAGCATTGAGATATCACATCTCATGCTATAGGAAGGGTCTCAGGATTGGAATGGAAGGAGTTGGATATCACAAATCATGTTAGAGGAAGGATCTCAGGTTTGGTATTAGAAGCATTGAGACATCACATCTCATGCTATAGGAAGGGTTTCAGGATTGGAATGTGAAGGAGTCTGATATCACATCTCATGCTATATGAAGGGTCTCAGGTTTGGTATAAGCATTGAGATATCACATCTCATGCTATAGGAAGGGTCTCAGGTTTGGTATAAGCATTGAGATATCACATCTCTGCTTTTGGAAGGGTCTCAGGATTGGAATGGGAAGGAGTTGGATATCCCATCTCATGTTATAGGAAGAGTCTCAGGTTTGGTATTAGAAGCATTGAGATATCACATCTCATGCTATAGGAAGTGTCTCAGGATTGGAATGGGAAGGACTTGGATATCACATCTCATGCTATAGGGAGGGTCTCAAGTTTGATATTAGAAGCATTGAGATATCACATCTCATGCTCTAGGAAGGGTCTCAGGATTGGAATGGAAGGAGTTGGATATCACATCTCATGTTATAGGAAGGATCTCAGGTTTGGTATTAGAAGCATTGAGACATCACATCTCATGCTATAGGAAGGGTCTCAGGATTGGAATGGGAAGGAGTTGGATATCACATCTCATGCTATATGAAGGGTCTCAGGTTTGGTATAAGCATTGAGATATCACATCTCATGCTATAGGAAGGGTCTCAGGATTGGAATGGGAAGGAGTTGTATATGACATCTCATGCCGTAGGAAGGGTCTCAGGTTTGGTATAAGCATTGAGATATCACATCTCTGCTATCGGAAGGGTCTCAGGATTGGAATGGGAAGGAGTTGGATATCCCATCTCATGTTATAGGAAGAGTCTCAGGTTTGGTATTAGAAGCATTGAGATATCACATCTCATGCTATAGGAAGGGTCTCAGGATTGGAATGGGAAGGAGTTGGATATCACATCTCATGCTATAGGAAGGGTCTCAGGTTTGGTATAAGCAGTGAGATATCACATCTCATGCTATAGGAAGTGTCTCAGGATTGGAATGGGAAGAAGTTGGATATCACATCTCATGTTATAGGAAGGATCTCAGGTTTGGTATAAGCATTGAGATATCACATCTCTGTTATCGGAAGTGTCTCAGGATTGGAATGGGAAGGACTTGGATATCACATCTCCTGCTATAGGGAGGGTCTCAAGTTTGATATTAGAAGCATTGAGATATCACATCTCATGCTCTAGGAAGGGTCTCAGGATTGGAATGGAAGGAGTTGGATATCACATCTCATGTTATAGGAAGGATCTCAGGTTTGGTATTAGAAGCATTGAGACATCACATCTCATGCTCTAGGAAGGGTCTCAGGATTGGAATGGAAGGAGTTGGATATCACATCTCATGCTATAGGAAGGGTCTCAGGATTGGAATGGGAAGGAGTTGGATATCACATCTCATGCTATAGGAAGGGTCTCAGGATTGGAATGGGAAGGAGTTGTATATGACATCTCATGCCGTAGGAAGGGTCTCAGGTTTGGTATAAGCATTGAGATATCACATCTCTGCTATCGGAAGGGTCTCAGGATTGGAATGGGAAGGAGTTGGATATCCCATCTCATGTTATAGGAAGAGTCTCAGGTTTGGTATTAGAAGCATTGAGATATCACATCTCATGCTATAGGAAGGGTCTCAGGATTGGAATGGGAAGGAGTTGGATATCACATCTCATGCTATAGGAAGGGTCTCAGGTTTGGTATAAGCAGTGAGATATCACATCTCATGCTATAGGAAGTGTCTCAGGATTGGAATGGGAAGAAGTTGGATATCACATCTCATGTTATAGGAAGGATCTCAGGTTTGGTATAAGCATTGAGATATCACATCTCTGTTATCGGAAGGGTCTCAGGATTGGAATGGGAAGGAGTTGGATATTCCCATCTCATGTTATAGGAAGGGTGTCAGGTTTGGTATTAGAAGCATTGAGATATCACATCTCATGATATCGGAAGGGTCTCAGGATTGGAATGGGAAGGAGTTGGATATCACATCTCATGATAAAGGAGGGTCTAAGGTTTGGAAGGGGAAGGATTTGGATATCACATCTCATGTTATAGGACGGGTCTCAGGTTTGGTATTAGAAGCATTGAGATATCAAGTCTCATGGTATAGGAAGGGTCTCAGAATTGGAATGGGAAGGAGTTGGAAATCACATCTCATGCCATAGTATGGGTCTCAGGTTTGGTAGAAGCATTGGGATATCACATCTCATGCTATCAGAAGGGTATCAGGATTGGATTTGGAAGGAGTTGGATATCCCATCTCATGCTATAGGAAGGGTCTCAGGTTGGAATGGGAAGGAGTTGGATATCACATCTCATGTTATAGGAAGGGTCTCAGGATTGGAATGGGAAGGACTTGGATATCACATCTCATGCTATGGGTAGGCTCTCAGGTTTGGAAGGGGAAAGAGTTGGATATCACATTTCATGTTAGAGGTAGGATCTCAGGTTTGGTATTAGAGGCATTGAGATATCACATCTCATGCTATCAGAAGGGTCTCAGGATTGGAATGGGAAGGAGTTGGATATCACATCTCATGCTAAAGGGAGAGTCTCAGGTTTGGAAGGGGAAGGATTTGGATATCACATCTCATGTTATAGGAAGGATCTCAGGTTTGGTATTAGAAGCATTGAGATATCACATCTCATGCTATCGGAAGGATCTCAGGTTTGGTATTAGAAGCATTGAGATATCACATCTCATGCTATCAGAAGGGTCTTAGGATTGGAATGGGAAGGAGTTGGATATCACATCTCATGCTAAAGGGAGGGTCTCAGGTTTGGAAGGGGAAGGATTTGGATATCACATCTTATGTTATCGGAAGGATCTCAGGTTTGGTATTAGAAGTATTGAGATATCACATCTCATGCTATAGGAAGCGTCTCAGGATTGGAATGGGAAGAAGTTGGATATCACATCTCATGCTATAGGAAGGGTCTCAGGTTTGGCATAAGCATTGAGATATCACATCTCATGCTATAGGAAGGGTCTCAGGATTGGAATGGGAAGGAGTTGGATATCACATCTCAAGCTATAGGAAGGGTCTCAGGTTTGGTATATGCATTGAGATATCACATCTCATGCTATAGGAAGGGTCTCAGGATTGGAATGGGAAGGAGTTGGATATCACATCTCATGTTATAGGAAAGATTTCAGGTTTGGTATTAGAAGCATTGAGACATCACATCCCATGTTATAGGAAGGGTCTCAGGATTGGAATGGGAAGAAGTTGGATATCACATCTCATGCTATAGGAAGGGTCTCAGGTTTGGCATAAGCATTGAGATATCACATCTCATGCTATAGGAAGGGTCTCAGGATTGGAATGGGAAGGAGTTGGATATCACATCTCATGCTATATGAAGGGTCTCAGGTTTGGTATAAGCATTGAGATATCACATCTCTGCTATCGGAAGGGTCTCAGGATTGGAATGGGAAGGAGTTGGATATCCCATCTCATGTTATAGGAAGAGTCTCAGGTTTAGTATTAGAAGCATTGAGATATCACATCTCTGTTATCGGAAGGGTCTCAGGATTGGAATGGGAAGGAGTTGGATATTCCCATCTCATGTTATAGGAAGGGTCTCAGGTTTGGTATTAGAAGCATTGAGATATCACATCTCAGGCCATAGGAAGGGTCTCAGGTTTGGTATAAGCATTGAGATATCACATCTCTGCTATCGGAAGGGTCTCAGGATTGGAATGGGAAGGAGTTGGATATCCCATCTCATGTTATAGGAAGAGTCTCAGGTTTGGTATTAGAAGCATTGAGATATCCCATCTCATGCTATAGGGAGGGTCTCAGGTTGGAATGGGAAGGAGTTGGATATCACATCTCAAGCTATAGGAACGGTCTCAGGTTTGGTATAAGCATTGTGATATCACATCTCATGCTATAGGAAGGGTCTCAGGATTGGAATGGGAAGGAGTTGGATATCACATCTCATGTTATAGGAAAGATCTCAGGTTTGGTATTAGAAGCATTGCGACATTACATCTCATGTTATAGGAAGGGTCTCAGGATTGGAATGGGAAGAAGTTGGATATCACATCTCATGCTATAGGAAGGGTCTCAGGATTGGAATGGGAAGGAGTTGTATATGACATCTCATGCCATAGGAAGGGTCTCAGGTTTGGTATAAGCATTGAGATATCACATCACATGCTATAGGAAGGGTCTCAGGATTGGAATGGGAAGGAGTTGGATATCACATCTCATGCAAAAGGGAGGGTCTCAGGTTTGGAAGGGGAAGGATTTGGAAATCACATCTCATGTTATAGGAAGGATCTCAGGTTTGGTATTAGAAGCATTGAGATATCACATATCATGCTATCGGAAGTATCTCAGGTTTGGTATTAGAGGCATTGAGATATCACATCTCATGCTATCATAAGGGTCTCAGGATTGGAATGGAAGGAGTTGGATATCACATCTCATGTTATAGGAAGGATCTCAGGTTTGGTATTAGAAGCATTGAGACATCACATCTCATGCTATAGGAAGGGTCTCAGGATTGGAATGGGAAGGAGTTGGATATCACATCTCATGCTATAGGAAGGGTCTCAGATTTGGTATAAGCATTGAGATATCACATCTCATGCTATAGGAAGGGTCTCAGGATTGGAATGGGAAGGAGTTGTATATGACATCTCAGGCCATAGGAAGGGTCTCAGGTTTGGTATAAGCATTGAGATATCACATCTCTGCTATCGGAAGGCTCTCAGGAATGGAATGGGAAGGAGTTGGATATCCCATCTCATGTTATAGGAAGGGTCTCAGGTTTGGTATTAGAAGCATTGAGACTTCACATCTCATGTTATAGGAAGGGTCTCAGGATTGGAATGGGAAGAAGTTGGATATCACATCTCATGCTATAGGAAGGGTCTCAGGTTTGGTATAAGCATTGAGATATCACATCTCAAGCTATAGGAAGGGTCTCAGGATTGGAATGGGAAGGAGTTGTATATGACATCTCATGCCATAGGAAGGGTCTCAGGTTTGGTATAAGCATTGAGATATCACATCACATGCTATAGGAAGGGTCTCAGGATTGGAATGGGAAGGACTTGGATATCACATCTCATGCTATAGGCAGGGTCTCAGGTTTGGAAAGGGAAGGAGATGGATATCACATTTCATGTTAGAGGTAGGATCTCAGGTTTGGTATTAGAGGCATTGAAATATCACATCTCATGCTATCAGAAGGGTCTCAGGATTGGAATGGGAAGGAGTTGGATATCACATCTCATGCTAAAGGGAGGGTCTCAGGTTTGGAAGTGGAAGGATTTGGAAATCACATCTCATGTTATAGGAAGGATCTCAGGTTTGGTATTAGAAGCATTGAGATACCACATCTCATGCTATTAGAAGTATCTCAGGTTTGGTATTAGAGGCATTGAGATATCACATCTCATGCTATCATAAGGGTCTCAGGATTGGAATGGGAAGGAGTTGGATATCACATCTCATGTTATAGGAAGGATCTCAGGTTTGGTATTAGAAGCATTGAGACATCACATCTCATGCTATAGGAAGGGTCTCAGGATTGGAATGGGAAGGAGTTGTATATGACATCTCAGGCCATAGGAAGGGTCTCAGGTTTGGTATAAGCATTGAGATATCACATCTCTGCTATCGGAAGGGTCTCAGGATTGGTATGGGAAGGAATTGGATATCACATCTCATGATAAAGGAAGGGTCTAAGGTTTGGAAGGGGAAGGATTTGGATATCACATCTCATGTTATAGGACGGGTCTCAGGTTTGGTATTAGAAGCATTGAGATATCAAGTCTCATGGTATAGGAAGGGTGTCAGAATTGGAATGGGAAGGAGTTGGATATCACATCTCAAGCTATAGGTAGGGTCTCAGGATTGGAATGGGAAGGAGTTTGATATCACATCTCATGCCATAGTATGGGTCTCAGGTTTGGTAGAAGCATTGGGATATCACATCTCATGCTATCGGAAGGGTATCAGTATTGGATTTTTAAGGAGTTGGATATCCCATCTCATGCTATAGGAAGGGTCTCAGGATGGAATGGGAAGGAATTGGATATCACATTTCATGTTATAGGAAGGGTCTCAGGATTGGAATGGGAAGGACTTGGATATCATATCTCATGCTATAGGAAGGCTCTCAGGTTTGGAAGGGGAAGGAGTTGGATATCACATTTCATGTTAGAGGAAGGATCTCAGGTTTGGTATTAGAGGCCTTGAGATATCACATCTCATGCTATAGGAAGGGTCTCAGGATTGGAATGGGAAGGAGTTGGATATCACATCTCAAGCTATAGGAAGGGTCTCAGGTTTGGTATAAGCATTGAGATATCACATCTCATGCTATAGGAAGGGTCTCAGGATTGGAATGGGAAGGAGTTGGATATCACATCTCATGTTATAGGAAAGATCTCAGGTTTGGTATTAGAAGCATTGAGACATCACATCTCATGTTATAGGAAGGGTCTCAGGATTAGAATGGGAAGAAGTTGGATATCACATCTCATGCTATAGGAAGGGTCTCAGGTTTGGAAGGGGAAGGAGTTGGATATCCAATCTCATGTTATAGGACTGGTCTCGGGTTTGGTATTAGAAGCATTGAGATATCACATCGCATGCTATAGGAAGGTTCTCAGGTTTGGAATGGGGAGGAATTGGATATCACATCTCATGTCATAGGAAGGATCTCAGGTTTGGTATTAGAAGCATTGAGATATCACATCTCATGCTATAGGAATGGTCTCAGGATTGGAATGGGAAGGAGTTGGATATTACACTCTTGCTATAGGAAGGGTCTCATGTTTGGAATGGGAAGGAGTTGGATATCACATATGCTATAGGAAGGGTCTCAGGTTTGGACCGGGAAGGAGTTGGATATCACATCTCATGTTATAGGAAGGGTCTCAGGTTTGGTATAAGCATTGAGATATCACATCTCTGCTATCGGAAGTGTCTCAGGATTGGAATGGGAAGGAGTTGGATATCCCATCTCATGTTATAGGACGGGTCTCAGGTTTGTTATTAGAATCATTGAGATATCATATTGCATGCTGTAGGAAGGGTCTCAGGATTGGAATGGGAAGGAGTTGGATATCACATCTCATGCTATTGGAAGGGTCTCAGGTTTGGTATAAGCATTGAGATATCACATCTCATGCTATAGGAAGGGTCTCAGGATTGGAATGGGAAGGAGGTGTATATGACATCTCATGCCATAGGAAGGGTCTTAGGTTTGGTATAAGCATTGAGATATCACATCTCATGCTATAGGAAGGGTCTCGGGATTGGAATGGGAAGGAGTAGGATATCACATCTCATGCTATAGGAAGGGTCTCAGGTTTGGTATAAGCATTGAGATATCACATCTCATGCTATAGGAAGGGTCTCGGGATTGGAATGGGAAGGAGTAGGATATCACATCTCATGTTATAGGAAGGATCTCAGGTTTGGTATTAGAAGCATTGAGACATCACATCTCATGCTATAGGAAGGGTCTCAGGATTGGAATGGGAAGGAGTTGGATATCACATCTCATGCTATAGGAAGGGTCTCAGGTTTGGTATAAGCATTGAGATATCACATCTCATGCTATAGGAAGGGTCTCAGGATTGGAATGGGAAGGAGGTGTATATGACATCTCATGCCATAGGAAGGGTCTTAGGTTTGGTATAAGCATTGAGATATCACATCTCTGCTATCGGAAGGGTCTCAGGATTGGAATGGGAAGGAGTTGGATATCCCATCTCATGTTATAGGAAGAGTCTCAGGTTTGGTATTAGAAGCATTGAGATATCACATCTCATGCTATAGGAAGTGTCTCAGGATTGGAATGGGAAGGACTTGGGTATCACATCTCATGCTATAGGGAGGGTCTCAAGTTTGATATTAGAAGCATTGAGATATCACATCTCATGCTATAGGAAGGGTCTCAGGATTGGAATGGGAAGGAGTTGGATATCACATCTCATGCTATAGGAAGGGTCTCAGGTTTGGTATAAGCAGTGAGATATCACATCTCATGCTATAGGAAGTGTCTCAGGATTGAAATGGGAAGGAGTTGGATATCACATCTCATGTTATAGGAAGGATCTCAGGTTTGGTATAAGCTTTGAGATATCACATCTCTGCTATCGGAAGGGTCTCAGGATTGGAATGGGAAGGAGTTGGATATTCCCATCTCATGTTATAGGAAGGGTCTCAGGTTTGGTATTAGAAGCATTGAGATATCACATCTCATGCTATAGGAAGGGTCTCAGGATTGGAATGGGAAGGACTTGGATATCACATCTCATGCTATAGGGAGGGTCTCAAGTTTGATATTAGAAGCATTGAGATATCACATCTCATGATATCGGAAGGGTCTCAGGATTGGAATGGGAAGGAGTTGGATATCACATCTCATGATAAAGGAAGGGTCTAAGGTTTGGAAGGGGAAGGATTTGGATATCACATCTCATGTTATAGGAGGGGTCTCAGGTTTGGTATTAGAAGCATTGAGATATCAAGTCTCATGGTATAGGAAGGGTCTCAGAATTGGAATGGGAAGGAGTTGGATATCACATCTCAAGCTATAGGAAGGGTCTCAGGATTAGAATGGGAAGGAGTTTGATATCACATCTCATGCCATAGTATGGGTCTCAGGTTTGGTAGAAGCATTGGGATATCACATCTCATGCTATCGGAAGGGTATCAGGATTGGATTTGGAAGGAGTTGGATATCCCATCTCATGCTATAGGAAGGGTCTCTGGTTGGAATGGGAAGGAGTTGGATATCACATCTCATGTTATAGGAAGGGTCTCAGGATTGGAATGGGAAGGACTTGGATATCACATCTCATGCTATAGGAAGGCTCTCAGGTTTGCAAGGGGAAAGAGTTGGATATCACATTTCATGTTAGAGGTAGGATCTCAGGTTTGGTATTAGAGGCATTGAGATATCACATCTCATGCTATCAGAAGAGTCTCAGGATTGGAATGGGAAGGAGTTGGATATCACATCTCATGCTAAAGGGAGGGTCTCAGGTTTGGAAGGGGAAGGAGTTGGATATCACATCTCATGTTATAGGAAGGATCTCAGGTTTGGTATTAGAAGTATTGTGATATCACATCTCATGCTATCGGAAGGATCTCAGGTTTGGTATAGAAGCATTGAGATATCATATCTCATGCTATCAGAAGGGTCTCAGGATTGGAATGGGAAGGAGTTGGATATCACATCTCATGCTAAAGGGAGGGTCTCAGGTTTGGAAGGGGAAGGATTTGGATATCACATCTCATGTTATAGGAAGGATCTCAGGTTTGGTATTAGAAGTATTGAGATATCACATCTCATGTTATCGGAAGGATCTCAGGTTTGGTATTAGAAGTATTGAGATAGCACATCTCATGCTAAAGGAAGGGTCTCAGGATTGGAATGGGAAGGAGTTGGATATCACATCTCATGCTAAAGGAAGGGTCTCAGGTTTGGCAGAAGCATTGAGATATCACATCTCATGCTATAGGAAGGGTCTCAGGATTGGAATGGGAAGGACTTAGATATCACATATCATGCTATAGGGAGGGTCTCAGTTTTGATATTAGAAGTATTGAGAATTCACATCTCATGCTATCGGAAGTGTCTCAGGATTGGAATGGGAAGGAGTTGGATATCCCATCTCATGTTATAGGACCGGTCTCAGGTTTTTTATTAGAATCATTGAGATATCATATTGCATGCTGTAGGAAGGGTCTAAGGATTGGAATGGGAAGGACTTGGATATCACATCTCATGCTATAGATAGGCTCTCAGGTTTGGAAAGTGAAGGAGTTGGATATCACATTTCATGTTAGAGGAAGGATCTCAGGTTTGGTATTAGAGGCATTGAGATATCACATCTCAGGCTATAGGAAGGGTCTCAGGATTGGAATGGGAAGGAGTTGGATATCACATCTCATGCTATTGGAAGGGTCTCAGGTTTGGTATAAGCATTGAGATATCACATCTCATGCTATAGGAAGGGTCTCAGGATTGGAATGGGAAGGAGGTGTATATGACATCTCATGCCATAGGAAGGGTCTTAGGTTTGGTATAAGCATTGAGATATCACATCTCATGCTATAGGAAGGGTCTCGGGATTGGAATGGGAAGGAGTAGGATATCACATCTCATGCTATAGGAAGGGTCTCAGGTTTGGTATAAGCATTGAGATATCACATCTCATGCTATAGGAAGGGTCTCGGGATTGGAATGGGAAGGAGTAGGATATCACATCTCATGTTATAGGAAGGATCTCAGGTTTGGTATTAGAAGCATTGAGACATCACATCTCATGCTATAGGAAGGGTCTCAGGATTGGAATGGGAAGGAGTTGGATATCACATCTCATGCTATAGGAAGGGTCTCAGGTTTGGTATAAGCATTGAGATATCACATCTCATGCTATAGGAAGGGTCTCAGGATTGGAATGGGAAGGAGGTGTATATGACATCTCATGCCATAGGAAGGGTCTTAGGTTTGGTATAAGCATTGAGATATCACATCTCTGCTATCGGAAGGGTCTCAGGATTGGAATGGGAAGGAGTTGGATATCCCATCTCATGTTATAGGAAGAGTCTCAGGTTTGGTATTAGAAGCATTGAGATATCACATCTCATGCTATAGGAAGTGTCTCAGGATTGGAATGGGAAGGACTTGGGTATCACATCTCATGCTATAGGGAGGGTCTCAAGTTTGATATTAGAAGCATTGAGATATCACATCTCATGCTATAGGAAGGGTCTCAGGATTGGAATGGGAAGGAGTTGGATATCACATCTCATGCTATAGGAAGGGTCTCAGGTTTGGTATAAGCAGTGAGATATCACATCTCATGCTATCGGAAGTGTCTCAGGATTGAAATGGGAAGGAGTTGGATATCACATCTCATGTTATAGGAAGGATCTCAGGTTTGGTATAAGCTTTGAGATATCACATCTCTGCTATCGGAAGGGTCTCAGGATTGGAATGGGAAGGAGTTGGATATTCCCATCTCATGTTATAGGAAGGGTCTCAGGTTTGGTATTAGAAGCATTGAGATATCACATCTCATGCTATAGGAAGGGTCTCAGGATTGGAATGGGAAGGACTTGGATATCACATCTCATGCTATAGGGAGGGTCTCAAGTTTGATATTAGAAGCATTGAGATATCACATCTCATGATATCGGAAGGGTCTCAGGATTGGAATGGGAAGGAGTTGGATATCACATCTCATGATAAAGGAAGGGTCTAAGGTTTGGAAGGGGAAGGATTTGGATATCACATCTCATGTTATAGGAGGGGTCTCAGGTTTGGTATTAGAAGCATTGAGATATCAAGTCTCATGGTATAGGAAGGGTCTCAGAATTGGAATGGGAAGGAGTTGGATATCACATCTCAAGCTATAGGAAGGGTCTCAGGATTAGAATGGGAAGGAGTTTGATATCACATCTCATGCCATAGTATGGGTCTCAGGTTTGGTAGAAGCATTGGGATATCACATCTCATGCTATCGGAAGGGTATCAGGATTGGATTTGGAAGGAGTTGGATATCCCATCTCATGCTATAGGAAGGGTCTCTGGTTGGAATGGGAAGGAGTTGGATATCACATCTCATGTTATAGGAAGGGTCTCAGGATTGGAATGGGAAGGACTTGGATATCACATCTCATGCTATAGGAAGGCTCTCAGGTTTGCAAGGGGAAAGAGTTGGATATCACATTTCATGTTAGAGGTAGGATCTCAGGTTTGGTATTAGAGGCATTGAGATATCACATCTCATGCTATCAGAAGAGTCTCAGGATTGGAATGGGAAGGAGTTGGATATCACATCTCATGCTAAAGGGAGGGTCTCAGGTTTGGAAGGGGAAGGAGTTGGATATCACATCTCATGTTATAGGAAGGATCTCAGGTTTGGTATTAGAAGTATTGTGATATCACATCTCATGCTATCGGAAGGATCTCAGGTTTGGTATAGAAGCATTGAGATATCATATCTCATGCTATCAGAAGGGTCTCAGGATTGGAATGGGAAGGAGTTGGATATCACATCTCATGCTAAAGGGAGGGTCTCAGGTTTGGAAGGGGAAGGATTTGGATATCACATCTCATGTTATAGGAAGGATCTCAGGTTTGGTATTAGAAGTATTGAGATATCACATCTCATGTTATCGGAAGGATCTCAGGTTTGGTATTAGAAGTATTGAGATAGCACATCTCATGCTAAAGGAAGGGTCTCAGGATTGGAATGGGAAGGAGTTGGATATCACATCTCATGCTAAAGGAAGGGTCTCAGGTTTGGCAGAAGCATTGAGATATCACATCTCATGCTATAGGAAGGGTCTCAGGATTGGAATGGGAAGGACTTAGATATCACATATCATGCTATAGGGAGGGTCTCAGTTTTGATATTAGAAGTATTGAGAATTCACATCTCATGCTATCGGAAGTGTCTCAGGATTGGAATGGGAAGGAGTTGGATATCCCATCTCATGTTATAGGACCGGTCTCAGGTTTTTTATTAGAATCATTGAGATATCATATTGCATGCTGTAGGAAGGGTCTAAGGATTGGAATGGGAAGGACTTGGATATCAAATCTCATGCTATAGATAGGCTCTCAGGTTTGGAAAGTGAAGGAGTTGGATATCACATTTCATGTTAGAGGAAGGATCTCAGGTTTGGTATTAGAGGCATTGAGATATCACATCTCAGGCTATAGGAAGGGTCTCAGGATTGGAATGGGAAGGAGTTGGATATCACATCTCATGCTATAGGAAGGGTCTCAGGTTTGGTATAAGCATTGAGATATCACATCTCATGCTATAGGAAGGGTCTCAGGATTGGAATGGAAGGAGTTGGATATCACATCTCATGTTATAGGAAGGATCTCAGGTTTGGTATTAGAAGCATTGAGACATCACATCTCATGCTATAGGAAGGGTCTCAGGATTGGAATGGGAAGGAGTTGGATATCACATCTCATGCTATTGGAAGGGTCTCAGGTTTGGAAGGGGAAGGAGTTGGATATCACATCTCATGATAAAGGAAGGGTCTACGGTTTGGAAGGGGAAGGATTTGGATATCACATCTCATGTTATAGGACGGGTCTCAGGTTTGGTATTAGAAGCATTGAGATATCAAGTCTCATGGTATAGGAAGGGTGTCAGAATTGGAATGGGAAGGAGTTGGATATCACATCTCAAGCTATAGGTAGGGTCTCAGGATTGGAATGGGAAGGAGTTTGATATCACATCTCATGCCATAGTATGGGTCTCAGGTTTGGTAGAAGCATTGGGATATCACATCTCATGCTATCGGAAGGGTATCAGTATTGGATTTGGAAGGAGTTGGATATCCCATCTCATGCTATAGGAAGGGTCTCAGGATGGAATGGGAAGGAATTGGATATCACATTTCATGTTATAGGAAGGGTCTCAGGATTGGAATGGGAAGGACTTGGATATCATATCTCATGCTATAGGAAGGCTCTCAGGTTTGGAAGGGGAAGGAGTTGGATATCACATTTCATGTTAGAGGAAGGATCTCAGGTTTGGTATTAGAGGCCTTGAGATATCACATCTCATGCTATAGGAAGGGTCTCAGGATTGGAATGGGAAGGAGTTGGATATCACATCTCAAGCTATACGAAGGGTCTCAGGTTTGGTATAAGCATTGAGATATCACATCTCATGCTATAGGAAGGGTCTCAGGATTGGAATGGGAAGGAGTTGGATATCACATCTCATGTTATAGGAAAGATCTCAGGTTTGGTATTAGAAGCATTGAGACATCACATCTCATGTTATAGGAAGGGTCTCAGGATTAGAATGGGAAGAAGTTGGATATCACATCTCATGCTATAGGAAGGGTCTCAGGTTTGGAAGGGGAAGGAGTTGGATATCCAATCTCATGTTATAGGACTGGTCTCGGGTTTGGTATTAGAAGCATTGAGATATCACTACGCATGCTATAGGAAGGTTCTCAGGTTTGGAATGGGGAGGAATTGGATATCACATCTCATGTCATAGGAAGGATCTCAGGTTTGGTATTAGAAGCATTGAGATATCACATCTCATGCTATAGGAATGGTCTCAGGATTGGAATGGGAAGGAGTTGGATATTACACTCTTGCTATAGGAAGGGTCTCATGTTTGGAATGGGAAGGAGTTGGATATCACATATGCTATAGGAAGGGTCTCAGGTTTGGACCGGGAAGGAGTTGGATATCACATCTCATGTTATAGGAAGGGTCTCAGGTTTGGTATAAGCATTGAGATATCACATCTCTGCTATCGGAAGTGTCTCAGGATTGGAATGGGAAGGAGTTGGATATCCCATCTCATGTTATAGGACGGGTCTCAGGTTTGTTATTAGAATCATTGAGATATCATATTGCATGCTGTAGGAAGGGTCTAAGGATTGGAATGGGAAGGACTTGGATATCACATCTCATGCTATAGGTAGGCTCTCAGGTTTGGAAAGGGAAGGAGTTGGATATCACATTTCATGTTAGAGGAAGGATCTCAGGTTTGGTATTAGAGGCATTGAGATATCACATCTCATGCTATAGGAAGGGTCTCAGGATTGGAATGGGAAGGAGTTGGATATCACATCTCATGCTATAGGAAGGGTCTCAGGTTTGGTATAAGCATTGAGATATCACATCTCATGCTATAGGAAGGGTCTCGGGATTGGAATGGGAAGGAGTTGGATATCACATCTCATGTTATAGGAAGGATCTCAGGTTTGGTATTAGAAGCGTTGAGACATCACATCTCATGCTATAGGAAGGGTCTCAGGATTGGAATGGGAAGGAGTTGGATATCACATCTCATGCTATAGGAAGGGTCTCAGGTTTGGTATAAGCAGTGAGATATCACATCTGATGCTATAGGAAGTGTCTCAGGATTGAAATGGGAAGGAGTTGGATATCACATCTCATGTTATAGGAAGGATCTCAGGTTTGGTATAAGCATTGAGGTATCACATCTCTGCTATCGGAAGGGTCTCAGGATTGGAATGGGAAGGAGTTGGATATTCCCATCTCATGTTATAGGAAGGGTCTCAGGTTTGGTATTAGAAGCATTGAGATATCACATCTCATGCTATAGGAAGGGTCTCAGGATTGGAATGGGAAGGACTTGGATATCACATCTCATGCTATAGGGAGGGTCTCAAGTTTGATATTAGAAGCATTGAGATATCACATCTCATGCTATAGGAAGGGTCTCAGGATTGGAATGGGAAGGAGTTGGATATCACATCTCATGCTATAGGAAGGGTCTCAGGTTTGGTATAAGCAGTGAGATATCACATCTGATGCTATAGGAAGTGTCTCAGGATTGAAATGGGAAGGAGTTGGATATCACATCTCATGTTATAGGAAGGATCTCAGGTTTGGTATAAGCATTGAGGTATCACATCTCTGCTATCGGAAGGGTCTCAGGATTGGAATGGGAAGGAGTTGGATATTCCCATCTCATGTTATAGGAAGGGTCTCAGGTTTGGTATTAGAAGCATTGAGATATCACATCTCATGCTATAGGAAGGGTCTCAGGATTGGAATGGGAAGGACTTGGATATCACATCTCATGCTATAGGGAGGGTCTCAAGTTTGATATTAGAAGCATTGAGATATCACATCTCATGATATCGGAAGGGTCTCAGGATTGGAATGGGAAGGAGTTGGATATCACATCTCATGATAAAGGAAGGGTCTAAGGTTTGGAAGGGGAAGGATTTGGATATCACATGTCATGTTATAGGACGGGTCTCAGGTTTGGTATTAGAAGCATTGAGATATCAAGTCTCATGGTATAGGAAGGGTCTCAGAATTGGAATGGGAAGGAGTTGGATATCACATCTCAAGCTATAGGAAGGGTCTCAGGATTAGAATGGGAAGGAGTTTGATATCACATCTCATGCCATAGTATGGGTCTCAGGTTTGGTAGAAGCATTAGGATATCACATCTCATGCTATCGGAAGGGTATCAGGATTGGATTTGGAAGGAGTTGGATATCCCATCTCATGCTATAGGAAGGGTCTCAGGATTGGAATGGGAAGGACTTGGATATCACATCTCATGCTATAGGAAGGCTCTCAGGTTTGCAAGGGGAAAGAGTTGGATATCACATTTCATGTTAGAGGTAGGATCTCAGGTTTGGTATTAGAGGCATTGAGATATCACATCTCATGCTATCAGAAGAGTCTCAGGATTGGAATGGGAAGGAGTTGGATATCACATCTCATGCTAAAGGGAGGGTCTCAGGTTTGGAAGGGGAAGGAGTTGGATATCACATCTCATGTTATAGGAAGGATCTCAGGTTTGGTATTAGAAGTATTGTGATATCACATCTCATGCTATCGGAAGGATCTCAGGTTTGGTATAGAAGCATTGAGATATCATATCTCATGCTATCAGAAGGGTCTCAGGATTGGAATGGGAAGGAGTTGGATATCACATCTCATGCTAAAGGGAGGGTCTCAGGTTTGGAAGGGGAAGGATTTGGATATCACATCTCATGTTATAGGAAGGATCTCAGGTTTGGTATTAGAAGTATTGAGATATCACATCTCATGTTATCGGAAGGATCTCAGGTTTGGTATTAGAAGTATTGAGATATCACATCTCATGCTAAAGGAAGGGTCTCAGGATTGGAATGGGAAGGAGTTGGATATCACATCTCATGCTAAAGGAAGGGTCTCAGGTTTGGCAGAAGCATTGAGATATCACATCTCATGCTATAGGAAGGGTCTCAGGATTGGAATGGGAAGGACTTAGATATCACATATCATGCTATAGGGAGGGTCTCAGTTTTGATATTAGAAGCATTGAGATATCACATCTCATGCTATCGGAAGTGTCTCAGGATTGGAATGGGAAGGAGCTGGATATCACATCTCATGCTAAAGGAAGGGTCTCAGGTTTGGAACGGGAAGGAGTTGGATATCACATCTCATGTTATAGGAAGGGTCTCAGGTTTGGTATAAACATTGAGATATCACATCTCTGCTATCGGAAGTGTCTCAGGATTGGAATGGGAAGGAGTTGGATATCCCATCTCATGTTATAGGACCGGTCTCAGGTTTTTTATTAGAATCATTGAGATATCATATTGCATGCTGTAGGAAGGGTATAAGGATTGGAATGGGAAGGACTTGGATATCACATCTCATGCTATAGATAGGCTCTCAGGTTTGGAAAGTGAAGGAGTTGGATATCACATTTCATGTTAGAGGAAGGATCTCAGGTTTGGTATTAGAGGCATTGAGATATCACATCTCAGGCTATAGGAAGGGTCTCAGGATTGGAATGGGAAGGAGTTGGATATCACATCTCATGCTATAGGAAGGGTCTCAGGTTTGGTATAAGCATTGAGATATCACATCTCATGCTATAGGAAGGGTCTCAGGATTGGAATGGAAGGAGTTGGATATCACATCTCATGTTATAGGAAGGATCTCAGGTTTGGTATTAGAAGCATTGAGACATCACATCTCATGCATCTCAGGAAGGGTCTCAGGATTGGAATGGGAAGGAGTTGGATATCACATATCATGCTATAGGAAGGGTCTCAGGATTGGAATGGGAAGTAGTTGTTTATGACATCTCATGCCGTAGGAAGGGTCTCAGGTTTGGTATAAACATTGAGATATCACATCTCTGCTATCGAAAGGGTCTCAGGATTGGAATGGGAAGGAGTTGGATATCCCATCTCATGTTATAGGAAGAGTCTCAGGTTTGGTATTAGAAGCATTGAGATATCACATCTCATGCTATAGGAAGTGTCTCAGGATTGGAATGGGAAGGACTTGGGTATCACATCTCATGCTATCGGAAGGGTATCAGGATTGGATTTGGAAGGAGTTTGATATCCCATCTCATGCTATAGGAAGGGTCTCAGGTTGGAATGGGAAGGAGTTGGATATCACATCTCATGTTATAGGAAGGGTCTCAGGATTGAAATGGGAAGGACTTGGATATCACATCTCATGCTATAGGAAGGCTCTCAGGTTTGCAAGGGGAAAGAGTTGGATATCACATTTCATGTTAGAGGTAGGATCTCAGATTTGGTATTAGAGGCATTGAGATATCACATCTCATGCTATCAGAAGAGTCTCAGGATTGGAATGGGAAGGAGTTGGATATCACATCTCATGCTAAAGGGAGGGTCTCAGGTTTGGAAGGGGGAGGATTTGGATATCACATCTCATGTTATAGGAAGGATCTCAGGTTTGGTATTAGAAGTATTGAGATATCACATCTCATGCTATCGGAAGGATCTCAGGTTTGGTATAGAAGCATTGAGATATCATATCTCAAGCTATCAGAAGGGTCTCAGGATTGGAATGGGAAGGAGTTGGATATCACATCTCATGCTAAAGGGAGGGTCTGAGGTTTGGAAGGGGAAGGATTTGGATATCACATCTCATGTTATAGGATGGATCTCAGGTTTGGTATTAGAAGTATTGAGATATCACATCTCATGTTATCGGAAGGATCTCAGGTTTGGTATTAGAAGTATTGAGATATCACATCTCATGCTATAGGAAGGGTCTCAGGATTGGAATGGGAAGGAGTTGGATATCACATCTCATACTAAAGGAAGGGTCTCAGGTTTGGTAGAAGCATTGAGATATCACATCTCATGCTATAGGAAGGGTCTCAGGATTGGAATGGGAAGGAGCTGGATATCACATCTCATGCTAAAGGAAGGGTCTCAGGTTTGGAACGGGAAGGAGTTGGATATCACATCTCATGTTATAGGAAGGGTCTCAGGTTTGGTATAAACATTGAGATATCACATCTCTGCTATCGGAAGTGTCTCAGGATTGGAATGGGAAGGAGTTGGATATCCCATCTCATGTTATAGGACGGGTCTCAGGTTTTTTATTAGAATCATTGAGATATCATATTGCATGCTGTAGGAAGGGTCTAAGGATTGGAATGGGAAGGACTTGGATATCACATCTCATGCTATAGATAGGCTCTCAGGTTTGGAAAGTGAAGGAGTTGGATATCACATTTCATGTTAGAGGAAGGATCTCAGGTTTGGTATTAGAGGCATTGAGATATCACATCTCAGGCTATAGGAAGGGTCTCAGGATTGGAATGGGAAGGAGTTGGATATCACATCTCATGCTATAGGAAGGGTCTCAGGTTTGGTATAAGCATTGAGATATCACATCTCATGCTATAGGAAGGGTCTCAGGATTGGAATGGAAGGAGTTGGATATCACATCTCATGTTATAGGAAGGATCTCAGGTTTGGTATTAGAAGCATTGAGACATCACATCTCATGCTATAGGAAGGGTCTCAGGATTGGAATGGGAAGGAGTTGGATATCACATCTCATGCTATAGGAAGGGGCTCAGGATTGGAATGGGAAGGAGTTGTATATGACATCTCATGCCGTAGGAAGGGTCTCAGGTTTGGTATAAACATTGAGATATCACATCTCTGCTATCGAAAGGGTCTCAGGAATGGAATGGGAAGGAGTTGGATATCCCATCTCATGTTATAGGAAGAGTCTCAGGTTTGGTATTAGAAGCATTGAGATATCACATCTCATGCTATAGGAAGTGTCTCAGGATTGGAATGGGAAGGACTTGGGTATCACATCTCATGCTATAGGGAGGGTCTCAAGTTTGATATTAGAAGCATTGAGATATCACATCTCATGCTATAGGAAGGGTCTCAGGATTGGAATGGGAAGGAGTTGGATATCACATCTAATGCTGTAGGAAGGGTCTCAGGTTTGGTATAAGCAGTGAGATATCACATCTCATGCTATAGGAAGTGTCTCAGGATTGGAATGGGAAGGAGTTGGATATCACATCTCATGTTATAGGAAGGATCTCAGGTTTGGTATAAGCATTGAGATATCACATCTCTGCTATCGGAAGGGTCTCAGGATTGGAATGGGAAGGAGTTGGATATCACATCTCATGCTAAAGGGAGGGTCTCAGGTTTGGAAGGGGAAGGAGTTGGATATCACATCTCATGTTATAGGAAGGATCTCAGGTTTGGTATTAGAAGTATTGAGATATCACATCTCATGCTATCGGAAGGATCTCAGGTTTGGTATAGAAGCATTGAGATATCATATCTCAAGCTATCAGAAGGGTCTCAGGATTGGAATGGGAAGGAGTTGGATATCACATCTCATGCTAAAGGGAGGGTCTCAGGTTTGGAAGGGGAAGGATTTGGATATCACATCTCATGTTATAGGATGGATCTCAGATTTGGTATTAGAAGTATTAAGATATCACATCTCATGTTATCGGAAGGATCTCAGGTTTGGTATTAGAAGTATTGAGATATCACATCTCATGCTATAGGAAGGGTCTCAGGATTGGAATGGGAAGGAGTTGGATATCACATCTCATGCTAAAGGAAGGGTCTCAGGTTTGGTAGAAGCATTGAGATATCACATCTCATGCTATAGGAGGGGTCTCAGGATTGGAATGGGAAGGCCTTAGATATCACATATCATGCTATAGGGAGGGTCTCATTTTTGATATTAGAAGCATTGAGATATCACATCTCATGCTATCGGAAGTGTCTCAGGATTGGAATGGGAAGGAGCTGGATATCACATCTCATGCTAAAGGAAGGGTCTCAGGTTTGGAACGGGAAGGAGTTGGATATCACATCTCATGTTATAGGAAGGGTCTCAGGTTTGGTATAAACATTGAGATATCACATCTCTGCTATCGGAAGTGTCTCAGGATTGGAATGGGAAGGAGTTGGATATCCCATCTCATGTTATAGGACGGGTCTCAGGTTTTTTATTAGAATCATTGAGATATCATATTGCATGCTGTAGGAAGGGTCTAAGGATTGGAATGGGAAGGACTTGGATATCACATCTCATGCTATAGATAGGCTCTCAGGTTTGGAAAGTGAAGGAGTTGGATATCACATTTCATGTTAGAGGAAGGATCTCAGGTTTGGTATTAGAGGCATTGAGATATCACATCTCAGGCTATAGGAAGGGTCTCAGGATTGGAATGGGAAGGAGTTGGATATCACATCTCATGCTATAGGAAGGGTCTCAGGTTTGGTATAAGCATTGAGATATCACATCTCATGCTATAGGAAGGGTCTCAGGATTGGAATGGAAGGAGTTGGATATCACATCTCATGTTATAGGAAGGATCTCAGGTTTGGTATTAGAAGCATTGAGACATCACATCTCATGCTATAGGAAGGGTCTCAGGATTGGAATGGGAAGGAGTTGGATATCACATCTCATGCTATAGGAAGGGTCTCAGGATTGGAATGGGAAGGAGTTGTATATGACATCTCATGCCGTAGGAAGGGTCTCAGGTTTGGTATAAACATTGAGATATCACATCTCTGCTATCGAAAGGGTCTCAGGATTGGAATGGGAAGGAGTTGGATATCCCATCTCATGTTATAGGAAGAGTCTCAGGTTTGGTATTAGAAGCATAGAGATATCACATCTCATGCTATAGGAAGTGTCTCAGGATTGGAATGAGAAGGACTTGGGTATCACATCTCATGCTATAGGGAGGGTCTCAAGTTTGATATTAGAAGCATTGAGATATCACATCTCATGCTATAGGAAGGGTCTCAGGATTGGAATGGGAAGGAGTTGGATATCACATCTAATGCTATAGGAAGGGTCTCAGGTTTGGTATAAGCAGTGAGATATCACATCTCATGCTATAGGAAGTGTCTCAGGATTGGAATGGGAAGGAGTTGGATATCACATCTCATGTTATAGGAAGGATCTCAGGTTTGGTATAAGCATTGAGATATCACATCTCTGCTATCGGAAGGGTCTCAGGATTGGAATGGGAAGGAGTTGGATATCACATCTCAAGCTAAAGGGAGGGTCTCAGGTTTGGAAGGGGAAGGAGTTGGATATCACATCTCATGTTATAGGAAGGATCTCAGGTTTGGTATTAGAAGTATTGAGATATCACATCTCATGCTATCGGAAGGATCTCAGGTTTGGTATAGAAGCATTGAGATATTATATCTCATGCTATCAGAAGGGTCTCAGGATTGGAATGGGAAGGAGTTGGATATCACATCTCATGCTAAAGGGAGGGTCTCAGGTTTGGAAGGGGAAGGATTTGGATATCACATCTCATGTTATAGGAAGGATCTCAGGTTTGGTATTAGAAGTATTGAGATATCACATCTCATGCTATAGGAAGGGTCTCAGGATTGGAATGGGAAGGAGTTGGATATCACATCTCAAGCTATAGGAAGGGTCTCAGGTTTGGTATAAGCATTGGGATATCACATCTCATGCTATAGGAAGGAACTCAGGATTGGAATGGGAAGGAGTTGGATATCACATCTCATGTTATAGGAAAGATCTCAGGTTTGGTATTAGAAGCATTGAGACATCACATCTCATGCTATAGGAAGGGTCTCAGGATTGGAATGGGAAGGAGTTGGATATCACATCTCATGCTATAGGAAGGGTCTCAGGATTGGAATGGGAAGGAGTTGTTTATGACATCTCATGCCGTAGGAAGGGTCTCAGGTTTGGTATTAGAAGTATTGTGATATCACATCTCATGCTATCGGAAGGATCTCAGGTTTGGTATAGAAGCATTGAGATATCATATCTCATGCTATCAGAAGGGTCTCAGGATTGGAATGGGAAGGAGTTGGATATCACATCTCATGCTAAAGGGAGGGTCTCAGGTTTGGAAGGGGAAGGATTTGGATATCACATCTCATGTTATAGGAAGGATCTCAGGTTTGGTATTAGAAATATTGAGATATCACATCTCATGTTATCGGAAGGATCTCAGGTTTGGTATTAGAAGTATTGAGATATCACATCTCATGCTAAAGGAAGGGTCTCAGGATTGGAATGGGAAGGAGTTGGATATCACATCTCATGCTAAAGGAAGGGTCTCAGGTTTGGCAGAAGCATTGAGATATCACATCTCATGCTATAGGAAGGGTCTCAGGATTGGAATGGGAAGGACTTAGATATCACATATCATGCTATAGGGAGGGTCTCAGTTTTGATATTAGAAGCATTGAGATATCACATCTCATGCTATCGGAAGTGTCTCAGGATTGGAATGGGAAGGAGCTGGATATCACATCTCATGCTAAAGGAAGGGTCTCAGGTTTGGAACGGGAAGGAGTTGGATATCACATCTCATGTTATAGGAAGGGTCTCAGGTTTGGTATAAACATTGAGATATCACATCTCTGCTATCGGAAGTGTCTCAGGATTGGAATGGGAAGGAGTTGGATATCCCATCTCATGTTATAGGACCGGTCTCAGGTTTTTTATTAGAATCATTGAGATATCATATTGCATGCTGTAGGAAGGGTCTAAGGATTGGAATGGGAAGGACTTGGATATCACATCTCATGCTATAGATAGGCTCTCAGGTTTGGAAAGTGAAGGAGTTGGATATCACATTTCATGTTAGAGGAAGGATCTCAGGTTTGGTATTAGAGGCATTGAGATATCACATCTCAGGCTATAGGAAGGGTCTCAGGATTGGAATGGGAAGGAGTTGGATATCACATCTCATGCTATAGGAAGGGTCTCAGGTTTGGTATAAGCATTGAGATATCACATCTCATGCTATAGGAAGGGTCTCAGGATTGGAATGGAAGGAGTTGGATATCACATCTCATGTTATAGGAAGGATCTCAGGTTTGGTATTAGAAGCATTGAGACATCACATCTCATGCATCTCAGGAAGGGTCTCAGGATTGGAATGGGAAGGAGTTGGATATCACATATCATGCTATATGAAGGGTCTCAGGATTGGAATGGGAAGTAGTTGTTTATGACATCTCATGCCGTAGGAAGGGTCTCAGGTTTGGTATAAACATTGAGATATCACATCTCTGCTATCGAAAGGGTCTCAGGATTGGAATGGGAAGGAGTTGGATATCCCATCTCATGTTATAGGAAGAGTCTCAGGTTTGGTATTAGAAGCATTGAGATATCACATCTCATGCTATAGGAAGTGTCTCAGGATTGGAATGGGAAGGACTTGGGTATCACATCTCATGCTATAGGGAGGGTCTCAAGTTTGATATTAGAAGCATTGAGATATCACATCTCATGCTATAGGAAGGGTCTCAGGTTTGGAAGGGGAAGGATTTGGATATCACATCTCATGTTATAGGAAGGATCTCAGGTTTGGTATTAGAAGTATTGAGATATCACATCTCATGCTATAGGAAGGGTCTCAGGATTGGAATGGGAAGGAGTTGGATATCACATCTCAAGCTATAGGAAGGGTCTCAGGTTTGGTATAAGCATTGGGATATCACATCTCATGCTATAGGTAGGGTCTCAGGATTGGAATGGGAAGGAGTTGGATATCACATCTCATGTTATAGGAAAGATCTCAGGTTTGGTATTAGAAGCATTGAGACATCACATCTCATGCTATAGGAAGGGTCTCAGGATTGGAATGGGAAGGAGTTGGATATCACATCTCATGCTATAGGAAGGGTCTCAGGATTGGAATGGGAAGGAGTTGTTTATGACATCTCATGCCGTAGGAAGGGTCTCAGGTTTGGTATTAGAAGTATTGTGATATCACATCTCATGCTATCGGAAGGATCTCAGGTTTGGTATAGAAGCATTGAGATATCATATCTCATGCTATCAGAAGGGTCTCAGGATTGGAATGGGAAGGAGTTGGATATCACATCTCATGCTAAAGGGAGGGTCTCAGGTTTGGAAGGGGAAGGATTTGGATATCACATCTCATGTTATAGGAAGGATCTCAGGTTTGGTATTAGAAATATTGAGATATCACATCTCATGTTATCGGAAGGATCTCAGGTTTGGTATTAGAAGTATTGAGATATCACATCTCATGCTAAAGGAAGGGTCTCAGGATTGGAATTTAAGGAGTTGGATATCACATCTCATGCTAAAGGAAGGGTCTCAGGTTTGGCAGAAGCATTGAGATATCACATCTCATGCTATAGGAAGGGTCTCAGGATTGGAATGGGAAGGACTTAGATATCACATATCATGCTATAGGGAGGGTCTCAGTTTTGATATTAGAAGCATTGAGATATCACATCTCATGCTATCGGAAGTGTCTCAGGATTGGAATGGGAAGGAGCTGGATATCACATCTCATGCTAAAGGAAGGGTCTCAGGTTTGGAACGGGAAGGAGTTGGATATCACATCTCATGTTATAGGAAGGGTCTCAGGTTTGGTATAAACATTGAGATATCACATCTCTGCTATCGGAAGTGTCTCAGGATTGGAATGGGAAGGAGTTGGATATCCCATCTCATGTTATAGGACCGGTCTCAGGTTTTTTATTAGAATCATTGAGATATCATATTGCATGCTGTAGGAAGGGTCTAAGGATTGGAATGGGAAGGACTTGGATATCACATCTCATGCTATAGATAGGCTCTCAGGTTTGGAAAGTGAAGGAGTTGGATATCACATTTCATGTTAGAGGAAGGATCTCAGGTTTGGTATTAGAGGCATTGAGATATCACATCTCAGGCTATAGGAAGGGTCTCAGGATTGGAATGGGAAGGAGTTGGATATCACATCTCATGCTATAGGAAGGGTCTCAGGTTTGGTATAAGCATTGAGATATCACATCTCATGCTATAGGAAGGGTCTCAGGATTGGAATGGAAGGAGTTGGATATCACATCTCATGTTATAGGAAGGATCACAGGTTTGGTATTAGAAGCATTGAGACATCACATCTCATGCATCTCAGGAAGGGTCTCAGGATTGGAATGGGAAGGAGTTGGATATCACATATCATGCTATATGAAGGGTCTCAGGATTGGAATGGGAAGTAGTTGTTTATGACATCTCATGCCGTAGGAAGGGTCTCAGGTTTGGTATAAACATTGAGATATCACATCTCTGCTATCGAAAGGGTCTCAGGATTGGAATGGGAAGGAGTTGGATATCCCATCTCATGTTATAGGAAGAGTCTCAGGTTTGGTATTAGAAGCATTGAGATATCACATCTCATGCTATAGGAAGTGTCTCAGGATTGGAATGGGAAGGACTTGGGTATCACATCTCATGCTATAGGGAGGGTCTCAAGTTTGATATTAGAAGCATTGAGATATCACATCTCATGCTATAGGAAGGGTCTCAGGATTGGAATGGGAAGGAGTTGGATATCACATCTCATGCTATAGGAAGGGTCTCAGGTTTGGTATAAGCAGTGAGATATCACATCTCATGCTATAGGAAGTGTCTCAGGATTGGAATGGGAAGGAGTTGGATATCACATATCATGTTATAGGAAGGATCTCAGGTTTGGTATAAGCATTGAGATATCACATCTCTGCTATCGGAAGGGTCTCAGGATTGGAATGGGAAGGAGTTGGATATTCCCATCTCATGTTATAGGAAGGGTCTCAGGTTTGGTATTAGAAGCATTGAGATATCACATCTCATGCTATAGGAAGGGTCTCAGGATTGGAATGGGAAGGACTTGGATATCACATCTCATGCTATAGGGAGGGTCTCAAGTTTGATATTAGAAGCATTGAGATATCACATCTCATGATATCGGAAGGGTCTCAGGATTGGAATGGGAAGGAGTTGGATATCACATCTCATGATAAAGGAAGGGTCTAAGGTTTGGAAGGGGAAGGATTTGGATATCACATCTCATGTTATAGGACGGGTCTCAGGTTTGGTATTAGAAGCATTGAGATATCAAGTTTCATGGTATAGGAAGGGTCTCAGAATTGGAATGGGAAGGAGTTGGATATCACATTTCAAGCTATAGGAAGGGTCTCAGGATTAGAATGGGAAGGAGTTTGATATCACATCTCATGCCATAGTATGGGTCTCAGGTTTGGTAGAAGCATTGGGATATCACATCTCATGCTATCGGAAGGGTATCAGGATTGGATTTGGAAGGAGTTTGATATCCCATCTCATGCTATAGGAAGGGTCTCAGGTTGGAATGGGAAGGAGTTGGATATCACATCTCATGTTATAGGAAGGGTCTCAGGATTGAAATGGGAAGGACTTGGATATCACATCTCATGCTATAGGAAGGCTCTCAGGTTTGCAAGGGGAAAGAGTTGGATATCACATTTCATGTTAGAGGTAGGATCTCAGGTTTGGTATTAGAGGCATTGTGATATCACATCTCATGCTATCAGAAGAGTCTCAGGATTGGAATGGGAAGGAGTTGGATATCACATCTCATGCTAAAGGGAGGGTCTCAGGTTTGGAAGGGGAAGGATTTGGATATCACATCTCATGTTATAGGAAGGATCTCAGGTTTGGTATTAGAAGTATTGAGATATCACATCTCATGCTATCGGAAGGATCTCAGGTTTGGTATAGAAGCATTGAGATATCATATCTCAAGCTATCAGAAGGGTCTCAGGATTGGAATGGGAAGGAGTTGGATATCACATCTCATGCTAAAGGGAGGGTCTCAGGTTTGGAAGGGGAAGGATTTGGATATCACATCTCATGTTATAGGATGGATCTCAGGTTTGGTATTAGAAGTATTGAGATATCACATCTCATGTTATCGGAAGGATCTCAGGTTTGGTATTAGAAGTATTGAGATATCACATCTCATGCTATAGGAAGGGTCTCAGGATTGGAATGGGAAGGAGTTGGATATCACATCTCATGCTAAAGGAAGGGTCTCAGGTTTGGTAGAAGCATTGAGATATCACATCTCATGCTATAGGAAGGGTCTCAGGATTGGAATGGGAAGGAGCTGGATATCACATCTCATGCTAAAGGAAGGGTCTCAGGTTTGGAACGGGAAGGAGTTGGATATCACATCTCATGTTATAGGAAGGGTCTCAGGTTTGGTATAAACATTGAGATATCACATCTCTGCTATCGGAAGTGTCTCAGGATTGGAATGGGAAGGAGTTGGATATCCCATCTCATGTTATAGGACGGGTCTCAGGTTTTTTATTAGAATCATTGAGATATCATATTGCATGCTGTAGGAAGGGTCTAAGGATTGGAATGGGAAGGACTTGGATATCACATCTCATGCTATAGATAGGCTCTCAGGTTTGGAAAGTGAAGGAGTTGGATATCACATTTCATGTTAGAGGAAGGATCTCAGGTTTGGTATTAGAGGCATTGAGATATCACATCTCAGGCTATAGGAAGGGTCTCAGGATTGGAATGGGAAGGAGTTGGATATCACATCTCATGCTATAGGAAGGGTCTCAGGTTTGGTATAAGCATTGAGATATCACATCTCATGCTATAGGAAGGGTCTCAGGATTGGAATGGAAGGAGTTGGATATCACATCTCATGTTATAGGAAGGATCTCAGGTTTGGTATTAGAAGCATTGAGACATCACATCTCATGCTATAGGAAGGGTCTCAGGATTGGAATGGGAAGGAGTTGGATATCACATCTCATGCTATAGGAAGGGTCACAGGATTGGAATGGGAAGGAGTTGTATATGACATCTCATGCCGTAGGAAGGGTCTCAGGTTTGGTATAAACATTGAGATATCACATCTCTGCTATCGAAAGGGTCTCAGGATTGGAATGGGAAGGAGTTGGATATCCCATCTCATGTTATAGGAAGAGTCTCAGGTTTGGTATTAGAAGCATTGAGATATCACATCTCATGCTATAGGAAGTGTCTCAGGATTGGAATGGGAAGGACTTGGGTATCACATCTCATGCTATAGGGAGGGTCTCAAGTTTGATATTAGAAGCATTGAGATATCACATCTCATGCTATAGGAAGGGTCTCAGGATTGGAATGGGAAGGAGTTGGATATCACATCTAATGCTATAGGAAGGGTCTCAGGTTTGGGATAAGCAGTGAGATATCACATCTCATGCTATAGGAAGTGTCTCAGGATTGGAATGGGAAGGAGTTGGATATCACATCTCATGTTATAGGAAGGATCTCAGGTTTGGTATAAGCATTGAGATATCACATCTCTGCTATCGGAAGGGTCTCAGGATTGGAATGGGAAGGAGTTGGATATCACATCTCATGCTAAAGGGAGGGTCTCAGGTTTGGAAGGGGAAGGAGTTGGATATCACAACTCATGTTATAGGAAGGATCTCAGGTTTGGTATTAGAAGTATTGAGATATCACATCTCATGCTATCGGAAGGATCTCAGGTTTGGTATAGAAGCATTGAGATATCATATCTCAAGCTATCAGAAGGGTCTCAGGATTGGAATGGGAAGGAGTTGGATATCACATCTCATGCTAAAGGGAGGGTCTCAGGTTTGGAAGGGGAAGGATTCGGATATCACATCTCATGTTATGGGATGGATCTCAGGTTTGGTATTAGAAGTATTGAGATATCACATCTCATGTTATCGGAAGGATCTCAGGTTTGGTATTAGAAGTATTGAGATATCACATCTCATGCTATAGGAAGGGTCTCAGGATTGGAATGGGAAGGAGTTGGATATCACATCTCATGCTAAAGGAAGGGTCTCAGGTTTGGTAGAAGCATTGAGATATCACATCTCATGCTATAGGAGGGGTCTCAGGATTGGAATGGGAAGGACTTAGATATCACATATCATGCTATAGGGAGGGTCTCATTTTTGATATTAGAAGCATTGAGATATCACATCTCATGCTATCGGAAGTGTCTCAGGATTGGAATGGGAAGGAGCTGGATATCACATCTCATGCTAAAGGAAGGGTCTCAGGTTTGGAACGGGAAGGAGTTGGATATCACATCTCATGTTATAGGAAGGGTCTCAGGTTTGGTATAAACATTGAGATATCACATCTCTGCTATCGGAAGTGTCTCAGGATTGGAATGGGAAGGAGTTGGATATCCCATCTCATGTTATAGGACGGGTCTCAGGTTTTTTATTAGAATCATTGAGATATCATATTGCATGCTGTAGGAAGGGTCTAAGGATTGGAATGGGAAGGACTTGGATATCACATCTCATGCTATAGATAGGCTCTCAGGTTTGGAAAGTGAAGGAGTTGGATATCACATTTCATGTTAGAGGAAGGATCTCAGGTTTGGTATTAGAGGCATTGAGATATCACATCTCAGGCTATAGGAAGGGTCTCAGGATTGGAATGGGAAGGAGTTGGATATCACATCTCATGCTATAGGAAGGGTCTCAGGTTTGGTATAAGCATTGAGATATCACATCTCATGCTATAGGAAGGGTCTCAGGATTGGAATGGAAGGAGTTGGATATCACATCTCATGTTATAGGAAGGATCTCAGGTTTGGTATTAGAAGCATTGAGACATCACATCTCATGCTATAGGAAGGGTCTCAGGATTGGAATGGGAAGGAGTTGGATATCACATCTCATGCTATAGGAAGGGTCTCAGGATTGGAATGGGAAGGAGTTGTATATGACATCTCATGCCGTAGGAAGGGTCTCAGGTTTGGTATAAACATTGAGATATCACATCTCTGCTATCGAAAGGGTCTCAGGATTGGAATGGGAATGAGTTGGATATCCCATCTCATGTTATAGGAAGAGTCTCAGGTTTGGTATTAGAAGCATAGAGATATCACATCTCATGCTATAGGAAGTGTCTCAGGATTGGAATGGGAAGGACTTGGGTATCACATCTCATGCTATAGGGAGGGTCTCAAGTTTGATATTAGAAGCATTGAGATATCACATCTCATGCTATAGGAAGGGTCTCAGGATTGGAATGGGAAGGAGTTGGATATCACATCTAATGCTATAGGAAGGGTCTCATTTTTGGTATAAGCAGTGAGATATCACATCTCATGCTATAGGAAGTGTCTCAGGATTGGAATGGGAAGGAGTTGGATATCACATCTCATGTTATAGGAAGGATATCAGGTTTGGTATAAGCATTGAGATATCACATCTCTGCTATCGGAAGGGTCTCAGGATTGGAATGGGAAGGAGTTGGATATCACATCTCATGCTAAAGGGAGGGTCTCAGGTTTGGAAGGGGAAGGAGTTGGATATCACATCTCATGTTATAGGAAGGATCTCAGATTTGGTATTAGAAGTATTGAGATATCACATCTCATGCTATCGGAAGGATCTCAGGTTTGGTATAGAAGCATTGAGATATTATATCTCATGCTATCAGAAGGGTCTCAGGATTGGAATGGGAAGGAGTTGGATATCACATCTCATGCTAAAGGGAGGGTCTCAGGTTTGGAAGGGGAAGGATTTGGATATCACATCTCATGTTATAGGAAGGATCTCAGGTTTGGTATTAGAAGTATTGAGATATCACATCTCATGCTATAGGAAGGGTCTCAGGATTGGAATGGGAAGGAGTTGGATATCACATCTCAAGCTATAGGAAGGGTCTCAGGTTTGGTATAAGCATTGAGATATCACATCTCATGCTATAGGAAGGGTCTCAGGATTGGAATGGGAAGGAGTTGGATGTCACATCTCATGTTATAGGAAAGATCTCAGGTTTGGTATTAGAAGCATTGAGACATCACATCTCATGCTATAGGAAGGGTCTCAGGATTGGAATGGGAAGGAGTTGGATATCACATCTCATGCTATAGGAAGGGTCTCAGGATTGGAATGGGAAGGAGTTGTTTATGACATCTCATGCTGTAGGAAGGGTCTCAGGTTTGGTATAAACATTGAGATATCACATCTCTGCTATCGAAAGGGTCTCAGGATTGGAATGGGAAGGAGTTGGATATCCCATCTCATGTTATAGGAAGAGTCTCAGGTTTGGTATTAGAAGCATTGAGATATCACATCTCATGCTATAGGAAGTGTCTCAGGATTGGAATGGGAAGGACTTGGGTATCACATCTCATGCTATAGGGAGGGTCTCAAGTTTGATATTAGAAGCATTGAGATATCACATCTCATGCTATAGGAAGGGTCTCAGGATTGGAATGGGAAGGAGTTGGATATCACATCTCATGCTATAGGAAGGGTCTCAGGTTTGGTATAAGCAGTGAGATATCACATCTCATGCTATAGGAAGTGTCTCAGGATTGGAATGGGAAGGAGTTGGATATCACATCTCATGTTATAGGAAGGATCTCAGGTTTGGTATATGCATTGAGATATCACATCTCTGCTATCGGAAGGGTCTCAGGATTGTAATGGGAAGGAGTTGGATATTCCCATCTCATGTTATAGGAAGGGTCTCAGGTTTGGTATTAGAAGCATTGAGATATCACATCTCATGCTATAGGAAGGGTCTCAGGATTGGAATGGGAAGGACTTGGATATCACATCTCATGCTATAGGGAGGGTCTCAAGTTTGATATTAGAAGCATTGAGATATCACATCTCATGATATCGGAAGGGTCTCAGGATTGGAATGGGAAGGAGTTGGATATCACATCTCATGATAAAGGAAGGGTCTAAGGTTTGGAAGGGGAAGGATTTGGATATCACATCTCATGTTATAGGACGGGTCTCAGGTTTGGTATTAGAAGCATTGAGATATCAAGTTTCATGGTATAGGAAGGGTCTCAGAATTGGAATGGGAAGGAGTTGGATATCACATCTCAAGCTATAGAAAGGGTCTCAGGATTAGAATGGGAAGGAGTTTGATATCACATCTCATGCCATAATATGGGTCTCAGGTTTGGTAGAAGCATTGGGATATCACATCTCATGCTATCGGAAGGGTATCAGGATTGGATTTGGAAGGGGTTGGATATCCCATCTCATGCTATAGGAAGGGTCTCAGGTTGGAATGGGAAGGAGTTGGATATCACATCTCATGTTATAGGAAGGGTCTCAGGATTGGAATGGGAAGGACTTGGATATCACATCTCATGCTATAGGAAGGCTCTCAGGTTTGCAAGGGGAAAGAGTTGGATATCACATTTCATGTTAGAGGTAGGATCTTAGGTTTGGTATTAGAGGCATTGAGATATCACATCTCATGCTATCAGAAGAGTCTCAGGATTGGAATGGGAAGGAGTTGGATATCACATCTCATGCTAAAGGGAGGGTCTCAGGTTTGGAAGGGGAAGGATTTGGATATCACATCTCATGTTATAGGAAGGATCTCAGGTTTGGTATTAGAAGTATTGAGATATCACATCTCATGCTATCGGAAGGATCTCAGGTTTGGTATAGAAGCATTGAGATATCATATCTCATGCTATCAGAAGGGTCTCAGGATTGGAATGGGAAGGAGTTGGATATCACATCTCATGCTAAAGGGAGGGTCTCAGGTTTGGAAGGGGAAGGATTTGGATATCACATCTCATGTTATAGGATGGATCTCAGGTTTTGTATTAGAAGTATTGAGATATCACATCTCATGTTATCGGAAGGATCTCAGGTTTGGTATTAGAAGTATTGAGATATCACATCTCATGCTATAGGAAGGGTCTCAGGATTGGAATGGGAAGGAGTTGGATATCACATCTCATGCTAAAGGAAGGGTCTCAGGTTTGGTAGAAGCATTGAGATATCACATCTCATGCTATAGGCAGGGTCTCAGGATTGGAATGGGAAGGACTTAGATATCACATATCATGCTATAGGGAGGGTCTCATTTTTGATATTAGAAGCATTGAGATATCACATCTCATGCTATCGGAAGTGTCTCAGGATTGGAATGGGAAGGAGCTGGATATCACATCTCATGCTAAAGGAAGGGTCTCAGGTTTGGAACGGGAAGGAGTTGGATATCACATCTCATGTTATAGGAAGGGTCTCAGGTTTGGTATAAACATTGAGATATCACATCTCTGCTATCGGAAGTGTCTCAGGATTGGAATGGGAAGGAGTTGGATATCCCATCTCATGTTATAGGACGGGTCTCAGGTTTTTTATTAGAATCATTGAGATATCATATTGCATGCTGTAGGAAGGGTCTAAGGATTGGAATGGGAAGGACTTGGATATCACATCTCATGCTATAGATAGGCTCTCAGGTTTGGAAAGTGAAGGAGTTGGATATCACATTTCATGTTAGAGGAAGGATCTCAGGTTTGGTATTAGAGGCATTGAGATATCACATCTCAGGCTATAGGAAGGGTCTCAGGATTGGAATGGGAAGGAGTTGGATATCACATCTCATGCTATAGGAAGGGTCTCAGGTTTGGTATAAGCATTGAGATATCACATCTCATGCTATAGGAAGGGTCTCAGGATTGGAATGGAAGGAGTTGGATATCACATCTCATGTTATAGGAAGGATCTCAGGTTTGGTATTAGAAGCATTGAGACATCACATCTCATGCTATAGGAAGGGTCTCAGGATTGGAATGGGAAGGAGTTGGATATCACATCTCATGCTATAGGAAGGGTCTCAGGATTGGAATGGGGAGGAGTTGTATATGACATCTCATGCCGTAGGAAGGGTCTCAGGTTTGGTATAAACATTGAGATATCACATCTCTGCTATCGAAAGGGTCTCAGGATTGGAATGGGAAGGAGTTGGATATCCCATCTCATGTTATAGGAAGAGTCTCAGGTTTGGTATTAGAAGCATTGAGATATCACATCTCATGCTATAGGAAGTGTCTCAGGATTGGAATGGGAAGGACTTGGGTATCACATCTCATGCTATAGGGAGGGTCTCAAGTTTGATATTAGAAGCATTGAGATATCACATCTCATGCTATAGGAAGGGTCTCAGGATTGGAATGGGAAGGAGTTGGATATCACATCTAATGCTATAGGAAGGGTCTCAGGTTTGGTATAAGCAGTGAGATATCACATCTCATGCTATAGGAAGTGTCTCAGGATTGGAATGGGAAGGAGTTGGATATCACATCTCATGTTATAGGAAGGATCTCAGGTTTGGTATAAGCATTGAGATATCACATCTCTGCTATCGGAAGGGTCTCAGGATTGGAATGGGAAGGAGTTGGATATTCCCATCTCATGTTATAGGAAGGGTCTCAGGTTTGGTATTAGAAGCATTGAGATATCACATCTCATGCTATAGGAAGGGTCTCAGGATTGGAATGGGAAGGACTTGGATATCACATCTCATGCTATAGGGAGGGTCTCAAGTTTGATATTAGAAGCATTGAGATATCACATCTCATGATATCGGAAGGGTCTCAGGATTGGAATGGGAAGGAGTTGGATATCACATCTCATGATTAAGGAAGGGTCTAAGGTTTGGAAGGGGAAGGATTTGGATATCACATCTCATGTTATAGGACGGGTCTCAGGTTTGGTATTAGAAGCATTGAGATATCAAGTCTCATGTTATAGGAAGGGTCTCAGAATTGGAATGGGAAGGAGTTGGATATCACATCTCAAGCTATAGGAAGGGTCTCAGGATTAGAATGGGAAGGAGTTTGATATCACATCTCATGCCATAGTATGGGTCTCAGGTTTGGTAGAAGCATTGGGATATCACATCTCATGCTATCGGAAGGGTATCAGGATTGGATTTGGAAGGAGTTGGATATCCCATCTCATGCTATAGGAAGGGTCTCAGGTTGGAATGGGAAGGAGTTGGATATCACATCTCATGTTAAAGGAAGGGTCTCAGGATTGGAATGGGAAGGACGTGGATATCACATCTCATGCTATAGGAAGGCTCTCAGGTTTGCAAGGGGAAAGAGTTGGATATCACATTTCATGTTAGAGGTAGGATCTCAGGTTTGGTATTAGAGGCATTGAGATATCACATCTCATGCTATCAGAAGAGTCTCAGGATTGGAATGGGAAGGAGTTGGATATCACATCTCATGCTAAAGGGAGGGTCTCAGGTTTGGAAGGGGAAGGATTTGGATATCACATCTCATGTTATAGGAAGGATCTCAGGTTTGGTATTAGAAGTATTGAGATATCACATCTCATGCTATCGGAAGGATCTCAGGTTTGGTATAGAAGCATTGAGATATCATATCTCATGCTATCAGAAGGGTCTCAGGATTGGAATGGGAAGGAGTTGGATATCACATCTCATGCTAAAGGGAGGGTCTCAGGTTTGGAAGGGGAAGGATTTGGATATCACATCTCATGTTATAGGATGGATCTCAGGTTTGGTATTAGAAGTATTGAGATATCCTATCTCATGTTATCGGAAGGATCTCAGGTTTGGTATTAGAAGTATTGAGATATCACATCTCATGCTATAGGAAGGGTCTCGGGATTGGAATGGGAAGGAGTTGGATATCACATCTCATGCTATAGGAAGGGTCTCAGGATTGGAATGGGAAGGAGTTGTATATGACATCTCATGCCGTAGGAAGGGTCTCAGGTTTGGTATAAACATTGAGATATCACATCTCTGCTATCGAAAGGGTCTCAGGATTGGAATGGGAATGAGTTGGATATCCCATCTCATGTTATAGGAAGAGTCTCAGGTTTGGTATTAGAAGCATAGAGATATCACATCTCATGCTATAGGAAGTGTCTCAGGATTGGAATGGGAAGGACTTGGGTATCACATCTCATGCTATAGGGAGGGTCTCAAGTTTGATATTAGAAGCATTGAGATATCACATCTCATGCTATAGGAAGGGTCTCAGGATTGGAATGGGAAGGAGTTGGATATCACATCTAATGCTATAGGAAGGGTCTCATTTTTGGTATAAGCAGTGAGATATCACATCTCATGCTATAGGAAGTGTCTCAGGATTGGAATGGGAAGGAGTTGGATATCACATCTCATGTTATAGGAAGGATATCAGGTTTGGTATAAGCATTGAGATATCACATCTCTGCTATCGGAAGGGTCTCAGGATTGGAATGGGAAGGAGTTGGATATCACATCTCATGCTAAAGGGAGGGTCTCAGGTTTGGAAGGGGAAGGAGTTGGATATCACATCTCATGTTATAGGAAGGATCTCAGGTTTGGTATTAGAAGTATTGAGATATCACATCTCATGCTATCGGAAGGATCTCAGGTTTGGTATAGAAGCATTGAGATATTATATCTCATGCTATCAGAAGGGTCTCAGGATTGGAATGGGAAGGAGTTGGATATCACATCTCATGCTAAAGGGAGGGTCTCAGGTTTGGAAGGGGAAGGATTTGGATATCACATCTCATGTTATAGGAAGGATCTCAGGTTTGGTATTAGAAGTATTGAGATATCACATCTCATGCTATAGGAAGGGTCTCAGGATTGGAATGGGAAGGAGTTGGATATCACATCTCAAGCTATAGGAAGGGTCTCAGGTTTGGTATAAGCATTGAGATATCACATCTCATGCTATAGGAAGGGTCTCAGGATTGGAATGGGAAGGAGTTGGATATCACATCTCATGTTATAGGAAAGATCTCAGGTTTGGTATTAGAAGCATTGAGACATCACATCTCATGCTATAGGAAGGGTCTCAGGATTGGAATGGGAAGGAGTTGGATATCACATCTCATGCTATAGGAAGGGTCTCAGGATTGGAATGGGAAGGAGTTGTTTATGACATCTCATGCTGTAGGAAGGGTCTCAGGTTTGGTATAAACATTGAGATATCACATCTCTGCTATCGAAAGGGTCTCAGGATTGGAATGGGAAGGAGTTGGATATCCCATCTCATGTTATAGGAAGAGTCTCAGGTTTGGTATTAGAAGCATTGAGATATCACATCTCATGCTATAGGAAGTGTCTCAGGATTGGAATGGGAAGGACTTGGGTATCACATCTCATGCTATAGGGAGGGTCTCAAGTTTGATATTAGAAGCATTGAGATATCACATCTCATGCTATAGGAAGGGTCTCAGGATTGGAATGGGAAGGAGTTGGATATCACATCTCATGCTATAGGAAGGGTCTCAGGTTTGGTATAAGCAGTGAGATATCACATCTCATGCTATAGGAAGTGTCTCAGGATTGGAATGGGAAGGAGTTGGATATCACATCTCATGTTATAGGAAGGATCTCAGGTTTGGTATATGCATTGAGATATCACATCTCTGCTATCGGAAGGGTCTCAGGATTGTAATGGGAAGGAGTTGGATATTCCCATCTCATGTTATAGGAAGGGTCTCAGGTTTGGTATTAGAAGCATTGAGATATCACATCTCATGCTATAGGAAGGGTCTCAGGATTGGAATGGGAAGGACTTGGATATCACATCTCATGCTATAGGGAGGGTCTCAAGTTTGATATTAGAAGCATTGAGATATCACATCTCATGATATCGGAAGGGTCTCAGGATTGGAATGGGAAGGAGTTGGATATCACATCTCATGATAAAGGAAGGGTCTAAGGTTTGGAAGGGGAAGGATTTGGATATCACATCTCATGTTATAGGACGGGTCTCAGGTTTGGTATTAGAAGCATTGAGATATCAAGTTTCATGGTATAGGAAGGGTCTCAGAATTGGAATGGGAAGGAGTTGGATATCACATCTCAAGCTATAGAAAGGGTCTCAGGATTAGAATGGGAAGGAGTTTGATATCACATCTCATGCCATAATATGGGTCTCAGGTTTGGTAGAAGCATTGGGATATCACATCTCATGCTATCGGAAGGGTATCAGGATTGGATTTGGAAGGGGTTGGATATCCCATCTCATGCTATAGGAAGGGTCTCAGGTTGGAATGGGAAGGAGTTGGATATCACATCTCATGTTATAGGAAGGGTCTCAGGATTGGAATGGGAAGGACTTGGATATCACATCTCATGCTATAGGAAGGCTCTCAGGTTTGCAAGGGGAAAGAGTTGGATATCACATTTCATGTTAGAGGTAGGATCTTAGGTTTGGTATTAGAGGCATTGAGATATCACATCTCATGCTATCAGAAGAGTCTCAGGATTGGAATGGGAAGGAGTTGGATATCACATCTCATGCTAAAGGGAGGGTCTCAGGTTTGGAAGGGGAAGGATTTGGATATCACATCTCATGTTATAGGAAGGATCTCAGGTTTGGTATTAGAAGTATTGAGATATCACATCTCATGCTATCGGAAGAATCTCAGGTTTGGTATAGAAGCATTGAGATATCATATCTCATGCTATCAGAAGGGTCTCAGGATTGGAATGGGAAGGAGTTGGATATCACATCTCATGCTAAAGGGAGGGTCTCAGGTTTGGAAGGGGAAGGATTTGGATATCACATCTCATGTTATAGGATGGATCTCAGGTTTTGTATTAGAAGTATTGAGATATCACATCTCATGTTATCGGAAGGATCTCAGGTTTGGTATTAGAAGTATTGAGATATCACATCTCATGCTATAGGAAGGGTCTCAGGATTGGAATGGGAAGGAGTTGGATATCACATCTCATGCTAAAGGAAGGGTCTCAGGTTTGGTAGAAGCATTGAGATATCACATCTCATGCTATAGGAAGGGTCTCAGGATTGGAATGGGAAGGACTTAGATATCACATATCATGCTATAGGGAGGGTCTCATTTTTGATATTAGAAGCATTGAGATATCACATCTCATGCTATCGGAAGTGTCTCAGGATTGGAATGGGAAGGAGCTGGATATCACATCTCATCCTAAAGGAAGGGTCTCAGGTTTGGAACGGGAAGGAGTTGGATATCACATCTCATGTTATAGGAAGGGTCTCAGGTTTGGTATAAACATTGAGATATCACATCTCTGCTATCGGAAGTGTCTCAGGATTGGAATGGGAAGGAGTTGGATATCCCATCTCATGTTATAGGACGGGTCTCAGGTTTTTTATTAGAATCATTGAGATATCATATTGCATGCTGTAGGAAGGGTCTAAGGATTGGAATGGGAAGGACTTGGATATCACATCTCATGCTATAGATAGGCTCTCAGGTTTGGAAAGTGAAGGAGTTGGATATCACATTTCATGTTAGAGGAAGGATCTCAGGTTTGGTATTAGAGGCATTGAGATATCACATCTCAGGCTATAGGAAGGGTCTCAGGATTGGAATGGGAAGGAGTTGGATATCACATCTCATGCTATAGGAAGGGTCTCAGGTTTGGTATAAGCATTGAGATATCACATCTCATGCTATAGGAAGGGTCTCAGGATTGGAATGGAAGGAGTTGGATATCACATCTCATGTTATAGGAAGGATCTCAGGTTTGGTATTAGAAGCATTGAGACATCACATCTCATGCTATAGGAAGGGTCTCAGGATTGGAATGGGAAGGAGTTGGATATCACATCTCATGCTATAGGAAGGGTCTCAGGATTGGAATGGGGAGGAGTTGTATATGACATCTCATGCCGTAGGAAGGGTCTCACGTTTGGTATAAACATTGAGATATCACATCTCTGCTATCGAAAGGGTCTCAGGATTGGAATGGGAAGGAGTTGGATATCCCATCTCATGTTATAGGAAGAGTCTCAGGTTTATTATTAGAAGCATTGAGATATCACATCTCATGCTATAGGAAGTGTCTCAGGATTGGAATGGGAAGGACTTGGGTATCACATCTCATGCTATAGGGAGGGTCTCAAGTTTGATATTAGAAGCATTGAGATATCACATCTCATGCTATAGGAAGGGTCTCAGGATTGGAATGGGAAGGAGTTGGATATCACATCTAATGCTATAGGAAGGGTCTCAGGTTTGGTATAAGCAGTGAGATATCACATCTCATGCTATAGGAAGTGTCTCAGGATTGGAATGGGAAGGAGTTGGATATCACATCTCATGTTATAGGAAGGATCTCAGGTTTGGTATAAGCATTGAGATATCACATCTCTGCTATCGGAAGGGTCTCAGGATTGGAATGGGAAGGAGTTGGATATTCCCATCTCATGTTATAGGAAGGGTCTCAGGTTTGGTATTAGAAGCATTGAGATATCACATCTCATGCTATAGGAAGGGTCTCAGGATTGGAATGGGAAGGACTTGGATATCACATCTCATGCTATAGGGAGGGTCTCAAGTTTGATATTAGAAGCATTGAGATATCACATCTCATGATATCGGAAGGGTCTCAGGATTGGAATGGGAAGGAGTTGGATATCACATCTCATGATTAAGGAAGGGTCTAAGGTTTGGAAGGGGAAGGATTTGGATATCACATCTCATGTTATAGGACGGGTCTCAGGTTTGGTATTAGAAGCATTGAGATATCAAGTCTCATGTTATAGGAAGGGTCTCAGAATTGGAATGGGAAGGAGTTGGATATCACATCTCAAGCTATAGGAAGGGTCTCAGGATTAGAATGGGAAGGAGTTTGATATCACATCTCATGCCATAGTATGGGTCTCAGGTTTGGTAGAAGCATTGGGATATCACATCTCATGCTATCGGAAGGGTATCAGGATTGGATTTGGAAGGAGTTGGATATCCCATCTCATGCTATAGGAAGGGTCTCAGGTTGGAATGGGAAGGAGTTGGATATCACATCTCATGTTAAAGGAAGGGTCTCAGGATTGGAATGGGAAGGACGTGGATATCACATCTCATGCTATAGGAAGGCTCTCAGGTTTGCAAGGGGAAAGAGTTGGATATCACATTTCATGTTAGAGGTAGGATCTCAGGTTTGGTATTAGAGGCATTGAGATATCACATCTCATGCTATCAGAAGAGTCTCAGGATTGGAATGGGAAGGAGTTGGATATCACATCTCATGCTAAAGGGAGGGTCTCAGGTTTGGAAGGGGAAGGATTTGGATATCACATCTCATGTTATAGGAAGGATCTCAGGTTTGGTATTAGAAGTATTGAGATATCACATCTCATGCTATCGGAAGGATCTCAGGTTTGGTATAGAAGCATTGAGATATCATATCTCAAGCTATCAGAAGGGTCTCAGGATTGGAATGGGAAGGAGTTGGATATCACATCTCATGCTAAAGGGAGGGTCTCAGGTTTGGAAGGGGAAGGATTCGGATATCACATCTCATGTTATGGGATGGATCTCAGGTTTGGTATTAGAAGTATTGAGATATCACATCTCATGTTATCGGAAGGATCTCAGGTTTGGTATTAGAAGTATTGAGATATCACATCTCATGCTATAGGAAGGGTCTCAGGATTGGAATGGGAAGGAGTTGGATATCACATCTCATGCTAAAGGAAGGGTCTCAGGTTTGGTAGAAGCATTGAGATATCACATCTCATGCTATAGGAGGGGTCTCAGGATTGGAATGGGAAGGACTTAGATATCACATATCATGCTATAGGGAGGGTCTCATTTTTGATATTAGAAGCATTGAGATATCACATCTCATGCTATCGGAAGTGTCTCAGGATTGGAATGGGAAGGAGCTGGATATCACATCTCATGCTAAAGGAAGGGTCTCAGGTTTGGAACGGGAAGGAGTTGGATATCACATCTCATGTTATAGGAAGGGTCTCAGGTTTGGTATAAACATTGAGATATCACATCTCTGCTATCGGAAGTGTCTCAGGATTGGAATGGGAAGGAGTTGGATATCCCATCTCATGTTATAGGACGGGTCTCAGGTTTTTTATTAGAATCATTGAGATATCATATTGCATGCTGTAGGAAGGGTCTAAGGATTGGAATGGGAAGGACTTGGATATCACATCTCATGCTATAGATAGGCTCTCAGGTTTGGAAAGTGAAGGAGTTGGATATCACATTTCATGTTAGAGGAAGGATCTCAGGTTTGGTATTAGAGGCATTGAGATATCACATCTCAGGCTATAGGAAGGGTCTCAGGATTGGAATGGGAAGGAGTTGGATATCACATCTCATGCTATAGGAAGGGTCTCAGGTTTGGTATAAGCATTGAGATATCACATCTCATGCTATAGGAAGGGTCTCAGGATTGGAATGGAAGGAGTTGGATATCACATCTCATGTTATAGGAAGGATCTCAGGTTTGGTATTAGAAGCATTGAGACATCACATCTCATGCTATAGGAAGGGTCTCAGGATTGGAATGGGAAGGAGTTGGATATCACATCTCATGCTATAGGAAGGGTCTCAGGATTGGAATGGGAAGGAGTTGTATATGACATCTCATGCCGTAGGAAGGGTCTCAGGTTTGGTATAAACATTGAGATATCACATCTCTGCTATCGAAAGGGTCTCAGGATTGGAATGGGAATGAGTTGGATATCCCATCTCATGTTATAGGAAGAGTCTCAGGTTTGGTATTAGAAGCATAGAGATATCACATCTCATGCTATAGGAAGTGTCTCAGGATTGGAATGGGAAGGACTTGGGTATCACATCTCATGCTATAGGGAGGGTCTCAAGTTTGATATTAGAAGCATTGAGATATCACATCTCATGCTATAGGAAGGGTCTCAGGATTGGAATGGGAAGGAGTTGGATATCACATCTAATGCTATAGGAAGGGTCTCATTTTTGGTATAAGCAGTGAGATATCACATCTCATGCTATAGGAAGTGTCTCAGGATTGGAATGGGAAGGAGTTGGATATCACATCTCATGTTATAGGAAGGATATCAGGTTTGGTATAAGCATTGAGATATCACATCTCTGCTATCGGAAGGGTCTCAGGATTGGAATGGGAAGGAGTTGGATATCACATCTCATGCTAAAGGGAGGGTCTCAGGTTTGGAAGGGGAAGGAGTTGGATATCACATCTCATGTTATAGGAAGGATCTCAGGTTTGGTATTAGAAGTATTGAGATATCACATCTCATGCTATCGGAAGGATCTCAGGTTTGGTATAGAAGCATTGAGATATTATATCTCATGCTATCAGAAGGGTCTCAGGATTGGAATGGGAAGGAGTTGGATATCACATCTCATGCTAAAGGGAGGGTCTCAGGTTTGGAAGGGGAAGGATTTGGATATCACATCTCATGTTATAGGAAGGATCTCAGGTTTGGTATTAGAAGTATTGAGATATCACATCTCATGCTATAGGAAGGGTCTCAGGATTGGAATGGGAAGGAGTTGGATATCACATCTCAAGCTATAGGAAGGGTCTCAGGTTTGGTATAAGCATTGAGATATCACATCTCATGCTATAGGAAGGGTCTCAGGATTGGAATGGGAAGGAGTTGGATATCACATCTCATGTTATAGGAAAGATCTCAGGTTTGGTATTAGAAGCATTGAGACATCACATCTCATGCTATAGGAAGGGTCTCAGGATTGGAATGGGAAGGAGTTGGATATCACATCTCATGCTATAGGAAGGGTCTCAGGATTGGAATGGGAAGGAGTTGTTTATGACATCTCATGCCGTAGGAAGGGTCTTAGGTTTGGTATAAACATTGAGATATCACATCTCTGCTATCGAAAGGGTCTCAGGATTGGAATGGGAAGGAGTTGGATATCCCATCTCATGTTATAGGAAGAGTCTCAGGTTTGGTATTAGAAGCATTGAGATATCACATCTCATGCTATAGGAAGTGTCTCAGGATTGGAATGGGAAGGACTTGGGTATCACATCTCATGCTATAGGGAGGGTCTCAAGTTTGATATTAGAAGCATTGAGATATCACATCTCATGCTATAGGAAGGGTCTCAGGATTGGAATGGGAAGGAGTTGGATATCACATCTCATGCTATAGGAAGGGTCTCAGGTTTGGTATAAGCAGTGAGATATCACATCTCATGCTATAGGAAGTGTCTCAGGATTGGAATGGGAAGGAGTTGGATATCACATCTCATGTTATAGGAAGGATCTCAGGTTTGGTATAAGCATTGAGATATCACATCTCTGCTATCGGAAGGGTCTCAGGATTGTAATGGGAAGGAGTTGGATATTCCCATCTCATGTTATAGGAAGGGTCTCAGGTTTGGTATTAGAAGCATTGAGATATCACATCTCATGCTATAGGAAGGGTCTCAGGATTGGAATGGGAAGGACTTGGATATCACATCTCATGCTCTAGGGAGGGTCTCAAGTTTGATATTAGAAGCATTGAGATATCACATCTCATGATATCGGAAGGGTCTCAGGATTGGAATGGGAAGGAGTTGGATATCACATCTCATGATAAAGGAAGGGTCTAAGGTTTGGAAGGGGAAGGATTTGGATATCACATCTCATGTTATAGGACGGGTCTCAGGTTTGGTATTAGAAGCATTGAGATATCAAGTTTCATGGTATAGGAAGGGTCTCAGAATTGGAATGGGAAGGAGTTGGATATCACATCTCAAGCTATAGAAAGGGTCTCAGGATTAGAATGGGAAGGAGTTTGATATCACATCTCATGCCATAATATGGGTCTCAGGTTTGGTAGAAGCATTGGGATATCACATCTCATGCTATCGGAAGGGTATCAGGATTGGATTTGGAAGGGGTTGGATATCCCATCTCATGCTATAGGAAGGGTCTCAGGTTGGAATGGGAAGGAGTTGGATATCACATCTCATGTTATAGGAAGGGTCTCAGGATTGGAATGGGAAGGACTTGGATATCACATCTCATGCTATAGGAAGGCTCTCAGGTTTGCAAGGGGAAAGAGTTGGATATCACATTTCATGTTAGAGGTAGGATCTTAGGTTTGGTATTAGAGGCATTGAGATATCACATCTCATGCTATCAGAAGAGTCTCAGGATTGGAATGGGAAGGAGTTGGATATCACATCTCATGCTAAAGGGAGGGTCTCAGGTTTGGAAGGGGAAGGATTTGGATATCACATCTCATGTTATAGGAAGGATCTCAGGTTTGGTATTAGAAGTATTGAGATATCACATCTCATGCTATCGGAAGGATCTCAGGTTTGGTATAGAAGCATTGAGATATCATATCTCATGCTATCAGAAGGGTCTCAGGATTGGAATGGGAAGGAGTTGGATATCACATCTCATGCTAAAGGGAGGGTCTCAGGTTTGGAAGGGGAAGGATTTGGATATCACATCTCATGTTATAGGATGGATCTCAGGTTTTGTATTAGAAGTATTGAGATATCACATCTCATGTTATCGGAAGGATCTCAGGTTTGGTATTAGAAGTATTGAGATATCACATCTCATGCTATAGGAAGGGTCTCAGGATTGGAATGGGAAGGAGTTGGATATCACATCTCATGCTAAAGGAAGGGTCTCAGGTTTGGTAGAAGCATTGAGATATCACATCTCATGCTATAGGAAGGGTCTCAGGATTGGAATGGGAAGGACTTAGATATCACATATCATGCTATAGGGAGGGTCTCATTTTTGATATTAGAAGCATTGAGATATCACATCTCATGCTATCGGAAGTGTCTCAGGATTGGAATGGGAAGGAGCTGGATATCACATCTCATGCTAAAGGAAGGGTCTCAGGTTTGGAACGGGAAGGAGTTGGATATCACATCTCATGTTATAGGAAGGGTCTCAGGTTTGGTATAAACATTGAGATATCACATCTCTGCTATCGGAAGTGTCTCAGGATTGGAATGGGAAGGAGTTGGATATCCCATCTCATGTTATAGGACGGGTCTCAGGTTTTTTATTAGAATCATTGAGATATCATATTGCATGCTGTAGGAAGGGTCTAAGGATTGGAATGGGAAGGACTTGGATATCACATCTCATGCTATAGATAGGCTCTCAGGTTTGGAAAGTGAAGGAGTTGGATATCACATTTCATGTTAGAGGAAGGATCTCAGGTTTGGTATTAGAGGCATTGAGATATCACATCTCAGGCTATAGGAAGGGTCTCAGGATTGGAATGGGAAGGAGTTGGATATCACATCTCATGCTATAGGAAGGGTCTCAGGTTTGGTATAAGCATTGAGATATCACATCTCATGCTATAGGAAGGGTCTCAGGATTGGAATGGAAGGAGTTGGATATCACATCTCATGTTATAGGAAGGATCTCAGGTTTGGTATTAGAAGCATTGAGACATCACATCTCATGCTATAGGAAGGGTCTCAGGATTGGAATGGGAAGGAGTTGGATATCACATCTCATGCTATAGGAAGGGTCTCAGGATTGGAATGGGGAGGAGTTGTATATGACATCTCATGCCGTAGGAAGGGTCTCAGGTTTGGTATAAACATTGAGATATCACATCTCTGCTATCGAAAGGGTCTCAGGATTGGAATGGGAAGGAGTTGGATATCCCATCTCATGTTATAGGAAGAGTCTCAGGTTTGGTATTAGAAGCATTGAGATATCACATCTCATGCTATAGGAAGTGTCTCAGGATTGGAATGGGAAGGACTTGGGTATCACATCTCATGCTATAGGGAGGGTCTCAAGTTTGATATTAGAAGCATTGAGATATCACATCTCATGCTATAGGAAGGGTCTCAGGATTGGAATGGGAAGGAGTTGGATATCACATCTAATGCTATAGGAAGGGTCTCAGGTTTGGTATAAGCAGTGAGATATCACATCTCATGCTATAGGAAGTGTCTCAGGATTGGAATGGGAAGGAGTTGGATATCACATCTCATGTTATAGGAAGGATCTCAGGTTTGGTATAAGCATTGAGATATCACATCTCTGCTATCGGAAGGGTCTCAGGATTGGAATGGGAAGGAGTTGGATATTCCCATCTCATGTTATAGGAAGGGTCTCAGGTTTGGTATTAGAAGCATTGAGATATCACATCTCATGCTATAGGAAGGGTCTCAGGATTGGAATGGGAAGGACTTGGATATCACATCTCATGCTATAGGGAGGGTCTCAAGTTTGATATTAGAAGCATTGAGATATCACATCTCATGATATCGGAAGGGTCTCAGGATTGGAATGGGAAGGAGTTGGATATCACATCTCATGATTAAGGAAGGGTCTAAGGTTTGGAAGGGGAAGGATTTGGATATCACATCTCATGTTATAGGACGGGTCTCAGGTTTGGTATTAGAAGCATTGAGATATCAAGTCTCATGTTATAGGAAGGGTCTCAGAATTGGAATGGGAAGGAGTTGGATATCACATCTCAAGCTATAGGAAGGGTCTCAGGATTAGAATGGGAAGGAGTTTGATATCACATCTCATGCCATAGTATGGGTCTCAGGTTTGGTAGAAGCATTGGGATATCACATCTCATGCTATCGGAAGGGTATCAGGATTGGATTTGGAAGGAGTTGGATATCCCATCTCATGCTATAGGAAGGGTCTCAGGTTGGAATGGGAAGGAGTTGGATATCACATCTCATGTTAAAGGAAGGGTCTCAGGATTGGAATGGGAAGGACGTGGATATCACATCTCATGCTATAGGAAGGCTCTCAGGTTTGCAAGGGGAAAGAGTTGGATATCACATTTCATGTTAGAGGTAGGATCTCAGGTTTGGTATTAGAGGCATTGAGATATCACATCTCATGCTATCAGAAGAGTCTCAGGATTGGAATGGGAAGGAGTTGGATATCACATCTCATGCTAAAGGGAGGGTCTCAGGTTTGGAAGGGGAAGGATTTGGATATCACATCTCATGTTATAGGAAGGATCTCAGGTTTGGTATTAGAAGTATTGAGATATCACATCTCATGCTATCGGAAGGATCTCAGGTTTGGTATAGAAGCATTGAGATATCATATCTCATGCTATCAGAAGGGTCTCAGGATTGGAATGGGAAGGAGTTGGATATCACATCTCATGCTAAAGGGAGGGTCTCAGGTTTGGAAGGGGAAGGATTTGGATATCACATCTCATGTTATAGGATGGATCTCAGGTTTGGTATTAGAAGTATTGAGATATCCTATCTCATGTTATCGGAAGGATCTCAGGTTTGGTATTAGAAGTATTGAGATATCACATCTCATGCTATAGGAAGGGTCTCAGGATTGGAATGGGAAGGAGTTGGATATCACATCTCATGCTAAAGGAAGGGTCTCAGGTTTGGTAGAAGCATTGAGATATCACATCTCATGCTATAGGAAGGGTCTCAGGATTGGAATGGGAAGGACTTAGATATCACATATCATGCTATAGGGAGGGTCTCATTTTTGATATTAGAAGCATTGAGATATCACATCTCATGCTATCGGAAGTGTCTCAGGATTGGAATGGGAAGGAGCTGGATATCACATCTCATGCTAAAGGATGGGTCTCAGGTTTGGAACGGGAAGGAGTTGGATATCACATCTCATGTTATAGGAAGGGTCTCAGGTTTGGTATAAACATTGAGATATCACATCTCTGCTATCGGAAGTGTCTCAGGATTGGAATGGGAAGGAGTTGGATATCCCATCTCATGTTATAGGACGGGTCTCAGGTTTTTTATTAGAATCATTGAGATATCATATTGCATGCTGTAGGAAGGGTCTAAGGATTGGAATGGGAAGGACTTGGATATCACATCTCATGCTATAGATAGGCTCTCAGGTTTGGAAAGTGAAGGAGTTGGATATCACATTTCATGTTAGAGGAAGGATCTCAGGTTTGGTATTAGAGGCATTGAGATATCACATCTCAGGCTATAGGAAGGGTCTCAGGATTGGAATGGGAAGGAGTTGGATATCACATCTCATGCTATAGGAAGGGTCTCAGGTTTGGTATAAGCATTGAGATATCACATCTCATGCTATAGGAAGGGTCTCAGGATTGGAATGGAAGGAGTTGGATATCACATCTCATGTTATAGGAAGGATCTCAGGTTTGGTATTAGAAGCATTGAGACATCACATCTCATGCTATAGGAAGGGTCTCAGGATTGGAATGGGAAGGAGTTGGATATCACATCTCATGCTATAGGAAGGGTCTCAGGATTGGAATGGGAAGGAGTTGTATATGACATCTCATGCCGTAGGAAGGGTCTCAGGTTTGGTATAAACATTGAGATATCACATCTCTGCTATCGAAAGGGTCTCAGGATTGGAATGGGAAGGAGTTGGATATCCCATCTCATGTTATAGGAAGAGTCTCAGGTTTGGTATTAGAAGCATTGAGATATCACATCTCATGCTATAGGAAGTGTCTCAGGATTGGAATGGGAAGGACTTGGATATCACATCTCATGCTATAGGTAGGGTCTCAAGTTTGATATTAGAAGCATTGAGATATCACATCTAATGCTATAGGAAGGGTCTCAGGATTGGAATGGGAAGGAGTTGGATATCACATCTCATGTTATAGGAAGGATCTCAGGTTTGGTATAAGCATTGAGATATCACATCTCTGCTATCGGAAGGGTCTCAGGATTGGAATGGGAAGGAGTTGGATATTCCCATCTCATGTTATAGGAAGGGTCTCAGGTTTGGTATTAGAAGCATTGAGATATCACATCTCATGCTATAGGAAGGGTCTCAGGATTGGAATGGGAAGGACTTGGATATCACATCTCATGCTATAGGGAGGGTCTCAAGTTTGATATTAGAAGCTTTGAGATATCACATCTCATGATATTGGAAGGGTCTCAGGATTGGAATGGGAAGGAGTTGGATATCATATCTCATGATAAAGGAAGGGTCTAAGGTTTGGAAGGGGAAGGATTTGGATATCACATCTCATGTTATAGGACGGGTCTCAGGTTTGGTATTAGAAGCATTGAGATATCAAGTCTCATAGTATAGGAAGGGTCTCAGAATTGGAATGGGAAGAAGTTGGATATCACATCTCAAGCTATAGGAAGGGTCTCAGGATTGGAATGGGAAGGACTTGGATATCACATCTCATGCTATAGGAAGGCTCTCAGGTTTGGAAGGGGAAAGAGTTGGATATCACATTTCACGTTAGAGGTAGGATCTCAGGTTTGGTATTAGAGGCATTGAGATATCACATCTCATGCTATCGGAAGGATCTCAGGTTTGGTATTAGAAGCATTGAGATATCACATCTCATGCTATCAGAAGGGTCTTATGGGAAGGAGTTGGATATCACATCTCATGCTAAAGGGTGGGTCTCAGGTTTGGAAGGGGAAGGATTTGGATATCACATCTCATGTTATCGGAAGGATCTCAGGTTTGGTATTAGAAGTATTGAGATATCATATCTCATGCTATAGGAAGGGTCTCAGGATTGGAATGGGAAGGAGTTGGATATCACATCTCATGCTATAGGGAGGGTCTCAGGATTGGAATGGGAAGGACTTAGATATCACATATCATGCTATAGGGAGGGTCTCAGTTTTGATATTAGAAGCATTGAGATATCACATCTCATGCTATCGGAAGTGTCTCAGGATTGGAATGGGAAGGAGCTGGATATCACATCTCATGCTAAAGGAAGGGTCTCAGGTTTGAAACGGGAAGGATTTGGATATCACATCTCATGTTATAGCAAGGGTCTCAGGTTTGGTATAAGCATTGAGATATCACATTTCTGCTATCGGAAGTGTCTCAGGATTGGAATGGGAAGGAGTTGGATATCCCATCTCATGTTATAGGACGGGTCTCAGGTTTGTTATTAGAATCATTGAGATATCATATTGCATGCTGTAGGAAGGGTCTAAGGATTGGAATGGGAAGGACTTGGATATCACATCTCATGCTACAGATAGGCTCTTAGGTTTGGAAAGGGAAGGAGTTGGATATCACATTTCATGTTAGAGGAAGGATCTCAGGTTTGGTATTAGAAGCATTGAGATATCACATCTCATGCTATAGGAAGGGTCTCAGGATTGGAATGTGAAGGATTTGGATATCACATCTCATGCTAAAGGAAGGGTCTCAGGTTTGGTAGAAGCATTGAGATATCACGTCTCTGCTATCGGAAGGGTCTCAGGATTGGATTGGGAAGGAGTTGGATATCCCTTCTCATGCTATAGGAAGGGTCTCAGGATTTGAATGGCAAGGAGTTGGATATCACATCTCATGCCATAGGAAGGGTCTCAGGTTTGGTATAAGGATTGAGATATCACATCTCTGCTATCGGAAGGGTCTCAGGATTGGATTGGGAAGGAGTTGGATATCCCTTCTCATGCTATAGGAAGTGTCTCAGGTTGGAATGGGAAGGAGTTGGATATCACATCTCTTGCTATAGGAAGGGTCTCAGGATTGGAATGGGTAGGAGTTGGATATTACTTTCTTGCTATAGGAAGGGTCTCATGTTTGGAATGGGAAGGAGTTGGATATCACATATGCTATAGTTAGTGTCTCAGGTTTGGAACGGGAAGGAGTTGGATATCACATCTCATGTTATAGGAAGGGTCTCAGGTTTGGTATAAGCATTGAGATATCACATCTCTGCTATCGGAAGCGGCTTCGGATTGGAATGGGAAGGAGTTGGATATCCCATCTCATGTTATAGGAAGAGTCTCTGGTTTGGTATTAGAATCATTGAGATATCACATCGCATGCTGTAGGAAGGGTCTAAGGATTGGAATGGGATGGACTTGGATATCACATCTCATGCTATAGGTAAGCTCTCAGGTTTGGTATAAGCATTGAGATATCACATCTCATGCTATAGGAAGGGTCTCAGGATTGGAATGGGAAGGAATTGGATATCACATCTCATGCTATAGGAAGGGTCTCAGATTTGGTATAAGCATTGAGATATCACATCTCATGCTAAAGCAAGGGTCTCAGGATTGGAATGGGAAGGAGTTGTATATGACATCTCAGGCCATAGGAAGGGTCTCAGGTTTGGTATAAGCATTGAGATATCACATCTCTGCTATCGGAAGGGTCTCAGGATTGGAATGGGAAGGAGTTGGATATCCCATCTCATGTTATAGGAAGGGTCTCAGGTTTGGTATTAGAAGCATAGAGATATCACATCTCATGCTATAGGAAGGGTCTCGGGATTGGAATGGGAAGGACTTGGATGTCACATCTCATGCTATAGGGAGGGTCTCAAGTTTGATATTAGAAGCATTGAGATAACAAATCTCATGATATCGGAAGGGTCTCAGGATTGGAATGGGAAGGAGTTGGATATCACATCTCATGATAAAGGAAGGGTCTAAGGTTTGGAAGGGGAAGGATTTGGATATCACATCTCATGTTATAGGACGGGTCTCAGGTTTGGTATTAGAAGCATTGAGATATCAAGTCTCATGGTATAAGAAGGGTCTCAGAATTGGAATGGGAAGGAGTTGGATATCACACCTCAAGCTATAGGAAGGGTCTCAGGATTGGAATGGGAAGGAGTTTGATATCACATCTCATGCCATAGTATGGGTCTCAGGTTTGGTAGAAGCATTGGGATATCACATCTCATGCTATCGGAAGGGTATCAGTATTGGATTTGGAAGAAGTTGGATATCCCATCTCATGCTATAGGAAGGGTCTCAGGTTGGAATGGGAAGGAGTTGGATATCACATTTCATGTTATAGGAAGGGTCTCAGGATTGGAATGGGAAGGACTTGGATATCATATCTCATGCTATAGGAAGGCTCTCAGGTTTGGAAGGGGAAGGAGTTAGATATCACATTTCATGTTAGAGGACGGATCTCAGGTTTGATATTAGAGGCCTTGAGATATCACATCTCATGCTATAGGAAGGGTCTCAGGATTGGAATGGGAAGGAGTTGGATATCACATCTCAAGCTATAGGAAGGGTCTCAGGTTTGGTATAAGCATTGAGATATGACATCTCATGCTATAGGAAGGGTCTCAGGATTGGAATGGGAAGGAGTTGGATATCACATCTCATGTTATAGGAAATATCTCAGGTTTGGTATTAGAAGCATTGAGACATCACATCTCATGTTATAGGAAGGGTCTCAGGATTGGAATGGGAAGAAGTTGGATATCACATCTCATGCTATAGGAAGGGTCTCAGGTTTGGTATAAGCATTGAGATATCACATCTCATGCTATAGGAAGGGTCTCAGGATTGGAATGGGAAGAGTTGTATATGACATCTCATGCCATAGGAAGGGTCTCAGGTTTGGTATAAGCATTGAGATATCACATCACATGCTATAGGAAGGGTCTCAGGATTGGAATGGGAAGGACTTGGATATCACATCTCATGCTATAGGCAGGGTCTCAGGTTTGGAAAGGGAACGAGATGGATATCACATTTCATGTTAGAGATAGGATCTCAGGTTTGGTATTAGAGGCATTGAGATATCACATCTCATGCTATCAGAAGGGTCTCAGGATTGGAATGGGAAGGAGTTGGATATCACATCTCATGCTAAATGGAGGGTCTCGGGTTTGGAAGGGGAAGGATTTGGAAATCACATCTCATGTTATAGGAAGGATCTCAGGTTTGGTATTAGAAGCATTGAGATATCACATCTCATGCTATCGGAAGTATCTCAGGTTTGGTATTAGATACATTGAGATATCACATCTCATGCTATCATAAGGGTCTCAGGATTGGAATGGGAAGGAGTTGGATATCACATCTCATGTTATAGGAAGGATCTCAGGTTTGGTATTAGAAGCATTGAGACATCACATCTCATGCTATAGGAAGGGTCTCAGGATTGGAATGGGAAGGAGTTGGATATCACATCTCATGCTATAGGAAGGGTCTCAGATTTGGTATAAGCATTGAGATATCACATCTCATGCTATAGGAAGGGTCTCAGGATTGGATTGGGAAGGAGTTGTATATGACATCTCAGGCCATAGGAAGGGTCTCAGGATTGGTATAAGCATTGAGATATCACATCTCTGCTATCGGAAGGGTCTCAGGATTGGAATGGGAAGGAGTTGGATATCCCATCTCATGTTATAGGAAGGGTCTCAGGTTTGGTATTAGAAGCATTGAGATATCACATCTCATGCTATAGGAAGGGTCTCAGGATTGGAATGGGGAGGACTTGGATGTCACATCTCATGCTATAGGGAGGGTCTCAAGTTTGATATTAGAAGCATTGAGATAACAAATCTCATGATATCGGAAGGGTCTCAGGATTGGAATGGGAATGAGTTGGATATCACATCTCATGATAAAGGAAGGGTCTCAGGTTTGGTATAAGCATTGAGATATCACATCTCATGCTATAGGAAGGGTCTCAGGATTGGAATGGAAGGAGTTGGATATCACATCTCATGTTATAGGAAGGATCTCAGGTTTGGTATTAGAAGCATTGAGACATCACATCTCATGCTATAGGAAGGGTCTCAGGATTGGAATGGGAAGGAGTTGGATATCACATCTCATGCTATAGGAAGGGTCTCAGGATTGGAATGGGAAGGAGTTGTATATGACATCTCATGCCGTAGGAAGGGTCTCAGGTGTGGTATAAACATTGAGATATCACATCTCTGCTATCGAAAGGGTCTCAGGATTGGAATGGGAAGGAGTTGGATATCCCATCTCATGTTATAGGAAGAGTCTCAGGTTTGGTATTAGAAGCATTGAGGTATCACATCTCATGCTATAGGAAGTGTCTCAGGATTGGAATGGGAAGGACTTGGATATCACATCTCATGCTATAGGTAGGGTCTCAAGTTTGATATTAGAAGCATTGAGATATCACATCTCATGCTATAGGAAGGGTCTGAGGATTGGAATGGGAAGGAGTTGGATATCACATCTCATGCTATGGGAAGGGTCTCAGGTTTGGTATAAGCATTGAGATATCACATCTCTGCTATCGGAAGGGTCTCAGGATTGGAATGGGAAGGAGTTGGATATTCCCATCTCATGTTATAGGAAGGGTCTCAGGTTTGGTATTAGAAGCATTGAGATATCACATCTCATGCTATAGGAAGGGTCTCAGGATTGGAATGGGAAGGACTTGGATATCACATCTCATGCTATAGGGAGGGTTTCAAGTTTGATATTAGAAGCTTTGAGATATCACATCTCATGATATCGGAAGGGTCTCAGGATTGGAATGGGAAGGAGTTGGATATCACATCTCATGATAAAGGAAGGTTCTAAGGTTTGGAAGGGGAAGGATTTGGATATCACATCTCATGTTATAGGACGGGTCTCAGGTTTGGTATTAGAAGCATTGAGATATCAAGTCTCATAGTATAGGAAGGGTCTCAGAATTGGAATGGGAAGGAGTTGGATATCACATCTCATGCTATAGGAAGTGTCTCAGGATTGGAATGGGAAGGAGTTGGATATCACATCTCATGTTATAGGAAGGATCTCAGGTTTGGTATAAGCATTGAGATATCACATCTCTGCTATCGGAAGGGTCTCAGGATTGGAATGGGAAGGAGTTGGATATTCCCATCTCATGTTATAGGAAGGGTCTCAGGTTTGGTATTAGAAGCATTGAGATATCACATCTCATGCTATAGGAAGGGTCTCAGGTTGGAATGGGAAGGAGTTGGATATCACATCTCTTGCTATAGGAAGGGTCTCAGGATTGGAATGGGTAGGAGTTGGATATTACTTTCTTGCTATAGGAAGGGTCTCATGTTTGGAATGGGAAGGAGTTGGATATCACATATGCTATAGTTAGTGTCTCAGGTTTGGAACGGGAAGGAGTTGGATATCACATCTCATGTTATAGGAAGGGTCTCAGGTTTGGTATAAGCATTGAGATATCACATCTCTGCTATCGGAAGCGGCTTCGGATTGGAATGGGAAGGAGTTGGATATCCCATCTCATGTTATAGGAAGAGTCTCTGGTTTGGTATTAGAATCATTGAGATATCACATCGCATGCTGTAGGAAGGGTCTAAGGATTGGAATGGGATGGACTTGGATATCACATCTCATGCTATAGGTAAGCTCTCAGGTTTGGTATAAGCATTGAGATATCACATCTCATGCTATAGGAAGGGTCTCAGGATTGGAATGGGAAGGAATTGGATATCACATCTCATGCTATAGGAAGGGTCTCAGATTTGGTATAAGTATTGAGATATCACATCTCATGCTAAAGGAAGGGTCTCAGGATTGGAATGGGAAGGAGTTGTATATGACATCTCAGGCCATAGGAAGGGTCTCAGGTTTGGTATAAGCATTGAGATATCACATCTCTGCTATCGGAAGGGTCTCAGGATTGGAATGGGAAGGAGTTGGATATCCCATCTCATGTTATAGGAAGGGTCTCAGGTTTGGTATTAGAAGCATAGAGATATCACATCTCATGCTATAGGAAGGGTCTCGGGATTGGAATGGGAAGGACTTGGATGTCACATCTCATGCTAAAGGGAGGGTCTCAAGTTTGATATTAGAAGCATTGAGATAACAAATCTCATGATATCGGAAGGGTCTCAGGATTGGAATGGGAAGGAGTTGGATATCACATCTCATGATAAAGGAAGGGTCTAAGGTTTGGAAGGGGAAGGATTTGGATATCACATCTCATGTTATAGGACGGGTCTCAGGTTTGGTATTAGAAGCATTGAGATATCAAGTCTCATGGTATAAGAAGGGTCTCAGAATTGGAATGGGAAGGAGTTGGATATCACACCTCAAGCTATAGGAAGGGTCTCAGGATTGGAATGGGAAGGAGTTTGATATCACATCTCATGCCATAGTATGGGTCTCAGGTTTGGTAGAAGCATTGGGATATCACATCTCATGCTATCGGAAGGGTATCAGTATTGGATTTGGAAGAAGTTGGATATCCCATCTCATGCTATAGGAAGGGTCTCAGGTTGGAATGGGAAGGAGATGGATATCACATTTCATGTTATAGGAAGGGTCTCAGGATTGGAATGGGAAGGACTTGGATATCATATCTCATGCTATAGGAAGGCTCTCAGGTTTGGAAGGGGAAGGAGTTAGATATCACATTTCATGTTAGAGGACGGATCTCAGGTTTGATATTAGAGGCCTTGAGATATCACATCTCATGCTATAGGAAGGGTCTCAGGATTGGAATGGGAAGGAGTTGGATATCACATCTCAAGCTATAGGAAGGGTCTCAGGTTTGGTATAAGCATTGAGATATGACATCTCATGCTATAGGAAGGGTCTCAGGATTGGAATGGGAAGGAGTTGGATATCACATCTCATGTTATAGGAAATATCTCAGGTTTGGTATTAGAAGCATTGAGACATCACATCTCATGTTATAGGAAGGTTCTCAGGATTGGAATGGGAAGAAGTTGGATATCACATCTCATGCTATAGGAAGGGTCTCAGGTTTGGTATAAGCATTGAGATATCACATCTCATGCTATAGGAAGGGTCTCAGGATTGGAATGGGAAGAGTTGTATATGACATCTCATGCCATAGGAAGGGTCTCAGGTTTGGTATAAGCATTGAGATATCACATCACATGCTATAGGAAGGGTCTCAGGATTGGAATGGGAAGGACTTGGATATCACATCTCATGCTATAGGCAGGGTCTCAGGTTTGGAAAGGGAACGAGATGGATATCACATTTCATGTTAGAGATAGGATCTCAGGTTTGGTATTAGAGGCATTGAGATATCACATCTCATGCTATCAGAAGGGTCTCAGGATTGGAATGGGAAGGAGTTGGATATCACATCTCATGCTAAATGGAGGGTCTCGGGTTTGGAAGGGGAAGGATTTGGAAATCACATCTCATGTTATAGGAAGGATCTCAGGTTTGGTATTAGAAGCATTGAGATATCACATCTCATGCTATCGGAAGTATCTCAGGTTTGGTATTAGATACATTGAGATATCACATCTCATGCTATCATAAGGGTCTCAGGATTGGAATGGGAAGGAGTTGGATATCACATCTCATGTTATAGGAAGGATCTCAGGTTTGGTATTAGAAGCATTGAGACATCACATCTCATGCTATAGGAAGGGTCTCAGGATTGGAATGGGAAGGAGTTGGATATCACATCTCATGCTATAGGAAGGGTCTCAGATTTGGTATAAGCATTGAGATATCACATCTCATGCTATAGGAAGGGTCTCAGGATTGGATTGGGAAGGAGTTGTATATGACATCTCAGGCCATAGGAAGGGTCTCAGGATTGGTATAAGCATTGAGATATCACATCTCTGCTATCGGAAGGGTCTCAGGATTGGAATGGGAAGGAGTTGGATATCCCATCTCATGTTATAGGAAGGGTCTCAGGTTTGGTATTAGAAGCATTGAGATATCACATCTCATGCTATAGGAAGGGTCTCAGGATTGGAATGGGGAGGACTTGGATGTCACATCTCATGCTATAGGGAGGGTCTCAAGTTTGATATTAGAAGCATTGAGATAACAAATCTCATGATATCGGAAGGGTCTCAGGATTGGAATGGGAATGAGTTGGATATCACATCTCATGATAAAGGAAGGGTCTCAGGTTTGGTATAAGCATTGAGATATCACATCTCATGCTATAGGAAGGGTCTCAGGATTGGAATGGAAGGAGTTGGATATCACATCTCATGTTATAGGAAGGATCTCAGGTTTGGTATTAGAAGCATTGAGACATCACATCTCATGCTATAGGAAGGGTCTCAGGATTGGAATGGGAAGGAGTTGGATATCACATCTCATGCCGTAGGAAGGGTCTCAGGTTTGGTATAAACATTGAGATATCACATCTCTGCTATCGGAAGGGTCTCAGGATTGGAATGGGAAGGAGTTGGATATCCCATCTCATGTTATAGGAAGAGTCTCAGGTTTGGTATTAGAAGCATTGAGGTATCACATCTCATGCTATAGGAAGTGTCTCAGGATTGGAATGGGAAGGACTTGGATATCACATCTCATGCTATAGGTAGGGTCTCAAGTTTGATATTAGAAGCATTGAGATATCACATCTCATGCTATAGGAAGGGTCTGAGGATTGGAATGGGAAGGAGTTGGATATCACATCTCATGCTATGGGAAGGGTCTCAGGTTTGGTATAAGCATTGAGATATCACATCTCTGCTATCGGAAGGGTCTCAGGATTGGAATGGGAAGGAGTTGGATATTCCCATCTCATGTTATAGGAAGGGTCTCAGGTTTGGTATTAGAAGCATTGAGATATCACATCTCATGCTATAGGAAGGGTCTCAGGATTGGAATGGGAAGGACTTGGATATCACATCTCATGCTATAGGGAGGGTTTCAAGTTTGATATTAGAAGCTTTGAGATATCACATCTCATGATATCGGAAGGGTCTCAGGATTGGAATGGGAAGGAGTTGGATATCACATCTCATGATAAAGGAAGGTTCTAAGGTTTGGAAGGGGAAGGATTTGGATATCACATCTCATGTTATAGGACGGGTCTCAGGTTTGGTATTAGAAGCATTGAGATATCAAGTCTCATAGTATAGGAAGGGTCTCAGAATTGGAATGGGAAGGAGTTGGATATCACATCTCATGCTATAGGAAGTGTCTCAGGATTGGAATGGGAAGGAGTTGGATATCACATCTCATGTTATAGGAAGGATCTCAGGTTTGGTATAAGCATTGAGATATCACATCTCTGCTATCGGAAGGGTCTCAGGATTGGAATGGGAAGGAGTTGGATATTCCCATCTCATGTTATAGGAAGGGTCTCAGGTTTGGTATTAGAAGCATTGAGATATCACATCTCATGCTATAGGAAGGGTCTCAGGTTGGAATGGGAAGGAGTTGGATATCACATCTCTTGCTATAGGAAGGGTCTCAGGATTGGAATGGGTAGGAGTTGGATATTACTTTCTTGCTATAGGAAGGGTCTCATGTTTGGAATGGGAAGGAGTTGGATATCACATATGCTATAGTTAGTGTCTCAGGTTTGGAACGGGAAGGAGTTGGATATCACATCTCATGTTATAGGAAGGGTCTCAGGTTTGGTATAAGCATTGAGATATCACATCTCTGCTATCGGAAGCGGCTTCGGATTGGAATGGGAAGGAGTTGGATATCCCATCTCATGTTATAGGAAGAGTCTCTGGTTTGGTATTAGAATCATTGAGATATCACATCGCATGCTGTAGGAAGGGTCTAAGGATTGGAATGGGATGGACTTGGATATCACATCTCATGCTATAGGTAATCTCTCAGGTTTGGTATAAGCATTGAGATATCACATCTCATGCTATAGGAAGGGTCTCAGGATTGGAATGGGAAGGAATTGGATATCACATCTCATGCTATAGGAAGGGTCTCAGATTTGGTATAAGCATTGAGATATCACATCTCATGCTAAAGGAAGGGTCTCAGGATTGGAATGGGAAGGAGTTGTATATGACATCTCAGGCCATAGGAAGGGTCTCAGGTTTGGTATAAGCATTGAGATATCACATCTCTGCTATCGGAAGGGTCTCAGGATTGGAATGGGAAGGAGTTGGATATCCCATCTCATGTTATAGGAAGGGTCTCAGGTTTGGTATTAGAAGCATAGAGATATCACATCTCATGCTATAGGAAGGGTCTCGGGATTGGAATGGGAAGGACTTGGATGTCACATCTCATGCTATAGGGAGGGTCTCAAGTTTGATATTAGAAGCATTGAGATAACAAATCTCATGATATCGGAAGGGTCTCAGGATTGGAATGGGAAGGAGTTGGATATCACATCTCATGATAAAGGAAGGGTCTAAGGTTTGGAAGGGGAAGGATTTGGATATCACATCTCATGTTATAGGACGGGTCTCAGGTTTGGTATTAGAAGCATTGAGATATCAAGTCTCATGGTATAAGAAGGGTCTCAGAATTGGAATGGGAAGGAGTTGGATATCACACCTCAAGCTATAGGAAGGGTCTCAGGATTGGAATGGGAAGGAGTTTGATATCACATCTCATGCCATAGTATGGGTCTCAGGTTTGGTAGAAGCATTGGGATATCACATCTCATGCTATCGGAAGGGTATCAGTATTGGATTTGGAAGAAGTTGGATATCCCATCTCATGCTATAGGAAGGGTCTCAGGTTGGAATGGGAAGGAGATGGATATCACATTTCATGTTATAGGAAGGGTCTCAGGATTGGAATGGGAAGGACTTGGATATCATATCTCATGCTATAGGAAGGCTCTCAGGTTTGGAAGGGGAAGGAGTTAGATATCACATTTCATGTTAGAGGACGGATCTCAGGTTTGATATTAGAGGCCTTGAGATATCACATCTCATGCTATAGGAAGGGTCTCAGGATTGGAATGGGAAGGAGTTGGATATCACATCTCAAGCTATAGGAAGGGTCTCAGGTTTGGTATAAGCATTGAGATATGACATCTCATGCTATAGGAAGGGTCTCAGGATTGGAATGGGAAGGAGTTGGATATCACATCTCATGTTATAGGAAATATCTCAGGTTTGGTATTAGAAGCATTGAGACATCACATCTCATGTTATAGGAAGGTTCTCAGGATTGGAATGGGAAGAAGTTGGATATCACATCTCATGCTATAGGAAGGGTCTCAGGTTTGGTATAAGCATTGAGATATCACATCTCATGCTATAGGAAGGGTCTCAGGATTGGAATGGGAAGAGTTGTATATGACATCTCATGCCATAGGAAGGGTCTCAGGTTTGGTATAAGCATTGAGATATCACATCACATGCTATAGGAAGGGTCTCAGGATTGGAATGGGAAGGACTTGGATATCACATCTCATGCTATAGGCAGGGTCTCAGGTTTGGAAAGGGAACGAGATGGATATCACATTTCATGTTAGAGATAGGATCTCAGGTTTGGTATTAGAGGCATTGAGATATCACATCTCATGCTATCAGAAGGGTCTCAGGATTGGAATGGGAAGGAGTTGGATATCACATCTCATGCTAAATGGAGGGTCTCGGGTTTGGAAGGGGAAGGATTTGGAAATCACATCTCATGTTATAGGAAGGATCTCAGGTTTGGTATTAGAAGCATTGAGATATCACATCTCATGCTATCGGAAGTATCTCAGGTTTGGTATTAGATACATTGAGATATCACATCTCATGCTATCATAAGGGTCTCAGGATTGGAATGGGAAGGAGTTGGATATCACATCTCATGTTATAGGAAGGATCTCAGGTTTGGTATTAGAAGCATTGAGACATCACATCTCATGCTATAGGAAGGGTCTCAGGATTGGAATGGGAAGGAGTTGGATATCACATCTCATGCTATAGGAAGGGTCTCAGATTTGGTATAAGCATTGAGATATCACATCTCATGCTATAGGAAGGGTCTCAGGATTGGATTGGGAAGGAGTTGTATATGACATCTCAGGCCATAGGAAGGGTCTCAGGATTGGTATAAGCATTGAGATATCACATCTCTGCTATCGGAAGGGTCTCAGGATTGGAATGGGAAGGAGTTGGATATCCCATCTCATGTTATAGGAAGGGTCTCAGGTTTGGTATTAGAAGCATTGAGATATCACATCTCATGCTATAGGAAGGGTCTCAGGATTGGAATGGGGAGGACTTGGATGTCACATCTCATGCTATAGGGAGGGTCTCAAGTTTGATATTAGAAGCATTGAGATAACAAATCTCATGATATCGGAAGGGTCTCAGGATTGGAATGGGAATGAGTTGGATATCACATCTCATGATAAAGGAAGGGTCTCAGGTTTGGTATAAGCATTGAGATATCACATCTCATGCTATAGGAAGGGTCTCAGGATTGGAATGGAAGGAGTTGGATATCACATCTCATGTTATAGGAAGGATCTCAGGTTTGGTATTAGAAGCATTGAGACATCACATCTCATGCTATAGGAAGGGTCTCAGGATTGGAATGGGAAGGAGTTGGATATCACATCTCATGCTATAGGAAGGGTCTCAGGATTGGAATGGGAAGGAGTTGTATATGACATCTCATGCCGTAGGAAGGGTCTCAGGTTTGGTATAAACATTGAGATATCACATCTCTGCTATCGAAAGGGTCTCAGGATTGGAATGGGAAGGAGTTGGATATCCCATCTCATGTTATAGGAAGAGTCTCAGGTTTGGTATTAGAAGCATTGAGGTATCACATCTCATGCTATAGGAAGTGTCTCAGGATTGGAATGGGAAGGACTTGGATATCACATCTCATGCTATAGGTAGGGTCTCAAGTTTGATATTAGAAGCATTGAGATATCACATCTCATGCTATAGGAAGGGTCTGAGGATTGGAATGGGAAGGAGTTGGATATCACATCTCATGCTATGGGAAGGGTCTCAGGTTTGGTATAAGCATTGAGATATCACATCTCTGCTATCGGAAGGGTCTCAGGATTGGAATGGGAAGGAGTTGGATATTCCCATCTCATGTTATAGGAAGGGTCTCAGGTTTGGTATTAGAAGCATTGAGATATCACATCTCATGCTATAGGAAGGGTCTCAGGATTGGAATGGGAAGGACTTGGATATCACATCTCATGCTATAGGGAGGGTTTCAAGTTTGATATTAGAAGCTTTGAGATATCACATCTCATGATATCGGAAGGGTCTCAGGATTGGAATGGGAAGGAGTTGGATATCACATCTCATGATAAAGGAAGGTTCTAAGGTTTGGAAGGGGAAGGATTTGGATATCACATCTCATGTTATAGGACGGGTCTCAGGTTTGGTATTAGAAGCATTGAGATATCAAGTCTCATAGTATAGGAAGGGTCTCAGAATTGGAATGGGAAGGAGTTGGATATCACATCTCATGCTATAGGAAGTGTCTCAGGATTGGAATGGGAAGGAGTTGGATATCACATCTCATGTTATAGGAAGGATCTCAGGTTTGGTATAAGCATTGAGATATCACATCTCTGCTATCGGAAGGGTCTCAGGATTGGAATGGGAAGGAGTTGGATATTCCCATCTCATGTTATAGGAAGGGTCTCAGGTTTGGTATTAGAAGCATTGAGATATCACATCTCATGCTATAGGAAGGGTCTCAGGATTGGAATGGGAAGGACTTGGATATCACATCTCATGCTATAGGGAGGGTCTCAAGTTTGATATTATAAGCTTTGAGATATCACATCTCATGATATCGGAAGGGTCTCAGGATTGGAATGGGAAGGAGTTGGATATCACATCTCATGATAAAGGAAGGGTCTAAGGTTTGGAAGGGGAAGGATTTGGATATCACATCTCATGTTATAGGACGGGTCTCAGGTTTGGTATTAGAAGCATTGAGATATCAAGTCTCATAGTATAGGAAGGGTCTCAGAATTGGAATGGGAAGGAGTTGGATATCACATCTCAAGCTATAGGAAGGGTCTCAGGATTGGAATGGGAAGGACTTGGATATCACATCTCATGCTATAGGAAGGCTCTCAGGTTTGGAAGGGGAAAGAGTTGGATATCACATTTCATGTTAGAGGTAGGATCTCAGGTATGGTATTAGAGGCATTGAGATATCACATCTCATTCTATCAGAAGGGTCTCAGGAATGGAATGGGAAGGAGTTGGATATCACATCTCATGCTAAAGGGAGGGTCTCAGGTTTGGAAGGGGAAGGATTTGGATATCACATCTCATGTTATAGGAAGGATCTCAGGTTTGGTATTAGAAGCATTGAGATATCACATCTCATGCTATCGGAAGGATCTCAGGTTTGGTATTAGAAGCATTGAGATATCACATCTCATGCTATCAGAAGGGTCTCAGGATTGGAATGGGAAGGTGTTGGATATCACATCTCATGCTAAAGGGAGGGTCTCAGGTTTGGAAGGGGAAGGATTTGGATATCACATCTCATGTTATCGGAAGGATCTCAGGTTTGGTATTAGAAGTATTGAGATATCATATCTCATGCTATAGGAAGGGTCTCAGTTTTGATATTAGAAGCATTGAGATATCACATCTCATGCTATAGATAGGCTCTTAGGTTTGGAAAGGGAAGGAGTTGGATATCACATTTCATGTTAGAGGAAGGATCTCAGGTTTGGTATTAGAAGCATTGAGATATCACATCTCATGCTATAGATAGGGTCTCAGGATTGGAATGGGAAGTAGTTGGATATCACATCTCATGCTATAGGAAGGGTCTCAGGTTTGGTATAAGCATTGAGATATCACATCTCATGCTATAGGACGGGTCTCAGGATTGGAATGGAAGGAGTTGGATATCACATCTCATGTTATAGGAAGGGTCTCAGGTTTGGTATTAGAAGCATTGAGATATCACATCTCATGCTATAGGAAGGGTCTCAGGATTGGAATGGGAAGGACTTGGATATCACATCTCATGCTATAGGGAGGGTCTCAAGTTTGATATTAGAAGCTTTGAGATATCACATCTCATGATATCGGAAGGGTCTCAGGATTGGAATGGGAAGGAGTTGGATATCACATCTCATGATAAAGGAAGGGTCTAAGGTTAGGAAGGGGAAGGATTTGGATATCACATCTCATGTTATAGGACGGGTCTCAGGTTTGGTATTAGAAGCATTGAGATATCAAGTCTCATAGTATAGGAAGGGTCTCAGAATTGGAATGGGAAGAAGTTGGATATCACATCTCAAGCTATAGGAAGGGTCTCAGGATTGGAATGGGAAGGACTTGGATATCACATCTCATGCTATAGGAAGGCTCTCAGGTTTGGAAGGGGAAAGAGTTGGATATCACATTTCATGTTAGAGGTAGGATCTCAGGTTTGGTATTAGAGGCATTGAGATATCACATCTCATGCTATCAGAAGGGTCTCAGGAATGGAATGGGAAGGAGTTGGATATCACATCTCATGCTAAAGGGAGGGTCTCAGGTTTGGAAGGGGAAGGATTTGGATATCACATCTCATGTTATAGGAAGGATCTCAGGTTTGGTATTAGAAGCATTGAGACATCACATCTCATGTTATAGGAAGGGTCTCAGGATTGGAATGGGAAGAAGTTGGATATCACATCTCATGCTATAGGAAGGGTCTCAGGTTTGGTATAAGCATTGAGATATCACATCTCATGCTATAGGAAGGGTCTCAGGATTGGAATGGGAAGAGTTGTATATGACATCTCATGCCATAGGAAGGGTCTCAGGTTTGGTATAAGCATTGAGATATCACATCATATGCTATAGGAAGGGTCTCAGGATTGGAATGGGAAGGACTTGGATATCACATCTCATGCTATAGGCAGGGTCTCAGGTTTGGAAAGGGAACGAGATGGATATCACATTTCATGTTAGAGATAGGATCTCAGGTTTGGTATTAGAGGCATTGAGATATCACATCTCATGCTATCAGAAGGGTCTCAGGATTGGAATGGGAAGGAGTTGGATATCACATCTCATGCTAAATGGAGGGTCTCGGGTTTGGAAGGGGAAGGATTTGGAAATCACATCTCATGTTATAGGAAGGATCTCAGGTTTGGTATTAGAAGCATTGAGATATCACATCTCATGCTATAGGAAGGGTCTCAGGATTGGAATGGGGAGGACTTGGATGTCACATCTCATGCTATAGGGAGGGTCTCAAGTTTGATATTAGAAGCATTGAGATAACAAATCTCATGATATCGGAAGGGTCTCAGGATTGGAATGGGAAGGAGTTGGATATCACATCTCATGATAAAGGAAGGGTCTCAGGTTTGGTATAAGCATTGAGATATCACATCTCATGCTATAGGAAGGGTCTCAGGATTGGAATGGAAGGAGTTGGATATCACATCTCATGTTATAGGAAGGATCTCAGGTTTGGTATTAGAAGCATTGAGACATCACATCTCATGCTATAGGAAGGGTCTCAGGATTGGAATGGGAAGGAGTTGGATATCACATCTCATGCTATAGGAAGGGTCTCAGGATTGGAATGGGAAGGAGTTGTATATGACATCTCATGCCGTAGGAAGGGTCTCAGGTTTGGTATAAACATTGAGATATCACATCTCTGCTATCGAAAGGGTCTCAGGATTGGAATGGGAAGGAGTTGGATATCCCATCTCATGTTATAGGAAGAGTCTCAGGTTTGGTATTAGAAGCATTGAGGTATCACATCTCATGCTATAGGAAGTGTCTCAGGATTGGAATGGGAAGGACTTGGATATCACATCTCATGCTATAGGTAGGGTCTCAAGTTTGATATTAGAAGCATTGAGATATCACATCTCATGCTATAGGAAGGGTCTGAGGATTGGAATGGGAAGGAGTTGGATATCACATCTCATGCTATGGGAAGGGTCTCAGGTTTGGTATAAGCATTGAGATATCACATCTCTGCTATCGGAAGGGTCTCAGGATTGGAATGGGAAGGAGTTGGATATTCCCATCTCATGTTATAGGAAGGGTCTCAGGTTTGGTATTAGAAGCATTGAGATATCACATCTCATGCTATAGGAAGGGTCTCAGGATTGGAATGGGAAGGACTTGGATATCACATCTCATGCTATAGGGAGGGTTTCAAGTTTGATATTAGAAGCTTTGAGATATCACATCTCATGATATCGGAAGGGTCTCAGGATTGGAATGGGAAGGAGTTGGATATCACATCTCATGATAAAGGAAGGTTCTAAGGTTTGGAAGGGGAAGGATTTGGATATCACATCTCATGTTATAGGACGGGTCTCAGGTTTGGTATTAGAAGCATTGAGATATCAAGTCTCATAGTATAGGAAGGGTCTCAGAATTGGAATGGGAAGGAGTTGGATATCACATCTCATGCTATAGGAAGTGTCTCAGGATTGGAATGGGAAGGAGTTGGATATCACATCTCATGTTATAGGAAGGATCTCAGGTTTGGTATAAGCATTGAGATATCACATCTCTGCTATCGGAAGGGTCTCAGGATTGGAATGGGAAGGAGTTGGATATTCCCATCTCATGTTATAGGAAGGGTCTCAGGTTTGGTATTAGAAGCATTGAGATATCACATCTCATGCTATAGGAAGGGTCTCAGGATTGGAATGGGAAGGACTTGGATATCACATCTCATGCTATAGGGAGGGTCTCAAGTTTGATATTAGAAGCTTTGAGATATCACATCTCATGATATCGGAAGGGTCTCAGGATTGGAATGGGAAGGAGTTGGATATCACATCTCATGATAAAGGAAGGGTCTAAGGTTTGGAAGGGGAAGGATTTGGATATCACATCTCATGTTATAGGACGGGTCTCAGGTTTGGTATTAGAAGCATTGAGATATCAAGTCTCATAGTATAGGAAGGGTCTCAGAATTGGAATGGGAAGGAGTTGGATATCACATCTCAAGCTATAGGAAGGGTCTCAGGATTGGAATGGGAAGGACTTGGATATCACATCTCATGCTATAGGAAGGCTCTCAGGTTTGGAAGGGGAAAGAGTTGGATATCACATTTCATGTTAGAGGTAGGATCTCAGGTATGGTATTAGAGGCATTGAGATATCACATCTCATTCTATCAGAAGGGTCTCAGGAATGGAATGGGAAGGAGTTGGATATCACATCTCATGCTAAAGGGAGGGTCTCAGGTTTGGAAGGGGAAGGATTTGGATATCACATCTCATGTTATAGGAAGGATCTCAGGTTTGGTATTAGAAGCATTGAGATATCACATCTCATGCTATCGGAAGGATCTCAGGTTTGGTATTAGAAGCATTGAGATATCACATCTCATGCTATCAGAAGGGTCTCAGGATTGGAATGGGAAGGTGTTGGATATCACATCTCATGCTAAAGGGAGGGTCTCAGGTTTGGAAGGGGAAGGATTTGGATATCACATCTCATGTTATCGGAAGGATCTCAGGTTTGGTATTAGAAGTATTGAGATATCATATCTCATGCTATAGGAAGGGTCTCAGTTTTGATATTAGAAGCATTGAGATATCACATCTCATGCTATCGGAAGTGTCTCAGGATTGGAATGGGAAGGAGTTGGATATCCCATCTCATGTTACAGGACGGGTCTCAGGTTTGTTATTAGAATCATTGAGATATCATATTGCATGCTGTAGGAAGGGTCTAAGGATTGGAATGGGAAGGACTTGGATATCACATCTCATGCTATAGATAGGCTCTTAGGTTTGGAAAGGGAAGGAGTTGGATATCACATTTCATGTTAGAGGAAGGATCTCAGGTTTGGTATTAGAAGCATTGAGATATCACATCTCATGCTATAGGAAGGGTCTCAGGATTGGAATGGGAAGTAGTTGGATATCACATCTCATGCTATAGGAAGGGTCTCAGGTTTGGTATAAGCATTGAGATATCACATCTCATGCTATAGGACGGGTCTCAGGATTGGAATGGAAGGAGTTGGATATCACATCTCATGTTATAGGAAGGGTCTCAGGTTTGGTATTAGAAGCATTGAGATATCACATCTCATGCTATAGGAAGGGTCTCAGGATTGGAATGGGAAGGACTTGGATATCACATCTCATGCTATAGGGAGGGTCTCAAGTTTGATATTAGAAGCTTTGAGATATCACATCTCATGATATCGGAAGGGTCTCAGGATTGGAATGGGAAGGAGTTGGATATCACATCTCATGATAAAGGAAGGGTCTAAGGTTTGGAAGGGGAAGGATTTGGATATCACATCTCATGTTATAGGACGGGTCTCAGGTTTGGTATTAGAAGCATTGAGATATCAAGTCTCATAGTATAGGAAGGCTCTCAGAATTGGAATGGGAAGAAGTTGGATATCACATCTCAAGCTATAGGAAGGGTCTCAGGATTGGAATGGGAAGGACTTGGATATCACATCTCATGCTATAGGAAGGCTCTCAGGTTTGGAAGGGGAAAGAGTTGGACATCACATTTCATGTTAGAGGTAGGATCTCAGGTTTGGTATTAGAGGCATTGAGATATCACATCTCATGCTATCAGAAGGGTCTCAGGAATGGAATGGGAAGGAGTTGGATATCACATCTCATGCTAAAGGGAGGGTCTCAGGTTTGGAAGGGGAAGGATTTGGATATCACATCTCATGTTATAGGAAGGATCTCAGGTTTGGTATTAGAAGCATTGAGATATCACATCTCATGCTATCGGAAGGATCTCAGGTTTGGTATTAGAAGCATTGAGATATCACATCTCATGCTATCAGAAGGGTCTTATGGGAAGGAGTTGGATATCACATCTCATGCTAAAGGGAGGGTCTCAGGTTTGGAAGGGGAAGGATTTGGATATCACATCTCATGTTATCGGAAGGATCTCAGGTTTGGTATTAGAAGTATTGAGATATCATATCTCATGCTATAGGAAGGGTCTCAGGATTGGAATGGGAAGGAGTTGGATATCACATCTCATGCTATAGGGAGGGTCTCAGGATTGGAATGGGAAGGACTTAGATATCACATATCATGCTATAGGGAGGGTCTCAGTTTTGATATTAGAAGCATTGAGATATCACATCTCATGCTATCGGAAGTGTCTCAGGATTGGAATGGGAAGGAGCTGGATATCACATCTCATGCTAAAGGAAGGGTCTCAGGTTTGAAACGGGAAGGATTTGGATATCACATCTCATGTTATAGCAAGGGTCTCAGGTTTGGTATAAGCATTGAGATATCACATTTCTGCTATCGGAAGTGTCTCAGGATTGGAATGGGAAGGAGTTGGATATCCCATCTCATGTTATAGGACGGGTCTCAGGTTTGTTATTAGAATCATTGAGTTATCATATTGCATGCTGTAGGAAGGGTCTCAGGATTGGAATGGGAAGGAGTTGGATATCACATCTCATGCTATAGGAAGGGTCTCAGGTTTGGTATAAGCAGTGAGATATCCTATCTCATGTTATCGGAAGGATCTCAGGTTTGGTATTAGAGGTATTGAGATATCACATCTCATGCTATCGGAAGTGTCTCAGGATTGGAATGGGAAGGAGCTGGATATCACATCTCATGCTAAAGGAAGGGTCTCAGGTTTGAAACGGGAAGGATTTGGATATCACATCTCATGTTATAGCAAGGGTCTCAGGTTTGGTATAAGCATTGAGATATCACATTCTGCTATCGGAAGTGTCTCAGGATTGGAATGGGAAGGAGTTGGATATCCCATCTCATGTTATAGGACGGGTCTCAGGTTTGTTATTAGAATCATTGAGTTATCATATTGCATGCTGTAGGAAGGGTCTCAGGATTGGAATGGGAAGGACTTGGATATCACATCTCATGCTATAGATAGGCTCTTAGGTTTGGAAAGGGAAGGAGTTGGATATAACATTTCATGTTAGAGGAAGGATCTCAGGTTTGGTATTAGAAGCATTGAGATATCACATCTCATGCTATAGGAAGGGTCTCAGGATTGGAATGTGAAGGATTTGGATATCACATCTCATGCTAAAGGAAGGGTCTCAGGTTTGGTAGAAGCATTGAGATATCACGTCTCTGCTATCGGAAGGGTCTCAGGATTGGATTGGGAAGGAGTTGGATATCCCTTCTCATGCTATAGGAAGGGTCTCAGGATTTGAATGGCAAGGAGTTGGATATCACATCTCATGCCATAGGAAGGGTCTCAGGTTTGGTATAAGCATTGAGATATCACATCTCTGCTATCGGAAGGGTCTCAGGATTGGATTGGGAAGGAGTTGGATATCCCTTCTCATGCTATAGGAAGTGTCTCAGGTTGGAATGGGAAGGAGTTGGATATCACATCTCTTGCTATAGGAAGGGTCTCAGGATTGGAATGGGTAGGAGTTGGATATCACATCTCATGATAAAGGAAGGGTCTCAGGTTTGGTATAAGCATTGAGATATCACATCTCATGCTATAGGAAGGGTCTCAGGATTGGAATGGAAGGAGTTGGATATCACATCTCATGTTATAGGAAGGATCTCAGATTTGGTATTAGAAGCATTGAGACATCACATCTCATGCTATAGGAAGGGTCTCAGGATTGGAATGGGAAGGAGTTGTATATGACATCTCATGCCGTAGGAAGGGTCTCAGGTTTGGTATAAACATTGAGATATCACATCTCTGCTATCGAAAGGGTCTCAGGATTGGAATGGGAAGGAGTTGGATATCCCATCTCATGTTATAGGAAGAGTCTCAGGTTTGGTATTAGAAGCATTGAGATATCACATCTCATGCTATGGGAAGTGTCTCAGGATTGGAATGGGAAGGACTTGGATATCACATCTCATGCTATAGGTAGGGTCTCAAGTTTGATATTAGAAGCATTGAGATATCACATCTCATGCTATAGGAAGGGTCTGAGGATTGGAATGGGAAGGAGTTGGATATCACATCTCATGCTATGGGAAGGGTCTCAGGTTTGGTATAAGCAGTGAGATATCACATCTCTGCTATCGGAAGGGTCTCAGGATTGGAATGGGAAGGAGTTGGATATCACATCTCATGCTATAGGAAGTGTCTCAGGATTGGAATGGGAAGGAGTTGGATATCACATCTCATGTTATAGGAAGGATCTCAGGTTTGGTATAAGCATTGAGATATCACATCTCTGATATCGGAAGGGTCTCAGGATTGGAATGGGAAGGAGTTGGATATTCCCATCTCATGTTATAGGAAGGGTCTCAGGTTTGGTATTAGAAGCATTGAGATATCACATCTCATGCTATAGGAAGGGTCTCAGGATTGGAATGGGAAGGACTTGGATATCACATCTCATGCTATAGGGAGGGTCTCAAGTTTGATATTAGAAGCTTTGAGATATCACATCTCATGATATCGGAAGGGTCTCAGGATTGGAATGGGAAGGAGTTGGATATCACATCTCATGATAAAGGAAGGGTCTAAGGTTTGGAAGGGGAAGGATTTGGATATCACATCTCATGTTATAGGACGGGTCTCAGGTTTGGTATTAGAAGCATTGAGATATCAAGTCTCATAGTATAGGAAGGGTCTCAGAATTGGAATGGGAAGGAGTTGGATATCACATCTCAAGCTATAGGAAGGGTCTCAGGATTGGAATGGGAAGGACTTGGATATCACACCTCATGCTATAGGAAGGCTCTCAGGTTTGGAAGGGGAAAGAGTTGGATATCACATTTCATGTTAGAGGTAGGATCTCAGGTATGGTATTAGAGGCATTGAGATATCACATCTCATGCTATCAGAAGGGTCTCAGGAATGGAATGGGAAGGAGTTGGATATCACATCTCATGCTAAAGGGAGGGTCTCAGGTTTGGAAGGGGAAGGATTTGGATATCACATCTCATGTTATAGGAAGGATCTCAGGTTTGGTATTAGAAGCATTGAGATATCACATCTCATGCTATCGGAAGGATCTCAGGTTTGGTATTAGAAGTATTGAGATATCATATCTCATGCTATAGGAAGGGTCTCAGGATTGGAATGGGAAGGAGTTGGGTATCACATCTCATGCTATAGTGAGGGTCTCAGGATTGGAATGGGAAGGACTTAGATATCACATATCATGCTATAGGGAGGGTCTCAGTTTTGATATTAGAAGCATTGAGATATCACATCTCATGCTATCGGAAGTGTCTCAGGATTGGAATGTGAAGGAGTTGGATATCCCATCTCATGTTACAGGACGGGTCTCAGGTTTGTTATTAGAATCATTGAGATATCATATTGCATGCTGTAGGAAGGGTCTAAGGATTGGAATGGGAAGGACTTGGATATCACATCTCATGCTATAGATAGGCTCTTAGGTTTGGAAAGGGAAGGAGTTGGATATCACATTTCATGTTAGAGGAAGGATCTCAGGTTTGGTATTAGAAGCATTGAGATATCACATCTCATGCTATAGGAAGGGTCTCAGGATTGGAATGGGAAGTAGTTGGATATCACATCTCATGCTATAGGAAGGGTCTCAGGTTTGGTATAAGCATTGAGATATCACATCTCATGCTATAGGACGGGTCTCAGGATTGGAATGGAAGGAGTTGGATATCACATCTCATGTTATAGGAAGGGTCTCAGGTTTGGTATTAGAAGCATTGAGATATCACATCTCATGCTATAGGAAGGGTCTCAGGATTGGAATGGGAAGGACTTGGATATCACATCTCATGCTATAGGGAGGGTCTCAAGTTTGATATTAGAAGCTTTGAGATATCACATCTCATGATATCGGAAGGGTCTCAGGATTGGAATGGGAAGGAGTTGGATATCACATCTCATGATAAAGGAAGGGTCTAAGGTTTGGAAGGGGAAGGATTTGGATATCACATCTCATGTTATAGGACGGGTCTCAGGTTTGGTATTAGAAGCATTGAGATATCAAGTCTCATAGTATAGGAAGGGTCTCAGAATTGGAATGGGAAGAAGTTGGATATCACATCTCAAGCTATAGGAAGGGTCTCAGGATTGGAATGGGAAGGACTTGGATATCACATCTCATGCTATAGGAAGGCTCTCAGGTTTGGAAGGGGAAAGAGTTGGATATCACATTTCATGTTAGAGGTAGGATCTCAGGTTTGCTATTAGAGGCATTGAGATATCACATCTCATGCTATCAGAAGGGTCTCAGGAATGGAATGGGAAGGAGTTGGATATCACATCTCATGCTAAAGGGAGGGTCTCAGGTTTGGAAGGGGAAGGATTTGGATATCACATCTCATGTTATAGGAAGGATCTCAGGTTTGGTATTAGAAGCATTGAGATATCACATCTCATGCTATCGGAAGGATCTCAGGTTTGGTATTAGAAGCATTGAGATATCACATCTCATGCTATCAGAAGGGTCTTATGGGAAGGAGTTGGATATCACATCTCATGCTAAAGGGAGGGTCTCAGGTTTGGAAGGGGAAGGATTTGGATATCACATCTCATGTTATCGGAAGGATCTCAGGTTTGGTATTAGAAGTATTGAGATATCATATCTCATGCTATAGAAAGGGTCTCAGGATTGGAATGGGAAGGAGTTGGATATCACATCTCATGCTATAGGGAGGGTCTCAGGATTGGAATGGGAAGGACTTAGATATCACATATCATGCTATAGGGAGGGTCTCAGTTTTGATATTAGAAGCATTGAGATATCACATCTCATGCTATCGGAAGTGTCTCAGGATTGGAATGGGAAGGAGCTGGATATCACATCTCATGCTAAAGGAAGGGTCTCAGGTTTGAAACGGGAAGGATTTGGATATCACATCTCATGTTATAGCAAGGGTCTCAGGTTTGGTATAAGCATTGAGATATCACATTTCTGCTATCGGAAGTGTCTCAGGATTGGAATGGGAACGAGTTGGATATCCCATCTCATGTTATAGGACGGGTCTCAGGTTTGTTATTAGAATCATTGAGTTATCATATTGCATGCTGTAGGAAGGGTCTAAGGATTGGAATGGGAAGGACTTGGATATCACATCTCATGCTATAGATAGGCTCTTAGGTTTCGAAAGGGAAGGAGTTGGATATCACATTTCATGTTAGAGGAAGGATCTCAGGTTTGGTATTAGAAGCATTGAGATATCACATCTCATGCTATAGGAAGGGTCTCAGGATTGGAATGTGAAGGATTTGGATATCACATCTCGTGCTAAAGGAAGGGTCTCAGGTTTGGTAGAAGCATTGAGATATCACGTCTCTGCTATCGGAAGGGTCTCAGGATTGGATTGGGAAGGAGTTGGATATCCCTTCTCATGCTATAGGAAGGGTCTCAGGATTTGAATGGCAAGGAGTTGGATATCACATCTCATGCCATAGGAAGGGTCTCAGGTTTGGTATAAGCATTGAGATATCACATCTCTGCTATCGGAAGGGTCTCAGGATTGGATTGGGAAGGAGTTGGATATCCCTTCTCATGCTATAGGAAGTGTCTCAGGTTGGAATGGGAAGGAGTTGGATATCACATCTCTTGCTATAGGAAGGGTCTCAGGATTGGAATGGGTAGGAGTTGGATATTACTTTCTTGCTATAGGAAGGGTCTCATGTTTGGAATGGGAAGGAGTTGGATATCACATATGCTATAGTTAGTGTCTCAGGTTTGGAACGGGAAGGAGTTGGATATCACATCTCATGTTATAGGAAGGGTCTCAGGTTTGGTATAAGCATTGAGATATCACATCTCTGCTATCGGAAGCGGCTCAGGATTGGAATGGGAAGGAGTTGGATATCCCATCTCATGTTATAGGAAGAGTCTCTGGTTTGGTATTAGAATCATTGAGATATCACATCGCATGCTGTAGGAAGGGTCTAAGGATTGGAATGGGATGGACTTGGATATCACATCTCATGCTATAGGTAAGCTCTCACGTTTGGTATAAGCATTGAGATATCACATCTCATGCTATAGGAAGGGTCTCAGGATTGGAATGGGAAGGAATTGGATATCACATCTCATGCTATAGGAAGGGTCTCAGGATTGGAATGGGAAGGAGTTGTATATGACATCTCAGGCCATAGGAAGGGTCTCAGGTTTGGTATAAGCATTGAGATATCACATCTCTGCTATCGGAAGGGTCTCGGGATTGGAATGGGAAGGAGTTGGATATCCCATCTCATGTTATAGGAAGGGTCTCAGGTTTGGTATTAGAAGCATAGAGATATCACATCTCATGCTATAGGAAGGGTCTCAGGATTGGAATGGGAAGGACTTGGATGTCACATCTCATGCTATAGGGAGGGTCTCAAGTTTGATATTAGAAGCATTGAGATAACAAATCTCATGATATCGGAAGGGTCTCAGGATTGGAATGGGAAGGAGTTGGATATCACATCTCATGATAAAGGAAGGGTCTAAGGTTTGGAAGGGGAAGGATTTGGATATCACATCTCATGTTATAGGACGGGTCTCAGGTTTGGTATTAGAAGCATTGAGATATCAAGTCTCATGGTATAAGAAGGGTCTCAGAATTGGAATGGGAAGGAGTTTGATATCACATCTCATGCCATAGTATGGGTCTCAGGTTTGGTAGAAGCATTGGGATATCACATCTCATGCTATCGGAAGGGTATCAGTATTGGATTTGGAAGAAGTTGGATATCCCATCTCATGCTATAGGAAGGGTCTCAGGTTGGAATGGGAAGGAGTTGGATATCACATTTCATGTTATAGGAAGGGTCTCAGGATTGGAATGGGAAGGACTTGGATATCATATCTCATGCTATAGGAAGGCTCTCAGGTTTGGAAGGGGAAGGAGTTAGATATCACATTTCATGTTAGAGGAAGGATCTCAGGTTTGATATTAGAGGCCTTGAGATATCACATCTCATGCTATAGGAAGGGTCTCAGGATTGGAATGGGAAGGAGTTGGATATCACATCTCAAGCTATAGGAAGGGTCTCAGGTTTGGTATAAGCATTGAGATATCACATCTCATGCTATAGGAAGGGTCTCAGGATTGGAATGGGAAGGAGTTGGATATCACATCTCATGTTATAGGAAATATCTCAGGTTTGGTATTAGAAGCATTGAGACATCACATCTCATGTTATAGGAAGGGTCTCAGGATTGGAATGGGAAGAAGTTGGATATCACATCTCATGCTATAGGAAGGGTCTCAGGTTTGGTATAAGCATGGAGATATCACATCTCATGCTATAGGAAGGGTCTCAGGATTGGAATGGGAAGGAGTTGTATATGACATCTCATGCCATAGGAAGGGTCTCAGGTTTGGTATAAGCATTGAGATATCACATCACATGCTATAGGAATGGTCTCAGGATTGGAATGGGAAGGACTTGGATATCACATCTCATGCTATAGGCAGGGTCTCAGGTTTGGAAAGGGAACGAGATGGATATCACATTTCATGTTAGAGATAGGATCTCAGGTTTGGTATTAGAGGCATTGAGATATCACATCTCATGCTATCAGAAGGGTCTCAGGATTGGAATGGGAAGGAGTTGGATATCACATCTCATGCTAAATGGAGGGTCTCAGGTTTGGAAGGGGAAGGATTTGGAAATCACATCTCATGTTATAGGAAGGATCTCAGGTTTGGTATTAGAAGCATTGAGATATCACATCTCATGCTATCGGAAGTATCTCAGGTTTGGTATTAGATACATTGAGATATCACATCTCATGCTATCATAAGGGTCTCAGGATTGGAATGGGAAGGAGTTGGATATCACATCTCATGTTATAGGAAGGATCTCAGGTTTGGTATTAGAAGCATTGAGACATCACATCTCATGCTATAGGAAGGGTCTCAGGATTGGAATGGGAAGGAGTTGGATATCACATCTCATGCTATAGGAAGGGTCTCAGATTTGGTATAAGCATTGAGATATCACATCTCATGCTATAGGAAGGGTCTCAGGATTGGATTGGGAAGGAGTTGTATATGACATCTCAGGCCATAGGAAGGGTCTCAGGATTGGTATAAGCATTGAGATATCACATCTCTGCTATCGGAAGGGTCTCAGGATTGGAATGGGAAGGAGTTGGATATCCCATCTCATGTTATAGGAAGGGTCTCAGGTTTGGTATTAGAAGCATTGAGATATCACATCTCATGCTATAGGAAGGGTCTCAGGATTGGAATGGGGAGGACTTGGATGTCACATCTCATGCTATAGGGAGGGTCTCAAGTTTGATATTAGAAGCATTGAGATAACAAATCTCATGATATCGGAAGGGTCTCAGGATTGGAATGGGAAGGAGTTGGATATCACATCTCATGATAAAGGAAGGGTCTCAGGTTTGGTATAAGCATTGAGATATCACATCTCATGCTATAGGAAGGGTCTCAGGATTGGAATGGAAGGAGTTGGATATCACATCTCATGTTATAGGAAGGATCTCAGGTTTGGTATTAGAAGCATTGAGACATCACATCTCATGCTATAGGAAGGGTCTCAGGATTGGAATGGGAAGGAGTTGTATATGACATCTCATGCCGTAGGAAGGGTCTCAGGTTTGGTATAAACATTGAGATATCACATCTCTGCTATCGAAAGGGTCTCAGGATTGGAATGGGAAGGAGTTGGATATCCCATCTCATGTTATAGGAAGAGTCTCAGGTTTGGTATTAGAAGCATTGAGATATCACATCTCATGCTATGGGAAGTGTCTTAGGATTGGAATGGGAAGGACTTGGATATCACATCTCATGCTATAGGTAGGGTCTCAAGTTTGATATTAGAAGCATTGAGATATCACATCTCATGCTATAGGAAGGGTCTGAGGATTGGAATGGGAAGGAGTTGGATATCACATCTCATGCTATGGGAAGGGTCTCAGGTTTGGTATAAGCAGTGAGATATCACATCTCTGCTATCGGAAGGGTCTCAGGAGTGGAATGGGAAGGAGTGGGATATCACATCTCATGCTATAGGAAGTGTCTCAGGATTGGAATGGGAAGGAGTTGGATATCACATCCCATGTTATAGGAAGGATCTCAGGTTTGGTATAAGCATTGAGATATCACATCTCTGATATCGGAAGGGTCTCAGGATTGGAATGGGAAGGAGTTGGATATTCCCATCTCATGTTATAGGAAGGGTCTCAGGTTTGGTATTAGAAGCATTGAGATATCACATCTCATGCTATAGGAAGGGTCTCAGGATTGGAATGGGAAGGACTTGGATATCACATCTCATGCTATAGGGAGGGTCTCAAGTTTGATATTAGAAGCTTTGAGATATCACATCTCATGATATCGGAAGGGTCTCAGGATTGGAATGGGAAGGAGTTGGATATCACATCTCATGATAAAGGAAGGGTCTAAGGTTTGGAAGGGGAAGGATTTGGATATCACATCTCATGTTATAGGACGGGTCTCAGGTTTGGTATTAGAAGCATTGAGATATCAAGTCTCATAGTATAGGAAGGGTCTCAGAATTGGAATGGGAAGGAGTTGGATATCACATCTCAAGCTATAGGAAGGGTCTCAGGATTGGAATGGGAAGGACTTGGATATCACATCTCATGCTATAGGAAGGCTCTCAGGTTTGGAAGGGGAAAGAGTTGGATATCACATTTCATGTTAGAGGTAGGATCTCAGGTATGGTATTAGAGGCATTGAGATATCACATCTCATGCTATCAGAAGGGTCTCAGGAATGGAATGGGAAGGAGTTGGATATCACATCTCATGCTAAAGGGAGGGTCTCAGGTTTGGAAGGGGAAGGATTTGGATATCACATCTCATGTTATAGGAAGGATCTCAGGTTTGGTATTAGAAGCATTGAGATATCACATCTCATGTTATCGGAAGGATCTCAGGTTTGGTATTAGAAGTATTGAGATATCATATCTCATGCTATAGGAAGGGTCTCAGGATTGGAATGGGAAGGAGTTGGGTATCACATCTCATGCTATAGTGAGGGTCTCAGGATTGGAATGGGAAGGACTTAGATATCACATATCATGCTATAGGGAGGGTCTCAGTTTTGATATTAGAAGCATTGAGATATCACATCTCATGCTATCGGAAGTGTCTCAGGATTGGAATGGGAAGGAGCTGGATATCACATCTCATGCTAAAGGAAGGGTCTCAGGTTTGGAACGGGAAGGATTTGGATATCACATCTCATGTTATAGGAAGGGTCTCAGGTTTGGTATAAGCATTGAGATATCACATCTCTGCTATCGGAAGTGTCTCAGGATTGGAATGGGAAGGAGTTGGATATCCCATCTCATGTTACAGGACGGGTCTCAGGTTTGTTATTAGAATCATTGAGATATCATATTGCATGCTGTAGGAAGGGTCTAAGGATTGGAATGGGAAGGACTTGGATATCACATCTCATGCTATAGATAGGCTCTTAGGTTTGGAAAGGGAAGGAGTTGGATATCACATTTCATGTTAGAGGAAGGATCTCAGGTTTGGTATTAGAAGCATTGAGATATCACATCTCATGCTATAGGAAGGGTCTCAGGATTGGAATGGGAAGTAGTTGGATATCACATCTCATGCTATAGGAAGGGTCTCAGGTTTGGTATAAGCATTGAGATATCACATCTCATGCTATAGGACGGGTCTCAGGATTGGAATGGAAGGAGTTGGATATCAATCTCATGTTATAGGAAGGATCTCAGGTTTGGTATTAGAAGCATTGAGACATCACATCTCATGCTATAGGAAGGGTCTCAGGGTTGGAATGGGAACGAGTTGGATATCACATCTCATCCAATAGGAAGGGTCTCAGGTTTGGAATGGGAAGGAATTGGATATCACATCTCATGTTATAGGAAGGATCTCAGGTTTGGTATTAGAAGCATTGAGATATCACATCTCATGCTAAAGGAAGGGTCTCAGGTTTGGTAGAAGCATTGAGATATCACGTCTCTGCTATCGGAAGGGTCTCAGGATTGGATTGGGAAGGAGTTGGATATCCCTTCTCATGCTATAGGAAGGGTCTCAGAATTGGAATGGGAAGGAGTTGGATATCACATCTCAAGCTATAGGAAGGGTCTCAGGATTGGAATGGGAAGGACTTGGATATCACATCTCATGCTATAGGAAGGCTCTCAGGTTTGGAAGGGGAAAGAGTTGGATATCACATTTCATGTTAGAGGTAGGATCTCAGGTTTGGTATTAGAGGCATTGAGATATCACATCTCATGCTATCAGAAGGGTCTCAGGAATGGAATGGGAAGGAGTTGGATATCACATCTCATGCTAAAGGGAGGGTCTCAGGTTTGGAAGGGGAAGGATTTGGATATCACATCTCATGTTATAGGAAGGATCTCAGGTTTGGTATTAGAAGCATTGAGATATCACATCTCATGCTATCGGAAGGATCTCAGGTTTGGTATTAGAAGCATTGAGATATCACATCTCATGCTATCAGAAGGGTCTCAGGATTGGAATGGGAAGGAGTTGGATATCACATCTCATGCTAAAGGGAGGGTCTCAGGTTTGGAAGGGGAAGGATTTGGATATCACATCTCATGTTATCGGAAGGATCTCAGGTTTGGTATTAGAAGTATTGCGATATCATATCTCATGCTATAGGAAGGGTCTCAGGATTGGAATGGGAAGGAGTTGGATATCACATCTCATGCTATAGGGAGGGTCTCAGGATTGGAATGGGAAGGACTTAGATATCACATATCATGCTATAGGGAGGGTCTCAGTTTTGATATTAGAAGCATTGAGATATCACATCTCATGCTATCGGAAGTGTCTCAGGATTGGAATGGGAAGGACTTGGATATCACATCTCATGCTATAGATAGGCTCTTAGGTTTGGAAAGGGAAGGAGTTGGATATCACATTTCATGTTAGAGGAAGGATCTCAGGTTTGGTATTAGAAGCATTGAGATATCACATCTCATGCTATAGGAAGGGTCTCAGGATTGGAATGTGAAGGATTTGGATATCACATCTCATGCTAAAGGAAGGGTCTCAGGTTTGGTAGAAGCATTGAGATATCACGTCTCTGCTATCGGAAGGGTCTCAGGATTGGATTGGGAAGGAGTTGGATATCTCTTCTCATGCTATAGGAAGGGTCTCAGGATTTGAATGGCAAGGAGTTGGATATCACATCTCATGCCATAGGAAGGGTCTCAGGTTTGGTATAAGCATTGAGATATCACATCTCTGCTATCGGAAGGGTCTCAGGATTGGATTGGGAAGGAGTTGGATATCCCTTCTCATGCTATAGGAAGTGTCTCAGGTTGGAATGGGAAGGAGTTGGACATCACATCTCTTGCTATAGGAAGGGACTCAGGATTGGAATGGGTAGGAGTTGGATATTACTTTCTTGCTATAGGAAGGGTCTCATGTTTGGAATGGGAAGGAGTTGGATATCACATATGCTATAGTTAGTGTCTCAGGTTTGGAACGGGAAGGAGTTGGATATCACATCTCATGTTATAGGAAGGGTCTCAGGTTTGGTATAAGCATTGAGATATCACATCTCTGCTATCGGAAGCGGCTCAGGATTGGAATGGGAAGGAGTTGGATATCCCATCTCATGTTATAGGAAGAGTCTCTGGCTTGGTATTAGAATCATTGAGATATCACATCGCATGCTGTAGGAAGGGTCTAAGGATTGGAATGGGATGGACTTGGATATCACATCTCATGCTATAGGTAGGCTCTCAGGTTTGGTATAAGCATTGAGATATCACATCTCATGCTATAGGAAGGGTCTCAGGATTGGAATGGGAAGGAATTGGATATCACATCTCATGCTATAGGAAGGGTCTCAGATTTGGTATAAGCATTGAGATATCACATCTCATGCTAAAGGAAGGGTCTCAGGATTGGAATGGGAAGGAGTTGTATATGACATCTCAGGCCATAGGAAGGGTCTCAGGTTTGGTATAAGCATTGAGATATCACATCTCTGCTATCGGAAGGGTCTCAGGATTGGAATGGGAAGGAGTTGGATATCCCATCTCAAGCTATAGGAAGGGTCTCAGGATTAGAATGGGAAGGAGTTTGATATCACATCTCATGCCATAGTATGGGTCTCAGGTTTGGTAGAAGCATTGGGATATCACATCTCATGCTATCGGAAGGGTATCAGGATTGGATTTGGAAGGGGTTGGATATCCCATCTCATGCTATAGGAAGGGTCTCAGGTTGGAATGGGAAGGAGTTGGATATCACATCTCATGTTATAGGAAGGGTCTCAGGATTGGAATGGGAAGGACTTGGATATCACATCTCATGCTATAGGAAGGCTCTCAGGTTTGCAAGGGGAAAGAGTTGGATATCACATTTCATGTTAGAGGTAGGATCTCAGGTTTGGTATTAGAGGCATTGAGATATCACATCTCATGCTATCAGAAGAGTCTCAGGATTGGAATGGGAAGGAGTTGGATATCACATCTCATGCTAAAGGGAGGGTCTCAGGTTTGGAAGGGGAAGGATTTGGATATCACATCTCATGTTATAGGAAGGATCTCAGGTTTGGTATTAGAAGTATTGAGATATCACATCTCATGCTATCGGAAGGATCTCAGGTTTGGTATAGAAGCATTGAGATATCATATCTCATGCTATCAGAAGGGTCTCAGGATTGGAATGGGAAGGAGTTGGATATCAAATCTCATGCTAAAGGGAGGGTCTCAGGTTTGGAAGGGGAAGGATTTGGATATCACATCTCATGTTATCGGAAGGATCTCAGGTTTGGTATTAGAAGTATTGAGATATCATATCTCATGCTATAGGAAGGGTCTCAGGATTGGAATGGGAAGGAGTTGGATATCACATCTCATGCTATAGGGAGGGTCTCAGGATTGGAATGGGAAGGACTTAGATATCACATATCATGCTATAGGGAGGGTCTCAGTTTTGATATTAGAAGCATTGAGATATCACATCGCATGCTGTAGGAAGGGTCTAAGGATTGGAATGGGATGGACTTGGATATCACATCTCATGCTATAGGTAAGCTCTCACGTTTGGTATAAGCATTGAGATATCACATCTCATGCTATAGGAAGGGTCTCAGGATTGGAATGGGAAGGAATTGGATATCACATCTCATGCTATAGGAAGGGTCTCAGGATTGGAATGGGAAGGAGTTGTATATGACATCTCAGGCCATAGGAAGGGTCTCAGGTTTGGTATAAGCATTGAGATATCACATCTCTGCTATCGGAAGGGTCTCGGGATTGGAATGGGAAGGAGTTGGATATCCCATCTCATGTTATAGGAAGGGTCTCAGGTTTGGTATTAGAAGCATAGAGATATCACATCTCATGCTATAGGAAGGGTCTCAGGATTGGAATGGGAAGGACTTGGATGTCACATCTCATGCTATAGGGAGGGTCTCAAGTTTGATATTAGAAGCATTGAGATAACAAATCTCATGATATCGGAAGGGTCTCAGGATTGGAATGGGAAGGAGTTGGATATCACATCTCATGATAAAGGAAGGGTCTAAGGTTTGGAAGGGGAAGGATTTGGATATCACATCTCATGTTATAGGACGGGTCTCAGGTTTGGTATTAGAAGCATTGAGATATCAAGTCTCATGGTATAAGAAGGGTCTCAGAATTGGAATGGGAAGGAGTTTGATATCACATCTCATGCCATAGTATGGGTCTCAGGTTTGGTAGAAGCATTGGGATATCACATCTCATGCTATCGGAAGGGTATCAGTATTGGATTTGGAAGAAGTTGGATATCCCATCTCATGCTATAGGAAGGGTCTCAGGTTGGAATGGGAAGGAGTTGGATATCACATTTCATGTTATAGGAAGGGTCTCAGGATTGGAATGGGAAGGACTTGGATATCATATCTCATGCTATAGGAAGGCTCTCAGGTTTGGAAGGGGAAGGAGTTAGATATCACATTTCATGTTAGAGGAAGGATCTCAGGTTTGATATTAGAGGCCTTGAGATATCACATCTCATGCTATAGGAAGGGTCTCAGGATTGGAATGGGAAGGAGTTGGATATCACATCTCAAGCTATAGGAAGGGTCTCAGGTTTGGTATAAGCATTGAGATATCACATCTCATGCTATAGGAAGGGTCTCAGGATTGGAATGGGAAGGAGTTGGATATCACATCTCATGTTATAGGAAATATCTCAGGTTTGGTATTAGAAGCATTGAGACATCACATCTCATGTTATAGGAAGGGTCTCAGGATTGGAATGGGAAGAAGTTGGATATCACATCTCATGCTATAGGAAGGGTCTCAGGTTTGGTATAAGCATGGAGATATCACATCTCATGCTATAGGAAGGGTCTCAGGATTGGAATGGGAAGGAGTTGTATATGACATCTCATGCCATAGGAAGGGTCTCAGGTTTGGTATAAGCATTGAGATATCACATCACATGCTATAGGAATGGTCTCAGGATTGGAATGGGAAGGACTTGGATATCACATCTCATGCTATAGGCAGGGTCTCAGGTTTGGAAAGGGAACGAGATGGATATCACATTTCATGTTAGAGATAGGATCTCAGGTTTGGTATTAGAGGCATTGAGATATCACATCTCATGCTATCAGAAGGGTCTCAGGATTGGAATGGGAAGGAGTTGGATATCACATCTCATGCTAAATGGAGGGTCTCAGGTTTGGAAGGGGAAGGATTTGGAAATCACATCTCATGTTATAGGAAGGATCTCAGGTTTGGTATTAGAAGCATTGAGATATCACATCTCATGCTATCGGAAGTATCTCAGGTTTGGTATTAGATACATTGAGATATCACATCTCATGCTATCATAAGGGTCTCAGGATTGGAATGGGAAGGAGTTGGATATCACATCTCATGTTATAGGAAGGATCTCAGGTTTGGTATTAGAAGCATTGAGACATCACATCTCATGCTATAGGAAGGGTCTCAGGATTGGAATGGGAAGGAGTTGGATATCACATCTCATGCTATAGGAAGGGTCTCAGATTTGGTATAAGCATTGAGATATCACATCTCATGCTATAGGAAGGGTCTCAGGATTGGATTGGGAAGGAGTTGTATATGACATCTCAGGCCATAGGAAGGGTCTCAGGATTGGTATAAGCATTGAGATATCACATCTCTGCTATCGGAAGGGTCTCAGGATTGGAATGGGAAGGAGTTGGATATCCCATCTCATGTTATAGGAAGGGTCTCAGGTTTGGTATTAGAAGCATTGAGATATCACATCTCATGCTATAGGAAGGGTCTCAGGATTGGAATGGGGAGGACTTGGATGTCACATCTCATGCTATAGGGAGGGTCTCAAGTTTGATATTAGAAGCATTGAGATAACAAATCTCATGATATCGGAAGGGTCTCAGGATTGGAATGGGAAGGAGTTGGATATCACATCTCATGATAAAGGAAGGGTCTCAGGTTTGGTATAAGCATTGAGATATCACATCTCATGCTATAGGAAGGGTCTCAGGATTGGAATGGAAGGAGTTGGATATCACATCTCATGTTATAGGAAGGATCTCAGGTTTGGTATTAGAAGCATTGAGACATCACATCTCATGCTATAGGAAGGGTCTCAGGATTGGAATGGGAAGGAGTTGTATATGACATCTCATGCCGTAGGAAGGGTCTCAGGTTTGGTATAAACATTGAGATATCACATCTCTGCTATCGAAAGGGTCTCAGGATTGGAATGGGAAGGAGTTGGATATCCCATCTCATGTTATAGGAAGAGTCTCAGGTTTGGTATTAGAAGCATTGAGATATCACATCTCATGCTATGGGAAGTGTCTTAGGATTGGAATGGGAAGGACTTGGATATCACATCTCATGCTATAGGTAGGGTCTCAAGTTTGATATTAGAAGCATTGAGATATCACATCTCATGCTATAGGAAGGGTCTGAGGATTGGAATGGGAAGGAGTTGGATATCACATCTCATGCTATGGGAAGGGTCTCAGGTTTGGTATAAGCAGTGAGATATCACATCTCTGCTATCGGAAGGGTCTCAGGAGTGGAATGGGAAGGAGTTGGATATCACATCTCATGCTATAGGAAGTGTCTCAGGATTGGAATGGGAAGGAGTTGGATATCACATCCCATGTTATAGGAAGGATCTCAGGTTTGGTATAAGCATTGAGATATCACATCTCTGATATCGGAAGGGTCTCAGGATTGGAATGGGAAGGAGTTGGATATTCCCATCTCATGTTATAGGAAGGGTCTCAGGTTTGGTATTAGAAGCATTGAGATATCACATCTCATGCTATAGGAAGGGTCTCAGGATTGGAATGGGAAGGACTTGGATATCACATCTCATGCTATAGGGAGGGTCTCAAGTTTGATATTAGAAGCTTTGAGATATCACATCTCATGATATCGGAAGGGTCTCAGGTTTGGTATTAGAAGCATTGAGATATCACATCTCATAGTATAGGAAGGGTCTCAGAATTGGAATGGGAAGGACTTGGATATCACATCTCATGCTATAGGAAGGCTCTCAGGTTTGGAAGGGGAAAGAGTTGGATATCACATTTCATGTTAGAGGTAGGATCTCAGGTATGGTATTAGAGGCATTGAGATATCACATCTCATGCTATCAGAAGGGTCTCAGGAATGGAATGGGAAGGAGTTGGATATCACATCTCATGCTAAAGGGAGGGTCTCAGGTTTGGAAGGGGAAGGATTTGGATATCACATCTCATGTTATAGGAAGGATCTCAGGTTTGGTATTAGAAGCATTGAGATATCACATCTCATGCTATCGGAAGGATCTCAGGTTTGGTATTAGAAGCATTGAGATATCAAATCTCATGCTATCAGAAGGGTCTCAGGATTGGAATGGGGAGGAGTTGGATATCACATCTCATGCTAAAGGGAGGGTCTCAGGTTTGGAAGGGGAAGGATTTGGATATCACATCTCATGTTATCGGAAGGATCGAAGGTTTGGTATTAGAAGTATTGAGATATCATATCTCATGCTATAGGAAGGGTCTCAGGATTGGAATGGGAAGGAGTTGGGTATCACATCTCATGCTATAGTGAGGGTCTCAGGATTGGAATGGGAAGGACTTAGATATCACATATCATGCTATAGGGAGGGTCTCAGTTTTGATATTAGAAGCATTGAGATATCACATCTCATGCTATCGGAAGTGTCTCAGGATTGGAATGGGAAGGAGCTGGATATCACATCTCATGCTAAAGGAAGGGTCTCAGGTTTGGAACGGGAAGGATTTGGATATCACATCTCATGTTATAGGAAGGGTCTCAGGTTTGGTATAAGCATTGAGATATCACATCTCTGCTATCGGAAGTGTCTCAGGATTGGAATGGGAACGAGTTGGATATCCCATCTCATGTTACAGGACGGGTCTCAGGTTTGTTATTAGAATCATTGAGATATCATATTGCATGCTGTAGGAAGGGTCTAAGGATTGGAATGGGAAGGACTTGGATATCACATCTCATGCTATAGATAGGCTCTTAGGTTTGGAAAGGGAAGGAGTTGGATATCACATTTCATGTTAGAGGAAGGATCTCAGGTTTGGTATTAGAAGCATTGAGATATCACATCTCATGCTATAGGAAGGGTCTCAGGATTGGAATGGGAAGTAGTTGGATATCACATCTCATGCTATAGGAAGGGTCTCAGGTTTGGTATAAGCATTGAGATATCACATCTCATGCTATAGGACGGGTCTCAGGATTGGAATGGAAGGAGTTGGATATCAATCTCATGTTATAGGAAGGATCTCAGGTTTGGTATTAGAAGCATTGAGACATCACATCTCATGCTATAGGAAGGGTCTCAGGGTTGGAATGGGAACGAGTTGGATATCACATCTCATCCAATAGGAAGGGTCTCAGGTTTGGAATGGGAAGGAATTGGATATCACATCTCATGTTATAGGAAGGATCTCAGGTTTGGTATTAGAAGCATTGAGATATCACATCTCATGCTAAAGGAAGGGTCTCAGGTTTGGTAGAAGCATTGAGATATCACGTCTCTGCTATCGGAAGGGTCTCAGGATTGGATTGGGAAGGAGTTGGATATCCCTTCTCATGCTATAGGAAGGGTCTCAGAATTGGAATGGGAAGGAGTTGGATATCACATCTCAAGCTATAGGAAGGGTCTCAGGATTGGAATGGGAAGGACTTGGATATCACATCTCATGCTATAGGAAGGCTCTCAGGTTTGGAAGGGGAAAGAGTTGGATATCACATTTCATGTTAGAGGTAGGATCTCAGGTTTGGTATTAGAGGCATTGAGATATCACATCTCATGCTATCAGAAGGGTCTCAGGAATGGAATGGGAAGGAGTTGGATATCACATCTCATGCTAAAGGGAGGGTCTCAGGTTTGGAAGGGGAAGGATTTGGATATCACATCTCATGTTATAGGAAGGATCTCAGGTTTGGTATTAGAAGCATTGAGATATCACATCTCATGCTATCGGAAGGATCTCAGGTTTGGTATTAGAAGCATTGAGATATCACATCTCATGCTATCAGAAGGGTCTCAGGATTGGAATGGGAAGGAGTTGGATATCACATCTCATGCTAAAGGGAGGGTCTCAGGTTTGGAAGGGGAAGGATTTGGATATCACATCTCATGTTATCGGAAGGATCTCAGGTTTGGTATTAGAAGTATTGCGATATCATATCTCATGCTATAGGAAGGGTCTCAGGATTGGAATGGGAAGGAGTTGGATATCACATCTCATGCTATATGGAGGGTCTCAGGATTGGAATGGGAAGGACTTAGATATCACATATCATGCTATAGGGAGGGTCTCAGTTTTGATATTAGAAGCATTGAGATATCACATCTCATGCTATCGGAAGTGTCTCAGGATTGGAATGGGAAGGACTTGGATATCACATCTCATGCTATAGATAGGCTCTTAGGTTTGGAAAGGGAAGGAGTTGGATATCACATTTCATGTTAGAGGAAGGATCTCAGGTTTGGTATTAGAAGCATTGAGATATCACATCTCATGCTATAGGAAGGGTCTCAGGATTGGAATGTGAAGGATTTGGATATCACTTCTCATGCTAAAGGAAGGGTCTCAGGTTTGGTAGAAGCATTGAGATATCACGTCTCTGCTATCGGAAGGGTCTCAGGATTGGATTGGGAAGGAGTTGGATATCTCTTCTCATGCTATAGGAAGGGTCTCAGGATTTGAATGGCAAGGAGTTGGATATCACATCTCATGCCATAGGAAGGGTCTCAGGTTTGGTATAAGCATTGAGATATCACATCTCTGCTATCGGAAGGGTCTCAGGATTGGATTGGGAAGGAGTTGGATATCCCTTCTCATGCTATAGGAAGTGTCTCAGGTTGGAATGGGAAGGAGTTGGACATCACATCTCTTGCTATAGGAAGGGTCTCAGGATTGGAATGGGTAGGAGTTGGATATTACTTTCTTGCTATAGGAAGGGTCTCATGTTTGGAATGGGAAGGAGTTGGATATCACATATGCTATAGTTAGTGTCTCAGGTTTGGAACGGGAAGGAGTTGGATATCACATCTCATGTTATAGGAAGGGTCTCAGGTTTGGTATAAGCATTGAGATATCACATCTCTGCTATCGGAAGCGGCTCAGGATTGGAATGGGAAGGAGTTGGATATCCCATCTCATGTTATAGGAAGAGTCTCTGGCTTGGTATTAGAATCATTGAGATATCACATCGCATGCTGTAGGAAGGGTCTAAGGATTGGAATGGGATGGACTTGGATATCACATCTCATGCTATAGGTAGGCTCTCAGGTTTGGTATAAGCATTGAGATATCACATCTCATGCTATAGGAAGGGTCTCAGGATTGGAATGGGAAGGAATTGGATATCACATCTCATGCTATAGGAAGGGTCTCAGATTTGGTATAAGCATTGAGATATCACATCTCATGCTAAAGGAAGGGTCTCAGGATTGGAATGGGAAGGAGTTGTATATGACATCTCAGGCCATAGGAAGGGTCTCAGGTTTGGTATAAGCATTGAGATATCACATCTCTGCTATCGGAAGGGTCTCAGGATTGGAATGGGAAGGAGTTGGATATCCCATCTCAAGCTATAGGAAGGGTCTCAGGATTAGAATGGGAAGGAGTTTGATATCACATCTCATGCCATAGTATGGGTCTCAGGTTTGGTAGAAGCATTGGGATATCACATCTCATGCTATCGGAAGGGTATCAGGATTGGATTTGGAAGGGGTTGGATATCCCATCTCATGCTATAGGAAGGGTCTCAGGTTGGAATGGGAAGGAGTTGGATATCACATCTCATGTTATAGGAAGGGTCTCAGGATTGGAATGGGAAGGACTTGGATATCACATCTCATGCTATAGGAAGGCTCTCAGGTTTGCAAGGGGAAAGAGTTGGATATCACATTTCATGTTAGAGGTAGGATCTCAGGTTTGGTATTAGAGGCATTGAGATATCACATCTCATGCTATCAGAAGAGTCTCAGGATTGGAATGGGAAGGAGTTGGATATCACATCTCATGCTAAAGGGAGGGTCTCAGGTTTGGAAGGGGAAGGATTTGGATATCACATCTCATGTTATAGGAAGGATCTCAGGTTTGGTATTAGAAGTATTGAGATATCACATCTCATGCTATCGGAAGGATCTCAGGTTTGGTATAGAAGCATTGAGATATCATATCTCATGCTATCAGAAGGGTCTCAGGATTGGAATGGGAAGGAGTTGGATATCAAATCTCATGCTAAAGGGAGGGTCTCAGGTTTGGAAGGGGAAGGATTTGGATATCACATCTCATGTTATCGGAAGGATCTCAGGTTTGGTATTAGAAGTATTGAGATATCATATCTCATGCTATAGGAAGGGTCTCAGGATTGGAATGGGAAGGAGTTGGATATCACATCTCATGCTATAGGGAGGGTCTCAGGATTGGAATGGGAAGGACTTAGATATCACATATCATGCTATAGGGAGGGTCTCAGTTTTGATATTAGAAGCATTGAGATATCACATCTCATGCTATCGGAAGTGTCTCAGGATTGGAATGGGAAGGAGCTGGATATCACATCTCATGCTAAAGGAAGGGTCTCAGGTTTGGAACGGGAAGGATTTGGATATCACATCTCATGTTATAGCAAGGGTCTCAGGTTTGGTATAAGCATTGAGATATCACATTTCTGCTATCGGAAGTGTCTCAGGATTGGAATGGGAAGGAGTTGGATATCCCATCTCATGTTATAGGACGGGTCTCAGGTTTGTTATTAGAATCATTGAGATATCATATTGCATGCTGTAGGAAGGGTCTAAGGATTGGAATGGGAAGGACTTGGATATCACATCTCATGCTATAGATAGGCTCTTAGGTTTGGAAAGGGAAGGAGTTGGATATCACATTTCATGTTAGAGGAAGGATCTCAGGTTTGGTATTAGAAGCATTGAGATATCACATCTCATGCTATAGGAAGGGTCTCAGGATTGGAATGTGAAGGATTTGGATATCACATCTCATGCTAAAGGAAGGGTCTCAGGTTTGGTAGAAGCATTGAGATATCACGTCTCTGCTATCGGAAGGGTCTCAGGATTGGATTGGGAAGGAGTTGGATATCTCTTCTCATGCTATAGGAAGGGTCTCAGGATTTGAATGGCAAGGAGTTGGATATCACATCTCATGCCATAGGAAGGGTCTCAGGTTTGGTATAAGCATTGAGATATCACATCTCTGCTATCGGAAGGGTCTCAGGATTGGATTGGGAAGGAGTTGGATATCCCTTCTCATGCTATAGGAAGTGTCTCAGGTTGGAATGGGAAGGAGTTGGACATCACATCTCTTGCTATAGGAAGGGTCTCAGGATTGGAATGGGTAGGAGTTGGATATTACTTTCTTGCTATAGGAAGGGTCTCATGTTTGGAATGGGAAGGAGTTGGATATCACATATGCTATAGTTAGTGTCTCAGGTTTGGAACGGGAAGGAGTTGGATATCACATCTCATGTTATAGGAAGGGTCTCAGGTTTGGTATAAGCATTGAGATATCACATCTCTGCTATCGGAAGCGGCTCAGGATTGGAATGGGAAGGAGTTGGATATCCCATCTCATGTCATAGGAAGAGTCTCTGGCTTGGTATTAGAATCATTGAGATATCACATCGCATGCTGTAGGAAGGGTCTAAGGATTGGAATGGGATGGACTTGGATATCACATCTCATGCTATAGGTAGGCTCTCAGGTTTGGTATAAGCATTGAGATATCACATCTCATGCTATAGGAAGGGTCTCAGGATTGGAATGGGAAGGAATTGGATATCACATCTCATGCTATAGGAAGGGTCTCAGATTTGGTATAAGCATTGAGATATCACATCTCATGCTAAAGGAAGGGTCTCAGGATTGGAATGGGAAGGAGTTGTATATGACATCTCAGGCCATAGGAAGGGTCTCAGGTTTGGTATAAGCATTGAGATATCACATCTCTGCTATCGGAAGGGTCTCAGGATTGGAATGGGAAGGAGTTGGATATCCCATCTCAAGCTATAGGAAGGGTCTCAGGATTAGAATGGGAAGGAGTTTGATATCACATCTCATGCCATAGTATGGGTCTCAGGTTTGGTAGAAGCATTGGGATATCACATCTCATGCTATCGGAAGGGTATCAGGATTGGATTTGGAAGGGGTTGGATATCCCATCTCATGCTATAGGAAGGGTCTCAGGTTGGAATGGGAAGGAGTTGGATATCACATCTCATGTTATAGGAAGGGTCTCAGGATTGGAATGGGAAGGACTTGGATATCACATCTCATGCTATAGGAAGGCTCTCAGGTTTGCAAGGGGAAAGAGTTGGATATCACATTTCATGTTAGAGGTAGGATCTCAGGTTTGGTATTAGAGGCATTGAGATATCACATCTCATGCTATCAGAAGAGTCTCAGGATTGGAATGGGAAGGAGTTGGATATCACATCTCATGCTAAAGGGAGGGTCTCAGGTTTGGAAGGGGAAGGATTTGGATATCACATCTCATGTTATAGGAAGGATCTCAGGTTTGGTATTAGAAGTATTGAGATATCACATCTCATGCTATCGGAAGGATCTCAGGTTTGGTATAGAAGCATTGAGATATCATATCTCATGCTATCAGAAGGGTCTCAGGATTGGAATGGGAAGGAGTTGGATATCAAATCTCATGCTAAAGGGAGGGTCTCAGGTTTGGAAGGGGAAGGATTTGGATATCACATCTCATGTTATCGGAAGGATCTCAGGTTTGGTATTAGAAGTATTGAGATATCATATCTCATGCTATAGGAAGGGTCTCAGGATTGGAATGGGAAGGAGTTGGATATCACATCTCATGCTATAGGGAGGGTCTCAGGATTGGAATGGGAAGGACTTAGATATCACATATCATGCTATAGGGAGGGTCTCAGTTTTGATATTAGAAGCATTGAGATATCACATCTCATGCTATCGGAAGTGTCTCAGGATTGGAATGGGAAGGAGCTGGATATCACATCTCATGCTAAAGGAAGGGTCTCAGGTTTGGAACGGGAAGGATTTGGATATCACATCTCATGTTATAGCAAGGGTCTCAGGTTTGGTATAAGCATTGAGATATCACATTTCTGCTATCGGAAGTGTCTCAGGATTGGAATGGGAAGGAGTTGGATATCCCATCTCATGTTATAGGACGGGTCTCAGGTTTGTTATTAGAATCATTGAGATATCATATTGCATGCTGTAGGAAGGGTCTAAGGATTGGAATGGGAAGGACTTGGATATCACATCTCATGCTATAGATAGGCTCTTAGGTTTGGAAAGGGAAGGAGTTGGATATCACATTTCATGTTAGAGGAAGGATCTCAGGTTTGGTATTAGAAGCATTGAGATATCACATCTCATGCTATAGGAAGGGTCTCAGGATTGGAATGTGAAGGATTTGGATATCACATCTCATGCTAAAGGAAGGGTCTCAGGTTTGGTAGAAGCATTGAGATATCACGTCTCTGCTATCGGAAGGGTCTCAGGATTGGATTGGGAAGGAGTTGGATATCCCTTCTCATGCTATAGGAAGGGTCTCAGGATTTGAATGGCAAGGAGTTGGATATCACATCTCATGCCATAGGAAGGGTCTCAGGTTTGGTATAAGCATTGAGATATCACATCTCTGCTATCGGAAGGGTCTCAGGATTGGATTGGGAAGGAGTTGGATATCCCTTCTCATGCTATAGGAAGTGTCTCAGGTTGGAATGGGAAGGAGTTGGATATCACATCTCTTGCTATAGGAAGGGTCTCAGGATTGGAATGGGTAGGAGTTGGATATTACTTTCTTGCTATAGGAAGGGTCTCATGTTTGGAATGGGAAGGAGTTGGATATCACATATGCTATAGTTAGTGTCTCAGGTTTGGAACGGGAAGGAGTTGGATATCACATCTCATGTTATAGGAAGGGTCTCAGGTTTGGTATAAGCATTGAGATATCACATCTCTGCTATCGGAAGCGGCTCAGGATTGGAATGGGAAGGAGTTGGATATCCCATCTCATGTTATAGGAAGAGTCTCTGGTTTGGTATTAGAATCATTGAGATATCACATCGCATGCTGTAGGAAGGGTCTAAGGATTGGAATGGGATGGACTTGGATATCACATCTCATGCTATAGGTAAGCTCTCAGGTTTGGTATAAGCATTGAGATATCACATCTCATGCTATAGGAAGGGTCTCAGGATTGGAATGGGAAGGAATTGGATATCACATCTCATGCTATAGGAAGGGTCTCAGATTTGGTATAAGCATTGAGATATCACATCTCATGCTAAAGGAAGGGTCTCAGGATTGGAATGGGAAGGAGTTGTATATGACATCTCAGGCCATAGGAAGGGTCTCAGGTTTGGTATAAGCATTGAGATATCACATCTCTGCTATCGGAAGGGTCTCAGGATTGGAATGGGAAGGAGTTGGATATCCCATCTCATGTTATAGGAAGGGTCTCAGGTTTGGTATTAGAAGCATAGAGATATCACATCTCATGCTATAGGAAGGGTCTCAGGATTGGAATGGGAAGGACTTGGATGTCACATCTCATGCTATAGGGAGGGTCTCAAGTTTGATATTAGAAGCATTGAGATAACAAATCTCATGATATCGGAAGGGTCTCAGGATTGGAATGGGAAGGAGTTGGATATCACATCTCATGATAAAGGAAGGGTCTAAGGTTTGGAAGGGGAAGGATTTGGATATCACATCTCATGTTATAGGACGGGTCTCAGGTTTGGTATTAGAAGCATTGAGATATCAAGTCTCATGGTATAAGAAGGGTCTCAGAATTGGAATCGGAAGGAGTTTGATATCACATCTCATGCCATAGTATGGGTCTCAGGTTTGGTAGAAGCATTGGGATATCACATCTCATGCTATCGGAAGGGTATCAGTATTGGATTTGGAAGAAGTTGGATATCCCATCTCATGCTATAGGAAGGGTCTCAGGTTGGAATGGGAAGGAGTTGGATATCACATTTCATGCTATAGGAAGGGTCTCAGGTTGGAATGGGAAGGAGTTGGATATCATGTTTCATGTTATAGGAAGGGTCTCAGGATTGGAATGGGAAGGACTTGGATATTATATCTCATGCTATAGGAAGGCTCTCAGGTTTGGAAGGGGAAGGAGTTGGATATCACATTTCATGTTAGAGGAAGGATCTCAGGTTTGGTATTAGAGGCCTTGAGATATCACATCTCATGCTATAGGAAGGGTCTCAGGATTGGAATGGGAAGGAGTTGGATATCACATCTCAAGCTTTAGGAAGGGTCTCAGGTTTGGTATAAGCATTGAGATAGCACATCTCATGCTATAGGAAGGGTCTCAGGATTGGAATGGGAAGGAGTTGGATATCACATCTCATGTTATAGGAAGGATCTCAGGTTTGGTATTAGAAGCATTGAGACATCACATCTCATGCTATAGGAAGGGTCTCAGGATTGGAATGGGAAGGAGTTGGATATCACATCTCATGCTATAGGAAGGGTCTCAGATTTGGTATAAGCATTGAGATATCACATCTCATGATATCGGAAGGGTCTCAGGATTGGAATGGGAAGGAGTTGGATATCACATCTCATGATAAAGGAAGGGTCTAAGGTTTGGAAGGGGAAAGATTTGGATATCACATCTCATGCTATAGGAAGGGTCTCAGGATTGGAATGGGAAGGAGTTGGATATCACATCTCATGCTATAGGAAGGGTCTCAGATTTGGTATAAGCATTGAGACATCACATCTCATGCTATAGGAAGGGTCTCAGGATTGGAATGGGAAGGAGTTGGATATCACATCTCATGCTATAGGAAGGGTCTCAGATTTGGTATAAGCATTGAGATATCACATCTCATGATATCGGAAGGGTCTCAGGATTGGAATGGGAAGGTGTTGGATATCCCATCTCATGTTATAGGACGGGTCTCAGGTTTCTTATTAGAATCATTGAGATATCATATTGCATGCTGTAGGAAGGGTCTAAGGATTGGAATGGGAAGGAGTTGGATATCCCATCTCATGTTATAGGAAGAGTCTCAGGTTTGGTATTAGAAGCATTGAGATATCACATCTCATGCTATAGGAAGTGTCTCAGGATTGGAATGGGAAGGAGTTGGATATCACATTTCATGTTAGAGGAAGGATCTCAGGTTTGGTATTAGAGGCATTGAGATATCACATCTCATGCTATAGGAAGGGTCTCAGAATTGGAATGGGAAGGAGTTGGATATCACATCTCATGCTATAGGAAGGGTCTCAGGTTTGGTATAAGCATTGAGATATCACATCTCATGCTATAGGAAGGGTCTCAGGATTGGAATGGGAAGGAGTTGGATATCACATCTCATGTTATAGGAAGGATCTCAGGTTTGGTATTAGAAGCATTGAGACATCACATCTCATGCTATCGGAAGGGTCTCAGGATTGGAATGGGAAGGACTTGGATATCACATCTCATGCTATAGGGAGGGTCTCAAGTTTGATATTAGAAGCATTGAGATATCATATCTCATGCTATAGGAAGGGTCTCAGGGATGGAATGGGAAGGAGTTGGATATCACATCTCATGATAAAGGAAGGGTCTAAGCTTTGGAAGGGGAAGGAGTTTGATATCACATCTCATGCCATAGTATGGGTCTCAGGTTTGGTAGAAGCATTGGGATATCACATCTCATGCTATCGGAAGGGTATCAGGATTGGATTTGGAAGGAGTTGGATATCCCATCTCATGCTATAGGAAGGGTCTCAGGTTGGAATGGGAAGGAGTTGGATATCACATCTCATGTTATAGGAAGGGTCTCAGGATTGGAATGGGAAGGACTTGGATATCACATCTCATGCTATAGGAAGGCTCTCAGGTTTGGAAGGGGAAAGAGTTGGATATCACATTTCATGTTAGAGGTAGGATCTCAGATTTGGTATTAGAGGCATTGAGATATCACATCTCATGCTATCAGAAGAGTCTCAGGATTGGAATGGGAAGGAGTTGGATATCACATCTCATGTCATAGGAAGGATCTCAGGTTTGGTATTAGAAGCATTGAGATATCACATCTCATGCTATAGGAATGGTCTCAGGATTGGAATGGGAAGGAGTTGGATATTACATTCTTGCTATAGGAAGGGTCTCATGTTTGGAATGGGAATGAGTTGGATATCACATATGCTATAGGAAGGGTCTCAGGTTTGGAACGGGAAGGAGTTGGATATCACATCTCATGTTATAGGAAGGGTCTCAGGTTTGTTATTAGAATCATTGAGATATCATATTGCATGCTGTAGGAAGGGTCTAAGGATTGGAATGGGAAGGAGTTGGATATCCCATCTCATGTTATAGGAAGAGTCTCAGGTTTGGAATTAGAAGCGTTGAGATATCACATCTCATGCTATAGGAAGTGTCTCAGGATTGGAATGGGAAGGAGTTGGATATCACATTTCATGTTAGAGGAAGGATCTCAGGTTTGGTATTAGAGGCATTGAGATATCACATCTCATGCTATAGGAAGGGTCTCAGAATTGGAATGGGAAGGAGTTGGATATCACATCTCATGCTATAGGAAGGGTCTCAGGTTTGGTATAAGCATTGAGATATCACATCTCATGCTATAGGAAGGGTCTCAGGATTGGAATGGGAAGGAGTTGGATATCACATCTCATGTTATAGGAAGGATCTCAGGTTTGGTATTAGAAGCATTGAGACATCACATCTCATGCTATCGGAAGGGTCTCAGGATTGGAATGGGAAGGACTTGGATATCACATCTCATGCTATAGGGAGGGTCTCAAGTTTGATATTAGAAGCATTGAGATATCATATCTCATGCTATAGGAAGGGTCTCAGGGATGGAATGGGAAGGAGTTGGATATCACATCTCATGATAAAGGAAGGGTCTAAGGTTTGGAAGGGGAAGGAGTTTGATATCACATCTCATGCCATAGTATGGGTCTCAGGTTTGGTAGAAGCATTGGGATATCACATCTCATGCTATCGGAAGGGTATCAGGATTGGATTTGGAAGGAGTTGGATATCCCATCTCATGCTATAGGAAGGGTCTCGGGTTGGAATGGGAAGGAGTTGGATATCACATCTCATGTTATAGGAAGGGTCTCAGGATTGGAATGGGAAGGACTTGGATATCACATCTCATGCTATAGGAAGGCTCTCAGGTTTGGAAGGGGAAAGAGTTGGATATCACATTTCATGTTAGAGGTAGGATCTCAGATTTGGTATTAGAGGCATTGAGATATCACATCTCATGCTATCAGTAGAGTCTCAGGATTGGAATGGGAAGGAGTTGGATATCACATCTCATGCTAAAGGGAGGGTCTCAGGTTTGGAAGGAGAAGGATTTGGATATCACATCTCATGTTATAGGAAGGATTTCAGGTTTGGTATTAGAAGCATTGAGATATCACATCTCATGCTATCGGAAGGATCTCAGGTTTGGTATAGAAGCATTGAGATATCACATCTCATGCTATCAGAAGGGTCTCAGGATTGGAATGGGAAGGAGTTGGATATCACATCTCATGCTAAAGGGAGGGTCTCAGGTTTGGAAGGGGAAGGATTTGGATATCACATCTCATGTTATCGGAAGGATCTCAGGTTTGGTATTAGAAGTATTGAGATATCACATCTCATGCTATAGGAAGGGTCTCAGGATTGGAATGGGAAGGACTTGGATATCATATCTCATGCTATAGGAAGGCTCTCAGGTTTGGAAGGGGAAGGAGTTGGATATCACATTTCATGTTAGAGGAAGGATCTCAGGTTTGGTATTAGAGGCCTTGAGATATCACATCTCATGCTATAGGAAGGGTCTCAGGATTGGAATGGGAAGGAGTTGGATATCACATCTCAAGCTATAGGAACGGTCTCAGGTTTGGTATAAGCATTGTGATATCACATCTCATGCTATAGGAAGGGTCTCAGGATTGGAATGGGAAGGAGTTGGATATCACATCTCATGTTATAGGAAAGATCTCAGGTTTGGTATTAGAAGCATTGAGACATCACATCTCATGTTATAGGAAGGGTCTCAGGATTGGAATGGGAAGAAGTTGGATATCACATCTCATGCTATAGGAAGGGTCTCAGGTTTGGTATTAGCATTGAGATATCACATCTCATGCTTTAGGAAGGGTCTCAGGATTGGAATGGGAAGGAGTTGTATATGACATCTCATGACATAGGAAGGGTCTCAGGTTTGGTATAAGCATTGAGATATCACATCACATGCTATAGGAAAGGTCTCAGGATTGGAATGGGAAGGACTTGGATATCACATCTCATGCTATAGCTAGGGTCTCAGGTTTGGAAAGGGAAGGAGATGGATATCACATTTCATGTTAGAGGTAGGATCTCAGGTTTGGTATTAGAGGCATTGAGATATCACATCTCATGCTATCAGAAGGGTCTCAGGATTGGAATGGGAAGGAGTTGGATATCACATCTCATGCTAAAGGGAGGGTCTCAGGTTTGGAAGGGGAAGGATTTGGAAATCACATCTCATGTTATAGGAAGGATCTCGGGTTTGGTATTAGAAGCATTGAGACATCACATCTCATGCTATCGGAAGGGTCTCAGGATTGGAATGGGAAGGACTTGGATATCACATCTCATGCTATAGGGAGGGTCTCAAGTTTGATATTAGAAGCATTGAGATATCATATCTCATGCTATAGGAAGGGTCTCAGGGATGGAATGGGAAGGAGTTGGATATCACATCTCATGATAAAGGAAGGGTCTAAGGTTTGGAAGGGGAAGGAGTTTGATATCACATCTCATGCCATAGTATGGGTCTCAGGTTTGGTAGAAGCATCGGGATATCACATCTCATGCTATCGGAAGGGTATCAGGATTGGATTTGGAAGGAGTTGGATATCCCATCTCATGCTATAGGAAGGGTCTCAGGTTGGAATGGTAAGGAGTTGGATATCACATCTCATGTTATAGGAAGGGTCTCAGGATTGGAATGGGAAGGACTTGGATATCACATCTCATGCTATAGGAAGGCTCTCAGGTTTGGAAGGGGAAAGAGTTGGATATCACATTTCATGTTAGAGGTAGGATCTCAGATTTGGTATTAGAGGCATTGAGATATCACATCTCATGCTATCAGAAGAGTCTCAGGATTGGAATGGGAAGGAGTTGGATATCACATCTCATGCTAAAGGGAGGGTCTCAGGTTTGGAAGGGGAAGGATTTGGATATCACATCTCATGTTATAGGAAGGATTTCAGGTTTGGTATTAGAAGCATTGAGATATCACATCTCATGCTATCGGAAGGATCTCAGGTTTGGTATAGAAGCATTGAGATATCACATCTCATGCTATCAGAAGGGTCTAAGGATTGGAATGGGAAGGAGTTGGATATCACATCTCATTCTAAAGGGAGGGTCTCAGGTTTGGAAGGGGAAGGATTTGGATATCACATCTCATGTTATCGGAAGGATCTCAGGTTTGGTATTAGAAGTATTGAGATATCACATCTCATGCTATAGGAAGGGTCTCAGGATTGGAATGGGAAGGAGTTGGTTATCACATCTCATGCTATAGGAAGGGTCTCAGGATTGGAATGGGAAGGACTTAGATATCACATATCATGCTATAGGGAGGGTCTCAGTTTTGATATTAGAAGCATTGAGATATCACATCTCATGCTATCGGAAGTGTCTCAGGATTGGAATGGGAAGGAGCTGGATATCACATCTCATGCTAAAGGAAGGGTCTCAGGTTTGGAACGGGAAGGAGTTGGATATCACATCTCATGTTATAGGAAGGGTCTCAGGTTTGGTATAAGCATTGAGATATCACATCTCTGCTATCGGAAGTGTCTCAGGATTGGAATGGGAAGGACTAGGATATCACATCTCATGCTATAGATAGGCTCTCAGGTTTGGAAAGGGAAGGAGTTGGATATCACATTTCATGTTAGAGGAAGGATCTCAGGTTTGGTATTAGAGGCATTGAGATATCACATCTCAGGCTATAGGAAGGGTCTCAGGATTGGAATGGGAAGGAGTTGGATATCACATCTCATGCTATAGGAAGGGTCTCAGGATTGGAATGGGAAGGAGTTGGATATCACATCTCATGCTATAGGAACGGTCTCAGGTTTGGTATAAGCATTGAGATATCACATCTCGTGCTATAGGAAGGGTCTCAGGATTGGAATGGGAAGGAGTTGTATATGACATCTCATGCCGTAGGAAGGGTCTCAGGTTTGGTATAAGCATTGAGATATCACATCTCTGCTATCGAAAGGGTCTTAGGATTGGAATGGGAAGGAGTTGGATATCCCATCTCATGTTATAGGAAGAGTCTCAGGTTTGGTATTAGAAGCATTGAGATATCGCATCTCATGATATAGGAAGGGTCTCAGGTTGGAATGGGAAGGAGTTGGATATCACATTTCATGTTATAGGAAGGGTCTCAGGATTGGAATGGGAAGGACTTGGATATCATATCTCATGCTATAGGAAGGCTCTCAGGTTTGGAAGGGGAAGGAGTTGGATATCACATTTCATGTTAGAGGAAGGATCTCAGGTTTGGTATTAGAGGCCTTGAGATATCACATCTCATGCTATAGGAAGGGTCTCAGGATTGGAATGGGAAGGAGTTGGATATCACATCTCAAGCTATAGGAACGGTCTCAGGTTTGGTATAAGCATTGTGATATCACATCTCATGCTATAGGAAGGGTCTCAGGATTGGAATGGGAAGGAGTTGGATATCACATCTCATGTTATAGGAAAGATCTCAGGTTTGGCATTAGAAGCATTGAGACATCACATCTCATGTTATAGGAAGGGTCTCAGGATTGGAATGGGAAGAAGTTGGATATCACATCTCATGCTATAGGAAGGGTCTCAGGTTTGGTATTAGCATTGAGATATCACATCTCATGCTTTAGGAAGGGTCTCAGGATTGGAATGGGAAGGAGTTGTATATGACATCTCATGACATAGGAAGGGTCTCAGGTTTGGTATAAGCATTGAGATATCACATCACATGCTATAGGAAGGGTCTCAGGATTGGAATGGGAAGGACTTGGATATCACATCTCATGCTATAGGCAGGGTCTCAGGTTTGGAAAGGGAAGGAGATGGATATCACATTTCATGTTAGAGGTAGGATCTCAGGTTTGGTATTAGAGGCATTGAGATATCACATCTCATGCTATCAGAAGGGTCTCAGGATTGGAATGGGAAGGAGTTGGATATCACATCTCATGCTAAAGGGAGGGTCTCAGGTTTGGAAGGGGAAGGATTTGGAAATCACATCTCATGTTATAGGAAGGATCTCGGGTTTGGTATTAGAAGCATTGAGACATCACATCTCATGCTATCGGAAGGGTCTCAGGATTGGAATGGGAAGGACTTGGATATCACATCTCATGCTATAGGGAGGGTCTCAAGTTTGATATTAGAAGCATTGAGATATCATATCTCATGCTATAGGAAGGGTCTCAGGGATGGAATGGGAAGGAGTTGGATATCACATCTCATGATAAAGGAAGGGTCTAAGGTTTGGAAGGGGAAGGAGTTTGATATCACATCTCATGCCATAGTATGGGTCTCAGGTTTGGTAGAAGCATTGGGATATCACATCTCATGCTATCGGAAGGGTATCAGGATTGGATTTGGAAGGAGTTGGATATCCCATCTCATGCTATAGGAAGGGTCTCAGGTTGGAATGGTAAGGAGTTGGATATCACATCTCATGTTATAGGAAGGGTCTCAGGATTGGAATGGGAAGGACTTGGATATCACATCTCATGCTATAGGAAGGCTCTCAGGTTTGGAAGGGGAAAGAGTTGGATATCACATTTCATGTTAGAGGTAGGATCTCAGATTTGGTATTAGAGGCATTGAGATATCACATCTCAGGCTATAGGAAGGGTCTCAGGATTGGAATGGGAAGGAGTTGGATATCACATCTCATGCTATAGGAAGGGTCTCAGGATTGGAATGGGAAGGAGTTGGATATCACATCTCATGCTATAGGAAGGGTCTCAGGTTTGGTATAAGCATTGAGATATCACATCTCGTGCTATAGGAAGGGTCTCAGGATTGGAATGGGAAGGAGTTGTATATGACATCTCATGCCGTAGGAAGGGTCTGAGGTTTGGTATAAGCATTGAGATATCACATCTCTGCTATCGAAAGGGTCTTAGGATTGGAATGGGAAGGAGTTGGATATCCCATCTCATGTTATAGGAAGAGTCTCAGGTTTGGTATTAGAAGCATTGAGATATCGCATCTCATGATATAGGAAGGGTCTCAGGTTGGAATGGGAAGGAGTTGGATATCACATTTCATGTTATAGGAAGGGTCTCAGGATTGGAATGGGAAGGACTTGGATATCATATCTCATGCTATAGGAAGGCTCTCAGGTTTGCAAGGGGAAGGAGTTGGATATCACATTTCATGTTAGAGGAAGGATCTCAGGTTTGGTATTAGAGGCCTTGAGATATCACATCTCATGCTATAGGAAGGGTCTCAGGATTGGAATGGGAAGGAGTTGGATATCACATCTCAAGCTATAGGAACGGTCTCAGGTTTGGTATAAGCATTGTGATATCACATCTCATGCTATAGGAAGGGCCTCAGGATTGGAATGGGAAGGAGTTGGATATCACATCTCATGTTATAGGAAAGATCTCAGGTTTGGTATTAGAAGCATTGAGACATCACATCTCATGTTATAGGAAGGGTCTCAGGATTGGAATGGGAAGAAGTTGGATATCACATCTCATGCTATAGGAAGGGTCTCAGGTTTGGTATTAGCATTGAGATATCACATCTCATGCTTTAGGAAGGGTCTCAGGATTGGAATGGGAAGGAGTTGTATATGACATCTCATGACATAGGAAGGGTCTCAGGTTTGGTATAAGCATTGAGATATCACATCACATGCTATGGGAAGGGTCTCAGGATTGGAATGGGAAGGACTTGGATATCACATCTCATGCTATAGGCAGGGTCTCAGGTTTGGAAAGGGAAGGAGATGGATATCACATTTCATGTTAGAGGTAGGATCTCAGGTTTGGTATTAGAGGCATTGAGATATCACATCTCATGCTATCAGAAGGGTCTCAGGATTGGAATGGGAAGGAGTTGAATATCACATCTCATGCTAAAGGGAGGGTCTCAGGTTTGGAAGGGGAAGGATTTGGAAATCACATCTCATGTTATAGGAAGGATCCCGGGTTTGGTATTAGAAGCATTGAGATATCACATCTCATGCTATCATAAGGGTCTCAGGATTGGAATGGGAAGGAGTTGGATATCACATCTCATGTTATAGGAAGGATCTCAGGTTTGGTATTAGAAGCATTGAGACATCACATCTCATGCTATAGGAAGGGTCTCAGGATTGGAATGGGAAGGAGTTGGATATCACATCTCATGCTATAGGAAGGGTCTCAGATTTGGTATAAGCATTGAGATATCACATCTCATGCTCTAGGAAGGGTCTCAGGATTGGAATGGGAAGGAGTTGTATATGACATCTGAGGCAATAGGAAGGGTCTCAGGTTTGGTATAAGCATTGAGATATGAAATCTCTGCTATCGGAAGGGTCTCAGGATTGGAATGGGAAGGAATTGGATATCACATCTCATGTTATAGGAAGGATCTCAGGTTTGGTATTAGAATCATTGAGATATCACATCTCATGCTATAGGAAGGGTCTCAGGATTGGAATGTGAAGGATTTGGATATCACATCTCATGCTAAAGGAAGGGTCTCAGGTTTGGTAGAAGCATTGAGATATCACGTCTCTGCTATCGGAAGGGTCTCAGGATTGGATTGGGAAGGAGTTGGATATCCCTTCTCATGCTATAGGAAGGGTCTCAGGTTTGGTATAAGCATTGAGATATCACATCTCTGCTATCGGAAGGGTCTCAGGATTGGATTGGGAAGGAGTTGGATATCCCTTCTCATGCTATAGGTAGTGTCTCAGGTTGGAATGGGAAGGAGTTGGATATCACATCTCATGTTACAGGAAGGGTCTCAGGATTGGAATGGGAAGGATTTGATTATCACATCTCTTGCTATAGGAAGGGTCTCAGGATTGGAATGGGTAGGAGTTGGATATTACTTTCTTGCTATAGGAAGGGTCTCATGTTTGGAATGGGAAGGAGTTGAATATCACATATGCTATAGTTAGTGTCTCAGGTTTGGAACGGGAAGGAGTTGGATATCACATCTCATGTTATAGGAAGGGTCTCAGGTTTGGTATAAGCATTGAGATATCACATCTCTGCTATAGGAAGGGTCTCAGGATTGGAATGTGAAGGATTTGGATATCACATCTCATGCTAAAGGAAGGGTCTCAGGTTTGGTAGAAGCATTGAGATATCACGTCTCTGCTATCGGAAGGGTCTCAGGATTGGATTGGGAAGGAGTTGGATATCCCTTCTCATGCTATAGGAAGGGTCTCAGGTTTGGTATAAGCATTGAGATATCACATCTCTGCTATCGGAAGGGTCTCAGGATTGGATTGGGAAGGAGTTGGATATCCCTTCTCATGCTATAGGTAGTGTCTCAGGTTGGAATGGGAAGGAGTTGGATATCACATCTCATGTTACAGGAAGGGTCTCAGGATTGGAATGGGAAGGATTTGGATATCACATCTCTTGCTATAGGAAGGGTCTCAGGATTGGAATGGGTAGGAGTTGGATATTACTTTCTTGCTATAGGAAGGGTCTCATGTTTGGAATGGGAAGGAGTTGGATATCACATATGCTATAATTAGTGTCTCAGGTTTGGAACGGGAAGGAGTTGGATATCACATCTCATGTTATAGGAAGGGTCTCAGGTTTGGTATAAGCATTGAGATATCACATCTCTGCTATCGGAAGTGGCTCAGGATTGGAATGGGAAGGAGTTGGATGTCCCATCTCATGTTATAGGACGAGTCTCTGGTTTGGTATTAGAATCATTGAGATATTACATCGCATGCTGTAGGAAGGGTCTAAGGATTGGAATGGGATGGACTTGGATATCACATCTCATGCTATAGGTAGGCTCTCAGGTTTGGTATAAGCATTGAGATATCACATCTCATGCTATAGGAAGGGTCTCAGGATTGGAATGGGAAGGAATTGGATATCACATCTCATGCTATAGGAAGGGTCTCAGATTTGGTATAAGCATTGAGATATCACATCTCATGCTATAGGAAGGGTCTCAGGATGTGAATGGGAAGGAGTTGTATATGACATCTCAGGCCATAGGAAGGGTCTCAGGTTTGGTATAAGCATTGAGATATCACATCTCTGCTATCGGAAGGGTCTCAGGATTGGAATGGGAAGGAGTTGGATATCCCATCTCATGTTATAGGAAGGGTCTCAGGTTTGGTATTAGAAGCATAGAGATATCACATCTCATGCTATAGGAAGGGTCTCAGGATTGGAATGGGAAGGACTTGGATGTCACATCTCATGCTATAGGGATGGTCTCAAGTTTGATATTAGAAGCATTGAGATAACAAATCTCATGATATCGGAAGGGTCTCAGGATTGGAATGGGAAGGAGTTGGATATCACATCTCATGATAAAGGAAGGGTCTAAGGTTTGGAAGGGGAAGGATTTGGATATCACATCTCATGTTATAGGACGGGTCTCCGGTTTGGTATTAGAAGCATTGAGATATCAAGTCTCATGGTATAAGAAGGGTCTCAGAATTGGAATGGGAAGGAGTTGGATATCACACCTCAAGCTATAGGAAGGGTCTCAGGATTGGAATGGGAAGGAGTTTGATATCACATCTCATGCCATAGTATGGGTCTCAGGTTTGGTAGAAGCATTGGGATATCACATCTCATGCTATCGGAAGGGTATCAGTATTGGATTTGGAAGGAGTTGGATATCCCATCTCATGCTATAGGAAGGGTCTCAGGTTGGAATGGGAAGGAGTTGGATATCACATTTCATGTTGTAGGAAGGGTCTCAGGATTGGAATGGGAAGGACTTGGATATCATATCTCATGCTATAGGAAGGCTCTCAGGTTTGGAAGGGGAAGCAGTTGGATATCACATTTCATGTTAGAGGAAGGATCTCAGGTTTGGTATTAGAGGCCTTGAGATATCACATCTCATGCTATAGGAAGGGTCTCAGGATTGGAATGGGAAGGAGTTGGATATCACATCTCAAGCTATAGGAAGGTTCTCAGGTTTGGTATAAGCATTGAGATATCACATCTCATGCTATAGGAAGGGTCTCAGGATTGGAATGGGAAGGAGTTGGATATCACATCTCATGTTATAGGAAATATCTCAGGTTTGGTATTAGAAGCATTGAGACATCACATCTCATGTTATAGAAAGGGTCTCAGGATTGGAATGGGAAGAAGTTGGATATCACATCTCATGCTATAGGAAGGGTCTCAGGTTTGGTATAAGCATTGAGATATCACATCACATGCTATAGGAAGGGTCTCAGGATTGGAATGGGAAGGACTTGGATATCACATCTCATGCTATAGGCAGGGTCTCAGGTTTGGAAAGGGAAGGAGATGGATATCACATTTCATGTTAGAGATAGGATCTCAGGTTTGGTATTAGAGGCATTGAGATATCACATCTCATGCTATAGGAAGGGTCTCAGGATTGGAATGGGGAGGACTTGGATGTCACATCTCATGCTATAGGGAGGGTCTCAAGTTCGATATTAGAAGCATTGAGATAACAAATCTCATGATATCGGAAGGGTCTCAGGATTGGAATGGAAAGGAGTTGTATATCACATCTCATGCTAAAGGGAGGGTCTCAGGTTTGGAAGGGGAAGGATTTGGAAATCACATCTCATGTTATAGGAAGGGTCTCAGGTTTGGTATTAGAAGCATTGAGATATCACATCTCATGCTATAGGAAGGGTCTCAGGATTGGAATGGGGAGGACTTGGATGTCACATCTCATGCTATAGGGAGGGTCTCAAGTTCGATATTAGAAGCATTGAGATAACAAATCTCATGATATCGGAAGGGTCTCAGGATTGGAATGGGAAGGAGTTGGATATCACATCTCATGATAAAGGAAGGGTCTAAGGTTTGGAAGGGGAAAGATTTGGATATCACATCTCATGTTATAGGACGGGTCTCAGGTTTGGTATTAGAAGCATTGAGATATCAAGTCTCATGGCATAGGAAGGGTCTCAGAATTGGAATGGGAAGGAGTTGGATATCACATCTCAAGCTATAGGAAGAGTCTCAGGATTGGAATGGGAATGAGTATGATATCACATCTCATGCCATAGTATGGGTCTCAGGTTTGGTAGAAGCATTGGGATATCACATCTCATGCTATTGGAAGCGTATCAGTATTGGATTTGGAAGGAGTTGGATATCCCATCTCATGCTATAGGAAGGGTCTCAGGTTGGAATGGGAAGGAGTTGGATATCACATTTCATGTTATAGGAAGGGTCTCAGGATTGGAATGGGAAGGTCTTGGATATCATATCTCATGCTATAGGAAGGCTCTCAGGTTTGGAAGGGGAAGGAGTTGGATATCACATTTCATGTTAGAGGAAGGATCTCAGGTTTGGTATTAGAGGCCTTGAGATATCACATCTCATGCTATAGGAAGGGTCTCAGGATTGGAATGGGAAGGAGTTGGATATCACATCTCAAGCTTTAGGAAGGGTCTCAGGTTTGGTATAAGCATTGAGATAGCACATCTCATGCTATAGGAAGGGTCTCAGGATTGGAATGGGAAGGAGTTGGATATCACATCTCATGTTATAGGAAAGATCTCAGGTTTGGTATTAGAAGCATTGAGACATCACATCTCATGTTATAGGAAGGGTCTCAGGATTGGAATGGGAAGAAGTTGGATATCACATCTCATGCTATAGGAAGGGTCTCAGGTTTGGAAGGGGAAGGAGTTGGATATCCAATCTCATGTTATAGGACTGGTCTCAGGATTGGTATTAGAAGCATTGAGATATCACATCGCATGCTGTAGGAAGGTTCTCAGGTTTGGTATTAGAAGCATTGAGACATCACATCTCATGCTATAGGAAGGGTCTCAGGATTGGAATGGGAAGGAGTTGGATATCACATCTCATGTTATAGGAAGGATCTCAGGTTTGGTATTAGAAGCATTGAGACATCACATCTCATGCTATAGGAAGGGTCTCAGGATTGGAATGGGAAGGAGTTGGATATCACATCTCATGCTATAGGAAGGGTCTCAGATTTGGTATAAGCATTGAGATATCACATCTCATGCTATAGGAAGGGTCTCAGGATTGGATTGGGAAGGAGTTGTAAATGACATCTCAGGCCATAGGAAGGGTCTCAGGATTGGTATAAGCATTGAGATATCACATCTCTGCTATCGGAAGGGTCTCAGGATTGGAATGGGAAGGAGTTGGATATCACATCTCATGCTATAGGAAGGGTCTCAGATTTGGTATAAGCATTGAGATATCACATCTCACGCTATAGGAAGGGTCTCAGGATTGGAATGGGGAGGACTTGGATGTCACATCTCATGCTATAGGGAGGGTCTCAAGTTTGGAAGGGGAAGGAGTTGGATATCACATTTCATGTTAGAGGAAGGATCTCAGGTTTGGTATTAGAGGCCTTCAGATATCACATCTCATGCTATAGGAAGGGTCTCAGGATTGGAATGGGAAGGAGTTGGATATCACATCTCAAGCTTTAGGAAGGGTCTCAGGTTTGGTATAAGCATTGAGATAGCACATCTCATGCTATAGGAAGGGTCTCAGGATTAGAATGGGAAGGAGTTGGATATCACATCTCATGTTATAGGAAGGATCTCAGGTTTGGTATTAGAAGCATTGAGACATCACATCTCATGCTATAGGAAGGGTCTCAGGATTGGAATGGGAAGGAGTTGGATATCACATCTCATGCTATAGGAAGGGTCTCAGATTTGGTATAAGCATTGAGATATCACATCTCATGCTATAGGAAGGGTCTCAGGATTGGATTGGGAAGGAGTTGTATATGACATCTCAGGCCATAGGAAGGGTCTCAGGATTGGTATAAGCATTGAGATATCACATCTCTGCTATCGGAAGGGTCTCAGGATTGGAATGGGAAGGAGTTGGATATCCCATTTCATGCTATAGGGAGGGTCTCAATTTTGATATTAGAAGCATTGAGATAACAAATCTCATGATCTCGGAAGGGTCTCAGGATTGGAATGGGAAGGCGTTGGATATCACATCTCATGATAAAGGAAGGGTCTAAGGTTTGGAAGGGGAAAGATTTGGATATCACATCTCATGTTATAGGACGGGTCTCAGGTTTGGTATTAGAAGCATTGAGATATCAAGTCTCATGGTATAGGAAGGGTCTCAGAATTGGAATGGGAAGGAGTTGGATATCACATCTCAAGCTATAGGAAGAGTCTCAGGATTGGAATGGGAAGGAGTTTGATATCACATCTCATGCCATAGTATGGTTCTCAGGTTTGGTAGAAGCATTGGGATATCACATCTCATGCTATTGGAAGGGTATCAGTATTGGATTTGGAAGGAGTTGGATATCCCATCTCATGCTATAGGAAGGGTCTCAGGTTGGAATGGGAAGGAGTTGGATATCACATTTCATGTTATAGGAAGGGTCTCAGGATTGGAATGGGAAGGACTTGGATATCATATCTCATGCTATAGGAAGGCTCTCAGGTATGGAAGGGGAAGGAGTTGGATATCACATTTCATGTTAGAGGAAGGATCTCAGGTTTGGTATTAGAGGCCTTGAGATATCACATCTCATGCTATAGGAAGGGTCTCAGGTTGGAATGGGAAGGAGTTGGATATCACATTTCATGTTATAGGAAGGGTCTCAGGATTGGAATGGGAAGGAGTTGGATATCACATCTCAAGCTTTAGGAAGGGTTTCAGGTTTGGTATAAGCATTGAGATAGCACATCTCATGCTATAGGAAGGGTCTCAGGATTGGAATGGGGAGGAGTTGGATATCACATCTCATGTTATAGGAAAGATCTCAGGTTTGGTATTAGAAGCATTGAGACATCACATCTCATGTTATAGGAAGGGTCTCAGGATTGGAATGGGAAGAAGTTGGATATCACATCTCATGCTATAGGAAGGGTCTCAGGTTTGGAAGGGGAAGGAGTTGGATATCCAATCTCATGTTATAGGACTGGTCTCAGGTTTGGTATTAGAAGCATTGAGATATCACATTGCATGCTGTAGGAAGGTTCTCAGGTTTGGAATGGGGAGGAATTGGATATCACATCTCATGTCATAGGAAGGATCTCAGGTTTGGTATAAGAAGCATTGAGATATCATATCTCATGCTAAAGGAATGGTCTCAGGATTGGAATGGGAAGGAGTTGGATATTACATTCTTGCTATAGGAAGGGTCTCATGTTTGGAATGGGAATGAGTTGGATATCACATATGCTATAGGAAGGGTCTCAGGTTTGGAACGGGAAGGAGTTGGATATCACATCTCATGTTATAGGAAGGGTCTCAGGTTTGGTATAAGCATTGAGATATCACATCTCTGCTATCGGAAGTGTCTCAGGATTGGAATGGGAAGGTGTTGGATATCCCATCTCATGTTATAGGACGGGTCTCAGGTTTGTTATTAGAATCATTTAGATATCATATTGCATGCTGTAGGAAGGGTCTAAGGAATGGAATGGGAAGGAGTTGGATATCCCATCTCATGTTATAGGAAGAGTCTCAGGTTTGGTATTAGAAGCATTGAGATATCACATCTCATGCTATAGGAAGTGTCTCAGGATTGGAATGGGAAGGAGTTGGATATCACATTTCATGTTAGAGGAAGGATCTCAGGTTTGGTATTAGAGGCATTGAGATATCACATCTCATGCTATAGGAAGGGTCTCAGGATTGGAATGGGAAGGAGTTGGATATCACATCTCATGCTATAGGAAGGGTCTCAGGTTTGGTATAAGCATTGAGATATCACATCTCATGCTATAGGGAGGGTCTCAGGATTGGAATGGGAAGGAGTTGGATATCACATCTCATGTTATAGGAAGGATCTCAGGTTTGGTATTAGAAGCATAGACATCACATCTCATGCTATCGGAAGGGTCTCAGGATTGGAATGGGAAGGACTTGGATATCACATCTCATGCTATAGGGAGGGTCTCAAGTTTGATATTAGAAGCATTGAGATATCATATCTCATGCTATAGGAAGGGTCTCAGGATTGGAATGGGAAGGAGTTGGATATCACATCTCATGCTATAGGAAGGGTCTTAGGTTTGGTATAAGCAGTGAGATATCACATCTCACGCTATAGGAAGTGTCTCAGGATTGGAATGGGAAGGAGTTGGATATCACATCTCATGTTATAGGAAGGATCTCAGGTTTGGTATAAGCATTGAGATATCACATCTCTACTATCGGAAGGGTCTCAGGATTGGAATGGGAAGGAGTTGGATATTCCCATCTCATGTTATAGGAAGGGTCTCAGGTTTGGTATTAGAAGCATTGAGATATCCCATCTCATGCTATAGGAAGGGTCTCAGGATTGGAATGGGAAGGACTTGGATATCACATCTCATGCTATAGGGAGGGTCTCAAGTTTGATATTAGAAGCATTGAGATATCACATCTCATGATATCGGAAGGGTCTCAGGGATGGAATGGGAAGGAGTTGGATATCACATCTCATGATAAAGGAAGGGTCTAAGGTTTGGAAGGGGAAGGAGTTTGATATCACATCTCATGCCATAGTATGGGTCTCAGGTTTGGTAGAAGCATTGGGATATCACATCTCATGCTATCGGAAGGGTATCAGGATTGGATTTGGAAGGAGTTGGATATCCCATCTCATGCTATAGGAAGGGTCTCAGGTTGGAATGGGAAGGAGTTGGATATCACATCTCATGTTATAGGAAGGGTCTCAGGATTGGAATGGGAAGGACTTGGATATCACATCTCATGCTATAGGAAGGCTCTCAGGTTTGGAAGGGGAAAGAGTTGGATCTCACATTTCATGTTAGAGGTAGGATCTCAGGTTTGGTATTAGAGGCATTGAGATATCACATCTCATGCTATCAGAAGAGTCTCAGGATTGGAATGGGAAGGAGTTGGATATCACATCTCATGCTAAAGGGAGGGTCTCAGGTTTGGAAGGGGAAGGATTTGGATATCACATCTCATGTTATAGGAAGGATCTCACCTTTGGTATTAGAAGCATTGAGATATCACATCTCATGCTATCGGAAGGATCTCAGGTTTGGTATAGAAGCATTGAGATATCACATCTCATGCTATCAGAAGGGTCTCAGGATTGGAATGGGAAGGAGTTGGATATCACATCTCATGCTAAAGGGAGGGTCTCAGGTTTGGAAGGGGAAGGATTTGGATATCACATCTCATGTTATCGGAAGGATCTCAGGTTTAGTATTAGAAGTATTGAGATATCACATCTCATGCTATAGGAAGGGTCTCAGGATTGGAATGGGAAGGAGTTGGTTATCACATCTCATGCTAAAGGAAGGGTCTCAGGTTTGGTAGAAGCATTGAGATATCACATCTCATGCTATAGGAAGAGTCAGAGGATTGGAATGGGAAGGACTTAGATATCACATATCATGCTATAGGGAGGGTCTCAGTTTTGATATTAGAAGCATTGAGATATCACATCTCATGCTATCGGAAGTGTCTCAGGATTGGAATGGGAAGGAGCTGGATATCACATCTCATGCTAAAGGAAGGGTCTCAGGTTTGGTATAAGCATTGAGATATCACATCTCTGCTATCGGAAGTGTCTCAGGATTGGAATGGGAAGGACTTGGATATCACATCTCATGCTATAGATAGGCTCTCAGGTTTGGAAAGGGAAGGAGTTGGAAATCACATCTCATGTTATAGGAAGGATCTCAGGTTTGGTATTAGAAGCATTGAGATATCACATCTCATGCTATCATAAGGGTCTCAGGATTGGAATGGGAAGGAGTTGGATATCACATCTCATGTTATAGGAAGGATTTCAGGTTTGGTATTAGAAGCATTGAGACATCACATCTCATGCTATAGGAAGGGTCTCAGGATTGGAATGGGAAGGAGTTGGATATCACATCTCATGCTATAGGAAGGGTCTCAGATTTGGTATAAGCATTGAGATATCACATCTCATGCTATAGGAAGGGTCTCAGGATTGGAATGGGAAGGAGTTGTATATGACATCTCAGGCCATAGGAAGGGTCTCAGGTTTGGTATAAGCATTGAGATATCACATCTCTGCTATCGGAAGGGTCTCAGGATTGGAATGGGAAGGAATTGGATATCACATCTCATGTTATAGGAAGGATCTCAGGTTTGGTATTAGAAGCATTGAAATATCACATCTCATGCTATAGGAAGGGTCTCAGGATTGGAATGTGAAGGATTTGGATATCACATCTCATGCTAAAGGAAGGGTCTCAGGTTTGGTAGAAGCATTGAGATATCACGTCTCTGCTATCGGAAGGGTCTCAGGATTGGATTGGGAAGGAGTTGGATATCCCTTCTCATGCTATAGGAAGGGTCTCAGGTTTGGTATAAGCATTGAGATATCACATCTCTGCTATCGGAAGGGTCTCAGGATTGGATTGGGAAGGAGTTGGATATCCCTTCTCATGCTATAGGAAGTGTCTCAGGTTGGAATGGGAAGGAGTTGGATATCACATCTCATGTTATAGGAAGGGTCTCAGGATTGGAATGGGAAGGATTTGGATATCACATCTCTTGCTATAGGAAGAGTCTCAGGATTGGAATGGGTAGGAGTTGGATATTACTTTCTTGCTATAGGAAGGGTCTCATGTTTGGAATGGGAAGGAGTTGGATATCACATATGCTATAGTTAGTGTCTCAGGTTTGGAACGGGAAGGAGTTGGATATCACATCTCATGTTATAGGAAGGGTCTCAGCTTTGGTATAAGCATTGAGATATCACATCTCTGCTATCGGAAGTGGCTCAGGATTGGAATGGGAAGGAGTTGGATATCCCATCTCATGTTATAGGACAAGTCTCTGGTTTGGTATTAGAATCATTGAGATATCACATCGCATGCTGTAGGAAGGGTCTAAGGATTGGAATGGGATGGACTTGGATATCACATCTCATGCTATAGGTAGGCTCTCAGGTTTGGTATAAGCATTGAGATATCACATCTCATGCTATAGGAAGGGTCTCAGGATTGGAATGGGAAGGAATTGGATATCACATCTCATGCTATAGGAAGGGTCTCAGATTTGGTATAAGCATTGAGATATCACATCTCATGCTATAGGAAGGGTCTCAGGATTGGAATGGGAAGGAGTTGTATATGACATCTCAGGCCATAGGAAGGGTCTCAGGTTTGGTATAAGCATTGAGATATCACATCTCTGCTATCGGAAGGGTCTCAGGATTGGAATGGGAAGGAGTTGGATATCCCATCTCATGTTATAGGAAGGGTCTCAGGTTTGGTATTAGAAGCATAGAGATATCACATCTCATGCTATAGGAAGGGTCTCAGGATTGGAATGGGAAGGACTTGGATGTCACATCTCATGTTATAGGGATGGTCTCAAGTTTGATATTAGAAGCATTGAGATAACAAATCTCATGATATCGGAAGGGTCTCAGGATTGGAATGGGAAGTAGTTGGATATCACATCTCATGATAAAGGAAGGGTCTAAGGTTTGGAAGCGGAAGGATTTGGATATCACATCTCATGTTATAGGACGGGTCTCAGGTTTGGTATTAGAAGCATTGAGATATCAAGTCTCATGGTATAAGAAGGGTCTCAGAATTGGAATGGGAAGGAGTTGGATATCACAGCTCAAGTTATAGGAAGGGTCTCAGGATTGGAATGGGAAGGAGTTTGATATCACATCTCATGCCATAGTATGGGTCTCAGGTTTGGTAGAAGCATTGGGATATCACATCTCATGCTATCGGAAGAGTATCAGTATTGGATTTGGAAGGAGTTGGATATCCCATCTCAAGCTATAGGAAGGGTCTCAGGTTGGAATGGGAAGGAGTTGGATATCACATTTCATGTTATAGGAAGGGTCTCAGGATTGGAATGGGAAGGACTTGGATATCATATCTCATGCTATAGGAAGGCTCTCAGGTTTGGAAGGGGAAGGAGTTGGATATCACATTTCATGTTAGAGGAAGGATCTCAGGTTTGGTATTAGAGGCCTTGAGATATCACATCTCATGCTATAGGAAGGGTCTCAGGATTGGAATGGGAAGGAGTTGGATATCACATCTCAAGCTATAGGAAGGGTCTCAGGTTTGGTATAAGCATTGAGATATCACATCTCATGCTATAGGAAGGGTCTCAGGATTGGAATGGGAAGGAGTTGGATATCACATCTCATGTTATAGGAAATATCTCAGGTTTGGTATTAGAAGCATTGAGACATCACATCTCATGTTATAGGAAGGGTCTCAGGATTGGAATGGGAAGAAGTTGGATATCACATCTCATGCTATAGGAAGGGTCTCAGGTTTGGTATAAGCATTGAAATATCACATCTCATGCTATAGGAAGGGTCTCAGGATTGGAATGTGAAGGAGTTGTATATGACATCTCATGCCATAGGAAGGGTCTCAGGTTTGGTATAAGCATTGAGATATCACATCACATGCTATAGGAAGGGTCTCAGGATTGGAATGGGAAGGACTTGGATATCACATCTCATGCTATAGGCAGGGTCTCAGGTTTGGAAAGGGAAGGAGATGGATATCACATTTCATGTTAGAGATAGGATCTCAGGTTTGGTATTAGAGGCATTGAGATATCACATCTCATGCTTTCAGAAGGGTCTCAGGATTGGAATGGGAAGGAGTTGTATATCACATCTCATGCTAAAGGGAGGGTCTCAGGTTTGGAAGGGGAAGGATTTGGAAATCACATCTCATGTTATAGGAAGGGTCTCAGGTTTGGTATTAGAATCACTGAGATATCACATCTCATGCTATAGGAAGGGTCTCAGGATTGGAATGGGGAGGACTTGGATGTCACATCTCATGCTATAGGGAGGGTCTCAATTTTGATATTAGAAGCATTGAGATAACAAATCTCATGATATCGGAAGGGTCTCAGGATTGGAATGGGAAGGAGTTGGATATCACATCTCATGATAAAGGAAGGGTCTAAGGTTTGGAAGGGGAAAGATTTGGATATCACATCTCATGTTAGAGGAAGGATCTCAGGTTTGGTATTAGAGGCCTTGAGATATCACATCTCATGCTATAGGAAGGGTCTCAGGATTGGAATGGGAAGGAGTTGGATATCACATCTCAAGCTATAGGAAGGGTCTCAGGTTTGGTATAAGCATTGAGATATCACATCTCATGCTATAGGAAGGGTCTCAGGATTGGAATGGGAAGGAGTTGGATATCACATCTCATGTTATAGGAAATATCTCAGGTTTGGTATTAGAAGCATTGAGACATCACATCTCATGTTATAGGAAGGGTCTCAGGATTGGAATGGGAAGAAGTTGGATATCACATCTCATGCTATAGGAAGGTCTCAGGTTTGGTATAAGCATTGAAATATCACATCTCATGCTATAGGAAGGGTCTCAGGATTGGAATGTGAAGGAGTTGTATATGACATCTCATGCCATAGGAAGGGTCTCAGGTTTGGTATAAGCATTGAGATATCACATCACATGCTATAGGAAGGGTCTCAGGATTGGAATGGGAAGGACTTGGATATCACATCTCATGCTATAGGCAGGGTCTCAGGTTTGGAAAGGGAAGGAGATGGATATCACATTTCATGTTAGAGATAGGATCTCAGGTTTGGTATTAGAGGCATTGAGATATCACATCTCATGCTTTCAGAAGGGTCTCAGGATTGGAATGGGCAGGAGTTGTATATCACATCTCATGCTAAAGGGAGGGTCTCAGGTTTGGAAGGGGAAGGATTTGGAAATCACATCTCATGTTATAGGAAGGGTCTCAGGTTTGGTATTAGAATCACTGAGATATCACATCTCATGCTATAGGAAGGGTCTCAGGATTGGAATGGGGAGAACTTGGATGTCACATCTCATGCTATAGGGAGGGTCTCAATTTTGATATTAGAAGCATTGAGATAAAAAATCTCATGATATCGGAAGGGTCTCAGGATTGGAATGGGAAGGAGTTGGATATCACATCTCATGATAAAGGAAGGGTCTAAGGTTTGGAAGGGGAAAGATTTGGATATCACATCTCATGTTATAGGACGGGTCTCAGGTTTGCTATTAGAAGCATTGAGATATCAAGTCTCATGGCATAGGAAGGGTCTCAGAATTGGAATGGGAAGGAGTTGGATATCACAGCTCAAGTTATAGGAAGGGTCTCAGGATTGGAATGGGAAGGAGTTTGATATCACATCTCATGCCATAGTATGGGTCTCAGGTTTGGTAGAAGCATTGGGATATCACATCTCATGCTATCGGAAGAGTATCAGTATTGGATTTGGAAGGAGTTGGATATCCCATCTCAAGCTATAGGAAGGGTCTCAGGTTGGAATGGGAAGGAGTTGGATATCACATTTCATGTTATAGGAAGGGTCTCAGGATTGGAATGGGAAGGACTTGGATATCATATCTCATGCTATAGGAAGGCTCTCAGGTTTGGAATGGGAAGGAGTTGGATATCACATTTCATGTTAGAGGAAGGATCTCAGGTTTGGTATTAGAGGCCTTGAGATATCACATCTCATGCTATAGGAAGGGTCTCAGGATTGGAATGGGAAGGAGTTGGATATCACATCTCAAGCTATAGGAAGGGTCTCAGGTTTGGTATAAGCATTGAGATATCACATCTCATGCTATAGGAAGGGTCTCAGGATTGGAATGGGAAGGAGTTAGATATCACATCTCATGTTATAGGAAATATCTCAGGTTTGGTATTAGAAGCATTGAGACATCACATCTCATGTTATAGGAAGGGTCTCAGGATTGGAATGGGAAGAAGTTGGATATCACATCTCATGCTATAGGAAGGGTCTCAGGTTTGGTATAAGCATTGAAATATCACATCTCATGCTATAGGAAGGGTCTCAGGATTGGAATGTGAAGGAGTTGTATATGACATCTCATGCCATAGGAAGGGTCTCAGGTTTGGTATAAGCATTGAGATATCACATCACATGCTATAGGAAGGGTCTCAGGATTGGAATGGGAAGGACTTGGATATCACATCTCATGCTATAGGCAGGGTCTCAGGTTTGGAAAGGGAAGGAGATGGATATCACATTTCATGTTAGAGATAGGATCTCAGGTTTGGTATTAGAGGCATTGAGATATCACATCTCATGCTTTCAGAAGGGTCTCAGGATTGGAATGGGAAGGAGTTGTATATCACATCTCATGCTAAAGGGAGGGTCTCAGGTTTGGAAGGGGAAGGATTTGGAAATCACATCTCATGTTATAGGAAGGGTCTCAGGTTTGGTATTAGAATCACTGAGATATCACATCTCATGCTATAGGAAGGGTCTCAGGATTGGAATGGGGAGGACTTGGATGTCACATCTCATGCTATAGGGAGGGTCTCAATTTTGATATTAGAAGCATTGAGATAACAAATCTCATGATATCGGAAGGGTCTCAGGATTGGAATGGGAAGGAGTTGGATATCACATCTCATGATAAAGGAAGGGTCTAAGGTTTGGAAGGGGAAAGATTTGGATATCACATCTCATGTTATAGGACGGGTCTCAGGTTTGCTATTAGAAGCATTGAGATATCAAGTCTCATGGCATAGGAAGGGTCTCAGAATTGGAATGGGAAGGAGTTGGATATCACATCTCAAGCTATAGGAAGAGTCTCAGGATTGGAATGGGAATGAGTTTGATATCACATCTCATGCCATAGTATGGGTCTCAGGTTTGGTGGAAGCATTGGGATATCACATCTCATGCTATTGGAAGGGTATCAGTATTGGATATGGAAGGAGTTGGATATCCCATCTCATGCTATAGGAAGGGTCTCAGGTTGGAATGGGAAGGAGTTGGATATCACATTTCATGTTAGAGGAAGGGTCTCAGGATTGGAATGGGAAGGACTTGGATATCATATCTCATGCTATAGGAAGGCTCTCAGGTTTGGAAGGGGAAGGAGTTGGATATCACATTTCATGTTAGAGGAAGGATCTCAGGTTTGGTATTAGAGGCCTTGAGATATCACATCTCATGCTATAGGAAGGGTCTCAGGATTGGAATGGGAAGGAGTTGGATATCACATCTCAAGCTTTAGGAAAGGTCTCAGGTTTGGTATAAGCATTTAGATAGCACATCTCATGCTATAGGAAGGGTCTCAGGATTGGAATGGGAAGGAGTTGGATATCACATCTCATGTTATAGGAAAGATCTCAGGTTTGGTATTAGAAGCATTGAGACATCACATCTCATGTTATAGGAAGGGTCTCAGGATTGGAATGGGAAGAAGTTGGATATCACATCTCATGCTATAGGAAGGGTCTCAGGTTTGGAAGGGGAAGGAGTTGGATATCCAATCTCATGTTATAGGACTGGTCTCAGGTTTGGTATTAGAAGCATTGAGATATCACATCGCATGCTGTAGGAAGGTTCTCAGGTTTGGTATTAGATGCATTGAGACATCACATCTCATGCTATAGGAAGGGTCTCAGGATTGGAATGGGAATGAGTTGGATATCACATCTCATGTTATAGGAAGGATCTCAGGTTTGGTATTAGAAGCATTGAGACATCACATCTCATGCTATAGGAAGGGTCTCAGGATTGGAATGGGAAGGAGTTGGATATCACATCTCATGCTATAGGAAGGGTCTCAGATTTGGTATAAGCATTGAGATATCACATCTCATGCTATAGGAAGGGTCTCAGGATAGGATTGGGAAGGAGTTGTATATGACATCTCAGGCCATAGGAAGGGTCTCAGGATTGGTATAAGCATTGAGATATCACATCTCTGCTATCGGAAGGGTCTCAGGATTGGAATGGGAAGGAGTTGGATATCCCATCTCATGTTATAGGAAGGGTCTCAGGTTTGGTATTAGAAGCATTGAGATATCACATCTCATGCTATAGGAAGGGTCTCAGGATTGGAATGGGGAGGACTTGGATGTCACATCTCATGCTATAGGAAGGCTCTCAGGTTTGGAAGGGGAAAGAGTTGGATATCACATTTCATGTTAGAGGTAGGATCTCAGATTTGGTATTAGAGGCATTGAGATATCACATCTCATGCTATCAGAAGAGTCTCAGGATTGGAATGGGAAGGAGTTGGATATCACATCTCATGCTAAAGGGAGGGTCTCAGGTTTGGAAGGGGAAGGATTTGGATATCACATATCATGCTATAGGGAGGGTCTCAGTTTTGGTATTAGAAGCATTGAGATATCACATCTCATGCTATCGGAAGGATCTCAGGTTTGGTATAGAAGCATTGAGATATCACATCTCATGCTATCAGAAGGGTCTCAGGATTGGAATGGGAAGGAGTTGGATATCACATCTCATGCTAAAGGGAGGGTCTCAGGTTTGGAAGGGGAAGGATTTGGATATCACATCTCATGTTATCGGAAGGATCTCAGGTTTGGTATTAGAAGTATTGAGATATCACATCTCATGCTATAGGAAGGGTCTCAGGATTGGAATGGGAAGGAGTTGGTTATCACATCTCATGCTATAGGAAGGGTCTCAGGATTGGAATGGGAAGGACTTAGATATCACATATCATGCTATAGGGAGGGTCTCAGTTTTGATATTAGAAGCATTGAGATATCACATCTCATGCTATCGGAAGTGTCTCAGGATTGGAATGGGAAGGAGCTGGATATCACATCTCATGCTAAAGGAAGGGTCTCAGGTTTGGAACGGGAAGGAGTTGGATATCACATCTCATGTTATAGGAAGGGTCTCAGGTTTGGTATAAGCATTGAGATATCACATCTCTGCTATCGGAAGTGTCTCAGGATTGGAATGGGAAGGACTAGGATATCACATCTCATGCTATAGATAGGCTCTCAGGTTTGGAAAGGGAAGGAGTTGGATATCACATTTCATGTTAGAGGAAGGATCTCAGGTTTGGTATTAGAGGCATTGAGATATCACATCTCAGGCTATAGGAAGGGTCTCAGGATTGGAATGGGAAGGAGTTGGATATCACATCTCATGCTATAGGAAGGGTCTCAGGATTGGAATGGGAAGTAGTTGGATATCACATCTCATGCTATAGGAAGGGTCTCAGGTTTGGTATAAGCATTGAGATATCACATCTCGTGCTATAGGAAGGGTCTCAGGATTGGAATGGGAAGGAGTTGTATATGACAACTCATGCCGTAGGAAGGGTCTCAGGTTTGGTATAAGCATTGAGATATCACATCTCTGCTATCGAAAGGGTCTTAGGATTGGAATGGGAAGGAGTTGGATATCCCATCTCATGTTATAGGAAGAGTCTCAGGTTTGGTATTAGAAACATTGAGATATCGCATCTCATGATATAGGAAGGGTCTCAGGTTGGAATGGGAAGGAGTTGGATATCACATTTCATGTTATAGAAAGGGTCTCAGGATTGGAATGGGAAGGACTTGGATATCATATCTCATGCTATAGGAAGGCTCTCAGGTTTGGAAGGGGAAGGAGTTGGATATCACATTTCATGTTAGAGGAAGGATCTCAGGTTTGGTATTAGAGGCCTTGAGATATCACATCTCATGCTATAGGAAGGGTCTCAGGATTGGAATGGGAAGGAGTTGGATATCACATCTCAAGCTATAGGAACGGTCTCAGGTTTGGTATAAGCATTGTGATATCACATCTCATGCTATACGAAGGGTCTCAGGATTGGAATGGGAAGGAGTTGGATATCACATCTCATGTTATAGGAAAGATCTCAGGTTTGGTATTAGAAGCATTGAGACATCACATCTCATGTTATAAGAAGGGTCTCAGGATTGGAATGGGAAGAAGTTGGATATCACATCTCATGCTATAGGAAGGGTCTCAGGTTTGGTATTAGCATTGAGATATCACATCTCATGCTTTAGGAAGGGTCTCAGGATTGGAATGGGAAGGAGTTGTATATGACATCTCATGCCATAGGAAGGGTCTCAGGTTTGGTATAAGCATTGAGATATCACATCACATGCTATAGGAAGGGTCTCAGGATTGGAATGGGAAGGACTTGGATATCACATCTCATGCTATAGGCAGGGTCTCAGGTTTGGAAAGGGAAGGAGATGGATATCACATTTCATGTTAGAGGTAGGATCTCAGGTTTGGTATTAGAGGCATTGAGATATCACATCTCATGCTATCAGAAGGGTCTCAGGATTGGAATGGGAAGGAGTTGGATATCACATCTCATGCTAAAGGGAGGGTCTCAGGTTTGGAAGGGGAAGGATTTGGAAATCACATCTCATGTTATAGGAAGGATCTCGGGTTTGGTATTAGAAGCAATGAGATATCACATCTCATGCTATCATAAGGGTCTCAGGATTGGAATGGGAAGGAGTTGGATATCACATCTCATCTTATAGGAAGGATCTCAGGTTTGGTATTAGAAGCATTGAGACATCACATTTCATGCTATATGAAGGGTCTCAGGATTGGAATGGGAAGGAGTTGGATATCACATCTCATGCTATAGGAAGGGTCTCAGATTTGGTATAAGCATTGAGATATCACATCTCATGCTATAGGAAGGGTCTCAGGATTGGAATGGGAAGGAGTTGTATATGACATCTCAGGCAATAGGAAGGGTCTCAGGTTTGGTATAAGCATTGAGATATGACATCTCATGCTATCGGAAGGGTCTCAGGATTGGAATGGGAAGGAATTGGATATCACATCTCATGTTATAGGAAGGATCTCAGGTTTGGTATTAGAAGCATTGAGATATCACATCTCATGCTATAGGAAGGGTCTCAGGATTGGAATGTGAAGGATTTGGATATCACATCTCATGCTAAAGGAAGGGTCTCAGGTTTGGTAGAAGCATTGAGATATCACGTCTCTGCTATCGGAAGGGTCTCAGGATTGGATTGGGAAGGAGTTGGATATCCCTTCTCATGCTATAGGAAGGGTCTCAGGTTTGGTATAAGCATTGAGATATCACATCTCTGCTATCGGAAGGGTCTCAGGATTGGATTGGGAAGGAGTTGGATATCCCTTCTCATGCTATAGGTAGTGTCTCAGGTTGGAATGGGAAGGAGTTGGATATCACATCTCTTGCTATAGGAAGGGTCTCAGGATTGGAATGGGTAGGAGTTGGATATTACTTTCTTGCTATAGGAAGGGTCTCAGGATTGGAATGGGTAGGAGTTGGATATTACTTTCTTGCTATAGGAAGGGTCTCATGTTTGGAATGGGAAGGAGTTGGATATCACATATGCTATAGTTAGTGTCTCAGGTTTGGAACGGGAAGGAGTTGGATATCACATCTCATGTTATAGGAAGGGTCTCAGGTTTGGTATAAGCATTGAGATATCACATCTCTGCTATCGGAAGTGGCTCAGGATTGGAATGGGAAGGAGTTGGATGTCCCATCTCATGTTATAGGACGAGTCTCTGGTTTGGTATTAGAATCATTGAGATATCACATCGCATGCTGTAGGAAGGGTCTAAGGATTGGAATGGGATGGACTTGGATATCACATCTCATGCTATAGGTAGGCTCTCAGGTTTGGTATAAGCATTGAGATATCACATCTCATGCTATAGGAAGGGTCTCAGGATTGGAATGGGAAGGAATTGGATATCACATCTCATGCTATAGGAAGGGTCTCAGATTTGGTATAAGCATTGAGATATCACATCTCATGCTATAGGAAGGGTCTCAGGATTGGAATGGGAAGGAGTTGTATATGACATCTCAGGCCATAGGAAGGGTCTCAGGTTTGGTATAAGCATTGAGATATCACATCTCTGCTATCGGAAGGGTCTCAGGATTGGAATGGGAAGGAGTTGGATATCCCATCTCATGTTATAGGAAGGGTCTCAGGTTTGGTGTTAGAAGCATAGAGATATCACATCTCATGCTATAGGAAGGGTCTCAGGATTGGAATGGGAAGGACTTGGATGTCACATCTCATGCTATAGGGAGGGTCTCAAGTTTGATATTAGAAGCATTGAGATAACAAATCTCATGATATCGGAAGGGTCTCAGGATTGGAATGGGAAGGAGTTGGATATCACATCTCATGATAAAGGAAGGGTCTAAGGTTTGGAAGGGGAAGGATTTGGATATCACATCTCATGTTATAGGACGGGTCTCCGGTTTGGTATTAGAAGCATTGAATATCAAGTCTCATGGTATAAGAAGGGTCTCAGAATTGGAATGGGAGGGAGTTGGATATCACACCTCAAGCTATAGGAAGGGTCTCAGGATTGGAATGGGAAGGAGTTTGATATCACATCTCATGCCATAGTATGGGTCTCAGGTTTGGTAGAAGCATTGGGATATCACATCTCATGCTATCGGAAGGGTATCAGTATTGGATTTGGAAGGAGTTGGATATCCCATCTCATGCTATAGGAAGGGTCTCAGGTTGGAATGGGAAGGAGTTGGATATCACATTTCATGTTATAGGAAGGGTCTCAGGATTGGAATGGGAAGGACTTGGATATCATATCTCATGCTATAGGAAGGCTCTCAGGTTTGGAAGGGGAAGGAGTTGGATATCACATTTCATGTTAGAGGAAGGATCTCAGGTTTGGTATTAGAGGCCTTGAGATATCACATCTCATGCTATAGGAAGGGTCTCAGGATTGGAATGGGAAGGAGTTGGATATCACATCTCAAGCTATAGGAAGGGTCTCAGGTTTGGTATAAGCATTGAGATATCACATCTCATGCTATAGGAAGGGTCTCAGGATTGGAATGGGAAGGAGTTGGATATCACATCTCATGTTATAGGAAATATCTCAGGTTTGGTATTAGAAGCATTGAGACATCACATCTCATGTTATAGGAAGGGTCTCAGGATTGGAATGGGAAGAAGTTGGATATCACATCTCATGCTATAGGAAGGGTCTCAGGTTTGGTATAAGCATTGAGATATCACATCTCATGCTATAGGAAGGGTCTCAGGATTGGAATGGGAAGGAGTTGTATATGACATCTCATGCCATAGGAAGGGTCTCAGGTTTGGTATAAGCATTGAGATATCACATCACATGGTATAGGAAGGGTCTCAGGATTGGAATGGGAAGGACTTGGATATCACATCTCATGCTATAGGCAGGGTCTCAGGTTTGGAAAGGGAAGGAGATGGATATCACATTTCATGTTAGAGATAGGATCTCAGGTTTGGTATTAGAGGCATTGAGATATCACATCTCATGCTATCAGAAGGGTCTCAGGATTGGAATGGAAAGGAGTTGTATATCACATCTCATGCTAAAGGGAGGGTCTCAGGTTTGGAAGGGGAAGGATTTGGAAATCACATCTCATGTTATAGGAAGGGTCTCAGGTTTGGTATTAGAAGCATTGAGATATCACATCTCATGCTATAGGAAGGGTCTCAGGATTGGAATGGGGAGGACTTGGATGTCACATCTCATGCTATAGGGAGGGTCTCAAGTTCGATATTAGAAGCATTGAGATAACAAATCTCATGATATCGGAAGGGTCTCAGGATTGGAATGGGAAGGAGTTGGATATCACATCTCATGATAAAGGAAGGGTCTAAGGTTTGGAAGGGGAAAGATTTGGATATCACATCTCATGTTATAGGACGGGTCTCAGGTTTGGTATTAGAAGCATTGAGATATCAAGTCTCATGGCATAGGAAGGGTCTCAGAATTGGAATGGGAAGGGGTTGGATATCACATCTCAAGCTATAGGAAGAGTCTCAGGATTGGAATGGGAATGAGTTTGATATCACATCTCATGCCATAGTATGGGTCTCAGGTTTGGTAGAAGCATTGGGATATCACATCTCATGCTATTGGAAGGGTATCAGTATTGGATTTGGAAGGAGTTGGATATCCCATCTCATGCTATAGGAAGGGTCTCAGGTTGGAATGGGAAGGAGTTGGATATCACATTTCATGTTATAGGAAGGGTCTCAGGATTGGAATGGGAAGGACTTGGATATCATATCTCATGCTATAGGAAGGCTCTCAGGTTTGGAAGGGGAAGGAGTTGGATATCACATTTCATGTTGTTAAGACGGATTTCTGAACTCTGTCCTGGTGGCGCAGAAGTTCAGAAGGCCAACCTAATTACTTGGAACAGGGTAACCTCTGGACAAGCCAGACCAATCAAGGTAGCGATCGCGGCGGTCAAGACTAGGTCTCAAGAGGGGTGAGGGTGACTGAAAGCCCGCAGTGAGCACACAAAGCAAGAGCGCTTACAAACTACTCCAAACAGGTGTTATATCAAAAATATAAACACATTTATTTTAAGGCCTTTAAAACAACGACCGTAGCGAGAAAATCACAATAACACAGTATTAAGCCAACACATACCAAATCAACACAATATATATACAAATACACAGTCGCAAGCGTTTAAAGCACGAAATATGTAGTCCACCTGCAAGGGAAGGAAAACAGGCAGTGCGATAATGCTTTCGACTCAGTTCGCCTTCAGAGGCACCTAACTAGATGGAAGTCCAAGCCCTGCGAAGAGTGGAGCCTAGTGCTCAATGTACCTGCACGCGCTGGTTTCAACGGGTAAAAGGAGAAGCTCTTCGGAGGAAGTCAGGCAGTTCGTGGTAGTGCACAGCAGAAGAAGAACAGGTTCCGCAACTCAAGCGCAGCCTCCACAGCTAGCAGAAGCAAAGCGCGAGTACGGACGAAAAGGGTGCTGTTTTACACAGCGGGGAAAAGCAATGGGTTACTGCAGGAGGGCGACCAGATCCTAGATATACTACTCACCGGTCCCCGAAGCAAGCAGTCCCAGGCTCCTCCACGTTAGTTTCAGCAGCTGGCAGGTTCAGAAGAGCAGGGAACGCTTTGTAGTCGTGTAGATCAAAAAGACGTCCCAATCGACGAAACCGGCACAGTTTTGTTGCCGCAGCAGGACAACGAAGCGGCTGTGCGTATCTGAGTCAAAAGTCCACTCCTCCCTTCAGACTTGGGAATGCCAAGGGCACGAAGCGTGGGAGAGTGACAAGGACTCGAGATACTGCACAACCTGGCGGCGGTTACAGAGCAAGACTCCCTTGTAAGCTGGTCAGTCAACTGGATGGCCCAGAGACGCTTCCGACGGCTTACTTGGCAGGAGATGATGTAGATGCCGGGAATAGCTGTTCCTGCTATTCCAAAGGTCGAAGCACCAGTACAGGCCTTCTGGTTCGATCAAAGGAGGACAGTGGCTCTCAGGACGACAGCAGTGCAAAGGAGGATTCCTTCAGCGGGTCACCAGCGATTCCTCGGTCCAGCCTCTTGGTTGCAGGATACTTGGCTCCTGTATTCCTTCGTTCGTGAGAACTCAGGAGATCGACATGGTAGTGGTGTTTCCAGCCCCCTCTTATCCACGGTTCCCTTCGCGCCAAAACGGAGAGGAACCAATGGGAGATCCGCTCATCAAAACACATACCATACGTGGACCAATCACGGACCACGGTGGTCCCAGGCATTCACACCACCCTAGACTCTCTGGCACCCAGGATGTGTATTGGGACCAGACATCCCAGCCCACACCCTGGAGGCACACAAACGACATGTAGAAGCCCGCGAAAGCAACCACGTTTCGCGGGAAAGTACATGCCCAAATAAGGAAGGCCCCGGGTCGCTTTCGACCTGGGGAAGGTGAAGGGAGCAAGACGGTCAGTGGACAAGACAAAGGAGCCTCGTGGTCTGGCCATTTTGGGAGCCAGGCCACCATTTTGGGTTCAGTGCAAAAACGTGCTCAGAACGGCAAAAGGAGCTCAAAATATTCAATACGATCGCTGCCACCATTCCAGTCCCTGAATGACTTGCACCGATCAAATACCATCCTAAAAGAGTATCTAGGGCCTGTAGAAGGCTAGAGACCCAAGAGAGCTGTAACTTAGCTTACTGTGCCCTCTTGTGTCGTGTTGCACTAAAGCTGCGACACGATAGAAGAAACTACGGGAAACAACGTTCCCCGGTACTGACTGTCTTAAGGGCATGTCAGTTTCCCCGTAAGAAAGGAGCGAAAGCCCAGGGAAGTGCGGCAGAAGGCTGTACTTCCCTGGCAAAGTCAAGAACAAGGTTAAAAACAATAGCAAAATGTTTAGGGGTTGCCACATGGAAGGAAATTTCCCTACAATAACGAAATCTTTCCTAACACTCGCCCCTCCCAGACTATGGACAGGGGGAACTAATCCACCCCTGGATGAGTCTCATGTTCAGGTCGGTTAAACATTCTGGACAACCCATCAGCATTGCTATGTTCGACACCTGGCCTATGCTCAATAGTGAAGTCGAAGCCTTGTAGACTTATGGACCACCTAAGCAACTTTGGATTCTCCCCCTTCATGTTCATTAGCCACTTTAACGGCTTATGGTCAGTTTGCACAGTGAAGTGGGTCCCATAGAGGTAGGGCCTCAGCTTCCTTAGGGCCCACACAACAGAGAAACATTCTTTCTCTACCGTGGACCATCTGAGCTCTCTGTCCTTAAGCTGGCGACTAATAAAACCGATAGGGTGTTCCTTACCCTTCTCATCTACTTGTGATAGTACAGCTCCTATCCTAGTGTCAGAGGCGTCCGTCTGCACGATAAAAGGTCTTTGATAATCAGGGGCCCTGAGGACAGGGGCCTGGCACAAGGAGTCTTTCAAGCCATTGAAGGCCTTCTCACACTCGTCAGTCCAAGTTACCTTCTTGGGTTTCTTCGGAGTTGTGAGGGCAGTCAGAGGAGCAGCTATGGTGCCATAGTCTGCCATAAAATTGCGATAATAACCCGTGAGTCCTAAGAAGGCTCTCACTTGGGTTTGTGTAGTGGGGGTAGGCCAGTCTTGTACTGCTTGTACTTTACTGGGAAGAGGCTGTATCCTCCCTCCACCTACTTCGTGTCCAAGGTAAACCACTGAGCCTTGTCCAATCTGGCATTTACTAGCCTTTATGGTCAAGTGGGCTTTCTGAAGAGCCTGGAGCACAATCCCGAGGTGTTTCACATGGTCTTCCCAGGTGGCACTGAAAACTGCGATATCGTCCAGATATGCGAGACAGAATTCGTCCAACCCATTCAACACATGATTCACAAGCCTCTGGAAAGTGGCAGGTGCATTCTTCAACCCGAACGGCATTACCCGGAATTGGTAAAGGCCGTCTGGAGTAGAAAATGCTGTCTTCTCCTTAGCATGTTCTGCTAACGCTATTTGCCAATAGCCAGCAGTAAGGTCAAACGTGCTGAGGTACTTGGAGGCACCCAAAGTATCCACCAGCTCATCTGTTCGAGGCAAGGGGTGTGCATCTGTCTTGGTGACAGCATTCAGAGCCCTGTAATCCACGCAGAACCTCAATTCAGAAGTGCCTGCCTTTGGAACCAAAACCACAGGGCTGGACCAAGGACTACTAGAGGGTTCAATCACCCCAAGGTCTAACATTTTGTTGACCTCGGTCTTAATATAAGACCGTACTTTATCCGACATCCTGTATCCCCTACTTTTGGTAGGTACACTGTCTCCTGTGTCAATGTTATGTTTGCACCAAGGTGTCAAACCAGGCGACTGTGAAAACAGGGGGGAAAACTGCCGAAGCAAACTTTTCACCTCAGCCTGCTGATCAGAAGTCAGGTGAGGGGCCACACGGACACCCTCAAAGGAGCTATCTGAAGGACCGCCTTGGAACAGGTCGGGGAGAGGTTCCGACTCCTCTTCCTCAACGTCTGAAGCCAGTAGCAGTGCTGCGATTTCGACTCTTGGGACGAAAGCCTTCAGCCTATTCACGTGGAACACTTTTGGAGCCTGTCCAGGCCTTCCAAGGTCCACTAAATAGTTCACCTCACCCAGGGGCTCCACCACTGTGTAAGGGCCTGACCATTTGTCCTGTAAAGCTCGAGGCCTTATTGGATTCATGATCAGGACTTGCTGACCAGGTGTAAAGTTGATGAGGGAAGCTTTCTGGTCGTACCAATGTTTCACCAGCGCTTGCCCTGCCTTCAATTTCTCACTAGCCAAGCCCATCAGAAGTACCATCCGTTTTCTGAGCCCTAGCACATAATCAACTACATTGGTAGTAACAGGGGGAGTGGGCATCTCCCATCCCTCTTTGACGATGGCTAAGGGTCCCCGTACGGGATGACCGAACAGAAGTTCGAAGGGGCTGAAGCCAACACCCTCCTGTGGTACCTCTCGGTAGGCAAACAACAAGCATGGTAAAAGAAGATCCCATTTTCTTCTCTGAGGCTCCTCCAGAGCCCCAATCATGCTTTTTAACGTTCTGTTGAAACGTTCCACCAGACCATTGGTCTGGGGGTGGTATGCAGAAGAGAACTTGTAGGTGACCCCACATTCTTTCCACATAGCCTGCATATACTTCGACATAAAGTTGCTGCCACGATCTGACACAACTTCTTTAGGGAAGCCAACCCTAGTAAATATGCCGAGTAAAGCTTTTGCAACTGACTTGGCAGTTACAGTTTTTAATGGGATGGCCTCAGGATACCTGGTTGCATGGTCGACCAGCACCAGGATAAACCTATTGCCCGAGGATGTTTGCGGGTCAAGGGGACCGACGATGTCGATCCCTACCCTTTCAAATGGTACCCCCACAACTGGGAGCGGTACCAACGGAGCTTGGATTGTCGCGCCAACCTTACCAGACAACTGGCAGGAGGCACAACTCCTGCAGTGACTTTCTACTTGCACCCCCATCTTGGGCCAGTAGAAGTGCATGGATAACCTTTGCTTGGTCCTCTTCATACCAAGGTGACCAGCAAGGGGAACTTCATGCGCCAACTGCAGGAGGAAGGGCCTAACAGCAAGGGGAACCACCAACCTCCTATGGTCTCCTTCTGTAGACTCTGTGGGCTCACTATACAGGAGTCCACCTTCCCAATAAATCCTATGCGTCCCATGAGGTTCACCCTCAAGCTGGGAGCAGGCCTGTCTCCTTAGGCCTTCCAGAGATGGGCACTCACGTTGGCCTTTACTGAATTCGTCCCTATCAGGACCTCCTTCAACTAACAAGTCTTTTAGTTCAGGATGATCGTTGGGGTCGAATACTTCAGGCATCGCCACTTCCTCGTCAGGCTCGGGCGATCGACCAACTTCCTCCACCGCAGTGGTAGGCGAGCTCGGGGGAATATTCTCTTTCCCTCGTCGTGACTTGTTGACTCCTTTCGCCTTGGGTTTCCCCTTCGGCTGGGGCGGCGTATTGGACTTGGCCAATGCTGCCCGTGCTTGAGACCGTGTGTAGGGTCTTTTGGCAGTGTCTCCTACGAGCCCTAAAGCTCTGAGATCATTGCCTAACAAGACCTTTCCCGGGACGTTTCTCTGAATGCTCACTGGAATCCTAACTGCTGTACCATTTAAAGTAAGATTTACAGGGATCACGGGAAACATACGGAGGGGGCCGTCAGCCAACTTAGTGGGCATCAGAGTAGCTCTGGCAACTTCCTCTGAGTCTACCAAGGTAGAATCCACTACAGTGCGACTGCACCCACTATCCCTAAGAGCTGGAGTATCTACTCCATTGATCAGCACACTGTCTTTAAAGTAGTGCTTGGTATTATCCGGAATCCTAGCATACGCCTCTGCGACTTTAGGCTCCCAGGAACCCAGGGACACTAAAACTACCTCAGCCTCTATTCCGCTGGGAAATGAGTCTGAGGAGAAGGATGCTCCTGTAATCTCTTCTTCCTCGTAGGAGGAGAAGGCCAGATTAGCGGAGTGGACCCCCAAAGGTCTAACCTTACAACGGGGATCCCCCTTCACATGGTCAGTTGCTCCACAAGCAAAACAAGATCCAATGGGTCTGTTTACATAGGGAGGCTTATTGTAACCAGAGTTCTGTTTCGGAGGCGGACCTCCACTACCCTGTGAGTTCTCTTGTGTCTTACCCTTGTTTTTCTTTTTGTGGCCCTTTTGGGAAGAAGATTTAGCAGATTCTCCACCCTCCATATCTTTGGACTTTTTCCCTTCCTCCTGCTTACCAGGATGAGTTTTGTCCTTATGGGACACTCGATGTGACACCCATAAGTCGGCTGCCATGGCCAGCTTCTTAGGATCTATCTCCTTCGAATCGGCCAAGTGCTGCTTAAGCTCCGGGGAAGAAGAAGCAAAAATGTATTCCAGCATGACAAGATTTATCATGCCGGCGAAGGTAGAAACCTTATAGCCTTCGACCCAGCCAGTTAAGTTTTTCAAAGATTCAGTGACATAAGATACCCAAGTACCACCTTCCTTTTTCTTATACTCTCGAAAACGCTTTAAATATTGGGCCGGAGTCTTCCCAAACTTTAAAATGAGAGTTTGCTTTAAGATGGCGAAGTCGGCTCGCTCAGCCTTCGACATCTCCATAATGGCAGTACAGCCAGAATGGGGCAGTCTACTGAGTAACCACGCAATCTTATCAGCATTGTCAACTTTCTGAACTTCGCATGCATACTCAAACGCATTTAGCCAGTCCATAATATCATTCCGTTCCTCATACACACTGAGCAGATCTTTTGGAAACCGTGGATGAGAGGAGGCCCCAGACCCATGTCCAGGACCCGTGGACCCATTTGCAACCTGAAGCTTGGCCAGTTCCAACTTGTGATCCCTGTCTTTTTGTTTTTCTGCCTGCTCGACTTTTAGTTTGGCTATGCTGAATTCAAGCTCCTGCTGCCTAAACCGCAGCTCTTGCTTCTTGAATTCAAGCATAGCCTCCCCATCAGCACTGGCAGAGGAAACATTAGACATCTCGTCCTCCCTGTCCTCGTGGTCGCGATGGATCAGTGCGGCGGCAGAACCGTCGGTTCTGCCAGTGAGAGCAGCCCCACCACCTTCCGCACTGTCCTCAGAAGTAATAGCGTCAAGCTGTGCTTCTTGCCACGCCACGATTCTTTGGATCATTTCCAATTTTGTGCCTTGAGAGGAAACCCCTCTCTCCGCACACATCTTTTTCAGCGTTTCTGATTTGGAAGCATTTAAAGTTAACAACGTACTTGTTTCCATACTGTGTGATAGGACTATGGCCTTTTTAAAGTTATACTATAACAATTCACTACGTGTGCTGTTTGGAATAACCCGAAATGCCCTAGCCCGTGCGCAACACTGGATACCTTCAGTCGCATCCCACCGCTGTACACCAATTTGTTAAGACGGATTTCTGAACTCTGTCCTGGTGGCGCAGAAGTTCAGAAGGCCAACCTAATTACTTGGAACAGGGTAACCTCTGGACAAGCCAGACCAATCAAGGTAGCGATCGCGGCGGTCAAGACTAGGTCTCAAGAGGGGTGAGGGTGACTGAAAGCCCGCAGTGAGCACACAAAGCAAGAGCGCTTACAAACTACTCCAAACAGGTGTTATATCAAAAATATAAACACATTTATTTTAAGGCCTTTAAAACAACGACCGTAGCGAGAAAATCACAATAACACAGTATTAAGCCAACACATACCAAATCAACACAATATATATACAAATACACAGTCGCAAGCGTTTAAAGCACGAAATATGTAGTCCACCTGCAAGGGAAGGAAAACAGGCAGTGCGATAATGCTTTCGACTCAGTTCGCCTTCAGAGGCACCTAACTAGATGGAAGTCCAAGCCCTGCGAAGAGTGGAGCCTAGTGCTCAATGTACCTGCACGCGCTGGTGCCAACGGGCAAAAGGAGAAGCTCTTCGGAGGAAGTCAGGCAGTTCGTGTTAGTGCACAGCAGAAGAAGAACAGGTTCCGCAACTCAAGCGCAGCCTCCACAGCTAGCAGAAGCAAAGCGCGAGTACGGACGAAAAGGGTGCTGTTTTACACAGCGGGGAAAAGCAATGGGTTACTGCAGGAGGGCGACCAGATCCTAGATATACTACTCACCGGTCCCCGAAGCAAGCAGTCCCAGGCTCCTCCACGTTAGTTTCAGCAGCTGGCAGGTTCAGAAGAGCAGGGAACGCTTTGTAGTCGTGTAGATCAAAAAGAAGTCCCAATCGACGAAACCGGCACAGTTTTGTTGCCGCAGCAGGACAACGAAGCGGCTGTGCGTATCTGAGTCAAAAGTCCACTCCTCCCTTCAGACTTGGGAATGCCAAGGGCACGAAGCGTGGGAGAGTGACAAGGACTCGAGATACTGCACAACCTGGCGGCGGTTACAGAGCAAGACTCCCTTGTAAGCTGGTCAGTCAACTGGATGGCCCAGAGACGCTTCCGAAGGCTTACTTGGCAGGAGATGATGTAGATGCCGGGAATAGCTGTTCCTGCTATTCCAAAGGTCGAAGCACCAGTACAGGCCTTCTGGTTCGATCAAAGGAGGACAGTGGCTCTCAGGACGACAGCAGTGCAAAGGAGGATTCCTTCAGCGGGTCACCAGCGATTCCTCGGTCCAGCCTCTTGGTTGCAGGATACTTGGCTCCTGTATTCCTTCGTTCGTGAGAACTCAGGAGATCGACATGGTAGTGGTGTTTCCAGCCCCCTCTTATCCACGGTTCCCTTCGCGCCAAAACGGAGAGGAACCAATGGGAGATCCGCTCATCAAAACACATACCATACGTGGACCAATCACGGACCACGGTGGTCCCAGGCATTCACACCACCCTAGACTCTCTGGCACCCAGGATGTGTATTGGGACCAGACATCCCAGCCCACACCCTGGAGGCACACAAACGACATGTAGAAGCCCGCGAAAGCAACCACGTTTCGCGGGAAAGTACATGCCCAAATAAGGAAGGCCCCGGGTCGCTTTCGACCTGGGGAAGGTGAAGGGAGCAAGACGGTCAGTGGACAAGACAAAGGAGCCTCGTGGTCTGGCCATTTTGGGAGCCAGGCCACCATTTTGGGTTCAGTGCAAAAACGTGCTCAGAACGGCAAAAGGAGCTCAAAATATTCAATACGATCGCTGCCACCATTCCAGTCCCTGAATGACTTGCACCGATCAAATACCATCCTAAAAGAGTATCTAGGGCCTGTAGAAGGCTAGAGACCCAAGAGAGCTGTAACTTAGCTTACTGTGCCCTCTTGTGTCGTGTTGCACTAAAGCTGCGACACGATAGAAGAAACTACGGGAAACAACGTTCCCCGGTACTGACTGTCTTAAGGGCATGTCAGTTTCCCCGTAAGAAAGGAGCGAAAGCCCAGGGAAGTGCGGCAGAAGGCTGTACTTCCCTGGCAAAGTCAAGAACAAGGTTAAAAACAATAGCAAAAAGTTTAGGGGTTGCCACATGGAAGGAAATTTCCCTACAATAACGAAATCTTTCCTAACACATGTTAGAGGAAGGATCTCAGGTTTGGTATTAGAGGCCTTGAGATATCACATCTCATGCTATAGGAAGGGTCTCAGGATTGGAATGGGAAGGAGTTGGATATCACATCTCAAGCTTTAGGAAGGGTCTCAGGTTTGGTATAAGCATTGAGATAGCACATCTCATGCTATAGGAAGGGTCTCAGGATTGGAATGGGAAGGAGTTGGATATCACATCTCATGTTATAGGAAGGATCTCAGGTTTGGTATTAGAAGCATTGAGACATCACATCTCATGCTATAGGAAGGGTCTCAGGATTGGAATGGGAAGGAGTTGGATATCACATCTCATGCTATAGGAAGGGTCTCAGATTTGGTATAAGCATTGAGATATCACATCTCATGCTATAGGAAGGGTCTCAGGATTGGATTGGGAAGGAGTTGTATATGACATATCAGGCCATAGGAAGGGTCTCAGGATTGGTATAAGCATTGAGATATCACATCTCTGCTATCGGAAGGGTCTCAGGATTGGAATGGGAAGGAGTTGGATATCCCATCTCATGTTATAGGAAGGGTCTCAGGTTTGGTATTAGAAGCATTGAGATATCACATCTCATGCTATAGGAAGGGTCTCAGGATTGGAATGGGGAGGACTTGGATGTCACATCTCATGCTATAGGGAGGGTCTCAAGTTTGGAAGGGGAAGGAGTTGGATATCACATTTCATGTTAGAGGAAGGATCTCAGGTTTGGTATTAGAGGCCTTCAGATATCACATCTCATGCTATAGGAAGGGTCTCAGGATTGGAATGGGAAGGAGTTGGATATCACATCTCAAGCTTTAGGAAGGGTCTCAGGTTTGGTATAAGCATTGAGATAGCACATCTCATGCTATAGGAAGGGTCTCAGGATTAGAATGGGAAGGAGTTGGATATCACATCTCATGTTATAGGAAGGATCTCAGGTTTGGTATTAGAAGCATTGAGACATCACATCTCATGCTATAGGAAGGGTCTCAGGATTGGAATGGGAAGGAGTTGGATATCACATCTCATGCTATAGGAAGGGTCTCAGATTTGGTATAAGCATTGAGATATCACATCTCATGCTATAGGAAGGGTCTCAGGATTGGATTGGGAAGGAGTTGTATATGACATCTCAGGCCATAGGAAGGGTCTCAGGATTGGTATAAGCATTGAGATATCACATCTCTGCTATCGGAAGGGTCTCAGGATTGAAATGGGAAGGAGTTGGATATCCCATCTCATGCTATAGGGAGGGTCTCAATTTTGATATTAGAAGCATTGAGATAACAAATCTCATGATATCGGAAGGGTCTCAGGATTGGAATGGGAAGGAGTTGGATATCACATCTCATGATAAAGGAAAGGTCTAAGGTTTGGAAGGGGAAAGATTTGGATATCACATCTCATGTTATAGGACGGGTCTCAGGTTTGGTATTAGAAGCATCGAGATATCAAGTCTCATGGTATAGGAAGGGTCTCAGAATTGGAATGGGAAGGAGTTGGATATCACATCTCAAGCTATACGAAGAGTCTCAGGATTGGAATGGGAAGGAGTTTGATATCACATCTCATGCCATAGTATGGTTCTCAGGTTTGGTAGATGCATTGGGATATCACATCTCATGCTATTGGAAGGGTATCAGTATTGGATTTGGAAGGAGTTGGATATCCCATCTCAGGCTATAGGAAGGGTCTCAGGTTGGAATGGGAAGAAGTTGGATATCACATTTCATGTTATAGGAAGGGTCTCAGGATTGGAATGGGAAGGACTTGGATATCATATCTCATGCTATAGGAAGGCTCTCAGGTTTGGAAGGGGAAGTAGTTGGATATCACATTTCATGTTAGAGGAAGGATCTCAGGTTTGGTATTAGAGGCCTTGAGATATCACATCTCATGCTATAGGAAGGGTCTCAGGTTGGAATGGGAAGGAGTTGGATATCGCATTTCATGTTATAGGAAGGGTATCAGGATTGGAATGGGAAGGAGTTGGATATCACATCTCAAGCTTTAGGAAGGGTCTCAGGTTTGGTATAAGCATTGAGATAGCACATCTCATGCTATAGGAAGGGTCTCAGGATTGGAATGGGAAGGAGTTGGATATCACATCTCATGTTATAGTAAAGATCTCAGGTTTGGTATTAGAAGCATTGAGACATCACATCTCATGTTATAGGAAGGGTCTCAGGATTGGAATGGGAAGAAGTTGGGTTATCACATCTCATGCTATAGGAAGGGTCTCAGGTTTGGAAGGGGAAGGAGTTGGATATCCAATCTCATGTTATAGGACTGGTCTCAGGTTTGGTATTAGAAGCATTGAGATATCACATTGCATGCTGTAGGAAGGTTCTCAGGTTTGGAATGGGGAGGAATTGGATATCACATCTCATGTCATAGGAAGGATCTCAGGTTTGGTATAAGAAGCATTGAGATATCACATCTCATGCTATAGGAATGGTCTCAGGATTGGAATGGGAAGGAGTTGGATATTACATTCTTGCTATAGGAAGGGTCTCATGTTTGGAATGGGAATGAGTTGGATATCACATATGCTATAGGAAGGGTCTCAGGTTTGGAACGGGAAGGAGTTGGATATCACATCTCATGTTATAGGAAGGGTCTCAGGTTTGGTATAAGCATTGAGATATCACATCTCTGCTATCGGAAGTGTCTCAGGATTGGAATGGGAAGGTGTTGGATATCCCATCTCATGTTATAGGACGGGTCTCAGGTTTGTTATTAGAATCATTGAGATATCATATTGCATGCTGTAGGAAGGGTCTAAGGAATGGAATGGGAAGGAGTTGGATATCCCATCTCATGTTATAGGAAGAGTCTCAGGTTTGGTATTAGAAGCATTGAGATATCACATCTCATGCTATAGGAAGTGTCTCAGGATTGGAATGGGAAGGAGTTGGATATCACATTTCATGTTAGAGGAAGGATCTCAGGTTTGGTATTAGAGGCATTGAGATATCACATCTCATGCTATAGGAAGGGTCTCAGGATTGGAATGGGAAGGAGTTGGATATCACATCTCATGCTATAGGAAGGGTCTCAGGTTTGGTATAAGCATTGAGATATCACATCTCATGCTATAGGAAGGGTCTCAGGATTGGAATGGGAAGGAGTTGGATATCACATCTCATGTTATAGGAAGGATCTCAGGTTTGGTATTAGAAGCATTGAGACATCACATCTCATGCTATCGGAAGGGTCTCAGGATTGGAATGGGAAGGACTTGGATATCACATCTCATGCTATAGGGAGGGTCTCAAGTTTGATATTAGAAGCATTGAGATATCATATCTCATGCTATAGGAAGGGTCTCAGGATTGGAATGGGAAGGAGTTGGATATCACATCTCATGCTATAGGAAGGGTCTCAGGTTTGGTATAAGCAGTGAGATATCACATCTCATGCTATAGGAAGTGTCTCAGGACTGGAATGGGAAGGAGTTGGATATCACATCTCATGTTATAGGAAGGATCTCAGGATTGGTATAAGCATTGAGATATCACATCTCTACTATCGGAAGGGTCTCAGGATTGGAATGGGAAGGAGTTGGATATTCCCATCTCATGTTATAGGAAGGGTCACAGGTTTGGTATTAGAAGCATTGAGATATCACATCTCATGCTATAGGAAGGGTCTCAGGATTGGAATGGGAAGGACTTGGATATCACATCTCATGCTATAGGGAGGGTCTCAAGTTTGATATTAGAAGCATTGAGATATCACATCTCATGATATCGGAAGGGTCTCAGGGATGGAATGGGAAGGAGTTGGATATCACATCTCATGATAAAGGAAGGGTCTAAGGTTTGGAAGGGGAAGGAGTTTGATATCACATCTCATTCCATAGTATGGGTCTCAGGTTTGGTAAAAGCATTGGGATATCACATCTCATGCTATCGGAAGGGTATCAGGATTGGATTTGGAAGGAGTTGGATATCCCATCTCATGCTATAGGAAGGGTCTCAGGTTGGAATGGGAAGGAGTTGGATATCACATCACATGTTATAGGAAGGGTCTCAGGATTGGAATGGGAAGGACTTGGATATCACATCTCATGCTATAGGAAGGCTCTCAGGTTTGGAAGGGGAAAGAGTTGGATATCACATTTCATGTTAGAGGTAGGATCTCAGGTTTGGTATTAGAGGCATTGAGATATCACATCTCATGCTATCAGAAGAGTCTCAGGATTGGAATGGGAAGGAGTTGGATATCACATCTCATGCTAAAGGGAGGGTCTCAGGTTTGGAAGGGGAAGGATTTGGATATCACATCTCATGTTATAGGAAGGATCTCAGGTTTGGTATTAGAAGCATTGAGATATCACATCTCATGCTATCGGAAGGATCTCAGGTTTGGTATAGAAGCATTGAGATATCACATCTCATGCTATCAGAAGGGTCTCAGGATTGGAATGGGAAGGAGTTGGATATCACATCTCATGCTAAAGGGAGGGTCTCAGGTTTGGAAGGGGAAGGATTTGGATATCACATCTCATGTTATCGGAAGGATGTCAGGTTTGGTATTAGAAGTATTGAGATATCACATCTCATGCTATAGGAAGGGTCTCAGGATTGGAATGGGAAGGAGTTGGTTATCACATCTCATGCTAAAGGAAGGGTCTCAGGTTTGGTAGAAGCATTGAGATATCACATCTCATGCTATAGGAAGAGTCTCAGTATTGGAATGGGAAGGACTTAGATATCACATATCATGCTATAGGGAGGGTCTCAGTTTTGATATTAGAAGCATTGAGATATCACATCTCATGCTATTGGAAGTGTCTCAGGATTGGAATGGGAAGGAGCTGGATATCACATCTCATGCTAAAGGAAGGGTCTCAGGTTTGGAACGGGAAGGAGTTGGATATCACATCTCATGTTATAGGAAGGGTCTCAGGTTTGGTATAAGCATTGAGATATCACATCTCTGCTATCGGAAGTGTCTCAGGATTGGAATGGGAAGGAGCTGGATATCACATCTCATGCTAAAGGAAGGGTCTCAGGTTTGGAACGGGAAGGAGTTGGATATCACATCTCATGTTATAGGAAGGATCTCAGGTTTGGTATTAGAAGCATTGAGATATCACATCTCATGCTATCGGAAGGATCTCAGGTTTGGTATAGAAGCATTGAGATATCACAGGATTGGAATGGGAAGGAGTTGGATATCACATCTCATGCTAAAGGGAGGGTCTCAGGTTTGGAAGGGGAAGGATTTGGATATCACATCTCATGTTATCGGAAGGATGTCAGGTTTGGTATTAGAAGTATTGAGATATCACATCTCATGCTATAGATAGGCTCTCAGGTTTGGAAAGGGAAGGAGTTGGAAATCACATCTCATGTTATAGGAAGGATCTCGGGTTTGGTATTAGAAGCATTGAGATATCACATCTCATGCTATCATAAGGGTCTCAGGATTGGAATGGGAAGGAGTTGGATATCACATCTCATGTTATAGGAAGGATTTCAGGTTTGGTATTAGAAGCATTGAGACATCACATCTCATGCTATAGGAAGGGTCTCAGGATTGGAATGGGAAGGAGTTGGATATCACATCTCATGCTATAGGAAGGGTCTCAGATTTGGTATAAGCATTGAGATATCACATCTCATGCTATAGGAAGGGTCTCAGGATTGGAATGGGAAGGAGTTGTATATGACATCTCAGGCCATAGGAAGGGTCTCAGGTTTGGTATAAGCATTGAGATATCACATCTCTGCTATCGGAAGGGTCTCAGGATTGGAATGGGAAGGAATTGGATATCACATCTCATGTTATAGGAAGGATCTCAGGTTTGGTATTAGAAGCATTGAAATATCACATCTCATGCTATAGGAAGGGTCTCAGGATTGGAATGTGAAGGATTTGGATATCACATCTCATGCTAAAGGAAGGGTCTCAGGTTTGGTAGAAGCATTGAGATATCACGTCTCTGCTATCGGAAGGGTCTCAGGATTGGATTGGGAAGGAGTTGGATATCCCTTCTCATGCTATAGGAAAGGTCTCAGGTTTGGTATAAGCATTGAGATATCACATCTCTGCTATCGGAAGGGTCTCAGGATTGGATTGGGAAGGAGTTGGATATCCCTTCTCATTGTCACGCTACGCTCGCGCGCGCCACTTACCTGTTCTGGGGTCCCGGTTCTTCGGCCACGAGGGTCTCCCTCGTGGAGACTGTATCCGCGCTGGCGTCTTCCCTCGCGACGCCCCGCGGTCCGGGTCGGCTCCATGGGCGCGGCCATCTTGAATGTTCTGCGCATGCGCGGATCGTCAGTATCCGACGTTCCGCGCATGCGCAGTAGCGGGTGCTTGCGTTCCAAGCCTCGTCTTGGCCCGGAACTTTAAAGAGGCTCCGTGCACACGGAGACTTGCGTCTCAACGTGATTCTTCCGTGTGTACGTTGCTGGAGCCTTGCTTGTCTCTGCCTCCAGTTCCCTTCCTGATTGTGCTTACCTGCCTAGCCTGCTTCTCTGTATTCTTCTTGGGTCCCCAGTCCCAGTCCTTCCTGCCTACTGCCCTTCCTCTACCCCTTGCCTGCCCCCTGATTCATTTACTGGGGTTCTAGCTGGCCTGTCTGGGTCTTCCTTCCCCTGCTCCCTCTTCTTGGAGTTATCTTCCCTGGGTGGGCTGTTCTTCCTGCCTCCTTCTGCCTGCGCTGTGCCCTGCCGGTATCTGTGCTCTACCTTCCGGAGGAGTTCTGAAGACTCGCTTTTGGATCTGCTTACTGGACTCTGCTTGGCCTTCTCTGTCAGTGGTAACACTGTCTCAACGTCACGCTAATACAGAGAAGGACCCCTCGTGGCGTTGGGAGCTGATTCAGTCTCATCCTCTCGTTTATCGTCAGGAGGGGGTTGGGTCGGTTCCTAGCGTTGCACTTTCCTCGGCTGTGATTCATCGACATACTGGCAGCCTCAACTCAGCGCTCTCCAGTAAAGAAAGGTAATTTAAGCTCTCGTGACGCATCTTATAACAGATTGAGACGCCTATCCACCAGTCTCGACATGGATGATCTGCGAGAAGTACGTGATGAGATGCGAGCCATGCGTCTTGAGATGACTGCCCTTCGACAGGAGAACGACACCCTCCGTCAGGCGATGGAGCGGGGTGTGCATGTACCTCCCCAACCCGAGAATTCCATGGCCTTTACAACCCCCATGAAGTTCGATGGTGATCCACGTCAAGTAGCGGAGTTTTGTACCCATTGTAGGATCCATTTTCAGTTCCGGTCAAGTCATTTCAGCCAAGACAAGGCAAAGATTGGTTACATCCTTGGAAATCTGACTGGCAATGCTCTTGCCTGGGCCGCTCCTCTGGTTTCCTCCAACAGTCCCTTGTTAGGGGATTTCGCTGCCTTCGAGAAGGCCTTCTTGGATGTTTTCAAACCGCCTAATTTGGCAGCCATGGCCCAGAATCAGCTAATGGACATTAAACAAGGATCTGGAGACATAATACACTACATTAGTCGGTTCCGACAGTTAGCAGCTGACTCTCAATGGCCTGAAGTCACTCAGAAAACGTTATTCCGCCGTGGACTACGAGATGAGTACAAGGACGAACTGCTACATATACCTGAGCCAGAAACATTACCCGCATTGTTGGAACAGGTCCTCCGCATTGATCACAGGTTGGCCGAAAGACGTAGTGAACGTCGCCGAACGGACCGATACCACCCGGGGCCCTCGGTACACCCTTCAGGATCGACCTCCACCACCGACACAGGACCCGAACCTATGCAACTGGGAGCCGTTCGTGGACCATTGTCTGAAGCGGAAAGGAAGAGAAGGCGCCGGCAAAACCTGTGTTTATACTGTGGGGGTTCCGGCCATTTCTTAAGCATCTGTCCACTGCGTCCTTTGAAGAAGCAGGAAAACTGACAGGCCCGCTGTATGGTGAGAAGGCAGCGGCGGGCCGTTCTTTTGGATCAGACCTTCCTCCTATGCAGTCAGTGCCGTTATTGGTCTTAGAAGTAGGCATCGCCTGGCAAGGAAAATGCTTGAAGACTCGGGCTCTTTTGGATTGTGGTGCATCGGGTAATTACATCGATGTCTTGTTTGCAGCATCCAACGGGATCCAGTTGCACCGCAAGGAACAACCTGCGGTGGTAGAGGTGATTGATGGTACTCCCTTGTCCTCTGGTCCGGTGTGTCAACATTCCGATCCTCTATGGTTATCAGTGGAAGGGCATCTAGAACGGATCTCATTTGATGTCATCAAGTCTCCTTCTTTTCCGGTGGTACTCGGTCTACCTTGGCTACTCTATCACGACCCTCAAGTCAATTGGACTTCCAGAACCCTAGTCTTTTCCACTTCCCGTTGTCCTCGGGATTGTCGTCTTCTAGAATCCTTTCCAACAGCCTTGGGGTCTCCAGCTCTTACGACTACCTTTGATTGTCTATGTGTCACTCAGTCTGTACCGCAGGAATATGTTGAATTCCTTAAAGTGTTTTCAGAACCAGAGAGCATACCGCTACCACCTCACAGGCAGTTTGACTGCTCCATTGACATTCTACCTGATGCAGTTATTCCCCATGGCAAAGTCTACTCCTTAACGCAAACTGAAAAGAAGGTTCTACATGAATACATCCAGGAGTGTCTCAGTAAGGGCTACATTACACCGTCTAAATCCCCTGCGGGTTTTCCACTGTTCTTTGTCAAGAAGAAGGAGGGCACTTTGCACCCTTGTATCGATTACCGGCAATTGAACGAGATCACCTGCAAGGACAGGTACCCCCTACCTCTCATCAGGAACATCATTGAGTCTCTAAGATCTGCCCGGATTTTCACCAAGTTGGATTTAAGAGGGGCCTACCACTTGGTGAGAATAAAGGAGGGTGATGAGTGGAAGACGGCCTTCAAGACTCCCTTTGGACACTATGAGTATAGGGTAATGCCCTTTGGACTTTGCAACGCTCCGGCCGTCTTCCAGCGATTCATGGATGTTGTCTTTTCGGATCTTGTTGGAGTTTCAGTGTGGGTATACTTGGACGATATATTGGTTTTTTCCTCTACCCGCATGGATCATGTCACGCACGTTCAGGAAGTGCTACGAAGACTAGCCGCCAACCATCTGTACGCCAAGGTTGAAAAATGTCAGTTTCATCAGGAAAGCTTAGAGTTTCTTGGCTATGTTATCAACAGCACTGGAGTACGGATGGACCCCACGAAGTTACGGGCCATACAGGAATGGAAACAGCCCCATGACATAAAATCGCTACAACGATTCCTAGGCTTCGCAAACTTCTACCGACGCTTCATTTCTAATTTCTCTCATCTTACCACCGTGCTAACTCGCCTGACTAGCAATAAGGTTCCCTTTTTCTGGGATTCTCTAGCTGAAGCGGCTTTTCGAGATTTGAAGAAATCCTTTACTACGGCTCCAATTCTAAAACATCCAGATGATGAGAGACCGTTTGTAGTGGAAACCGATGCTTCAGACTTTGCAATTGGTGCGGTCCTATTACAGCATGATTCGGACACAGAGATGGAACATCCTGTGGCATATTTCTCACGGAAGCTAACACCCAGCGAAAGAAACTACGCTGTCATCGAGAAGGAACTTCTAGCAATAAAAGCAGCCTTCGAGGAATGGCGCCATCACTTGCTGGGAGGTAGATATTCAGTGGAAGTGCGCACAGATCACCGTAATCTTCAATTTCTACGTTCCCTGCAATGCAGAACCTCCCGGCATGCTCGTTGGGCCTTTTTCTTCTCTCAGTTTGATTTTGTGGTGACATACATACCCTGTTCACAGAATATAAAGGCTGACGCCCTGTCTCGTTCTGTGGAGAAAGACATCGAAAGCGCCAAGAGCCCAGAACCCTTGATTGCCTCGAAGCACTTTTTGTCGATGCTGACGCCTTGGCTCCATCAACTACAAGATGCCACCCAGACGGATCCCTCCAGGTCTAAGATATTGCAACTTGCTGATGTCAGTGAACGTAACGGTTGTTTGTTCTTTAAGGATCGCCTGTATGTTCCCACGTGGGACCTCCAGAGGATTGTCCTACAAAATAATCACGACTCCGTTGTTTGCGGTCATCGTGGGGTCAAAACCACTCAAGAACTGGTTGCACGGCAATTTTGGTGGCCCGGATGGGCCAAGCTGGTCAAACAATACGTGGATTCCTGTCCGGTATGCGCTCAAACCAAGATACCTCGCAAGAAACCTCTTGGTCTTCTACAACCCACACCTGCACCGCCTTACCCATGGCATACTATTGCCACGGACTTTATAGTCGAACTACCACTCTCGGGTGGGCATACGTGCATCATGGTGGTGGTAGACTGTTTCTCCAAGTTGGCTCATTTCGTTCCCTTTCCTAAACTACCCTCTGCCTCTCAGATGGCGCACCGTTTCCTCCATGAAATATACCGTCTTCACGGCCTTCCTGAGAAGATATTGTCGGATCGTGGCTCTCAGTATATTTCTTCTTTTTGGGATCAATTGTGTCGTCATTTGAATATCCAGCGAGCTTTGAGTTCCGGTTATCATCCCCAAACCAACGGGCAAACCGAGCGGACTAATCAAACCCTAGAGCAGTACCTACGATGCTACGCAAATGCCACTCAAGACAACTGGTCGGGTTGGTTGGACACCGCTGAAGTGGCTTACAACAATGCTGTCCATTCTGCTACAGGACTCAGCCCTTTTTTTTGTTCTGTCGGTTTGCATCCCAAGTTGCTTCCAGTTCGTCCTACACTCCCCAGTGCGGTTCCGTCGGCTGATGCCATGGTGTCTCTCATCCACAACCAGCATCGTCTAGCGGCCAGTACCCTGGCGGTGGCACAAGCACGCATGAAGGACCAGGCCGATAAACGGCGGAGGCCTGAGCCCGATCTTCGGGTGGGGGATAGGGTATGGCTCTCTTCCAAGAACTTACCAGTTCGCAATCTGCCCGTGAAACTGGCTCCCCGCTTTTTTGGCCCATTTTGCATCATTGGGCGGATTTCTCCTGTTGCCTTTCGTTTGTCCCTGCCGCCTTCTTGGCGGATTCATCCTGTCTTTCACGTTTCGCTCCTGAAACCCTGTATTCCTGATGTTTTGGGGCGTCCCTGTTCCCGTCCTGCCCCGGTCTTGGTTAGGGGTGTTCCTGAGTTTGAGGTACAGGAGATTTGTGATTCCCGGATCAGGCGCGGGGTGCTACAATTTCTGGTCGGTTGGAAGGGCTATTCGGCTTGTGACCGCACTTGGGAACCTCGTTCCTCTGTGCATGCCCCACGCTTGGTTCGGGACTTCTACCTCCGATATCCCTGGAAGCCTGGTGCCCCTGGGTTGCCCGGGAGGGGGTGTGGTGTCACGCTACGCTCGCGCGCGCCACTTACCTGTTCTGGGGTCCCGGTTCTTCGGCCACGAGGGTCTCCCTCGTGGAGACTGTATCCGCGCTGGCGTCTTCCCTCGCGACGCCCCGCGGTCCGGGTCGGCTCCATGGGCGCGGCCATCTTGAATGTTCTGCGCATGCGCGGATCGTCAGTATCCGACGTTCCGCGCATGCGCAGTAGCGGGTGCTTGCGTTCCAAGCCTCGTCTTGGCCCGGAACTTTAAAGAGGCTCCGTGCACACGGAGACTTGCGTCTCAACGTGATTCTTCCGTGTGTACGTTGCTGGAGCCTTGCTTGTCTCTGCCTCCAGTTCCCTTCCTGATTGTGCTTACCTGCCTAGCCTGCTTCTCTGTATTCTTCTTGGGTCCCCAGTCCCAGTCCTTCCTGCCTACTGCCCTTCCTCTACCCCTTGCCTGCCCCCTGATTCATTTACTGGGGTTCTAGCTGGCCTGTCTGGGTCTTCCTTCCCCTGCTCCCTCTTCTTGGAGTTATCTTCCCTGGGTGGGCTGTTCTTCCTGCCTCCTTCTGCCTGCGCTGTGCCCTGCCGGTATCTGTGCTCTACCTTCCGGAGGAGTTCTGAAGACTCGCTTTTGGATCTGCTTACTGGACTCTGCTTGGCCTTCTCTGTCAGTGGTAACACTGTCTCAACGCCACGCTAATACAGAGAAGGACCCCTCGTGGCGTTGGGAGCTGATTCAGTCTCATCCTCTCGTTTATCGTCAGGAGGGGGTTGGGTCGGTTCCTAGCGTTGCACTTTCCTCGGCTGTGATTCATCGACATACTGGCAGCCTCAACTCAGCGCTCTCCAGTAAAGAAAGGTAATTTAAGCTCTCGTGACGCATCTTATAACACTCATGCTATAGGAAGTGTCTCAGGTTGGAGGAAGGAGTTGGATATCACATCTCATGTTATAGGAAGGGTCTCAGGATTGGAATGGGAAGGATTTGGATATCACATCTCTTGCTATAGGAAGGGTCTCAGGATTGGAATGGGTAGGAGTTGGATATTACTTTCTTGCTATAGGAAGGGTCTCATGTTTGGAATGGGAAGGAGTTGGATATCACATATGCTATAGTTAGTGTCTCAGGTTTGGAACGGGAAGGAGTTGGATATCACATCTCATGTTATAGGAAGGGTCTCAGGTTTGGTATAAGCATTGAGATATCACATCTCTGCTATCGGAAGTGGCTCAGGATTGGAATGGGAAGGAGTTGGATATCCCATCTCATGTTATAGGACGAGTCTCTGGTTTGGTATTAGAATCATTGAGATATCACATCGCATGCTGTAGGAAGGGTCTAAGGATTGGAATGGGATGGACTTGGATATCACATCTCATGCTATAGGTAGGCTCTCAGGTTTGGTATAAGCATTGAGATATCACATCTCATGCTATAGGAAGGGTCTCAGGATTGGAATGGGAAGGAATTGGATATCACATCTCATGCTATAGGAAGGGTCTCAGATTTGGTATAAGCATTGAGATATCACATCTCATGCTATAGGAAGGGTCTCAGGATTGGAATGGGAAGGAGTTGTATTTGACATCTCAGGCCATAGGAAGGGTCTCAGGTTTGGTATAAGCATTGAGATATCACATCTCTGCTATCGGAAGGGTCTCAGGATTGGAATGGGAAGGAGTTGGATATCCCATCTCATTTTATAGGAAGGGTCTCAGGTTTGGTATTAGAAGCATAGAGATATCACATCTCATGCTATAGGAAGGGTCTCAGGATTGGAATGGGAAGGACTTGGATGTCACATCTCATGCTATAGGGAGGGTCTCAAGTTTGATATTAGAAGCATTGAGATAACAAATCTCATGATATCGGAAGGGTCTCAGGATTGGAATGGGAAGTAGTTGGATATCACATCTCATGATAAAGGAAGGGTCTAAGGTTTGGAAGGGGAAGGATTTGGATATCACATCTCATGTTATAGGACGGGTCTCAGGTTTGGTATTAGAAGCATTGAGATATCAAGTCTCATGGTATAAGAAGGGTCTCAGAATTGGAATGGGAAGGAGTTGGATATCACACCTCAAGTTATAGGAAGGGTCTCAGGATTGGAATGGGAAGGAGTTTGATATCACATCTCATGCCATAGTATGGGTCTCAGGTTTGGTAGAAGCATTGGGATATCACATCTCATGCTATCGGAAGAGTATCAGTATTGGATTTGGAAGGAGTTGGATATCCCATCTCATGCTATAGGAAGGGTCTCAGGTTGGAATGGGAAGGAGTTGGATATCACATTTCATGTTATAGGAAGGGTCTCAGGATTGGAATCGGAAGGACTTGGATATCATATCTCATGCTATAGGAAGGCTCTCAGGTTTGGAAGGGGAAGGAGTTGGATATCACATTTCATGTTAGAGGAAGGATCTCAGGTTTGGTATTAGAGGCCTTGAGATATCACATCTCATGCTATAGGAAGGGTCTCAGGATTGGAATGGGAAGGAGTTGGATATCACATCTCAAGCTATAGGAAGGGTCTCAGGTTTGGTATAAGCATTGAGATATCACATCTCATGCTATAGGAAGGGTCTCAGGATTGGAATGGGAAGGAGTTGGATATCACATCTCATGTTATAGGAAATATCTCAGGTTTGGTATTAGAAGCATTGAGACATCACATCTCATGTTATAGGAAGGGTCTCAGGATTGGAATGGGAAGAAGTTGGATATCACATCTCATGCTATAGGAAGGGTCTCAGGTTTGGTATAAGCATTGAGATATCACATCTCATGCTATAGGAAGGGTCTCAGGATTGGAATGGGAAGGAGTTGTATATGACATCTCATGCCATAGGAAGGGTCTCAGGTTTGGTATAAGCATTGAGATATCACATCACATGCTATAGGAAGGGTCTCAGGATTGGAATGGGAAGGACTTGGATATCACATCTCATGCTATAGGCAGTGTCTCAGGTTTGGAAAGGGAAGGAGATGGATATCACATTTCATGTTAGAGATAGGATCTCAGGTTTGGTATTAGAGGCATTGAGATATCACATCTCATGCTTTCAGAAGGGTCTCAGGATTGGAATGGGAAGGAGTTGTATATCACATCTCATGCTAAAGGGAGGGTCTCAGGTTTGGAAGGGGAAGGATTTGGAAATCACATCTCATGTTATAGGAAGGGTCTCAGGTTTGGTATTAGAATCATTGAGATATCACATCTCATGCTATAGGAAGGGTCTCAGGATTGGAATGGGGAGGACTTGGATGTCACATCTCATGCTATAGGGAGGGTCTCAAGTTTGATATTAGAAGCATTGAGATAACAAATCTCATGATATCGGAAGGGTCTCAGGATTGGAATGGGAAGGAGTTGGATATCACATCTCATGCTATAGGAAGGGTCTAAGGTTTGGAAGGGGAAAGATTTGGATATCACATCTCATGTTATAGGACGGGTCTCAGGTTTGCTATTGTTAAGACGGATTTCTGAACTCTGTCCTGGTGGCGCAGAAGTTCAGAAGGCCAACCTAATTACTTGGAACAGGGTAACCTCTGGACAAGCCAGACCAATCAAGGTAGCGATCGCGGCGGTCAAGACTAGGTCTCAAGAGGGGTGAGGGTGACTGAAAGCTCGCAATGAGCACACAAAGCAAGAGCGCTTACAAACTACTCCAAACAGTTGTTTATATCAAAAATAGATACACATTTATTATAAGGCCTTGAAACTAATAATCACAGTAAAAGCAGCAATATACAACGATATTAAACCAACACATACACTATCCACCCAATATATATACAGAATACACAGTTTCACAGCATTAGCAGCACGAAATATGTTATCCACCTGCAGGGGAAGGAAAACAGGCAGTGCGAACCAATGCGTGTGATATGTCCGCCTTCTGAGGCCCCTAACTGGATGGTAGTCCAATCCCTACGAAGAGTGGAGCCTAGCGCTCAAAAGTACCTGCACACGCCGGTGCCAATGGGCAGAAGATGAAGCTCTTCGGAGGACGTTGAACAGCTCTGTAGGGAGCTCTAATGAAGGAGAACACGGTCCGCGACTCTAGCGCAGCCTCCACTGTGAGCCAGAAGCAGGGCGCGAGTACGGACAAGGGGTGCTGTATTTACAGCGGGGAAAAGCAAAGGGCACTGCAGGAGGGCGACCAGATCCTAGCTAATCTACTCACCGGTCCCCGAAGCAAGCAGGCCCGAGCTTCTCCTCGATAGATGCAGCTTCTGGCAGGTTCTGAAGAGCAGGGAACGTCTCGTCGTCGTGCAGAGTAAAAAGACGTCCCGATCGAAGAAACAAGCACAGTTTTGTCGCCACGGCAGGGCAACGGAACGGCCGGGTGTATTCAAGCCAAACGAGCACCGCTCACCTCTAGCTTAGGATTGCTAAGCAAACGAAGCGTGTGAGCGTGCCCCGGACTCAGAATACCACCCAACCTGTCGGCGATTACAGAGCAGGACTCCTTAGTAAGCTGGTCAGTCAACTGGATGGCCCAGAGACACTTCCGAAGGCTTACGGCAGGAGTTGATGAAGGTGCCGGGAATAGCTGGTCCTGCTATTCCAATAGGTCGAAGCGCCAGTACAGGCCTTCTTGTTCGATCTTAGGTGGAAAGGGCTTCACCGGACGACAGCAATGAGGAGCAGAAGTTCTTCAGGGGGTCACCAGCGATTCCTCGGTCCAGCCTCGTGTTCGCAGGATACTTGGCTCCTGTATCCCTGGGTTCGTAAGAACTCAGGAGATCGACCTGGTAGTGGTGTTTCCAGCTCCCTCTTATCCACGGTTCCCTTCGCGCCAAAACGGAGGGGAGCCAATGGGAGATCCGCTCATCAACACACATACCATACGTGGACCAATCACGGACCACAGTGGTCCCAGGCATTCACACCACCCTAGACTCTCTGGCACCCAGGATGTGTATTGGGACCAGACAGCCCAGCCCACATCCTGGGGGCACTCAAACGACATGTAGAAGCCCGCGAAAGCAGCCGTGTTTCGCGGGAAACTACATGCCCAAATAAGGAAGGCCCCGGGTCGCCTGACCCGGGGGAAGGTAAAGGGAGCAAGACGGACAGTGGACGAGACAAAGGAGCCTCGTGGTCCGGCCATTTTGGGTAGCCGGGCCACCCTTTTGTGTTCGCGGCAAAAAGGTGCTCAGAACGGCAAAAGGAGCTCAAAATAAACCAAATGATCGCTGCCACCAGTCCAGTCCCTGAATGACTTGCACCGATCCAAAAACCATCCTAAAAGAGTGTCTAGGGTCTGTAGAAGGCTAGAGACCCAAGAGAGCTGTAACTTAGCTTACAGTGCCCTCTTGTGTCGTGTTGCACTAAAATGGCGACACGATAAAAGAAACTACGGGAAACAGCGTTCCCCGGAACTGACTGTCTTAAGGGCATGTCAGTTTCCCCGTAAGAAAGGAGCGAAAGCCCAGAGGAGTACGGCAGGAGGCTGTACTTCTCTGGCAAAGTCAAGAAACAGGTTGAAAACAATAGCAAAAAGTTTAGGGGTTGCCACATGGAAGGAAAGTTCCCTACAATAACGAAATCTTTCCTAACACTCGCCCCTCCCAGACTATGGACAGGGGGAACTAATCCACCCCTGGATGAGTCTCTTGTTCAGGTCGGTAAAACATTCTGGACAACCCATCAGCATTGCTATGTTGGACACCTGGCCTATGCTCAATAGTGAAGTCGAAGCCTTGTAGACTTATGGACCACCTAAGCAACTTTGGATTCTCCCCCTTCATGTTCATTAGCCACTTTAACGGCTTATGGTCAGTCTGCACAGTGAAGTGGGTCCCATAGAGGTAGGGCCTCAGCTTCCTTAGGGCCCACACAACAGAGAAACATTCTTTCTCTACCGTGGACCATCTGAGCTCTCTGTCCTTAAGCTGGCGACTAATAAAACCGATAGGGTGTTCCTTACCCTTCTCATCTACTTGTGATAGTACAGCTCCTATCCCAGTGTCAGAGGCATCCGTCTGCACGATAAAAGGTCTTTGATAATCAGGGGCCCTGAGCACAGGGGCCTGGCACAAGGAGTCTTTCAAGCCATTGAAGGCCTTCTCACACTCGTCAGTCCAAGTTACCTTCTTGGGTTTCTTCGGAGTTGTGAGGGCAGTCAGAGGAGCAGCTATGGTGCCATAGTCTGCCATAAAATTGCGGTAATAACCCGTGAGTCCTAAGAAGGCTCTCACTTGGGTTTGTGTAGTGGGGGTAGGCCAGTCTTGTACTGCTTGTACTTTACTGGGGAGAGGCTGTATCCTTCCTCCACCTACTTCATGCCCAAGGTAAACCACTGAGCCTTGTCCAATCTGGCATTTACTCGCCTTTATGGTCAAGTGGGCTTTCTGAAGAGCCTGGAGCACAATCCCGAGGTGTTTCACATGGTCTTCCCAGGTGGCACTGAAAACTGCTATATCGTCCAGATATGCAAGACAGAATTCGTCCAACCCATTCAACACATGATTCACAAGCCTCTGGAAAGTGGCAGGTGCATTCTTCAATCCGAACGGCATTACCCGGAATTGGTAAAACCCGTCGGGAGTTGAAAATGCTGTCTTCTCCTTGGCATGTTCTGCTAAAGCTATTTGCCAATAGCCCGCAGTCAGGTCAAACGTGCTGAGGTACTTGGAGGCACCCAAGGTATCCACCAGCTCGTCAGTTCGAGGCAAGGGGTGAGCGTCTGTCTTGGTGACAGCATCCAGAGCCCTGTAATCCACGCAGAACCTCAATTCAGAAGTGCCTGCCTTTGGAACCAACACCACAGGACTGGACCAAGGACTACTAGAGGGTTCAATCACCCCAAGGTCTAACATCTTGTTGACCTCGGTCTTAATATAAGACCGTACTTTATCCGACATCCTGTATCCCCTACTTTTGGTAGGTACACTGTCTCCTGTGTCAATGTTATGTTTGCACCAAGGTGTCAAACCAGGGGACTGTGAAAACAGGGGGGAAAACTGCCTAAGCAAACTTTTCACCTCAGCCTGCTGATCAGAAGTCAGGTGAGGGGCCACTCGGACACCCTCAACGGAGCTATCTGAAGGACCGCTTTGGAACAGGTCGGGAAGAGGTTCTGACTCCTCTTCCTCAACGTCTGACGCCAGTAGCAGTGCTGCGATTTCGACTCTTGGGACGAAAGCCTTCAGCCTATTTACGTGGAACACTTTTGGAGCCTGTCCAGGCCTTCCAAGGTCCACTAAATAGTTCACCTCACCCAGGGGCTCCACCACTGTGTAAGGGCCTGACCATTTGTCCTGTAAAGCGCGAGGCCTTATAGGGTTCATGATCAGGACTTGCTGACCAGGGGTAAAGTGAATTAAGGAAGCTTTCTGGTCGTACCAATGTTTCACCAGCGCTTGTCCTGCCTTCAACTTTTCACTAGCCAAGCCCATCAGGAGTACCATCCGTTTTCTGAGCCCTAGCACATAGTCAACTACATTGGTAGTAACAGGGGGAGTGGGCATCTCCCATCCCTCTTTGACGATGGCTAAGGGTCCCCGTACGGGATGACCGAACAGAAGTTCGAAGGGGCTGAAGCCAACACCCTCCTGTGGTACCTCTCGGTAGGCGAACAGTAGGCATGGTAAAAGAAGATCCCATTTTCTTCTCTGAGGCTCCTCCAGAGCCCCAATCATGCTCTTTAACGTTCTGTTGAAACGTTCCACCAGACCATTGGTCTGGGGGTGATATGCAGAAGAGAACTTGTAGGTGACCCCACATTCTTTCCACATAGCCTGCATATACTTCGACATAAAGTTGCTGCCACGATCTGACACAACTTCTTTAGGGAAGCCAACCCTAGTAAATATGCCGAGTAAAGCTTTTGCAACTGACTTGGCAGTTACAGTTTTCAATGGGATGGCCTCAGGGTACCTGGTTGCATGGTCGACCAGCACCAGGATAAACCTATTGCCCGAGGATGTTTGCGGGTCAAGGGGACCAACGATGTCGATCCCTACCCTTTCAAATGGTACCCCCACAACTGGGAGCGGTACCAACGGAGCTTGGATTGTCGCGCCAACCTTACCAGACAACTGGCAGGAGGCACAACTCCTGCAGTGACTTTCTACTTGCACCCCCATCTTGGGCCAGTAGAAGTGCATGGATAACCTTTGCTTGGTCCTCTTCATACCAAGGTGACCAGCAAGGGGAACTTCATGCGCCAACTGCAGGAGGAAGGGCCTAACAGCAAGGGGAACCACCAACCTCCTATGGTCTCCTTCTGTAGACTCTGTGGGCTCACTGTACAAGAGTCCACCTTCCCAATAAATCCGATGCTTCCCAGGAGGTTCACCCTCAAGCTGGGAGCAGGCCTGTCTCCTTAGGCCTTCCAGAGATGGGCACTCACGTTGGCCCTTACTGAAGTCGTCCCTATCAGGACCTCCTTCAACTAACAAGTCTTTTAGTTCAGGATGGTCGTTGGGGTCGAACACTTCAGGCATCGCCACCTCCTCGTCAGGCTCGGGCGATTGGCCAACTCCCTCCACCGCAGTGGTAGGCGAGCTCGGGGGAATATTCTCTTTCCCCCGTCGGGACTTGTTGACTCCTTTCGCCTTGGGTTTCCCCTTCGGCTGGGGCGGCGTATTGGACTTGGCCAATGCTGCCCGTGCTTGAGACCGTGTGTAGGGTCTTTCGGCAGTGTCTCCTACGAGCCCTAGAGCTCTGAGATCATTGCCCAACAAGACCTTTCCCGGGACGTTTCTCTGAATGCTCACTGGAATCCTGACTGCTGTACCATTTAAAGTAAGATTTACAGGGATCACGGGAAACATACGGAGGGGGCCGTCAGCCAACTTAGTGGGCATCAGAGTAGCTCTGGCAACTTCCTCTGAGTCTACCAAGGTAGAATCCACTACAGTTCGACTGCACCCACTATCCCTAAGAGCTGGAGTATCCACTCCATTGATCAGCACACTGTCTTTAAAGTAGTGCTTGGTATTATCCGGAATCCTAGCATAAGCCTCTGCGACTTTAGGCTCCCAGGAACCCAGGGACACTAAAACTACCTCAGCCTCTATCCCGCTGGGAAACGAGTCTGAGGAGAAGGATGCTCCTGTAATCTCTTCTTCCTCGTAGGAGGAGAAGGCCAGATTAGCGGAGTGGACCCCCAAAGGTCTAACCTTACACCGGGGATCCCCCTTCACATGGTCAGTTGCTCCACAAGAAAAACAAGCCCCATTGGGTCTGTTTACGTAGGGAGGCTTATTATAACCAGAGTTCTGTTTCGGAGGCGAACCTCCGCTACCCTGTGAGTTCTCGTAGGGCTTACCCTTATTTTTCTTTTTGTGGCCCTTTTGGGAAGAAGATTTAGCAGATTCCCCACCCACCACATCCTTGGACTTTTTCCCTTCCTCCTGCTTATCAGGATGAGTTTTGTCCTTATGGGACACTCGATGTGACACCCATAAGTCTGCTGCAATGGCCAGCTTCTTAGGATCTATCTCCTTCGAATCGGCCAAATGCTGCTTAAGCTCCGGGGAAGAAGAAGCAAAAATGTGTTCCAGCATGACCAGATTGATCATGCCTTCGAAGGTAGCAACCTTATAACCTTCAACCCAGCCAGTCAAGTTTTTCAGGGACTCAGCGACATACGACACCCAAGTACCACCTTCCTTTTTCTTATACTCTCTAAACCTTTTCAAATATTGGGTCGGAGTCTTCCCAAACTTTAAAATGAGAGTCTGCTTCAACATTGCAAAATCAGCGCGCTCAGCCTTCGACATTTCCATAATGGCACTACAACCAGAATGGGGCAGTCTGCTGAGTAACCATGCAATCTTATCCGCATTATCAACCTCTTGAACCTCGCATGCATACTCAAACGCATTTAACCAGTCCATAATGTCATTTCGTTCCTCATACACACTGAGCAGATCTTTTGGAAACCGTGGATGAGAGGAAGCCCCAGAACCATGTCCAGGACCCTTGGACCCATTTGCGAACTGAAGCTTGGCCAGTTCCAACTGGTGATCCCTGTCTTTTTGTTTTTCTGCCTGGTCGATTTTCAGTTTGGCTATGCTGAATTCAAGCTCCTGCTGCCTAAACCGCAGCTCTTGCTTCTTGAATTCAAGCATAGCCTCCCCATCAACACTGGCAGAGGAAACATTAGACATTACATCCTCCCTGTCCTCGTGGTCGCGGTGGATCAGTGCAGTGGCAGAACCGTCGGTTCTGCCAGTGAGAGCAGCCCCACCACCTTCTGCACTGTCCTCGGAAGTTATAGCGTCAAGCTGCGCTTCTTGCCACGCCACGATTCTCTGGATCATTTCCAATTTAGTGCCTTGAGAGGAAACCCCTCTCTCCGCACACATCTTCTTCAATGTTTCAGATTTCGAAGCATTTAAGGTTAATAAAGTATTCGTTTCCATACTGTTGATAGGACTATGGCCTTTTTAACGTTATATTCAATCCTTTACTGCGTGTCCTGGTTGGAATAACCTGAAAACGCCTTAGCTCGTGCGCAACACTGGATACCCTCAGTCGTATCCCACCGCTGTACACCAATTTGTTAAGACGGATTTCTGAACTCTGTCCTGGTGGCGCAGAAGTTCAGAAGGCCAACCTAATTACTTGGAACAGGGTAACCTCTGGACAAGCCAGACCAATCAAGGTAGCGATCGCGGCGGTCAAGACTAGGTCTCAAGAGGGGTGAGGGTGACTGAAAGCTCGCAATGAGCACACAAAGCAAGAGCGCTTACAAACTACTCCAAACAGTTGTTTATATCAAAAATAGATACACATTTATTATAAGGCCTTGAAACTAATAATCACAGTAAAAGCAGCAATATACAACGATATTAAACCAACACATACACTATCCACCCAATATATATACAGAATACACAGTTTCACAGCATTAGCAGCACGAAATATGTTATCCACCTGCAGGGGAAGGAAAACAGGCAGTGCGAACCAATGCGTGTGATATGTCCGCCTTCTGAGGCCCCTAACTGGATGGTAGTCCAATCCCTACGAAGAGTGGAGCCTAGCGCTCAAAAGTACCTGCACACGCCGGTGCCAATGGGCAGAAGATGAAGCTCTTCGGAGGACGTTGAACAGCTCTGTAGGGAGCTCTAATGAAGGAGAACAAGGTCTGCGACTCTAGCGCAGCCTCCACTGTGAGGCAGAAGCAGGGCGCGAGTACGGACAAGGGGTGCTGTATTTACAGCGGGGAAAAGCAAAGGGCACTGCAGGAGGGCGACCAGATCCTAGCTAATCTACTCACCGGTCCCCGAAGCAAGCAGGCCCGAGCTTCTCCTCGATAGATGCAGCTTCTGGCAGGTTCTGAAGAGCAGGGAACGTCTCGTCGTCGTGCAGAGTAAAAAGACGTCCCGATCGAAGAAACAAGCACAGTTTTGTCGCCACGGCAGGGCAACGGAACGGCCGGGTGTATTCAAGCCAAACGAGCACCGCTCACCTCTAGCTTAGGATTGCTAAGCAAACGAAGCGTGTGAGCGTGCCCCGGACTCAGAATACCACCCAACCTGTCGGCGATTACAGAGCAGGACTCCTTAGTAAGCTGGTCAGTCAACTGGATGGCCCAGAGACACTTCCGAAGGCTTACGGCAGGAGTTGATGAAGGTGCCGGGAATAGCTGGTCCTGCTATTCCAATAGGTCGAAGCGCCAGTACAGGCCTTCTTGTTCGATCTTAGGTGGAAAGGGCTTCACCGGACGACAGCAATGAGGAGCAGAAGTTCTTCAGGGGGTCACCAGCGATTCCTCGGTCCAGCCTCGTGTTCGCAGGATACTTGGCTCCTGTATCCCTGGGTTCGTAAGAACTCAGGAGATCGACCTGGTAGTGGTGTTTCCAGCTCCCTCTTATCCACGGTTCCCTTCGCGCCAAAACGGAGGGGAGCCAATGGGAGATCCGCTCATCAACACACATACCATACGTGGACCAATCACGGACCACAGTGGTCCCAGGCATTCACACCACCCTAGACTCTCTGGCACCCAGGATGTGTATTGGGACCAGACAGCCCAGCCCACATCCTGGGGGCACTCAAACGACATGTAGAAGCCCGCGAAAGCAGCCGTGTTTCGCGGGAAACTACATGCCCAAATAAGGAAGGCCCCGGGTCGCCTGACCCGGGGGAAGGTAAAGGGAGCAAGACGGACAGTGGACGAGACAAAGGAGCCTCGTGGTCCGGCCATTTTGGGTAGCCGGGCCACCCTTTTGTGTTCGCGGCAAAAAGGTGCTCAGAACGGCAAAAGGAGCTCAAAATAAACCAAATGATCGCTGCCACCAGTCCAGTCCCTGAATGACTTGCACCGATCCAAAAACCATCCTAAAAGAGTGTCTAGGGTCTGTAGAAGGCTAGAGACCCAAGAGAGCTGTAACTTAGCTTACAGTGCCCTCTTGTGTCGTGTTGCACTAAAATGGCGACACGATAAAAGAAACTACGGGAAACAGCGTTCCCCGGTACTGACTGTCTTAAGGGCATGTCAGTTTCCCCGTAAGAAAGGAGCGAAAGCCCAGAGGAGTACGGCAGGAGGCTGTACTTCTCTGGCAAAGTCAAGAAACAGGTTGAAAACAATAGCAAAAAGTTTAGGGGTTGCCACATGGAAGGAAAGTTCCCTACAATAACGAAATCTTTCCTAACAGCTATTAGAAGCATTGAGATATCAAGTCTCATGGCATAGGAAGGGTCTCAGAATTGGAATGGGAAGGAGTTGGATATCACATCTCAAGCTATAGGAAGAGTCTCAGGATTGGAATGGGAATGAGTTTGATATCACATCTCATGCCATAGTATGGGTCTCAGGTTTGGTAGAAGCATTGGGATATCACATCTCATGCTATTGGAAGGGTATCAGTATTGGATTTGGAAGGAGTTGGATATCCCATCTCATGCTATAGGAAGGGTCTCAGGTTGGAATGGGAAGGAGTTGGATATCACATTTCATGTTATAGGAAGGGTCTCAGGATTGGAATGGGAAGGACTTGGATATCATATCTCATGCTATAGGAAGGCTCTCAGGTTTGGAAGGGGAAGGAGTTGGATATCACATTTCATGTTAGAGGAAGGATCCCAGGTTTGGTATTAGAGGCCTTGAGATATCACATCTCATGCTATAGGAAGGGTCTCAGGATTGGAATGGGAAGGAGTTGTATATCACATCCCAAGCTTTAGGAAGGGTCTCAGGTTGAGTATAAGCATTGAGATAGCACATCTCATGCTATAGGAAGGGTCTCAGGATTGGAATGGGAAGGAGTTGGATATCACATCTCATGTTATAGGAAAGATCTCAGGTTTGGTATTAGAAGCATTGAGACATCACATCTCATGTTATAGGAAGGGTCTCAGGATTGGAATGGGAAGAAGTTGGATATCACATCTCATGCTATAGGAAGGGTCTCAGGTTTGGAAGGGGAAGGAGTTGGATATCCAATCTCATGTTATAGGAGTGGTCTCAGGTTTGGTATTAGAAGCATTGAGATATCACATCGCATGCTGTAGGAAGGTTCTCAGGTTTGGTATTAGAAGCATTGAGACATCACATCTCATGCTATAGGAAGGGTCTCAGGATTGGAATGGGAATGAGTTGGATATCACATCTCATGTTATAGGAAGGATCTCAGGTTTGGTATTAGAAGCATTGAGACATCACATCTCATGCTATAGGAAGGGTCTCAGGTTGGAATGGGAAGGAGTTGGATATCACATTTCATGTTATAGGAAGGGTCTCAGGATTGGAATGGGAAGGAGTTGGATATCACATCTCAAGCTTTAGGAAGGGTCTCAGGTTTGGTATAAGCATTGAGATAGCACATCTCATGCTATAGGAAGGGTCTCAGGATTGGAATGGGAAGGAGTTGGATATCACATCTCATGTTATAGGAAAGATCTCAGGTTTGGTATTAGAAGCATTGAGACATCACATCTCATGTTATAGGAAGGGTCTCAGGATTGGAATGGGAAGAAGTTGGATATCACATCTCATGCTATAGGAAGGGTCTCAGGTTTGGAAGGGGAAGGAGTTGGATATCCAATCTCATGTTATAGGACTGGTCTCAGGTTTGGTATTAGAAGCATTGAGATATCACATTGCATGCTGTAGGAAGGTTCTCAGGTTTGGAATGGGGAGGAATTGGATATCACATCTCATGTCATAGGAAGGATCTCAGGTTTGGTATTAGAAGCATTGAGATATCACATCTCATGCTATAGGAATGGTCTCAGGATTGGAATGGGAAGGAGTTGGATATTACATTCTTGCTATAGGAAGGGTCTCATATTTGGAATGGGAAGGAGTTGGATATCACATATGCTATCGGAAGTGTCTCAGGATTGGAATGGGAAGGTGTTGGATATCCCATCTCATGTTATAGGACGGGTCTCAGGTTTGTTATTAGAATCATTGAGATATCATATTGCATGCTGTAGGAAGGGTCTAAGGATTGGAATGGGAAGGACTTGGATATCACATCTCATGCTATAGGTAGGCTCTCAGGTTTGGAAAGGGAAGGAGTTCGATATCACATTTCATGTTAGAGGAAGGATCTCAGGTTTGGTATTAGAGGCATTGAGATATCACATCTCATGCTATAGGAAGGGTCTCAGGATTGGAATGGGAAGGAGTTGGATATCACATCTCATGCTATAGGAAGGGTCTCAGGTTTGGTATAAGCATTGAGATATCACATCTCATGCTATAGGAAGGGTCTCAGGATTGGAATGGGAAGGAGTTGGATATCACATCTCATGTTATAGGACGGATCTCAGGTTTGGTATTAGAAGCATTGAGACATCACATCTCATGCTATCGGAAGGGTCTCAGGATTGGAATGGGAAGGAGTTGGATATCCCATCTCATGTTATAGGAAGAGTCTCAGGTTTGGTATTAGAAGCATTGAGATATCACATCTCATGCTATAGGAAGTGTCTCAGGATTGGAATGGGAAGGACTTGGATATCACATCTCATGCTATAGGGAGGGTCTCAGGTTTGGTATAAGCAGTGAGATATCCCATCTCATGCTATAGGAAGTGTCTCAGGATTGGAATGGGAAGGAGTTGGATATCACATCTCATGTTATAGGAAGGATCTCAGGTTTGGTATAAGCATTCAGATATCACATCTCTGCTATCGGAAGGGTCTCAGGATTGGAATGGGAAGGAGTTGGATATTCCCATCTCATGTTATAAGAAGGGTCTCAGGTTTGGTATTAGAAGCATTGAGATATCACATCTCATGCTATAGGAAGGGTCTCAGGATTGGAATGGGAAGGACTTGGATATCACATCTCATGCTATAGGGAGGGTCTCAAGTTTGATATTAGAAGCATTGAGATATCACATCTCATGATATCGGAAGGGTCTCAGGGATGGAATGGGAAGGAGCTTGATATCACAAATCATGCCATAGTATGGGTCTCAGGTTTGGTAGAAGCATTGGGATATCACATCTCATGCTATCGGAAGGGTATCAGGATTGGATTTGGAAGGATTTGAATATCCCATCTCATGCTATAGGAAGGGTCTCAGTTTGGAATGGGAAGGAGTTGGATATCACATCTCATGTTATAGGAAGGGTCTCAGGATTGGAATGGGAAGGACTTGGATATCACATCTCATGCTATAGGAAGGCTCTCAGGTTTGGAAGGGGAAAGAGTTGGATTTCACATTTCATGTTAGAGGTAGGATCTCAGGTTTGGTATTAGAGGCATTGAGATATCACATCTCATGCTATAGGAAGTGTCTCAGGATTGGAATGGGAAGGACTTGGATATCACATCTCATGCTATAGGGAGGGTCTCAAGTTTGATATTAGAAGCATTGAGATATCACATCTCATGCTATAGGAACGGTCTCAGGATTGGAATGGGAAGGAGTTGGATATCACATCTCATGCTATAGGAAGGGTCTCAGGTTTGGTATAAGCAGTGAGATATCCCATCTCATGCTATAGGAAGTGTCTCAGGATTGGAATGGGAAGGAGTTGGATATCACATCTCATGTTATAGGAAGGATCTCAGGTTTGGTATAAGCATTCAGATATCACATCTCTGCTATCGGAAGGGTCTCAGGATTGGAATGGGAAGGAGTTGGATATTCCCATCTCATGTTATAAGAAGGGTCTCAGGTTTGGTATTAGAAGCATTGAGATATCACATCTCATGCTATAGGAAGGGTCTCAGGATTGGAATGGGAAGGACTTGGATATCACATCTCATGCTATAGGGAGGGTCTCAAGTTTGATATTAGAAGCATTGAGATATCACATCTCATGATATCGGAAGGGTCTCAGGGATGGAATGGGAAGGAGTTGGATATCACATCTCATGATAAAGGAAGGGTCTAAGGTTTGGAAGGGGAAGGAGCTTGATATCACATCTCATGCCATAGTATGGGTCTCAGGTTTGGTAGAAGCATTGGGATATCACATCTCATGCTATCGGAAGGGTATCAGGATTGGATTTGGAAGGATTTGAATATCCCATCTCATGCTATAGGAAGGGTCTCAGTTTGGAATGGGAAGGAGTTGGATATCACATCTCATGTTATAGGAAGGGTCTCAGGATTGGAATGGGAAGGACTTGGATATCACATCTCATGCTATAGGAAGGCTCTCAGGTTTGGAAGGGGAAAGAGTTGGATATCACATTTCATGTTAGAGGTAGGATCTCAGGTTTGGTATTAGAGGCATTGAGATATCACATCTCATGCTATCAGAAGAGTCTCAGGATTGGAATGGGAAGGAGTTGGATATCACATCTCATGCTAAAGGGAGGGTCTCAGGTTTGGAAGGGGAAGGATTTGGATATCACATCTCATGTTATAGGAAGGATCTCAGGTTTGGTATTAGAAGCATTGAGATATCACATCTCATGCTATCGGAAGGATCTCAGGTTTGGTATAGAAGCATTGAGATATCACATCTCATGCTATCAGAAGGGTCTCAGGATTGGAATGGGAAGGAGTTGGATATCACATCTCATGCTAAAGGGAGGGTCTCAGGTTTGGAAGAGGAAGGATTTGGATATCACATGTCATGTTATCGGAAGGATCTCAGGTTTGGTATTAGAGGTATTGAGATATCACATCTCATGCTGTAGGAAGGTTCTCAGGTTTGGTATTAGAAGCATTGAGACATCACATCTCATGCTATAGGAAGGGTCTCAGGATTGGAATGGGAAGGAGTTGGATATCACATCTCATGTTATAGGAAGGATCTCAGGTTTGGTATTAGAAGCATTGAGACATCACATCTCATGCTATAGGAAGGGTCTCATGATTGGAATGGGAAGGAGTTGGATATCACATCTCATGCTATAGGAAGGGTCTCAGGTTTGGTATAAGCAGTGAGATATCACATCTCATGCTATAGGAAGTGTCTCAGGATTGGAATGGGAAGGAGTTGGATATCACATCTCATGTTATAGGAAGGATCTCAGGTTTGGTATAAGCATTCAGATATCACATCTCTGCTATCGGAAGGGTCTCAGGATTGGAATGGGAAGGAGTTGGATATTCCCATCTCATGTTATAGGAAGGGTCTCAGGTTTGGTATTAGAAGCATTGAGATATCACATCTCATGCTATAGGAAGGGTCTCAGGATTGGAATGGGAAGGACTTGGATATCACATCTCATGCTATAGGGAGGGTCTCAAGTTTGATATTAGAAGCATTGAGATATCACATCTCATGATATCGGAAGGGTCTCAGGGATGGAATGGGAAGGAGTTGGATATCACATCTCATGATAAAGGAAGGGTCTAAGGTTTGGAAGGGGAAGGAGCTTGATATCACATATCATGACATAGTATGGGTCTTCTCAGGTTTGGTAGAAGCATTGGGATATCACATCTCATGCTATCGGAAGGGTATCAGGATTGGATTTGGAAGGAGTTGGATATCCCATCTCATGCTATAGGAAGGGTCTCAGGTTGGAATGGGAAGGAGTTGGATATCACATCTCATGTTATTGGAAGGGTCTCAGGATTGGAATGGGAAGGACTTGGATATCACATCTCATGCTATAGGAAGGCTCTCAGGTTTGGAAGGGGAAAGAGTTGGATATCACATTTCATGTTAGAGGTAGGATCTCAGGTTTGGTATTAGAGGCATTGAGATATCACATCTCATGCTATCAGAAGAGTCTCAGGATTGGAATGGGAAGGAGTTGGATATCACATCTGATGCTAAAGGGAGGGTCTCAGGTTTGGAAGGGGAAGGATTTGGATATCACATCTCATGTTATAGGAAGGATCTCAGGTTTGGTATTAGAAGCATTGAGATATCACATCTCATGCTATCGGAAGGATCTCAGGTTTGGTATAGAAGCATTGAGATATCACATCTCATGCTATGAGAAGGGTCTCAGGATTGGAATGGGAAGGAGTGGGATATCACATCTCATGCTAAAGGGAGGGTCTCAGGTTTGGAAGAGGAAGGATTTGGATATCACATCTCATGTTATCAGAAGGATCTCAGGTTTGGTATTAGAAGTATTGAGATATCACATCTCATGCTATAGGAAGGGTCTCAGGATTGGAATACGAAGGAGTTGGAAATCACATCTCATGTTATAGGAAGGATCTCAGGTTGGGTATTAGAAGCATTGAGATATCACATCGCATGCTGTAGGAAGGTTCTCAGGTTTGGTATTAGAAGCCTTGAGACATCACATCTCATGCTATAGGAAGCGTCTCAGGATTGGAATGGGAAGGAGTTGGATATCACATCTCATGTTATAGGAAGGATCTCAGGTTTGGTATTAGAAGCATTGAGACATCACATCTCATGCTATAGGAAGGGTCTCAGGATTGGAATGGGAAGGAGTTGGATATCACATCTCATGCTATAGGAAGGGTCTCAGATTTGGTATAAGCATTGAGATATCACATCTCATGCTATAGGAAGGGTCTCAGGATTGGATTAGGAAGGAGTTGTATATGACATCTCAGGCCATAGGAAGGGTCTCAGGATTGGTATAAGCATTGAGATATCACATCTCTGCTATCGGAAGGGTCTCAGGATTGGAATGGGAAGGAGTTGGATATCAAATCTCATGTTATAGGAAGGGTCTCAGGTTTGGTATTAGAAGCATTGAGATATCACATCTCATGCTATAGGAAGGGTCTCAGGATTGGAATGTGGAGGACTTGGATGTCACATCTCATGCTATAGGGAGGGTCTCAAGTTTGATATTAGAAGCATTGAGATAACAAATCTCATGATATCGGAAGGGTCTCAGGATTGGAATGTGAAGGAGTTGGATATCACATCTCATGATAAAGGAAGGGTCTAAGGTTTGGAAGGGGAAAGATTTGGATATCACATCTCATGTTATAGGACGGGTCTCAGGTTTGGTATTAGAAGCATTGAGATATCAAGTCTCATGGCATAGGAAGGGTCTCAGAATTGGAATGGGAAGGAGTTGGATATCACATCTCAAGCTATAGGAAGAGTCTCAGGATTGGAATGGGAAGGAGATTGATATCACATCTCATGCCATAGTATGGGTCTCAGGTTTGGTAGAAGCATTGGGATATCACATCTCATGCTATTGGAAGGGTATCAGTATTGGATTTGGAAGGAGTTGGATATCCCATCTCATGCTATAGGAAGGGTCTCAGGTTGGAATGGGAAGGAGTTGGATATCACATTTCATGTTATAGGAAGGGTCTCAGGATTGGAATGGGAAGGACTTGGATATCATATCTCATGCTATAGGAAGGCTCTCAGGTTTGGAAGGGGAAGGAGTTGGATATCACATTTCATGTTAGAGGAAGGATCTCAGGTTTGGTATTAGAGGCCTTGAGATATCACATATCATGCTATAGGAAGGGTCTCAGGATTGGAATGGGAAGGAGTTGGATATCACATCTCAAGCTTTAGGAAGGGTCTCAGGTTTGGTATAAGCATTGAGATAGCACATCTCATGCTATAGGAAGGGTCTCAGGATTGGAACGGGAAGGAGTTGGATATTACATCTCATGTTATAGGAAAGATCTCAGGTTTGGTATTAGAAGCATTGAGACATCACATCTCATGTTATAGGAAGGGTCTCAGGATTGGAATGGGAAGAAGTTGGATATCACATCTCATGCTATAGGAAGGGTCTCAGGTTTGGAAGGGGAAGGAGTTGGATATCCAATCTCATGTTATAGGACTGGTCTCAGGTTTGGTATTAGAAGCATTGAGATATCACATCGCATGCTGTAGGAAGGTTCTCAGGTTTGGTATTAGAAGCATTGAGACATCACATCTCATGCTATAGGAAGGGTCTCAGGATTGGAATGGGAAGGAGTTGGATATCACATCTCATGCTATAGGAAGGGTCTCAGATTTGGTATAAGCATTGAGATATCACATCTCTTGCTATAGGAAGGGTCTCAGGATTGGATTGGGAAGGAGTTGTATATGACATCTCAGGCCATAGGAAGGGTCTCAGGATTGGTATAAGCATTGAGATATCACATCTCTGCTGTCGGAAGGGTCTCAGGATTGGAATGGGAAGGAGTTGGATATCCCATCTCATGCTATAGGGAGGGTCTCAATTTTTATATTAGAAGCATTGAGATAACAAATCTCATGATATCGGAAGGGTCTCAGGATTGGAATGGGAAGGAGTTGGATATCACATCTCATGATAAAGGAAGGGTCTAAGGTTTGGAAGGGGAACGATTTGGATATCACATCTCATGTTATAGGACGGGTCTCAGGTTTGGTATTAGAAGCATTGAGATATCAAGTCTCATGGTATAAGAAGGGTCTCAGAATTGGAATGGGAAGGATTTGGATATCACATCTCAAGCTATAGGAAGAGTCTCAGGATTGGAATGGGAAGGAGTTTGATATCACATCTCATGCCATAGTATGGTTCTCAGGTTTGGTAGAAGCATTGGGATATCACATCTCATGCTATTGGAAGGGTATCAGTATTGGATTTGGAAGGAGTTGGATATCCCATCTCATGCTATAGGAAGGGTCTCAGGTTGGAATGGGAAGGAGTTGGATATCACATTTCATGTTATGGGAAGGGTCTCAGGATTGGAATGGGAAGGACTTGGATATCATATCTCATGCTATAGGAAGGCTCTCAGGTTTGGAAGGGGAAGGAGTTGGATATCACATTTCATGTTAGAGGAAGGATCTCAGGTTTGGTATTAGAGGCCTTGAGATATCACATCTCATGCTATAGGAAGGGTCTCAGGTTGGAATGGGAAGGAGTTGGATATCACATTTCATGTTATAGGAAGGGTCTCAGGATTGGAATGGGAAGGGGTTGGATATCACATCTCAAGCTTTAGGAAGGGTCTCAGGTTTGGTATAAGCATTGAGATAGCACATCTCATGCTATAGGAAGGGTCTCAGGATTGGAATGGGAAGGAGTTGGATATCACATCTCATGTTATAGGAAGGGTCTCAGGATTGGAATGGGAAGAAGTTGGATATCACATCTCATGCTATAGGAAGGGTCTCAGGTTTGGAAGGGGAAGGAGTTGGATATCCAATCTCATGTTATAGGACTGGTCTCAGGTTTGGTATTAGAAGCATTGAGATATCACATCGCATGCTGTAGGAAGGTTCTCAGGTTTGGAATGGGGAGGAATTGGATATCACATCTCATGTCATAGGAAGGATCTCAGGTTTGGTATTAGAAGCATTGAGATATCACATCTCATGCTATAGGAATGGTCTCAGGATTGGAATGGGAAGGAGTTGGATATTACATTCTTGCTATAGGAAGGGTCTCATGTTTGGAATGGGAAGGAGTTGGATATCACATATGCTATAGGAAGGGTCTCAGGTTTGAAACGGGAAGGAGTTGGATATCACATCTCATGTTATAGGAAGGGTCTCAGGTTTGGTATAAGCATTGAGATATCACATCTCTGCTATCGGAAGTGTCTCAGGATTGGAATGGGAAGGTGTTGGATATCCCATCTCATGTTATAGGACGGGTCTCAGGTTTGTTATTAGAATCATTGAGATATCATATTGCATGCTGTAGGAAGGGTCTAAGGATTGGAATGGGAAGGACTTGGATATCACATCTCATGCTATAGGTAGGCTCTCAGGTTTGGAAAGGGAAGAAGTTCGATATCACATTTCATGTTAGAGGAAGGATCTCAGGTTTGGTATTAGAGGCATTGAGATATCACATCTCATGCTATAGGAAGGGTCTCAGGATTGGAATGAGAAGGAGTTGGATATCACATCTGATGCTATAGGAAGGGTCTCAGGTTTGGTATAAGCATTGAGATATCACATCTCATGCTATAGGAACGGTCTCAGGTTTGGAATGGGGAGGAATTGGATATCACATCTCATGTCATAGGAAGGATCTCAGGTTTGGTATTAGAAGCATTGAGATATCACATCTCATGCTATAGGAATGGTCTCAGGATTGGAATGGGAAGGAGTTGGATATTACATTCTTGCTATAGGAAGGGTCTCATGTTTGGAATGGGAAGTAGTTGGATATCACATATGCTATAGGAAGGGTTTCAGGTTTGGACCGGGAAGGAGTTGGATATCACATCTCATGTTATAGGAAGGGTCTCAGGTTTGGTATAAGCATTGAGATATCACATCTCTGCTATCGGAAGTGTCTCAGGATTGGAATGGGAAGGAGTTGGATATCACATCTCATGTTATAGGAAGGATCTTAGGTTTGGTATTAGAAGCATTGAGATATCACATCGCATGCTGTAGGAAGGTTCTCAGGTTTGGTATTAGAAGCATTGAGACATCACATCTCATGCTATAAGAAGCGTCTCAGGATTGGAATGGGAAGGAGTTGGATATCACATCTCATGTTATAGGAAGGATCTCAGGTTTGGTATTAGAAGCATTGAGACATCACATCTCATGCTATAGGAAGGGTCTCAGGATTGGAATGGGAAGGAGTTGGATATCACATCTCATGCTATAGGAAGGGTCTCAGGTTTGGTATAAGCATTGAGATATCACATCTCATGCTATAGGAAGGGTCTCAGGATTGGATTAGGAAGGAGTTGTATATGACATCTCAGGCCATAGGAAGGGTCTCAGGATTGGTATAAGCATTGAGATATCACATCTCTGCTATCGGAAGGGTCTCAGGATTGGAATGGGAAGGAGTTGGATATCCCATCTCATGTTATAGGAAGGGTCTCAGGTTTGGTATTAGAAGCATTGAGATATCACATCTCATGCTATAGGAAGGGTCTCAGGATTGGAATGGGGAGGACTTGGATGTCACATCTCATGATAAAGGAAGGGTCTAAGGTTTGGAAGGGGAAAGATTTGGATATCACATCTCATGTTATAGGACGGGTCTCAGGTTTGGTATTAGAAGCATTGAGATATCAAGTCTCATGGCATAGGAAGGGTCTCAGAATTGGAATGGGAAGGAGTTGGATATCACATCTCAAGCTATAGGAAGAGTCTCAGGATTGGAATGGGAAGGAGTTTGATATCACATCTCATGCCATAGTATGGGTCTCAGGTTTGGTAGAAGCATTGGGATATCCCATCTCATGCTATAGGAAGGGTCTCAGGTTGGAATGGGAAGGAGTTGGATATCACATTTCATGTTATAGGAAGGGTCTCAGGATTGGAATGGGAAGGACTTGGATATCATATCTCATGCTATAGGAAGGCTCTCAGGTTTGGAAGGGGAAGGAGTTGGATATCACATTTCATGTTAGAGGAAGGATCTCAGGTTTGGTATTAGAGGCCTTGAGATATCACATATCATGCTATAGGAAGGGTCTCAGGATTGGAATGGGAAGGAGTTGGATATCACATCTCAAGCTTTAGGAAGGGTCTCAGGTTTGGTATAAGCATTGAGATAGCACATCTCATGCTATAGGAAGGGTCTCAGGATTGGAATGGGAAGGAGTTGGATATTACATCTCATGTTATAGGAAAGATCTCAGGTTTGGTATTAGAAGCATTGAGACATCACATCTCATGTTATAGGAAGGGTCTCAGGATTGGAATGGGAAGAAGTTGGATATCACATCTCATGCTATAGGAAGGGTCTCAGGTTTGGAAGGGGAAGGAGTTGGATATCCAATCTCATGTTATAGGACTGGTCTCAGGTTTGGTATTAGAAGCATTGAGATATCACATCGCATGCTGTAGGAAGGTTCTCAGGTTTGGTATTAGAAGCATTGAGACATCACATCTCATGCTATAGGAAGGGTCTCAGGATTGGAATGGGAAGGAGTTGGATATCACATCTCATGCTATAGGAAGGGTCTCAGATTTGGTATAAGCATTGAGATATCACATCTCATGCTATAGGAAGGGTCTCAGGATTGGATTGGGAAGGAGTTGTATATGACATCTCAGGCCATAGGAAGGGTCTCAGGATTGGTATAAGCATTGAGATATCACATCTCTGCTGTCGGAAGGGTCTCAGGATTGGAATGGGAAGGAGTTGGATATCCCATCTCATGCTATAGGGAGGGTCTCAATTTTGATATTAGAAGCATTGAGATAACAAATCTCATGATATCGGAAGGGTCTCAGGATTGGAATGGGAAGGAGTTGGATATCACATCTCATGATAAAGGAAGGGTCTAAGGTTTGGAAGGGGAAAGATTTGGATATCACATCTCATGTTATAGGACGGGTCTCAGGTTTGGTATTAGAAGCATTGAGATATCAAGTCTCATGGTATAGGAAGGGTCTCAGAATTGGAATGGGAAGGATTTGGATATCACATCTCAAGCTATAGGAAGAGTCTCAGGATTGGAATGGGAAGGAGTTTGATATCACATCTCATGCCATAGTATGGTTCTCAGGTTTGGTAGAAGCATTGGGATATCACATCTCATGCTATTGGAAGGGTATCAGTATTGGATTTGGAAGGAGTTGGATATCCCATCTCATGCTATAGGAAGGGTCTCAGGTTAGAATGGGAAGGAGTTGGATATCACATTTCATGTTATGGGAAGGGTCTCAGGATTGGAATGGGAAGGACTTGGATATCATATCTCATGCTATAGGAAGGCTCTCAGGTTTGGAAGGGGAAGGAGTTGGATATCACATTTCATGTTAGAGGAAGGATCTCAGGTTTGGTATTAGAGGCCTTAAGATATCACATCTCATGCTATAGGAAGGGTCTCAGGTTGGAATGGGAAGGAGTTGGATATCACATCTCAAGCTTTAGGAAGGGTCTCAGGTTTGGTATAAGCATTGAGATAGCACATCTCATGCTATAGGAAGGGTCTCAGGATTCGAATGGGAAGGAGTTGGATATTACATCTCATGTTATAGGAAAGATCTCAGGTTTGGTATTAGAAGCATTGAGACATCACATCTCATGTTATAGGAAGGGTCTCAGGATTGGAATGGGAAGAAGTTGGATATCACATCTCATGCTATAGGAAGGGTCTCAGGTTTGGAAGGGGAAGGAGTTGGATATCCAATCTCATGTTATAGGACTGGTCTCAGGTTTGGTATTAGAAGCATTGAGATATCACATCGCATGCTGTAGGAAGGTTCTCAGGTTTGGTATTAGAAGCATTGAGACATCACATCTCATGCTATAGGAAGGGTCTCAGGATTGGAATGGGAAGGAGTTGGATATCACATCTCATGCTATAGGAAGGGTCTCAGATTTGGTATAAGCATTGAGATATCACATCTCATGCTATAGGAAGGGTCTCAGGATTGGATTGGGAAGGAGTTATATATGTCATCTCAGGCCATAGGAAGGGTCTCAGGATTGGTATAAGCATTGAGATATCACATCTCTGCTGTCGGAAGGGTCTCAGGATTGGAATGGGAAGGAGTTGGATATCCCATCTCATGATATAGGGAGGGTCTCAATTTTGATATTAGAAGCATTGAGATAACAAATCTCATGATATCGGAAGGGTCTCAGGATTGGAATGGGAAGGAGTTGGATATCACATCTCATGATAAAGGAAGGGTCTAAGGTTTGGAAGGGGAAAGATTTGGATATCACATCTCATGTTATAGGACGGGTCTCAGGTTTGGTATTAGAAGCATTGAGATATCAAGTCTCATGGTATAGGAAGGGTCTCAGAATTGGAATGGGAAGGATTTGGATATCACATCTCAAGCTATAGGAAGAGTCTCAGGATTGGAATGGGAAGGAGTTTGATATCACATCTCATGCCATAGTATGGTTCTCAGGTTTGGTAGAAGCATTGGGATATCACATCTCATGCTATTGGAAGGGTATCAGTATTGGATTTGGAAGGAGTTGGATATCCCATCTCATGCTATAGGAAGGGTCTCAGGTTAGAATGGGAAGGAGTTGGATATCACATTTCATGTTATGGGAAGGGTCTCAGGATTGGAATGGGAAGGACTTGGATATCATATCTCATGCTATAGGAAGGCTCTCAGGTTTGGAAGGGGAAGGAGTTGGATATCACATTTCATGTTAGTGGAAGGATCTCAGGTTTGGTATTAGAGGCCTTGAGATATCACATCTCATGCTATAGGAAGGGTCTCAGGTTGGAATGGGAAGGAGTTGGATATCACATTTCATGTTATAGGAAGGGTCTCAGGATTGGAATGGGAAGGAGTTGGATATCACATCTCAAGCTTTAGGAAGGGTCTCAGGTTTGGTATAAGCATTGAGATAGCACATCTCATGCTATAGGAAGGGTCTCAGGATTGGAATGGGAAGGAGTTGGATATCACATCTCATGATATAGGAAGGGTCTCAGGATTGGAATGGGAAGAAGTTGGATATCACATCTCATGCTATAGGAAGGGTCTCAGGTTTGGAAGGGGAAGGAGTTGGATATCCAATCTCATGTTATAGGACTGGTCTCAGGTTTGGTATTAGAAGCATTGAGATATCACATCGCATGCTGTAGGAAGGTTCTCAGGTTTGGAATGGGGAGGAATTGGATATCACATCTCATGTCATAGGAAGGATCTCAGGTTTGGTATTAGAAGCATTGAGATATCACATCTCATGCTATAGGAATGGTCTCAGGATTGGAATGGGAAGGAGTTGGATATTACATTCTTGCTATAGGAAGGGTCTCATGTTTGGAATGGGAAGGAGTTGGATATCACATATGCTATAGGAAGGGTCTCAGGTTTGAAACGGGAAGGAGTTGGATATCACATCTCATGTTATAGGAAGGGTCTCAGGTTTGGTATAAGCATTGAGATATCACATCTCTGCTATCGGAAGTGTCTCAGGATTGGAATGGGAAGGTGTTGGATATCCCATCTCATGTTATAGGACGGGTCTCAGGTTTGTTATTAGAATCATTGAGATATCATATTGCATGCTGTAGGACGGGTCTAAGGATTGGAATGGGAAGGACTTGGATATCACATCTCATGCTATAGGTAGGCTCTCAGGTTTGGAAAGGGAAGAAGTTCGATATCACATTTCATGTTAGAGGAAGGATCTCAGGTTTGGTATTAGAGGCATTGAGATATCACATCTCATGCTATAGGAAGGGTCTCAGGATTGGAATGAGAAGGAGTTGGATATCACATCTCATGCTATAGGAAGGGTCTCAGGTTTGGTATAAGCATTGAGATATCACATCTCATGCTATAGGAAGGGTCTCAGGATTGGAATGGGAAGGAGTTGGATATCACATCTCATGTTATAGGAAGGATCTCAGGTTTGGTATTAGAAGCATTGAGACATCATATCTCATGCTATCGGAAGGGTCTCAGGATTGGAATGGGAAGGAGTTGGATATCCCATCTCATGTTATAGGAAGAGTCTCAGGTTTGGTATTAGAAGCATTGAGATATCACAACTCATGCTATAGGAAGTGTCTCAGGATTGGAATGGGAAGGACTTGGATATCACATCTCATGCTATAGGGAGGGTCTCAAGTTTGATATTAGAAGCATTGAGATATCACATCTCATGCTATAGGAAGGGTCTCAGGAATGGAATGGGAAGGAGTTGGATATCACATCTCATGCTATAGGAAGGGTCTCAGGTTTGGTATAAGCAGTGAGATATCACATCTCATGCTATAGGAAGTGTCTCAGGATTGGAATGGGAAGGAGTTGGATATCACATCTCATGTTATAGGAAGGATCTCAGGTTTGGTATAAGCATTGAGATATCACATCTCTGCTATCGGAAGGGTCTCAGGATTGGAATGGGAAGGAGTTGGATATTCCCATCTCATGTTATAGGAAGGGTCTCAGGTTTGGTATTAGAAGCATTGAGATATCACATCTCATGCTATAGGAAGGGTCTCAGGATTGGAATGGGAAGGACTTGGATATCACATCTCATGCTATAGGGAGGGTCTCAAGTTTGATATTAGAAGCATTGAGATATCACATCTCATGATATCGGAAGGGTCTCAGGGATGGAATGGGAAGGAGTTGGATATCACATCTCATGATAAAGGAAGGGTTTAAGGTTTGGAAGGGGAAGGAGCTTGATATCACATCTCATGCCATAGGGCCTCATTACAACTCAGGCGGTAAGGGGTTTACGGCGCCGTATACAGCGCCGACCCTTACCGCCTGAGTACGAGGTCCCTTAGCGCCATGGCGGATTTAACACCTGCTTTTAGCAGGTGTTAAAATCCATGGCGCTAAGGGACCATGGAGTTAATTACGCCACCGTAATTTACGGTGGCGTAATTAACGCCTTCCCCACTCCCATTATGCCCTATGGGGCAAAAATGGGAATGGGGAAGGGTAAATGGGGATTGGGGACTTACCGCCCCGCCAAACTCGGAATGGGGCGGTAAGTCCGCCAACCACCATGGCGTAAACGTAGTTTACGCCATGGTGGTAAAGTCACGGCCCAGGCGGTAACTTACCGCCTGGGTCGTAATGAGGCACATAGTATGGGTCTCAGGTTTGGTAGAAGCATTGGGATATTGTTAAGACGGATTTCTGAACTCTGTCCTGGTGGCGCAGAAGTTCAGAAGGCCAACCTAATTACTTGGAACAGGGTAACCTCTGGACAAGCCAGACCAATCAAGGTAGCGATCGCGGCGGTCAAGACTAGGTCTCAAGAGGGGTGAGGGTGACTGAAAGCCCGCAATGAGCACACAAAGCAAGAGCGCTTACAAACTACTCCAAACAGGTGTTATATCAAAAATATAAACACATTTATTTTAAGGCCTTTAAAACAACGACCGTAGCAAGAAAATCACAATAACACAGTATTAAGCCAACACATACCAAATCAACACAATATATATACAAATACACAGTCGCAAGCGTTTAAAGCACGAAATATGTAGTCCACCTGAAAGGGAAGGAAAACAGGCAGTGCGATAATGCTTTCGACTTAGTTCGCCTTCATAGGCACCTAACTAGATGGAAGTCCGAGCCCTGCGAAGAGTGGAGCCTTGTGCTCAAAGTACCTGCACACGCTGGTGCCAACGGGCAAAAGGAGAAGCTCTTCGGAGGAAGTCAGGCAGTTCGGGTTAGTGCACAGCAGAAGAAGAACAGGGTCCGCAACTCAAGCGCAGCCTCCACAGCGGGCAGAAGCAGAGCGCGAGTACGGGCGAAAAGGGTGCTGTTTTACACAGCGGGGAAAAGCAATGGGTTACTGCAGGAGGGCGACCAGATCCTAGATATACTACTCACCGGTCCCCGAAGCAAGCAGTCCCAGGCTTCTCCACGTTCGTATCAGCAGCTGGTAGGTTTCAGAAGAGCAGGGAATGCTTTGTAGTCGTGTAGATCAAAAAGACGTCCCAATCGACGAAACCGACACAGTTTGTTGCCGCAGCAGGACAACGGAGCGGCCGTGCGTATCTGAGTCAAAAGTACACTCCTCCCTTCAGACTTGGGAACGCCAAGGGCACGAAGTGTGGGAGAGTGACAAGGACTCGAGATACGGCACAACCTGGCGGCGCTTACAGAACAAGGCTCCCTTGTAAGCTGGTCAGTCAACTGGATGGCCCAGAGACGCTTCCGAAGGCTTACTTGGCGGGAGATGTTGTAGATGCCGGGAATAGCTGTTCCTGCTATTCCAAAGGTCGAAGCACCAGTACAGGCCTTCTGGTTCGATCAAAGGAGGACAGTGGCTCTCAGGACGACAGCAGTGCAAAGGAGGATTCCTTCAGCGGGTCACCAGCGATTCCTCGGTCCAGCCTCTTGGTTGCAGGATACTTGGCTCCTGTATTCCTTCGTTCGTGAGAACTCAGGAGATCGACATGGTAGTGGTGTTTCCAGCCCCCTCTTATCCACGGTTCCCTTCGCGCCAAAACGGAGAGGAACCAATGGGAGATCCGCTCATCAAAACACATACCATACGTGGACCAATCACGGACCACGGTGGTCCCAGGCATTCATACCACCCTAGACTCTCTGGCACCCAGGATGTGTATTGGGACCAGACATCCCAGCCCACACCCTGGAGGCACACAAACGACATGTAGAAGCCCGCGAAAGCAACCACGTTTCGCGGGAAAGTACATGCCCAAATAAGGAAGGCCCCGGGTCGCTGAACCTGGGGAAGGTGAAGGGAGCAAGACGGACAGTGGACAGGACAAAGGAGCCTCGCGGCCTGGCCATTTTGGGAGCCAGGCCACCATTTTGGGTTCAGGGCAAAAACGTGCTCAGAACGCCAAAAGGAGCTCAAAATAAACAATACGATCGCTGCCACCATTCCAGTCCCTGAATGACTTGCACCAATCAAATACCATCCTAAAAGAGTATCTAGGGCCTGTAGAAGGCTAGAGACCCAAGAGAGCTGTAACTTAGCTTACAGTGCTCTCTTGTGTCGTGTTGCACTAAAGCTGCGACACGATAGAAGAAACTACGGGAAACAACTTTCCCCGGTACTGACTGTCTCAAGGGCATGTCAGTTTCCCCGTAAGAAAGGAGCGAAAGCCCAGAGAAGTGCGGCAGAAGGCTGTACTTCTCTGGCAAAGTCAAGAACGAGGTTAAAAACAATAGCAAAAAGTTTAGGGGTTGCCACATGGAAGGAAAATTACCTACAATAACGAAATCTTTCCTAACACTCGCCCCTCCCAGACTATGGACAGGGGGAACTAATCCACCCCTGGATGAGTCTCATGTTCAGGTCGTTTAAACATTCTGGACAACCCATCAGCATTGCTATGTTGGACACCTGGCCTATGCTCAATAGTGAAGTCGAAGCCTTGAAGACTTATGGACCACCTAAGCAACTTTGGATTCTCCCCCTTCATGTTCATTAGCCACTTTAACGGCTTATGGTCAGTTTGCACAGTGAAGTGGGTCCCATAGAGGTAGGGCCTCAGCTTCCTTAGGGCCCACACAACAGAGAAACATTCTTTCTCTACCGTGGACCATCTGAGCTCTCTGTCCTTAAGCTGGCGACTAATAAAACCGATAGGGTGTTCCTTACCCTTCTCATCTACTTGTGATAGTACAGCTCCTATCCCAGTGTCAGAGGCGTCCGTCTGCACGATAAAAGTTCTTTGATAATCAGGGGCCCTGAGCACAGGGGCCTGGCACAAGGAGTCTTTCAAGCCATTGAAGGCCTTCTCACACTCGTCAGTCCAAGTTACTTTCTTGGGTTTCTTCGGAGTTGTGAGGGCAGTCAGAGGAGCAGCTATGGTGCCATAGTCTGCCATAAAATTCCGGTAATACCCCGTGAGTCCTAAGAAGGCTCTCACTTGGGTTTGCGTAGTGGGGGTAGGCCAGTCTTGTACTGCTTGTACTTTACTGGGTAGAGGCTGTATCCTCCCTCCACCTACTTCATGTCCAAGGTAAACCACTGAGCCTTGTCCAATCTGGCATTTACTAGCCTTTATGGTCAAGTGGGCTTTCTGAAGAGCCTGGAGCACGATCCCGAGGTGTTTCATATGGTCTTCCCAGGTGGCACTGAAAACTGCGATATCGTCCAGATATGCGAGACAGAATTCGTCCAACCCATTCAACACATGATTCACAAGCCTCTGGAAAGTGGCAGGTGCATTCTTCAACCCGAACGGCATTACCCGGAATTGGTAAAGGCCGTCTGGAGTAGAAAATGCTGTCTTCTCCTTAGCATGTTCTGCTAACGCTATTTGCCAATAGCCAGCAGTAAGGTCAAACGTGCTGAGGTACTTGGAGGCACCCAAAGTATCCACCAGCTCATCTGTTCGAGGCAAGGGGTGTGCATCTGTCTTGGTGACAGCATTCAGAGCCCTGTAATCCACGCAGAACCTCAATTCAGAAGTGCCTGCCTTTGGAACCAAAACCACAGGGCTGGACCAAGGACTACTAGAGGGTTCAATCACCCCAAGGTCTAACATCTTGTTGACCTCGGTCTTAATATAAGACCGTACTTTATCCGACATCCTGTATCCCCTACTTTTGGTAGGTACACTGTCTCCTGTGTCAATGTTATGTTTGCACCAAGGTGTCAAACCAGGGGACTGTGAAAACAGGGGGGAAAACTGCCGAAGCAAATTTTTCACCTCAGCCTGCTGATCAGAAGTCAGGTGAGGGGCCACTCGGACACCCTCAATGGAGCTATCTGAAGGACCGCCGTGGAACAGGTCGGGGAGAGGTTCTGACTCCTCTTCCTCAACGTCTGAAGCCAGTAGCAGTGCTGCGATTTCGACTCTTGGGACGAAAGCCTTCAGCCTATTCACGTGGAACACTTTTGGAGCCTGTCCAGGCCTTCCAAGGTCCACTAAATAGTTCACCTCACCCAGGGGCTCCACCACTGTGTAAGGGCCTGACCATTTGTCCTGTAAAGCGCGAGGCCTTATAGGATTCATGATCAGGACTTGCTGACCAGGTGTAAAGTTGATGAGGGAAGCTTTCTGGTCATACCAATGTTTCACCAGCGCTTGCCCTGCCTTCAATTTCTCACTAGCCAAGCCCATCAGAAGTACCATCCGTTTTCTGAGCCCTAGCACATAGTCAACTACGTTGGTAGTAACAGGGGGAGTGGGCATCTCCCATCCCTCCTTGACGATGGCTAAGGGTCCCCGTACGGGATGACCGAACAGAAGTTCGAAGGGGCTGAAGCCAACTCCTTCCTGTGGTACCTCTCGGTAGGCAAACAGCAAACATGGTAAAAGAAGATACCATTTTCTTCTCTGGGGCTCCTCCAGAGCCCCAATCATGCTTTTTAACGTTCTGTTGAAGCGTTCCACCAGACCTGGGATGGCCTCAGGATACCTGGTTGCATGGTCGACCAGCACCAGGATAAACCTATTGCCCGAGGATGTTTGCGGGTCAAGGGGACCGACGATGTCGATCCCTACCCTTTCAAATGGTACCCCCACAACTGGGAGCGGTACCAACGGAGCTTGGATTGTCGCGCCAACCTTCCCAGACAACTGGCAGAAGGCGCAACTCCTGCAGTGACTTTCTACTTGCACCCCCATCTTGGGCCAGTAGAAGTGCATGGATAACCTTTGCTTGGTCCTCTTCATACCAAGGTGACCAGCAAAGGGAACTTCATGCGCCAACTGCAGGAGGAAGGGCCTAACAGCAAGGGGAACCACCAACCTCCTATGGTCTCCTTCTGTAGACTCTGTGGGCTCGCTATACAGGAGTCCACCTTCCCAATAAATCCTATGCGCCCCATGAGGTTCACCCTCAAGCTGGGAGCAGGCCTGTCTCCTTAGGCCTTCCAGAGATGGGCACTCACGTTGGCCTTTACTGAATTCGTCCCTATCAGGACCTCCTTCAACTAACAAGTCTTTTAGTTCAGGATGATCGTTGGGGTCGAATACTTCAGGCATCGCCACTTCCTCGTCAGGCTCGGGCGATCGACCAACTTCCTCCACCGCAGTGGTAGGCGAGCTCGGGGGAATATTTTCTTTCCCTCGTCGTGACTTGTTGACTCCTTTCGCCTTGGGTTTCCCCTTCGGCTGGGGCGGCGTATTGGACTTGGCCAATGCTGCCCGTGCTTGAGACCGTGTGTAGGGTCGTTCGGCAGTGTCTCCTACGAGCCCTAGAGCTCTGAGATCATTACCTAGTAAGACCTTTCCCGGGACGTTTCTCTGAATGCTCACTGGAATCCTGACTGCTGTACCATTTAAAGTAAGATTAACAGGGATCACGGGAAACATGCGGAGGGGGCCGTCAGCCAACTTAGTGGGCATCAGAGTAGCTCTGGCAACTTCCTCTGAGTCTACCAAGGTAGAATCCACTACAGTGCGACTGCACCCACTATCCCTAAGAGCTGGAGTATCTACTCCATTGATCAGCACACTGTCTTTAAAGTAGTGCTTGGTATTATCTGGAATCCTAGCATACGCCTCTGCGACTTTAGGCTCCCAGGAACCCAGGGACACTAAAACTACCTCGGCCTCTATTCCGCTGGGAAATGAGTCCGAGGAGAAGGATGCTCCTGTAATCTCTTCTTCCTCGTAGGAGGAGAAGGCCAGATTAGCGGAGTGGACCCCCAAAGGTCTAACCTTACAACGGGGATCCCCCTTCAAATGGTCAGTTGCTCCACAAGAAAAACAAGCCCCAGTGGGTCTGTTTACGTAGGGAGGCTTATTGTAACCAGAGTTCTATTTCGGAGGCGCACCTCCACTACCCTGTGAGTTCTCTTGTGTCTTACCCTTGTTTTTCTTTTTGTGGCCCTTTTGGGAAGAAGATTTAGCAGATTCCCCACCCTCCATATCTTTGGACTTTTTCCCCTCCTCCTGCTTACCAGGATGAGTTTTGTCCTTATGGGACACTCGATGTGACACCCATAAGTCTGCTGCCATGGCTAGCTTCTTAGGATCTATCTCCTTCGAATCGGCCAAGTGCTGCTTAAGCTCCGGGGAAGAAGAAGCAAAAATGTGTTCCAGCATGACAAGATTTATCATGCCGGCGAAGGTAGAAACCTTATAGCCTTCGACCCAGCCAGTTAAGTTTTTCAAAGATTCAGTGACATAAGATACCCAAGTACCACCTTCCTTTTTCTTATACTCTTGAAAACGCTTTAAATATTGGGCCGGAGTCTTCCCAAACTTTAAAATGAGAGTCTGCTTCAACATTGCGAAATCAGCTCGCTCAGCCTTCGACATCTCCATAATGGCAGTACAGCCAGAATGGGGCAGTCTACTGAGCAACCACGCAATCTTGTCAGCATTGTCAACTTTCTGAACTTCGCATGCATACTCAAACGCATTCAGCCAGTCCATAATGTCATTCCGTTCCTCATACACACTGAGCAGATCTTTTGGAAACCGTGGATGAGAGGAGGCCCCAGACCCATGTCCAGGACCCGTGGACCCATTTGCAACCTGAAGCTTGGCCAGTTCCAACTGGTGATCCCTGTCTTTTTGTTTTTCTGCCTGTTCGATTTTCAGTTTGGCTATGCTGAATTCAAGCTCCTGCTGCCTAAACCGCAGCTCTTGCTTCTTGAATTCAAGCCTAGCCTCCCCGTCAGCACTGGCAGAGGAAACATTAGACATCTCGTCCTCCCTGTCCTCGTGGTCGCGGTGGAACAGTGCGGCGACAGAACCGTCGGTTCTGCCAGTGAGAGCAGCCCCACCACCTTCCGCACTGTCCTCAGAAGTAATAGCGTCAAGCTGTGCTTCTTGCCACGCCACGATTCTTTGGATCATTTCCAATTTTGTGCCTTGAGAGGAAACACCTCTCTCCGCACACATCTTTTTCAGCGTTTCTGATTTGGAAGCATTTAAAGTTAACAACGTACTTGTTTCCATACTGTGTGATAGGACTATGGCCTTTTTAAAGTTATATTACAACAATCCACTACGTGTACTGTTTGGAATAACCTGAAATGCCTTAGCCCGTGCGCAACACTGGATACCTTCAGTCGTATCCCACCGCTGTACACCAATTTGTTAAGACGGATTTCTGAACTCTGTCCTGGTGGCGCAGAAGTTCAGAAGGCCAACCTAATTACTTGGAACAGGGTAACCTCTGGACAAGCCAGACCAATCAAGGTAGCGATCGCGGCGGTCAAGACTAGGTCTCAAGAGGGGTGAGGGTGACTGAAAGCCCGCAATGAGCACACAAAGCAAGAGCGCTTACAAACTACTCCAAACAGGTGTTATATCAAAAATATAAACACATTTATTTTAAGGCCTTTAAAACAACGACCGTAGCAAGAAAATCACAATAACACAATATTAAGCCAACACATACCAAATCAACACAATATATATACAAATACACAGTCGCAAGCGTTTAAAGCACGAAATATGTAGTCCACCTGAAAGGGAAGGAAAACAGGCAGTGCGATAATGCTTTCGACTTAGTTCGCCTTCATAGGCACCTAACTAGATGGAAGTCCGAGCCCTGTGAAGAGTGGAGCCTTGTGCTCAAAGTACCTGCACACGCTGGTGCCAACGGGCAAAAGGAGAAGCTCTTCGGAGGAAGTCAGGCAGTTCGGGTTAGTGCACAGCAGAAGAAGAACAGGGTCCGCAACTCAAGCGCAGCCTCCACAGCGGGCAGAAGCAGAGCGCGAGTACGGGCGAAAAGGGTGCTGTTTTACACAGCGGGGAAAAGCAATGGGTTACTGCAGGAGGGCGACCAGATCCTAGATATACTACTCACCGGTCCCCGAAGCAAGCAGTCCCAGGCTTCTCCACGTTCGTATCAGCAGCTGGCAGGTTTCAGAAGAGCAGGGAATGCTTTGTAGTCGTGTAGATCAAAAAGACGTCCCAATCGACGAAACCGGCACAGTTTGTTGCCGCAGCAGGACAACGAGCGGCCGTGCGTATCTGAGTCAAAAGTACACTCCTCCCTTCAGACTTGGGAACGCCAAGGGCACGAAGTGTGGGAGAGTGACAAGGACTCGAGATACGGCACAACCTGGCGGCGGTTACAGAACAAGGCTCCCTTGTAAGCTGGTCAGTCAACTGGATGGCCCAGAGACGCTTCCGAAGGCTTACTTGGCGGGAGATGTTGTAGATGCCGGGAATAGCTGTTCCTGCTATTCCAAAGGTCGAAGCACCAGTACAGGCCTTCTGGTTCGATCAAAGGAGGACAGTGGCTCTCAGGACGACAGCAGTGCAAAGGAGGATTCCTTCAGCGGGTCACCAGCAATTCCTCAGTCCAGCCTCTTGGTTGCAGGATACTTGGCTCCTGTATTCCTTCGTTCGTGAGAACTCAGGAGATCGACATGGTAGTGGTGTTTCCAGCCCCCTCTTATCCACGGTTCCCTTCGCGCCAAAACGGAGAGGAACCAATGGGAGATCCGCTCATCAAAACACATACCATACGTGGACCAATCATGGACCACGGTGGTCCCAGGCATTCATACCACCCTAGACTCTCTGGCACCCAGGATGTGTATTGGGACCAGACATCCCAGCCCACACCCTGGAGGCTGTAAGGATATTTGGCGTGTTACAGTACAGAGTACAGCAATACTGCACAAGTAGCAAAATTTTTTTTTGCAGCACCACCACCACAAGGGTGCGGTGCATTGCTATATGGGTTAGCAGATTAACAAGGAAAGACAGACTATTCAGTCAAAAACGATTTTAACATATAAGATGCAAATCTATTTTTACAGTTAAAAGCACACGTGTTCATTTAAAAATGCACACTATTTTTCACCTGAAATGCCTATATTGCTAGAGACACATTTGAAAATTAACAGCTAACCTATTAACCATTAACCTGACTAATAAAACCTTATTTTAATATAACCCACTAATAAAATGTGTTCTCCACTGCAGAATTAGGCATACTCTGAAAACCATTTAAATGTGTGTGCAGATTTTTTCTCTTCTCTTCTCTGCCTGATTCTCCGTGTTTTTGTGCACAGTAACTGCAGGAAGGAGGAAGTCAGATTTGCAACAATTGCAAATGTATAAGCGAAGCTATTGTTGAAGAGTAGGAGGATGAGAGATGATGGATTTCATTGGGACACGTCATACAGAGGGCTGAGAGGAAAGTTTTAGTGGGCAGTATCAGGGAAAAAGACAGGCAGACATCTTTCTGCACTACTGGGGAGAAGACCTGGCTGTGGGGTCCTGACTGAATGCAGATTCCTGTGTCCTGCTGCAGTCGAGATTGGGGAGAGCTGAAAGAAAAACCTTTCCACTGGCTGAGGCATTCCTATCTGAAAAAGCTGAGAATTCCAGGCAATGACCCCGGCTTGAGAAGGCAAGCGTTCCTTTTTGCTGGAGTTAATCCAAGAGAGCCACATTCACAAAGAGAACAACTAAAAAGATAAGGTAATGAGAAGTGTGGGAGCTGAGTGTGTACGGTAATATGCAGTCAGTGTAGGATTCCTGTGCGTGTCTTAATCAAATACCAATGTTGCAATTTGAATTCTGTTATCCGCCACGCTCTTTGCAGTGTGTCATAGACAATGCTTTGACTGTACCATTTTATTTATTTCTGTAAAGAATGAGATCGTGTCTAAATGCAGCTTTTATAATACAGAAAATATTTGAAAACAGACGGGTGTTTTATTTTCTATTTACCATTACAATGCCGATGATGTGGGGAGATTTTTAAACAGTGCAATGGTCATTTTAAGACAGATGTGTGCATGTCAGAATCAGTATGAATAATTGTGAGTGACTGTAGCATAACTTGTTGGAGGTACATGAGCCAACGGGAAGAGAGACTCTCTGAACATAGCTCCCTACCGTATATAAGGTAGTGGAAATTACCACAAGACTACCACATATAGCTCTCTGTCGTAAATAAGTCAGTGAGTTCGCCCATGGTGGCACACCAACACTATCACTGGAAATGTGGTATTCCTAGAATGCAGGTCTGAGGTCTCTCTAGTGATCACACGAAAAATCTAAGCAAAGATAAGGGATTCTGGACATTGGGGCCACAAACAAAACAAGGGAATTATGCTCACCAAAATACCACCAACCACGTATACCAAATATGCAGGTCTGGGTGCTGAAATAATGCATGTCCATTGTATTATTGTTGCACATGGCCAAATCTGAATACAAAGAGTGATTATTGCTAAGTTATTTTTCGGCGGTAATAAAATACCGTCAGGCCCCAAATCTCCACAAAATACCCTACATATTTATGGTGCGTTGCAGGCCGGGAAAGTGATCATAGAGTACCTACTGGGCGTGGCAAGCGTGTCTCACACTGCCATTTGCACATTAAAGGGAACCCATTTTATAATAGCAGAGTGCCACTAAAAACGAATTTCAGAATGTCACAAAGGGAAACCACATTCTCAGATCTAGTGCAATATTTAGAGGCAAAGTTATTTGCACATGGGAATTGGTCTTCGAATACCACGTTAGAATGGAGTAACCGCATTCAGGGTGAGGTGCAGAAAGAAAAACTAGACAATATTTTTGCAGAAGGCAGCATAATTCAGGTCTGCCTTACAAGATTATTGAATGCAGCCGATAAAAGTGCAGAGAAAGACTGTTTAATACGGCTATGCGGCAAAATATGGTTTATTTTAAACAAGTCCCTGCGAATGCAAGAGAATGATACTCAGCTAATTAACAGGTTAAAGACTGAATTAGATGGGGCAAGTAAAAATCAGGAAATGTTGAGAGCAGAATTGGATGTATGCCAAAAAGACATGCAATTAAAATGCAGAGACTTTGATACTCAGTTATCCAAAAGCAAGAAACAATTTGAAGATAGTGAGCAAGAATTGACACACTTAAAAGCCTTAGTGGATCACATTAGGCAGGATAAAGATGAGGTTGTTTCAGAAATGCAGATTTTACAAAAAGAACATTGTGAAAAAGAAGGTGATCTCCAGAGTGCAGAACAAGAAATGATTAAAATGATTCAAGAAAGAGACAAAAGAAATAAAGAGTTCAATGAATGCCAAATGCAAATGTGCGACATGCAGGAGGCGATTAATAAAATGAGCGATGAAAATAATTATTTGCAGAATGAAGCAACTAGACTCCTTAAAAAGTGTAAGGACTTAGAACAGCAAATGTGCATTCCCAGGTCCCAGGAGAGGCGGCAGGGTACCACATTCAATGGAGTGGAGGTGAATTCTAGCTCTGCCCAAAGAGCTAGTGCCCCAGTGACTGGGCCGGTGACTGAACTTGGTTGCAGCGCCCTTGGGGGATTTGATACTCCCATTGGGGGCAGTCACCAATCTCATACACCTGAAAACAGGATTGACTCACAAAATAGTGCAATTCCATGTATTGCAACAAGTAGCCCCATAAAAATAATGAAATCCATTAAAGCCCTGATCAAACCATTTAAAAAGGGAGGTGAATGCTGCATTGAGGATCACCTAGAAGCGGTGCATGACATTTTTAAAGCACTCCAGATACCTAAGGAACAGTACAGACAATATTTTCATTTAACTTTAGATGCCCCGACGGCCAGCATCATAAGGGGATTAAATGAACAGCAGAATATGACATGGCTGGAGTTTGAAAAAGAAATTAGGCGTCATTTTTCTCCTTTTCAGTCATTGCAGGAGGCAAAGAAAGTCGCGTACACAATTACTGCTGGACCTAATACATCCCCTCGCCAATTTTTACAAGACTTAAAAAGAGCATTCTCTCGCTTTGATGTATCTTTTGACTCAAATTCCAGTGAGTTTAAAACTGCATACTTCTATGGGCTACAGAAAGACATCATATCCCAATTGGTCCGTGAATTTGACCGTGACAAGTCCCTTGAATGGATTGTACATCAAAGCACAAAGCTATATGAGGTACTCTATTGTCAGGGTAGAGAAAGTGATAAAATGAAAGATACTAGGCCTAAATCTAAAGAACCCTCAGCCACAGTAATGGAAATCAGGTCAGCCAAAATGTCCCTTGAGTCTGCTCAAAGCCAAGGTAAAAATAATGTGACACCTGAACAAAGGGGTAATCAACAAAGATCGCCATTTCCTGTACCAATATTCCAAACACATGATCCTAGTAATAGAGAGAGCTACATCAGCCCTAGGTACTTAGGGGATAGACCCCGGGTAAGATACCGGTCTGATATGGCAGGTATGAACAATCACCAGAGACAAAATCAAGATCAAAGAAATGATGGTCCCTACCAGTCATTGGGGACACAGAGTAGGTTTGATCCCAACACCATGATATATGGTAATCAGGATAGGCCCCGATATGTGGATCGATTTACTGATAATGGAAATCAACATAGGGGCCAGTACCCACAATCTGAGAGACAGGACATGAGGCAAAACGTGAACTACAGTCCACGCCAGTACAATGATTTCCCACCAGGGGACTATAATCAAAGGATGGGTGCAACCCGCTCCCCTCCACAAATGAATCAAGAGTTCAGAAACCATCCCAACCGGTATCAATCACCTGAGAGGTATCAGAATAGATCCAATCAGGGGGAAAACAACCAATATCGACCTAGGCCACAGAAAGAGGATCCTAGAGAGATGGAAAGGTTCCAGTGCCTTGAGGCCCAAGTGAAAATGTTAGCTGAGCAAATAGGAAAGCTCTATACAGCGCAAAAACAACCTTCCAAAGAGGGGGCTGATGGCCATAGCAATGACCGGGGGGCTTCCGAAAAGTGACTAAGTACTCATGATAATCGCAGTGCCAAAATTACAGATTGCTCTGATATAATTTTGCATGACAACTCTGAGGTGACTAATGGATTAAAAATGAAAGTACCAGTAAATGAAATTGTGACAGAAAGTGCAAATACTTCTAAAAAAGAGGTACGGTTTAACTTAGAGCTAAATAAAACAGTAAAGATTTGCACAAATGAAAAAGAAACATTAGGAATTCCAAAAGAACAAAGGAACAGATTTAAGAAAAATGACTCATGCATGGGGAATACCAGTGAACAGGGAGTAAGTGGGGATGCCATAGCTCCTTCCCTGGGCAAGCAAAACAATGAACAAACACAGACAGAAAAAGGAAATACTCACAAGGAGGGTACAAGTCAATCACCTGAAGAATTCTTTGAGCCACGTATTTTTGAAGAGGCTGAAAGGGCTGGTATTACACTAAATGATCACAAATGCACAGAATTAAAAAATGACAAATTGCTGAATGATGTTGTTACACATGTTCAGTTGGAAGGTTGTAATGTGGTCTCTGATGTTACCCAGATGGATGGGCGAACGGTGGCCACACTCCAAAAAACCTCTGAACATGGAGAAATGAATAAAATATCTCGCACAGAAATGGGTAAAAAGGAGGGAAAAATGTCTTTTCATTTACCAATGTGCTTAGCCAAAAGTGAAAAAGACCTGAGAAAGGTGAGCCCTGAAATCAGTAAGAATTCACATTTCTTATGTGTATTAGAGGAAGTTGAGGACAGATATTATGCACCCATCACTGCAGAAGAAAAATGCCACACCTTCGCTATGATTGACACTGGCGCACAGGCCACAATTATGTCCAAGGAGCTGGTAAAGAGTATCAATGAAGGGAGGCCTCCACAGAGTCAGATCACAGTGAAGGCAAATCAAGGCCCAGTGCATAACTTTAATGGGGAGGAGGTGCCCATCATAGGTGTAACTGAGGTTGACATAAAAATAGGAAAGCACAGAATGAAACAAGAGGTATTGATCACATCTATTTGTGAAATTCCATTTCTGATGGGGACAGATTGCCTGAAAAGATTGTCTCCTCTCATAGATGGGGTGAATGGAGTGCTGTGGTCCTTAACCAAAAAACCATTGAGGCCTAAGAAACTAAAATCACAAAACAGCAATATAAAAGAATGTCACACCGTTGCCAAAACAAATGATGATGTGGAGGTATATCTCCAGAATAGCTGCATACCTAGTGTCACTGTTATATTAATGTGTCAAGACAAAGATCAGAGCGACAATGAAAAACTACCTGTACAAATATACTTGGACCCAAGGAAAGATTGGCAGACTGCTATAGATGAGCACACATTACGTTTTTACTTAAAAGAGAATACATGCAAACAGAATATTGTTCCTAAAACAGATTCAGAAAAACACATTACCACTCTGGCAGAAATACACATGGAAGATGAGCAACCATGGGTTCACGTTGGTATAAATGATTATCTTAAAACAATAAAAGCCACTTTAGCGCTTGAACATGAAAGGAGTTTCATTAATGAGAAATTGTTGCAAAAAATTATGGAGAGGGAAGAAATCCCGAAATTTAGGATTAAAAACCAATATGTTTCTGGGTTGGACAGTCCAGACTTTGAAAACCGAATTGCAGGCAGATGCATGCTTAAAATTAGCATTGGGCAGAAAATAATTTACCATAATGTATGGATAGTGAGTGGAGCACAAAATGAATTTTACATGGGCAATGACATCATGCACAGAATGTGTATGGTGTTAGATTTCCTTAATCAAAAAATATGGTCACGCCTAGGTGGTCCGGCACCTGAATTTGAAGACAAAAGAAGGGCTTATCATTGTGCACAACTAGTTCCTTATGCAGTCGAATTACAAATGAGGAAAAATACTATTGTTCCTGCATTTACAAAACAGTTTGCAATAACACTGAAATGCAAAAATGGACAGCAGATGAAAGGCTCTGATGCATTTGTATGCCTGAATGAATCCATAAAACAGCAAGGCCTGGATTATGAATACATTCCATTGGTAGACATTGGTGAGGGATTTGTAAAAATCATGGTAAATAATAAAGGTTGTCAGGATATTCATTTAGAGGAAAACTCCCCATTAGGAATGGCCATACAAAAATCACATTATACGGCAGATTTAAATAACATGGTGATTGGGAATATTCCTGAAAAATATGTAGATGCCAAGGGCGAGTTGCCAGAACACCTGGACTCTCAGCCCAAAGGAATATTTAAAATTCATTCTGTGTATCCTTATGATTCAAATGAGACAGTGTGCTGCCATCAAGAGGATTGCATAATATTTAATTTAAATGAAAATGAAACAGGAAATCAGCCCATTGAAGTGGAAGCTGATATGCCAAAATATTTGAAAGTGGCAGCTCTACAAAAAGACACAGCCACACAGTTAGAGGAAAGCGCTGAGATTCCTTTACCAGAAGAGTTTCCAGAATTTTCCAGAATGGTAGAAGAGCAGATCTCCTTAGCGGATGCATGTGACAGCGATGGGGATCGAAACGACCTGAGGGAAATATTTATGGAGTTTAAGGATGTATTTGCAAAAGATGCTTATGATTGTGGTTTAACTGATTTACATGTGGCCACACTACCAGAAGGTTGTAGCAGAAATCCAGTGTTTGTACGCCAGTATAGACTACCGCTGGCATGTTTAGAATCATTGGCAGAGATTATTAAAAATTTGGAATCACGGGGAATAATTAGGCCCATTCATAGCACATCCAATACGCCTATTTTAGGTGTGTTAAAGCCAAATGGTCAATGGCGGCTGTGTGCAGACTTAAGAGAGTTAAATAAAAGAGTACCAGTATCTAGATGGCCACTACCATTCATTGATCAGGGCCTAGCTCAGATACATGGTTCAAATGTATTTACCACATTAGATCTCACATCTGGATATTGGTGTGTGCCATTGGCAGAGGAGATACAACACCTATTTTCCTTTACATTTGACAGGACTCAATATGCCTGGCTTAGAGCTCCGTTCGGGTACATCAATAGTGGGAGTGAATTTGGCATATTTTTGAGAAAGGCCATGCCAGATGCAGCGGAAAGAGGAACAATAGTTTATGTGGATGATGTCCTGATAAAAAATGAAAACCTTAAAAGTCATTTTGATGAAATAAGACATGTGCTTGGCCAATTGCAGAAAGCAGGCGCCAAAGTATCTTTGCAAAAAGCACAATGGTGCAAGAAAAAAGTGAACTTTCTAGGGCATGAAGTGACTGAACATGGGCTAAATCCACAAAGGAAGAAAATAGAGGCCATACAAAGACTAAAAGATCCTAAAAATGTGAAAGGAGTAAAAAGTTTATTAGGGATGACAGGCTATAACAGAAAGTTCATTGAGAATTATGCAGAAATCACTCAACCATTGACTAAACTGCTTAAACTAAATACTCCCTGGAGATGGGAAAGAGAGCAGTCTGATGCAGTGGCTAGATTGAAGGAATGTCTTGTAAAGGCACCATGTTTAGCATACCCCATAAAGGACAGGGATTTCTTTATAGAAATAGGCTTTTCTGAACATTGTATGTCAGCAGTGTTATCACAAAAACACGATTTGAATCACAAAACCATTGCATATGCAAGTAAGGCATTTTCCCAAGTTGAAATGAAATTTAATGAATGTGAGAAGGCCCTATTAACCACTGTGTGGGCGCTACAACATTTTCGCCCCATTGTTCAGGGAGAAAAGGTGATTATTGAAACAAATCATCAACCTTTGCAATTTTTAGAGAGTAAAAGAATTAGATCAGGCAATCTAGCGCAATCCAGAATCACTTCATGGACGCTGGCATTACAAGGTTTTCCCGTAGAAGTAAGATATGGACAAAATAAAAAGAGCCCAATTGCTCAAGGGTTAGCTGACTTACATGACTGTGCAGCTGAACAAATAACAAATGAAATGGATGTGGAAGCTAGTTTACAGGAATTTGAACAATCACCACACAAAGCTTTTGATGAAAAAACATGCAAGGATTTGCCAACTGTATATGTGGACGGTTGTGCTTTTCACATTGAAAATGACAGTAATAAACAATTAGTGGCAGGAATAGGAAATGTCTGGTTGAAATGTGAAGTCGTTCCTAGTATAGGGATGAGGATTGGAGATAGGAGCAGTCAGGTGGCGGAATTGGCAGCCATCTATAAAGCAATTGCTACTGCAGTTGATAAAAAGTTCAGTGAAATTGTCCTGGTGACTGATTCTGACTATGCACGGAATAGCTTTGTGGAGTATTTGCCTGGTTGGAAAGCAAGAGGCATGGTTACATACAACAAAAAGCCACTTAAACATGGAAAAATGATACAAGCCATAGACAAATTGGTGTCAGAAAATAATTTAACAATATACTGGAGAAAAATTCGTGGGCATTTAAAAACACCAGGAGAGGATAAGGAGGGAAATGATAAGGCAGACCATCTGGCTAAGATTGGGGCTGTGATGGGAGAATTGCTACCTATTGATTATTTAATGGGTGAAATACAAATTGATGCAGTCACACGTTCTAAAGCACCAAAAGAGGTAGATCAACCGGTGGTGCAGTGGAGTCATGACACGCCAGACCAAGATTTGATTGGGGCACAAAAGAATGATCAAATTTTGGGAATCTATTATAATCATTTGATAGATCCTGAACAAAATCCTTTAACAGAAAATGATTGTATGGGAAAAGAAGAGTTGAGGGTGTTATTAAAGAACAAAACACGAATTAGATTACAGGATGGACTCATGATTAGAGAGTCCATAACAGGGCAAATACAGTGGGTAGTACCCCTTTCATTCAGAGGACTAATGCTACACCATGCACACGATGCCATAACTGCAGGCCATAGAGGTTCACAAAAAACATTAGAAATACTAAAAGATTATGCTTACTGGCCTCATATGTCCCAAGATGTGGAATTATATACTAGAGGATGTCTAGTATGCGCCCAATTTAAACCTGCTTCACCAATGCACAGAGCACCATTGATGAAAAGAGGCCTAACTCTCCCATGGTCAGATTTGCAAATAGACTATGTAGGTCCTTTAAAAAGGTCGAGCAGGGGACACCGTTATATTTTGAGTGTGGTATGTTTGATGTCAAAGTGGATTGAGTGCATTCCTGCACCAGATTGTAGTGCGCAAACAGCAGCCACATTGCTGGTGAACCATGTGTTCTCAAGGTTTGGACATCAGTAAAGGAATACAATGTAGGGGATCAGGTGTACAAGTTTCATTTTGGAAAAAGTAAACAGAAAAATTCTAAATTTCTAGCAGCCTGGCAGGGGCCATTTCGAATTATAGATAAAGTCTCTCCTGTAGTGTATAAAATTTTGAAAAATGAAGGTGAAACAGCAATAGAGCAGTTTGTCCATGTAAATCAAATCAAACCATGCCATCCCAGACATGAGATCAGGCAGCTTGAGCATGTGGAAACGGATAGAGTCCCTTGAGAAAATAAATGGGTGTAATCAGGAGGCAGTGACAAAGAAGTTAAAAAGTTGATTGTTATGATGGCACATAAACACTGTAGTATATGTAAAATATATAATATAAAATAAATAAATAAATAAATAAATAAATAAATGCACATATAATGGAAGCTCATGGTTGGTGTGCAGAGAGAAAGTGTATTAAATATTGAATGCTGTTTTATATGTGTTTGTTTTCTTTTAACTTGTGTTTAATTTCAGAAAAAAAAAAAAAAGAAAAGAAATATTTTTACCAAGCATGTTTTATTTTTGGCAAAAGGATGAAGTTAGTATTGTGCTATGTACTTAATCTGTTTATTTTCTATTTTGATTTAGACAATTAACATTATTTGGTCGGAGGTTCCGGGATCAGAGGCCACGGGAGACGATGGAGTCCTGGAGTCCCCTGGATGAAGACCAAAAGATGCCTGCCTCCAGGTGGAGGTGAAGACAAAATAACCGGAATGCCAAAAGAGATGACTACTGTGGATTCAAGATTGCCAAGATGAAAGAGTACTCGAATGAACCGAATAACATCGCTGGTCGGGACATACCAAAAGAGACAAAACAAAAGTTCCGGCATATGAAGTTCCACGTATTTATTATTTTAATTATTTATTTTAACTTGTTATATTACTTATTTGTTTTAGTTAGTTGTTTTATTTCATTGTTTTTAATTGACTTGGAAAATTTAAACTTAAAGTAATGCCACTTCCACTGAGAAGGCAAATGTGGAACATTTTATGAACTGATGGACTCAGATGAAATGTTGATTGCAAATTTTCATTGATGCACATGAATATTCATTTTGTTGGATTGCTATATTGTAAAAAAAATAGAACAAGTTGTTTTTAGGAATTGGCTTGGATTATAGCCAGGTTCTAAAAACAAAAGGAGGGTATATGTAGGGATATTTGGCGTGTTACAGTACAGAGTACAGCAATACTGCACAAGTAGCAAAATTTTTTTTTGCAGCACCACCACCACAAGGGTGTGGTGCATTGCTATATGGGTTAGCAGATTAACAAGGAAAGACAGACTATTCAGTCAAAAACGATTTTAACATATAAAATGCAAATCTATTTTTACAGTTAAAAGCACACGTGTTCATTTAAAAATGCACACTATTTTTCACCTGAAATGCCTATATTGCTAGAGGCACATTTGAAAATTAACAGCTAACCTATTAACCATTAACCTGACTAATAAAACCTTATTTTAATATAACCCACTAATAAAATGTGTTCTCCACTGCAGAATTAGGCATACTCTGAAAACCATTTAAATGTGTGTGCAGATTTTTTCTCTTCTCTACTCTGCCTGATTCTCCGTGTTTTTGTGCACAGTAACTGCAGGAAGGAGGAAGTCAGATTTGCAACAATTGCAAATGTATAAGCGAAGCTATTGTTGAAGAGTAGGAGGATGAGAGATGATGGATTTCATTGGGACACGTCATACAGAGGGCTGAGAGGAAAGTTTTAGTGGGCAGTATCAGGGAAAAAGACAGGCAGACATCTTTCTGCACTACTGGGGAGAAGACCTGGCTGTGGGGTCCTGACTGAATGCAGATTCCTGTGTCCTGCTGCAGTCGAGATTGGGGAGAGCTGAAAGAAAAACCTTTCCACTGGCTGAGGCATTCCTATCTGAAAAAGCTGAGAATTCCAGGCAATGACCCCGGCTTGAGAAGGCAAGCGTTCCTTTTTGCTGGAGTTAATCCAAGAGAGCCACATTCACAAAGAGAACAACTAAAAAGATAAGGTAATGAGAAGTGTGGGAGCTGAGTGTGTACGGTAATATGCAGTCAGTGTAGGATTCCTGTGCGTGTCTTAATCAAATACCAATGTTGCAATTTGAATTCTGTTATCCGCCACGCTCTTTGCAGTGTGTCATAGACAATGCTTTGACTGTACCATTTTATTTATTTCTGTAAAGAATGAGATCGTGTCTAAATGCAGCTTTTATAATACAGAAAATATTTGAAAACAGACGGGTGTTTTATTTTCTATTTACCATTACAATGCCGATGATGTGGGGAGATTTTTAAACAGTGCAATGGTCATTTTAAGACAGATGTGTGCATGTCAGAATCAGTATGAATAATTGTGAGTGACTGTAGCATAACTTGTTGGAGGTACATGAGCCAACGGGAAGAGAGACTCTCTGAACATAGCTCCCTACCGTATATAAGGTAGTGGAAATTACCACAAGACTACCACATATAGCTCTCTGTCGTAAATAAGTCAGTGAGTTCGCCCATGGTGGCACACCAACACTATCACTGGAAATGTGGTATTCCTAGAATGCAGGTCTGAGGTCTCTCTAGTGATCACACGAAAAATCTAAGCAAAGATAAGGGATTCTGGACATTGGGGCCACAAACAAAACAAGGGAATTATGCTCACCAAAATACCACCAACCACGTATACCAAATATGCAGGTCTGGGTGCTGAAATAATGCATGTCCATTGTATTATTGTTGCACATGGCCAAATCTGAATACAAAGAGTGATTATTGCTAAGTTATTTTTCGGCGGTAATAAAATACCGTCAGGCCCCAAATCTCCACAAAATACCCTACAAGGCACACAAACGACATGTAGAAGCCCGCGAAAGCAACCACGTTTCGCGAGAAAGTAGATGCCCAAATAAGGAAGGCCCCGGGTCGCTGAACCTGGGGAAGGTGAAGGGAGCAAGACGGACAGTGGATAGGACAAAGGAGCCTCGCGGCCTGGCCATTTTGGGAGCCAGGCCACCATTTTGGGTTCAGGGCAAAAACGTGCTCAGAACGCCAAAAGGAGCTCAAAATAAACAATACGATCGCTGCCACCATTCCAGTCCCTGAATGACTTGCACCGATCAAATACCATCCTAAAAGAGTATATAGGGCCTGTAGAAGGCTAGAGACCCAAGAGAGCTGTAACTTAGCTTACAGTGCTCTCTTGTGTCGTGTTGCACTAAAGCTGCGACACGATAGAAGAAACTACGGGAAACAACGTTCCCCGGTACTGACTGTTTTAAGGGCATGTCAGTTTCCCCGTAAGAAAGGAGCGAAAGCCCAGAGAAGTGCGGCAGAAGGCTGTACTTCTCTGGCAAAGTCAAGAACGAGGTTAAAAACAATAGCAAAAAGTTTAGGGGTTGCCACATGGAAGGAAAATTACCTACAATAACGAAATCTTTCCTAACAGATATCACATCTCATGCTATCGGAAGGGTATCAGGATTGGATTTGGAAGGAGTTGGATATCCCATCTCATGCTATAGGAAGGGTCTCAGGTTGGAATGGGAAGGAGTTGGATATCACATCTCATGTTATAGGAAGGGTCTCAGGATTGGAATGGGAAGGACTTGGATATCACATCTCATGCTATAGGAAGGCTCTCAGGTTTGGAAGGGGAAAGAGTTGGATATCACATTTCATGTTAGAGGTAGGATCTCAGGTTTGGTATTAGAGGCATTGAGATATCACATCTCATGCTATCAGAAGAGTCTCAGGATTGGAATGGGAAGGAGTTGGATATCACATCTCATGCTAAAGGGAGGGTCTCAGGTTTGGAAGGGGAAGGATTTGGATATCACATCTCATGTTATAGGAAGGATCTCAGGTTTGGTATTAGAAGCATTGAGATATCACATCTCATGCTATCGGAAGGATCTCAGGTTTGGTATAGAAGCATTGAGATATCACATCTCATGCTATCAGAAGGGTCTCAGGATTGGAATGGGAAGGAGTTGGATTTCACATCTCATGCTAAAGGGAGGGTCTCAGGTTTGGAAGAGGAAGGATTTGGAATTCACATCTCATGTTATCGGAAGGATCTCAGGTTTGGTATTAGAAGTATTGAGATATCACATCTCATGCTATAGGAAGGGTCTCAGGATTGGAATGGGAAGGAGTTGGTTATCACATCTCATGCTAAAGGAAGGGTCTCAGGTTTGGAAGAAGCATTGAGATATCAGATCTCATGCTATAGGAAGGGTCTCAGGATTGGAATGGGAAGGACTTAGATATCACATATCATGCTATAGGGAGGGTCTCAGTTTTGATATTAGAAGCATTGAGATATCACATCTCATGCTATCGGAAGTGTCTCAGGATTGGAATGGGAAGGAGCTGGATATCACATCTCATGCTAAAGGAAGGGTCTCAGGTTTGGAACGGGAAGGAGTTGGATATCACATCTCATGTTATAGGAAGGGTCTCAGGTTTGGTATAAGCATTGAGATATCACATCTCTGCTATCGGAAGTGTCTAAGGATTGGAATGGGAAGGACTTGGATATCACATCTCATGCTATAGATAGGCTCTCAGGTTTGGAAAGGGAAGGAGTTGGATATCACATTTCATGTTAGAGGAAGGATCTCAGGTTTGGTATTAGAGGCATTGAGATATCACATCTCAGGCTATAGGAAGGGTCTCAGGATTGGAATGGGAAGGAGTTGGATATCACATCTCATGCTATAGGAAGGGTCTCAGGATTGGAATGGGAAGGAGTTGGATATCACATCTCATGCTATAGGAAGGGTCTCAGGTTTGGTATAAGCATTGAGATATCACATCTCCCGATATAGGAAGGGTCTCAGGTTGGAATGGGAAGGAGTTGGATATCACATTTCATGTTATAGGAAGGGTCTCAGGATTGGAATGGGAAGGACTTGGATATCATATCTCATGCTATAAGAAGGCTCTCAGGTTTGGAAGGGGAAGGAGTTGGATATCACATTTCATGTTAGAGGAAGGATCACAGGTTTGGTATTAGAGGCCTTGAGATATCACATCTCATGCTATAGGAATGGTCTCAGGATTGGAATGGGAAGGAGTTGGATATCACATCTCAAGCTATAGGAACGGTCTCAGGTTTGGTATAAGCATTGTGATATCACATTTCATGCTATAGGAAGGGTCTCAGGATTGGAATGGGAAGGAGTTGGATATCACATCTCATGTTATAGGAAAGATCTCAGGTTTGGTATTAGAAGCATTGAGACATCACATCTCATGTTATAGGAAGGGTCTCAGGATTGGAATGGGAAGGAGTTGTATATGACATCTCATGCCATAGGAAGGGTCTCAGGTTTGGTATAAGCATTGAGATATCACATCACATGCTATAGGAAGGGTCTCAGGATTGGAATGGGAAGGACTTGGATATCACATCTCATGCTATAGACAGGGTCTCAGGTTTGGAAAGGGAAGGAGATGGATATCACATTTCATGTTAGAGGTAGGATCTCAAGTTTGGTATTAGAGGCATTGAGATATCACATCTCATGCTATCAGAAGGGTCTCAGGATTGGAATGGGAAGCAGTTGGATATCACATCTCATGCTAAAGGGAGGGTCTCAGGTTTGGAAGGGGAAGGATTTGGAAATCACATCTCATGTTATAGGAAGGATCTCAGGTTTGGTATTAGAAGCATTGAGATATCACATCTCATGCTATCATAAGGGTCTCAGGATTGGAATGGGAAGGAGTTGGATATCACATCTCATGCTATAGGAAGGATCTCAGATTTGGTATAAGCATTGAGATATCACATCTCATGCTATAGGAAGGGTCTCAGGATTGGAATGGGAAGGAGTTGTATATGACATCTCAGGCCATAGGAACGGTCTCAGGTTTGGTATATGCATTGAGATATCACATCTCTGCTATCGGAAGGGTCTCAGGATTGGAATGGGAAGGAGTTGGATATCACATCTCATGCTATAGGAAGGGTCTCAGGATTGGAATGGGAAGGAGTTGTATATGACATCTCAGGCCATAGGAACGGTCTCAGGTTTGGTATAAGCATTGAGATATCACATCTCATGCTATAGGAAGGGGCTCAGGTTGGAATGGGAAGGAGTTGGATATCACATTTCATGTTATAGGAAGGGTCTCAGGATTGGAATTGGAAGGACTTGGCTATCATATCTCATGCTATAGGAAGGCTCTCAGGTTTGGAAGGGGAAGTAGTTGGATATCACATTTCATGTTAGAGGAACGATCTCAGGTTTGGTATTAGAGGCCTTGAGATATCACATCTCATGCTATAGGAAGGGTCTCAGGATTGGAATGGGAAGGAGTTGGATATCACATCTCAAGCTATAGGAACGGTCTCAGGTTTGGTATAAGCATTGTGATATCACATCTCATGCTATAGGAAGGGTCTCAGGATTGGAATGGGAAGGAGTTGGATATCACATCTCATGTTATAGGAAAGATCTCAGGTTTGGTATTAGAAGCATTGAGACATCACATCTCATGTTATAGGAAGGGTCTCAGGATTGGAATGGGAAGAAGTTGGATATCACATCTCATGCTATAGGAAGGGTCTCAGGTTTGGTATAAGCATTGAAATATCACATCTCATGCTATAGGAAGGGTCTCAGGATTGGAATGGGAAGGAGTTGTATATGACATCTCATGCCATAGGAAGGGTCTCAGGTTTGGTATAAGCATTGAGATATCACATCACATGCTATAGGAAGGGTCTCAGGATTGTAATGGGAAGGACTTGGATATCACATCTCATGCTATAGGCAGGGTCTCAGGTTTGGAAAGGGAAGGAGATGGATATCACATTTCATGTTAGAGGTAGGATCTCAGGTTTGGTATTAGAGGCATTGAAATATCACATCTCATGCTATCAGAAGGGTCTCAGGATTGGAATGGGAAGGAGTTAGATATCACATCTCATGCTAAAGGGAGGGTCTCAGGTTTGGAAGGGGAAGGATTTGGAAATCACATCTCATGTTATAGGAAGGATCTCAGGTTTGGTATTAGAAGCATTGAGATATCACATCTCATGCTATCGGAAGTATCTCAGGTTTGGTATTAGAGGCATTGAGATATCACATCTCATGCTATCATAAGGGTCTCAGGATTGGAATGGGAAGGAGTTGGATATCACATCTCATGTTATAGGAAGGATCTCAGGTTTGGTATTAGAAGCATTGAGACATCACATCTCATGCTATAGGAAGGGTCTCAGGATTGGAATGGGAAGGAGTTGGATATCACATCTCATGCTATAGGAAGGGTCTCAGATTTGGTATAAGCATTGAGATATCACATCTCATGCTATAGGAAGGGTCTCAGGATTGGAATGGGAAGGAGTTGTATATGACATCTCAGGCCATAGGAAGGGTCTCAGGTTTGGTATAAGCATTGAGATATCACATCTCTGCTATCAGAAGGGTCTCAGGATTGGAATGGGAAGGAGTTGGATATCCCATCTCATGTTATAGGAAGGGTCTCAGGTTTGGTATTAGAAGCATTGAGACATCACATCTCATGTTATAGGAAGGGTCTCAGGATTGGAATGGGAAGAAGTTGGATATCACATCTCATGCTATAGGAAGGGTCTCAGGTTTGGTATAAGCATTGAGATATCACATCTCATGCTATAGGAAGGGTCTCAGGATTGGAATGGGAAGGAGTTGTATATGACATCTCATGCCATAGGAAGGGTCTCAGGTTTGGTATAAGCATTGAGATATCACATCACATGCTATAGGAAGGGTCTCAGGATTGGAATGGGAAGGACTTGGATATCACATCTCATGCTATAGACAGGGTCTCAGGTTTGGAAAGGGAAGGAGATGGATATCACATTTCATGTTAGAGATAGGATCTCAGGTTTGGTATTAGAGGCATTGAGATATCACATCTCATGCTATCAGAAGGGTCTCAGGATTGGAATGGGAAGGAGTTGGATATCACATCTCATGCTAAAGGGAGGGTCTCAGGTTTGGAAGGAGAAGGATTTGGAAATCACATCTCATGTTATAGGAAGGATCTCAGGTTTGGTATTAGAAGCATTGAGATATCACATCTCATGCTATCATAAGGGTCTCAGGATTGGAATGGGAAGGAGTTGGATATCACATCTCATGTTATAGGAAGGATCTCAGGTTTGGTATTAGAAGCATTGAGACATCACATCTCATGCTATAGGAAGGGTCTCAGGATTGGAATGGGAAGGAGTTGGATATCACATCTCATGCTATAGGAAAGGTCTCAGATTTGGTATAAGCATTGTGATATCACATCTCATGCTATAGGAAGGGTCTCAGGATTGGAATGGGAAGGAGTTGTATATGACATCTCAGGCCATAGGAACGGTCTCAGGTTTGGTATAAGCATTGAGATATCACATCTCTGCTATCGGAAGGGTCTCAGGATTGGAATGGGAAGGAGTTGGATATCCCATCTCATGTTATAGGAAGAGTCTCAGGTTTGGTATTAAAAGCATTGAGATATCCCATCTCATGCTATAGGAAGGGTCTCAGGTTGGAATGGGAAGGAGTTGGATATCACATTTCATGTTATAGGAAGGGTCTCAGGATTGGAATTAGAAGGACTTGGCTATCATATCTAATGCTATAGGAAGGCTCTCAGGTTTGGAAGGGGAAGGAGTTGGATATCACATTTCATGTTAGAGGAACGATCTCAGGTTTGGTATTAGAGGCCTTGAGATATCACATCTCATGCTATAGGAAGGGTCTCAGGATTGGAATGGGAAGGAGTTGTATATGACATCTCATGCCATAGGAAGGGTCTCAGGTTTGGTATAAGCATTGAGATATCACATCACATGCTATAGGAAGGGTCTCAGGATTGTAATGGGAAGGACTTGGATATCACATCTCATGCTATAGGCAGGGTCTCAGGTTTGGAAAGGGAAGGAGATGGATATCACATTTCATGTTAGAGGTAGGATCTCAGGTTTGGTATTAGAGGCATTGTAATATCACATCTCATGCTATCAGAAGGGTCTCAGGATTGGAAAGGGAAGGAGTTAGATATCACATCTCATGCTAAAGGGAGGGTCTCAGGTTTGGAAGGGGAAGGATTTGGAAATCACATCTCATGTTATAGGAAGGATCTCAGGTTTGGTATTAGAAGCATTGAGATATCACATCTCATGCTATCGGAAGTATCTCAGGTTTGGTATTAGAGGCATTGAGATATCACATCTCATGCTATCATAAGGGTCTCAGGATTGGAATGGGAAGGAGTTGGATATCACATCTCATGTTATAGGAAGGATCTCAGGTTTGGTATTAGAAGCATTGAGACATCACATCTCATGCTATAGGAAGGGTCTCAGGATTGGAATGGGAAGGAGTTGGATATCACATCTCATGCTATAGGAAGGGTCTCAGATTTGGTATAAGCATTGAGATATCACATCTCATGCTATAGGAAGGGTCTCAGGATTGGAATGGGAAGGAGTTGTATATGACATCTCAGGCCATAGGAAGGGTCTCAGGTTTGGTATAAGCATTGAGATATCACATCTCTGCTATCGGAAGGGTCTCAGGATTGGAATGGGAAGGAGTTGGATATCCCATCTCATGTTATAGGAAGGGTCTCAGGTTTGGTATTAGAAGCATTGAGACATCACATCTCATGTTATAGGAAGGGTCTCAGGATTGGAATGGGAAGAAGTTGGATATCACATCTCATGCTATAGGAAGGGTCTCAGGTTTGGTATAAGCATTGAGATATCACATCTCATGCTATAGGAAGGGTCTCAGGATTGGAATGGGAAGGAGTTGTATATGACATCTCATGCCATAGGAAGGGTCTCAGGTTTGGTATAAGCATTGAGATATCACATCACATGCTATAGGAAGGGTCTCAGGATTGGAATGGGACTCACTTGGATATCACATCTCATGCTATATGCAGGGTCTCAGGTTTGGAAAGGGAAGGAGATGGATATCACATTTCATGTTAGAGGTAGGATCTCAGGTTTGGTATTAGAGGCATTGAAATATCACATCTCATGCTATCAAAAGGGTCTCAGGATTGGAATGGGAAGGAGTTCGATATCACATCTCATGCTAAAGGGAGGGTCTCAGGTTTGGAAGTGGAAGGATTTGGAAATCACATCTCATGTTATAGGAAGGATCTCAGGTTTGGTACTAGAAGCATTGAGATATCACATCTCATGCTATCAGAAGTATCTCAGGTTTGGTATTAGAGGCATTGAGATATCACATCTCATGCTGTCATAAGGGTCTCAGGATTGGAATGGGAAGGAGTTGGATATCACATCTCATGTTATAGGAAGGATCTCAGGTTTGGTATTAGAAGCATTGAGACATCACATCTCATGCTATAGGAAGGGTCTCAGGATTGGAATGGGAAGGAGTTGGATATCACATCTCATGCTATAGGAAGGGTCTCAGATTTGGTATAAGCATTGAGATATCACATTTCATGCTATAGGAAGGGTCTCAGGATTGGAATGGGAAGGAGTTGTATATGACAAATCAGGCCATAGGAAGGGTCTCAGGTTTGGTATAAGTATTGAGATATCACATCGCTGCTATCGGAAGGGTCTCAGGATTAGAATGGGAAGGAGTTGGATATCCCATCTCATGTTATAGGAAGGGTCTCAGGTTTGGTATTAGAAGCATTGAGATATCACATCTCATGCTATAGGAAGGGTCTCAGGATTGGAATGGGGAGGACTTGGATGTCACATCTCATGCTATAGGGAGGGTCTCAAGTTTGATATTAGAAGCATTGCGATAACAAATCTCATGATATCGGAAGGGTCTCAGGATTGGAATGGGAAGGAATTGGATATCACATCTCATGATAAAGGAAGGGTCTAAGGTTTGGAAGGGGAAGGATTTGGATATCACATCTCATGTTATAGGACGGGTCTCAGGTTTGGTATTAGAAGCATTGAGATATCAAGTCTCATGGTATAGGAAGGGTCTCAGAATTGGAATGGGAAGGAGTTGGATATCACATCTCATGCCATAGTATGGGTCTCAGGTTTGGTAGAAGCATTGGGATATCACATCTCATGCTATCGGAAGGGTATCAGTATTGGATTTGGAAGGAGTTGGATATCCCATCTCATGCTATAGGAAGGGTCTCAGGTTGGAATGGGAAGGAGTTGGATATCACATTTCATGTTATAGGAAGGGTCTCAGAATTGGATGGGAAGGACTTGGATATCATATCTCATGCTATAGGAAGGCTCTCAGGTTTGGAAGGGGAAGGAGTTGGATATCACATTTCATGTTAGAGGAAGGATCTCAGGTTTGGTATTAGAGGCCTTGAGATATCACATCTCATGCTATAGGAAGGGTCTCAGGATTGGAATGGGAAGGAGTTGGATATCACATCTCAAGCTATAGGAAGGGTCTCAGGTTTGGTATAAGCATTGAGATATCACATCTCATGCTATAGGAAGGGTCTCAGGATTGGAATGGGAAGGAGTTGGATAACACATCTCATGTTATAGGAAAGATCTCAGGTTTGGTATTAGAAGCATTGAGACATCACATCTCATGTTATAGGAAGGGTCTCAGGATTGGAATGGGAAGAAGTTGCATATCACATCTCATGCTATAGGAAGGGTCTCAGGTTTGTAAGGGGAAGGAGTTGGATATCCAATCTCATGTTATAGGACTGGTCTCGGGTTTGGTATTAGAAGCATTGAGATATCAAGTCTCATGGTATAGGAAGGGTCTCAGAATTGGAATGGGAAGGAGTTGGTTATCACATCTCATGCCATAGTATGGGTCTCAGGTTTGGTAGAAGCATTGGGATATCACATCTCATGCTATCGGAAGGGTATCAGTATTGGATTTGGAAGGGGTTGGATATCCCATCTCATGCTATAGGAAGGGTCTCAGGTTGGAATGGGAAGGAGTTGAATATCACATTTCATGTTATAGGAAGGGTCTCAGAATTGGATGGGAAGGACTTGGATATCATATCTCATGCTATAGGAAGGCTCTCAGGTTTGGAAGGGGAAGGAGTTGGATATCACATTTCATGTTAGAGGAAGGATCTCAGGTTTGGTATTAGAGGCCTTGAGATATCACATCTCATGCTATAGGAAGGGTCTCAGGATTGGAATGGGAAGGAGTTGGATATCACATCTCAAGCTATAGGAAGGGTCTCAGGTTTGGTATAAGCATTGAGATATCACATCTCATGCTATAGGAAGGGTCTCAGGATTGGAATGGGAAGGAGTTGGATATCACATCTCATGTTATAGGAAAGATCTCAGGTTTGGTATTAGAAGCATTGAGACATCACATCTCATGTTATAGGAAGGGTCTCAGGATTGGAATGGGAAGAAGTTGGATATCACATCTCATGCTATAGGAAGGGTCTCAGGTTTGTAAGGGGAAGGAGTTGGATATCCAATCTCATGTTATAGGACTGGTCTCGGGTTTGGTATTAGAAGCATTGAGATATCACATCGCATGCTGTAGGAAGGTTCTCAGGTTTGGAATGGGGAGGAATTGGATATCACATCTCATGTCATAGGAAGGATCTCAGGTTTGGTATTAGAAGCATTGAGATATCACATCTCATGCTATAGGAATGGTCTCAGGATTGGAATGGGAAGGAGTTGGATATTACATTCTTGCTATAGGAAGGGTCTCATGTTTGGAATGGGAAGTAGTTGGATATCACATATGCTATAGGAAGGGTCTCAGGTTTGGACCGGGAAGGAGTTGGATATCACATCTCATGTTATAGGAAGGGTCTCAGGTTTGGTATAAGCATTGAGATATCACATCTCTGCTATCGGAAGTGTCTCAGGATTGGAATGGGAAGGAGTTGGATATCCCATCTCATGTTATAGGACGGGTCTCAGGTTTGTTATCAGAATCATTGAGATATCATATTGCATGCTGTAGGAAGGGTCTAAGGATTGGAATGGGAAGGACTTGGATATCACATCTCATGCTATAGGTAGGCTCACAGGTTTGGAAAGGGAAGGAGTTGGATATCACATTTCATGTTAGAGGAAGGATCTCAGGTTTGGTATTAGAGGCATTGAGATATCACATCTCATGCTATAGGAAGGGTCTCGGGATTGGAATGGGAAGGAGTTGGATATCACATCTCATGTTATAGGAAGGATCTCAGATTTGGTATTAGAAGCATTGAGACATCACATCTCATGCTATAAGAAGGGTCTCAGGATTGGAATGGGAAGGAGTTGGATATCACATCTCATGCTATAGGAAGGGTCTCAGGTTTGGTATAAGCATTGAGATATCACATCTCATGCTATAGGAAGGGTCTCAAGGATTGGAATGGGAAGGAGTTGTATATGACATCTCATGCCATAGGAAGGGTCTTAGGTTTGGTATAAGCATTGAGATATCACATCTCTGCTATCGGAAGGGTCTCAGGATTGGAATGGGAAGGAGTTGGATATCCCATCTCATGTTATAGGAAGTCTCAGGTTTGGTATTAGAAGCATTGAGATATCACATCTCATGCTATAGGAAGTGTCTCAGGATTGGAATGGGAAGGACTTGGGTATCACATCTCATGCTATAGGGAGGGTCTCAAGTTTGATATTAGAAGCATTGAGATATCACATCTCATGCTATAGGAAGGGTCTCGGGATTGGAATGGGAAGGAGTTGGATATCACATCTCATGCTATAGGAAGGGTCTCAGGTTTGGTATAAGCAGTGAGATATCACATCTCATGCTATAGGAAGTGTCTCAGGATTGGAATGGGAAGGAGTTGGATATCACATCTCATGTTATAGGAAGGATCTCAGGTTTGGTATTAGAAGCATTGAGATATCCCATCTCATGATATAGGAAGGGTCCCAGGTTGGAATGGGAAGGAGTAGGATATCACATTTCATGTTATAGGAAGGGTCTCAGGATTGGAATGGGAAGGACTTGGATATCATATCTCATGCTATAGGAAGGCTCTCAGGTTTGGAAGGGGAAGGAGTTGGATATCACATTTCATGTTAGAGGAAGGATCTCAGGTTTGGTATTAGAGGCCTTGAGATATCACATCTCATGCTATAGGAAGGGTCTCAGGATTGGAATGGGAAGGAGTTGGATATCACATCTCATGCTATAGGGAGGGTCTCAAGTTTGATATTAGAAGCATTGAGATAACAAATCTCATGATATCGGAAGGGTCTCAGGATTGGAATGGGAAGGAATTGGATATCACATCTCATGATAAAGGAAGGGTCTAAGGTTTGGAAGGGGAAGGATTTGGATATCACATCTCATGTTATAGGACGGGTCTCAGGTTTGGTATTAGAAGCATTGAGATATCAAGTCTCATGGTATAGGAAGGGTCTCAGAATTGGAATGGGAAGGAGTTGGATATCACATCTCATGCCATAGTATGGGTCTCAGGTTTGGTAGAAGCATTGGGATATCACATCTCATGCTATCGGAAGGGTATCAGTATTGGATTTGGAAGGAGTTGGATACCCCATCTCATGCTATAGGAAGGGTCTCAGAATTGGATGGGAAGGACTTGGATATCATATCTCATGCTATAGGAAGGCTCTCAGGTTTGGAAGGGGAAGGAGTTGGATATCACATTTCATGTTAGAGGAAGCATCTCAGGTTTGGTATTAGAGGCCTTGAGATATCACATCTCATGCTATAGGAAGGGTCTCAGGATTGGAATGGGAAGGAGTTGGATATCACATCTCAAGCTATAGGAAGGGTCTCAGGTTTGGTATAAGCATTGAGATATCACATCTCATGCTATAGGAAGGGTCTCAGGATTGGAATGGGAAGGAGTTGGATATCACATCTCATGTTATAGGAAAGATCTCAGGTTTGGTATTAGAAGCATTGAGACATCACATCTCATGTTATAGGAAGGGTCTCAGGATTGGAATGGGAAGAAGTTGGATATCACATCTCATGCTATAGGAAGGGTCTCAGGTTTGTAAGGGGAAGGAGTTGGATATCCAATCTCATGTTATAGGACTGGTCTCGGGTTTGGTATTAGAAGCATTGAGATATCACATCGCATGCTGTAGGAAGGTTCTCAGGTTTGGAATGGGGAGGAATTGGATATCCCATCTCATGTCATAGGAAGGGTCTCAGGTTTGGTATAAGCATTGAGATATCACATCTCTGCTATAGGAAGTGTCTCAGGATTGGAATGGGAAGGAGTTGGATATTACATTCTTGCTATAGGAAGGGTCTCAGGTTTGGACCGGGAAGGAGTTGGATATCACATCTCATGTTATAGGAAGGGTCTCAGGTTTGGTATAAGCATTGAGATATCACATCTCTGCTATAGGAAGTGTCTCAGGATTGGAATGGGAAGGAGTTGGATATCCCATCTCATGTTATAGGACGGGTCTCAGGTTTGTTATTAGAATCATTGAGATATCATATTGCATGCTGTAGGAAGGGTCTAAGGATTGGAATGGGAAGGACTTGGATATCACATCTCATGCTATAGGTAGGCGCTCAGGTTTGGAAAGGGAAGGAGTTGGATATCACATTTCATGTTAGAGGAAGGATCTCAGGTTTGGTATTAAAGGCATTGAGATATCACATCTCATGCTATAGGAAGGGTCTCAGGATTGGAATGGGAAGGAATTGGATATCACATCTCATGCTATAGGAAGGGTCTCAGGTTTGGTATAAGCATCGAGATATCACATCTCATGCTATAGGAAGGGTCTCGGGATTGGAATGGGAAGGAGTTGGATATCACATCTCATGTTATAGGAAGGATCTCAGGTTTGGTATTAGAAGCATTGAGACATCACATCTCATGCTATAGGAAGGGTCTCAGGATTGGAATGGGAAGGAGTTGGATATCACATCTCATGCTATAGGAAGGGTCTCAGGTTTGGTTTAAGCATTGAGATATCACATCTCATGCTATAGGAAGGGTCTCAAGGATTGGAATGGGAAGGAGTTGTATATGACATCTCATGCCATAGGAAGGGTCTTAGGTTTGGTATAAGCATTGAGATATCACATCTCTGCTATCGGAAGGGTCTCAGGATTGGAATGGGAAGGAGTTGGATATCCCATCTCATGTTATAGGAAGTCTCAGGTTTGGTATTAGAAGCATTGAGATATCACATCTCATGCTATAGGAAGTGTCTCAGGATTGGAATGGGAAGGACTTGGGTATCACATCTCATGCTATAGGGAGGGTCTCAAGTTTGATATTAGAAGCATTGAGATATCACATCTCATGCTATAGGAAGGGTCTCGGGATTGGAATGGGAAGGAGTTGGATATCACATCTCATGCTATAGGAAGGGTCTCAGGTTTGGTATAAGCAGTGAGATATCACATCTCATGCTATAGGAAGTGTCTCAGGATTGGAATGGGAAGGAGTTGGATATCACATCTCATGTTATAGGAAGGATCTCAGGTTTGGTATTAGAAGCATTGAGATATCCCATCTCATGATATAGGAAGGGTCCCAGGTTGGAATGGGAAGGAGTAGGATATCACATTTCATGTTATAGGAAGGGTCTCAGGATTGGAATGGGAAGGACTTGGATATCATATCTCATGCTATAGGAAGGCTCTCAGGTTTGGAAGGGGAAGGAGTTGGATATCACATTTCATGTTAGAGGAAGGATCTCAGGTTTGGTATTAGAGGCCTTGAGATATCACATCTCATGCTATAGGAAGGGTCTCAGGATTGGAATGGGAAGGAGTTGGATATCACATCTCAAGCTATAGGAAGGGTCTCAGGTTTGGTATAAGCATTGTGATATCACATCTCATGCTATAGGAAGGGTCTCAGGATTGGAATGGGAAGGAGTTGGATATCACATCTCATGTTATAGGAAAGATCTCAGGTTTGGTATTAGAAGCATTGAGACATCACATCTCATGTTATAGGAAGGGTCTCAGGATTGGAATGGGAAGAAGTTGGATATCACATCTCATGCTATAGGAAGGGTCTCAGGTTTGGAAGGGGAAGGAGTTGGATATCCAATCTCATGTTATAGGACTGGTCTCGGGTTTGGTATTAGAAGCATTGAGATATCACATCGCATGCTGTAGGAAGGTTCTCAGGTTTGGAATGGGGAGGAATTGGATATCACATCTCATGTCATAGGAAGGATCTCAGGTTTGGTATTAGAAGCATTGAGATATCACATCTCATGCTATAGGAATGGTCTCAGGATTGGAATGGGAAGGAGTTGGATATTACACTCTTGCTATAGGAAGGGTCTCATGTTTGGAATGGGAAGGAGTTGGATATCACATATGCTATAGGAAGGGTCTCAGGTTTGGACCGGGAAGGAGTTGGATATCACATCTCATGTTATAGGAAGGGTCTCAGGTTTGGTATAAGCATTGAGATATCACATCTCTGCTATCGGAAGTGTCTCAGGATTGGAATGGGAAGGAGTTGGATATCCCATCTCATGTTATAGGACGGGTCTCAGGTTTGTTATTAGAATCATTGAGATATCATATTGCATGCTGTAGGAAGGGTCTAAGGATTGGAATGGGAAGGACTTGGATATCACATCTCATGCTATAGGTAGGCTCTCAGGTTTGGAAAGGGAAGGAGTTGGATATCACATTTCATGTTAGAGGAAGGATCTCAGGTTTGGTATTAGAGGCATTGAGATATCACATCTCATGCTATAAGAAGGGTCTCAGGATTGGAATGGGAAGGAGTTGGATATCACATCTCATGCTATAATAAGGGTCTCAGGTTTGGTATAAGCATTGAGATATCACATCTCATGCTATAGGAAGGGTCTCAGGATTGGAATGGGAAGGAGTTGGATATCACATCTCATGTTATAGGAAGGATCTCAGGTTTGGTATTAGAAGCATTGAGACATCACATCTCATGCTATAGGAAGGGTCTCAGGATTGGAATGGGAAGGAGTTGGATATCACATCTCATGCTATAGGAAGGGTCTCAGGTTTGGTATAAGCATTGAGATATCAGATCTCATGCTATAGGAAGGGTCTCAGGATTGGAATGGGAAGGAGTTGTATATGACATCTCATGCCATAGGAAGGGTCTTAGGTTTGGTATAAGCATTGAGATATCACATCTCTGCTATCGGAAGGGTCTCAGGATTGGAATGGGAAGGAGTTGGATATCCCATCTCATGTTATAGGAAGAGTCTCAGGTTTGGTATTAGAAGCATTGAGATATCACATCTCATGCTATAGGAAGTGTCTCAGGATTGGAATGGGAAGGACTTGGGTATCACATCTCATGCTATAGGGAGGGTCTCAAGTTTGATATTAGAAGCATTGAGATATCACATCTCATGATATCGGAAGGGTCTCAGGATTGGAATGGGAAGGAGTTGGATATCACATCTCATGATAAAGGAAGGGTCTAAGGTTTGGAAGGGGAAGGATTTGGATATCACATCTCATGTTATAGGATGGGTCTCAGGTTTGGTATTAGAAGCATTGAGATATCAAGTCTCATTGTATAGGAAGGGTCTCAGAATTGGAATGGGAAGGAGTTGGATATCACATCTCAAGCTATAGGAAGGGTCTCAGGATTGGAATGGGAAGGAGTTTGATATCACATCTCCTGCCATAGTATGGGTCTCATGTTTGGTAGAAGCATTGGGATATCACATCTCATGCTATCGGAAGGGTATCAGGATTGGATTTGGAAGGAGTTGGATATCCCATCTCATGCTATAGGAAGGGTCTCAGGTTGGAATGGGAAGGAGTTGGATATCACATCTCATGTTATAGGAAGGGTCTCAGGATTGGAATGGGAAGGACTTGGATATCACATCTCATGCTATAGGAAGGCTCTCAGGTTTGCAAGGGGAAAGAGTTGGATATCACATTTCATGTTAGAGGTAGGATCTCAGGTTTGGTATTAGAGGCATTGAGATATCACATCTCATGCTATCAGAAGAGTCTCAGAATTGGAATGGGAAGGAGTTGGATATCACATCTCATGCTATAGGAAGGATTTCAGGATTGGATTTGGAAGGAGTTGGATATCCCATCTCATGCTATAGTATGGGTCTCAGGTTTGGTAGAAGCATTGGGATATCACATCTCATGCTATCGGAAGGGTATCAGGATTGGATTTGGAAGGAGTTGGATATCCCATCTCATGCTATAGGAAGGGTCTCAGGTTGGAATGGGAAGGAGTTGGATATCACATCTCATGTTATAGGAAGGATCTCAGGTTTGGTATTAGAGGCATTGAGATATCACATCTCATGCTATAGGAAGGGTCTCAGGATTGGAATGGGAATGAGTTGGATATCACATCTCAAGCTATAGGAAGGGTCTCAGGTTTGGTATAAGCATTGAGATATCACATCTCATGCTATAGGAATGGTCTCAGGATTGGAATGGGAAGGAGTTGGATATCACATCTCATGTTATAGGAAAGATCTCAGGTTTGGTATTAGAAGCATTGAGATATCACATCTCATGCTATAGGCAGGGTCTCAGGATTGGAATGGGAAGGAGTTGTATATGGCATCTCATGCCATAGGAAGGGTCTCAGGTTTGGTATAAGCATTGAGATATCACATCTCATGCTATAGGAAGGGTCTCAGGATTGGAATGGGAAGGACTTGGATATCACATCTCATGCTATAGGCAGGGTCTCAGGTTTGGAAAGGGAAGGAGTTGGATATCATATTTCATGTTAGAGGTAGGATCTCAGGTTTGGTATTAGAGGCATTGAGATATCACATCTCATGCTATCAGAAGGGTCTCAGGATTGGAATGGGAAGGAGTTGGATATCACATCTCATGCTAAAGGGAGGGTCTCAGGTTTGGAAGGGGAATGATTTGGATATCACATCTCATGTTATAGGAAGGATCTCAGATTTGGTATTAGAAGCATTGAGATATCACATCGCATGCTATCGGAAGTATCTCAGGTTTGGTATTAGAGGCATTGAGATATCACATCTCATGCTATCATAAGGGTCTCAGGATTGGAATGGGAAGGAGTTGGATATCACATCTCATGCTAAAGGGAGGGTCTCAGGTTTGGAAGGGGAAGGATTTGGATATCACATCACATGTTATAAGAAGGATCTCAGGTTTGGTATTAGAAGCATTGAGATATCACATCTCATGCTATCGGAAGGGTCTCAGGATTGGAATGGGAAGGAGTTGGATATCACATCTCATGCTATAGGAAGGGTCTCAGGTTTGGAACGGGAAGGAGTTGGATATCACATCTCATGTTATAGGAAGAGTCTCAGGTTTGGTATAAGCATTGAGATATCACATCTCTGCAATCGGAAGTGTCTCAGGATTGGGATGGGAAGGAGTTGGATATCACATCTCATGCTATAGGAAGGGTCTCAGGTTTGGAACGGGAAGGAGTTGGATATCCCATCTCATGTTATAGGACGGGTCTCAGGTTTGGTATTAGAAGCATTGAGATATCACATCGCATGCTGTAGGAAGGGTCTCAGGATTGGAATGGGAAGGAGTTGGATATTACATTCTTGCTATAGGAAGGGTCTCATGTTTGGAATGGGAAGGAGTTGGATATCACATATGCTATAGGAAGGGTCTCAGGTTTGGAACGGGAAGGAGTTGGATATCACATCTCATGCTATAGGAAGGGTCTCAGGTTTGGAATAAGCATTGAGATATCACATCTCTGCTATCGGAAGTGTCTCAGGATTGGAATGGGAAGGAGTTGGATATCACATCTCATGTTATAGGGCGGGTCTCAGGTTTGTTATTAGAATCATTGAGATATCATATTGTATGCTGTAGGAAGGGTCTAAGGATTGGAATGGGAAGGTCTTGGATATCACATCTCATGCTATGGGTAGGCTCTCAGGTTTGGAAAGGGAAGGAGTTGGATATCACATTTCATGTTAGAGGAAGGATCTCAGGTCTGGTATTAGAGGCATTGAGATATCACATCTCATGCTATAGGAAGGGTCTCAGGATTGGTAGAAGCATTGGGATATCACATCTCATGCTATCGGAAGGGTATCAGGATTGGATTTGGAAGGAGTTGGATATCCCATCTCATGCTATAGGAAGGGTCTCAGGTTGGAATGGGAAGGAGTTGGATATCACATCTCATGTTATAGGAAGGGTCTCAGGATTGGAATGGGAAGGACTTGGATATCATATCTCATGCTATAGGAAGGCTCTCAGGTTTGGAAGGGGAAGGAGTTGGATATCACATTTCATGTTAGAGGAAGGATCTCAGGTTTGGTATTAGAGGCATTGAGATATCATATCTCCTGCTATAGGAAGGGTCTCAGGATTGGAATGGGAAGGAGTTGGATATCACATCTCAAGCTATAGGAAGGGTCTCAGGTTTGGTATAAGCATTGAGATATCACATCTCATGCTATAGGAATGGTCTCAGGATTGGAATGGGAAGGAGTTGGATATCACATCTCATGTTATAGGAAAGATCTCAGGTTTGGTATTAGAAGCATTGAGATATCACATCTCATGCTATAGGCAGGGTCTCAGGATTGGAATGGGAAGGAGTTGTATATGGCATCTCATGCCATAGGAAGGGTCTCAGGTTTGGTATAAGCATTGAGATATCACATCTCATGCTATAGGAAGGGTCTCAGGATTGGAATGGGAAGGACTTGGATATCACATCTCATGCTATAGGCAAGGTCTCAGGTTTGGAAAGGGAAGGAGTTGGATATCATATTTCATGTTAGAGGTAGGATCTCAGGTTTGGTATTAGAGGCATTGAGATATCACATCTCTGCTATCAGAAGGGTCTCAGGATTGGAATGGGAAGGAGTTGGATATCACATCTCATGCTAAAGGGAGGGTCTCAGGTTTGGAAGGGGAAGGATTTGGATATCACATCTCATGTTATAGGAAGGATCTCAGGTTTGGTATTAGAAGCATTGAGATATCACATCTCATGCTATCGGAAGTATCTCAGGTTTGGTATTAGAGGCATTGAGATATCACATCTCATGCTATCATAAGGGTCTCAGGATTGGAATGGGAAGGAGTTGGATATCACATCTCATGCTAAAGGGAGGGTCTCAGGTTTGGAAGGGGAAGGATTTGGATATCACATCACATGTTATAAGAAGGATCTCAGGTTTGGTATTAGAAGCATTGAGATATCACATCTCATGCTATCGGAAGGGTCTCAGGATTGGAATGGGAAGGAGTTGGATATCACATCTCATGCTATAGGAAGGGTCTCAGGTTTGGAACGGGAAGGAGTTGGATATCACATCTCATGTTATAGGAAGAGTCTCAGGTTTGGTATAAGCATTGAGATATCACATCTCTGCAATCGGAAGTGTCTCAGGATTGGGATGGGAAGGAGTTGGATATCACATCTCATGCTATAGGAAGGGTCTCAGGTTTGGAACGGGAAGGAGTTGGATATCCCATCTCATGTTATAGGACGGGTCTCAGGTTTGGTATTAGAAGCATTGAGATATCACATCGCATGCTGTAGGAAGGGTCTCAGGATTGGAATGGGAAGGAGTTGGATATTACATTCTTGCTATAGGAAGGGTCTCATGTTTGGAATGGGAAGGAGTTGGATATCACATATGCTATAGGAAGGGTCTCAGGTTTGGAACGGGAAGGAGTTGGATATCACATCCCATGCTATAGGAAGGGTCTCAGGTTTGGAATAAGCATTGAGATATCACATCTCTGCTATCAGAAGGGTCTCAGGATTGGAATGGGAAGGAGTTGGATATCACATCTCATGCTAAAGGGAGGGTCTCAGGTTTGGAAGGGGAAGGATTTGGATATCACATCTCATGTTATAGGAAGGATCTCAGGTTTGGTATTAGAAGCATTGAGATATCTCATCTCATGCTATCGGAAGTATCTTAGGTTTGGTATTAGAGGCATTGAGATATCACATCTCATGCTATCATAAGGGTCTCAGGATTGGAATGGGAAGGAGTTGGATATCACATCTCATGCTAAAGGGAGGGTCTCAGGTTTGGAAGGGGAAGGATTTGGATATCACATCACATGTTATAAGAAGGATCTCAGGTTTGGTATTAGAAGCATTGAGATATCACATCTCATGCTATCGGAAGTGTCTCAGGATTGGAATGGGAAGGAGTTGGATATCACATCTCATGTTATAGGGCGGGTCTCAGGTTTGTTATTAGAATCATTGAGATATCATATTATATGCTGTAGGAAGGGTCTAAGGATTGGAATGGGAAGGTCTTGGATATCACATCTCATGCTATAGGTAGGCTCTCGGGTTTGGAAAGGGAAGGAGTTGGATATCACATTTCATGTTAGAGGAAGGATCTCAGGTTTGGTATTAGAGGCATTGAGATATCACATCTTATGCTATAGGAAGGGTCTCAGGATTGGTAGAAGCATTGGGATATCACATCTCATGCTATCGGAAGGGTATCAGGATTGGATTTGGAAGGAGTTGGATATCCCATCTCATGCTATAGGAAGGGTCTCAGGTTGGAATGGGAAGGAGTTGGATATCACATCTCATGTTATAGGAAGGGTCTCAGGATTGGAATGGGAAGGACTTGGATATCATATCTCATGCTATAGGAAGGCTCTCAGGTTTGGAAGGGGAAGGAGTTGGATATCACATTTCATGTTAGAGGAAGGATCTCAGGTTTGGTATTAGAGGCATTGAGATATCACATCTCATGCTATAGGAAGGGTCTCAGGATTGGAATGGGAAGGAGTTGGATATCACATCTCAAGCTATAGGAAGGGTCTCAGGTTTGGTATAAGCATTGAGATATCACATCTCATGCTATAGGAATGGTCTCAGGATTGGAATGGGAAGGAGTTGGATATCACATCTCATGTTATAGGAAAGATCTCAGGTTTGGTATTAGAAGCATTGAGATATCACATTTCATGCTATAGGCAGGGTCTCAGGATTGGAATGGGAAGGAGTTGTATATGGCATCTCATGCCATAGGAAGGGTCTCAGGTTTGGTAAAAGCATTGAGATATCACATCTCATGCTATAGGAAGGGTCTCAGGATTGGAATGGGAAGGACTTGGATATCACATCTCATGCTATAGGGAGGGTCTCAGGTTTGGAAGGGGATTGATTTGGATATCACATCTCATGTTATAGGAAGGATCTCAGATTTGTTATTAGAAGCATTGAGATATCACATCTCATGCTATCGGAAGTATCTCAGGTTTGGTATTAGGGGCATTGAGATATCACATCTCATGCTATCATAAGGGTCTCAGGATTGGAATGGGAAGGAGTTGGATATCATATTTCATGTTAGAGGTAGGATCTCAGGTTTGGTATTAGAGGCATTGAGATATCACATCTCATGCTATCAGAAGGGTCTCAGGATTGGAATGGGAAGGAGTTGGATATCACATCTCATGCTAAAGGGAGGGTCTCAGGTTTGGAAGGGGATTGATTTGGATATCACATCTCATGTTATAGGAAGGATCTCAGATTTGTTATTAGAAGCATTGAGATATCACATCTCATGCTATCGGAAGTATCTCAGGTTTGGTATTAGGGGCATTGAGATATCACATCTCATGCTATCATAAGGGTCTCAGGATTGGAATGGGAAGGAGTTGGATATCACATCTCATGCTAAAGGGAGGGTCTCAGGTTTGGAAGGGGAAGGATTTGGATATCACATCACATGTTATAAGAAGGATCTCAGGTTTGGTATTAGAAGCATTGAGATATCACATCTCATGCTATCGGAAGGGTCTCAGGATTGGAATGGGAAGGAGTTGGATATCACATCTCATGCTATAGGAAGGGTCTCAGGTTTGGAACGGGAAGGAGTTGGATATCACATCTCATGTTATAGGAAGAGTCTCAGGTTTGGAACGGGAAGGAGATGGATATCACATATGCTATAGGAAGGGTCTCAGGTTTGGAACGGGAAGGAGTTGGCTATCACATCTCATGCTATAGGAAGGGTCTCAGGTTTGGAATAAGCATTGAGATATCACATCTCTGCTATCGGAAGTGTCTCAGGATTGGAATTGGAAGGAGTTGGATATCACATCTCATGTTATAGGGCGGGTCTCAGGTTTGTTATTAGAATCATTGAGATATCATATTGTATGCTGTAGGAAGGGTCTAAGGATTGGAATGGGAAGGTCTTGGATATCACATCTCATGCTATAGGTAGGCTCTCAGGTTTGGAAAGGGAAGGAGTTGGATATCACATTTCATGTTAGAGGAAGGATCTCAGGTTTGGTATTAGAGGCATTGAGATATCACATCTCATGCTATAGGAAGGGTCTCAGGATTGGTAGAAGCATTGGGATATCACATCTCATGCTATCGGAAGGGTATCAGGATTGGATTTGGAAGGAGTTGGATATCCCATCTCATGCTATAGGAAGTGTCTCAGGTTGGAATGGGAAGGAGTTGGATATCACATCTCATGTTATAGGAAGGGTCTCAGGATTGGAATGGGAAGGACTTGGATATCATATCTCATGCTATAGGAAGGCTCTCAGGTTTGGAAGGGGAAGGAGTTGGATATCACATTTCATGTTAGAGGAAGGATCTCAGGTTTGGTATTAGAGGCATTGAGATATCACATCTCCTGCTATAGGAAGGGTCTCAGGATTGGAATGGGAAGGAGTTGGATATCACATCTCAAGCTATAGGAAGGGTCTCAGGTTTGGTATTAGAAGCATTGAGATATCACATCTCATGCTATAGGCAGGGTCTCAGGATTGGAATGGGAAGGAGTTGTATATGGCATCTCATGCCATATGAAGGGTCTCAGGTTTGGTATAAGCATTGAGGTATCACATCTCATGCTATAGGAAGGGTCTCAGGATTGGAATGGGAAGGAGTTGGATATCACATCTCATGCTAAAGGGAGGGTCTCAGGTTTGGAAGGGGAAGGATTTGGATATCACATCTCATGTTATAGGAAGGATCTCAGGTTTGGTATTAGAAGCATTGAGATATCACATCTCATGCTATCGGAAGTATCTCAGGTTTGGTATTAGATGCATTGAGATATCACATCTCATGCTATCATAAGGGTCTCAGGATTGGAATGGGAAGGAGTTGGATATCACATCTCATGCTAAAGGGAGGGTCTCAGGTTTGGAAGGGGAAGGATTTGGATATCACATCACATGTTATAAGAAGGATCTCAGGTTTGGTATTAGAAGCATTGAGATATCACATCTCATGCTATCGGAAGGGTCTCAGGATTGGAATGGGAAGGAGTTGGATATCACATCTCATGCTATAGGAAGGGTCTCAGGTTTGGAACGGGAAGGAGTTGGATATCACATCTCATGTTATAGGAAGAGTCTCAGGTTTGGTATAAGCATTGAGATATCACATCTCTGCAATCGGAAGTGTCTCAGGATTGGGATGGGAAGGAGTTGGATATCACATCTCATGCTATAGGAAGGGTCTCAGGTTTGGAACGGGAAGGAGTTGGATATCCCATCTCATGTTATAGGACGGGTCTCAGGTTTGGTATTAGAAGCATTGAGATATCACATCGCATGCTGTAGGAAGGGTCTCAGGATTGGAATGGGAAGGAGTTGGATATTACATTCTTGCTATAGGAAGGGTCTCATGTTTGGAATGGGAAGGAGTTGGATATCACATATGCTATAGGAAGGGTCTCAGGTTTGGAACGGGAAGGAGTTGGATATCACATCCCATGCTATAGGAAGGGTCTCAGGTTTGGAATAAGCATTGAGATATCACATCTCTGCTATCAGAAGGGTCTCAGGATTGGAATGGGAAGGAGTTGGATATCACATCTCATGCTAAAGGGAGGGTCTCAGGTTTGGAAGGGGAAGGATTTGGATATCACATCTCATGTTATAGGAAGGATCTCAGGTTTGGTATTAGAAGCATTGAGATATCTCATCTCATGCTATCGGAAGTATCTTAGGTTTGGTATTAGAGGCATTGAGATATCACATCTCATGCTATCATAAGGGTCTCAGGATTGGAATGGGAAGGAGTTGGATATCACATCTCATGCTAAAGGGAGGGTCTCAGGTTTGGAAGGGGAAGGATTTGGATATCACATCACATGTTATAAGAAGGATCTCAGGTTTGGTATTAGAAGCATTGAGATATCACATCTCATGCTATCGGAAGTGTCTCAGGATTGGAATGGGAAGGAGTTGGATATCACATCTCATGTTATAGGGCGGGTCTCAGGTTTGTTATTAGAATCATTGAGATATCATATTATATGCTGTAGGAAGGGTCTAAGGATTGGAATGGGAAGGTCTTGGATATCACATCTCATGCTATAGGTAGGCTCTCGGGTTTGGAAAGGGAAGGAGTTGGATATCACATTTCATGTTAGAGGAAGGATCTCAGGTTTGGTATTAGAGGCATTGAGATATCACATCTTATGCTATAGGAAGGGTCTCAGGATTGGTAGAAGCATTGGGATATCACATCTCATGCTATCGGAAGGGTATCAGGATTGGATTTGGAAGGAGTTGGATATCCCATCTCATGCTATAGGAAGGGTCTCAGGTTGGAATGGGAAGGAGTTGGATATCACATCTCATGTTATAGGAAGGGTCTCAGGATTGGAATGGGAAGGACTTGGATATCATATCTCATGCTATAGGAAGGCTCTCAGGTTTGGAAGGGGAAGGAGTTGGATATCACATTTCATGTTAGAGGAAGGATCTCAGGTTTGGTATTAGAGGCATTGAGATATCACATCTCATGCTATAGGAAGGGTCTCAGGATTGGAATGGGAAGGAGTTGGATATCACATCTCAAGCTATGGGAAGGGTCTCAGGTTTGGTATAAGCATTGAGATATCACATCTCATGCTATAGGAATGGTCTCAGGATTGGAATGGGAAGGAGTTGGATATCACATCTCATGTTATAGGAAAGATCTCAGGTTTGGTATTAGAAGCATTGAGATATCACATTTCATGCTATAGGCAGGGTCTCAGGATTGGAATGGGAAGGAGTTGTATATGGCATCTCATGCCATAGGAAGGGTCTCAGGTTTGGTAAAAGCATTGAGATATCACATCTCATGCTATAGGAAGGGTCTCAGGATTGGAATGGGAAGGACGTGGATATCACAACTCATGCTATAGGCAGGGTCTCAGGTTTGGAAAGGGAAGGAGTTGGATATCATATTTCATGTTAGAGGTAGGATCTCAGGTTTGGTATTAGAGGCATTGAGATATCACATCTCATGCTATCAGAAGGGTCTCAGGATTGGAATGGGAAGGAGTTGGATATCACATCTCATGCTAAAGGGAGGGTCTCAGGTTTGGAAGGGGATTGATTTGGATATCACATCTCATGTTATAGGAAGGATCTCAGATTTGTTATTAGAAGCATTGAGATATCACATCTCATGCTATCGGAAGTATCTCAGGTTTGGTATTAGGGGCATTGAGATATCACATCTCATGCTATCATAAGGGTCTCAGGATTGGAATGGGAAGGAGTTGGATATCACATCTCATGCTAAAGGGAGGGTCTCAGGTTTGGAAGGGGAAGGATTTGGATATCACATCACATGTTATAAGAAGGATCTCAGGTTTGGTATTAGAAGCATTGAGATATCACATCTCATGCTATCGGAAGGGTCTCAGGATTGGAATGGGAAGGAGTTGGATATCACATCTCATGCTATAGGAAGGGTCTCAGGTTTGGAACGGGAAGGAGTTGGATATCACATCTCATGTTATAGGAAGAGTCTCAGGTTTGGTATAAGCATTGAGATATCACATCTCTGCAATCGGAAGTGTCTCAGGATTGGGATGGGAAGGAGTTGGATATCACATCTCATGCTATAGGAAGGGTCTCAGGTTTGGAACGGGAAGGAGTTGGATATTACATTCTTGCTATAGGAAGGGTCTCATGTTTGGAATGGGAAGGAGATGGATATCACATATGCTATAGGAAGGGTCTCAGGTTTGGAACGGGAAGGAGTTGGCTATCACATCTCATGCTATAGGAAGGGTCTCAGGTTTGGAATAAGCATTGAGATATCACATCTCTGCTATCGGAAGTGTCTCAGGATTGGAATTGGAAGGAGTTGGATATCACATCTCATGTTATAGGGCGGGTCTCAGGTTTGTTATTAGAATCATTGAGATATCATATTGTATGCTGTAGGAAGGGTCTAAGGATTGGAATGGGAAGGTCTTGGATATCACATCTCATGCTATAGGTAGGCTCTCAGGTTTGGAAAGGGAAGGAGTTGGATATCACATTTCATGTTAGAGGAAGGATCTCAGGTTTGGTATTAGAGGCATTGAGATATCACATCTCATGCTATAGGAAGGGTCTCAGGATTGGTAGAAGCATTGGGATATCACATCTCATGCTATCGGAAGGGTATCAGGATTGGATTTGGAAGGAGTTGGATATCCCATCTCATGCTATAGGAAGTGTCTCAGGTTGGAATGGGAAGGAGTTGGATATCACATCTCATGTTATAGGAAGGGTCTCAGGATTGGAATGGGAAGGACTTGGATATCATATATCATGCTATAGGAAGGCTCTCAGGTTTGGAAGGGGAAGGAGTTGGATATCACATTTCATGTTAGAGGAAGGATCTCAGGTTTGGTATTAGAGGCATTGAGATATCACATCTCCTTCTATAGGAAGGGTCTCAGGATTGGAATGGGAAGGAGTTGGATATCACATCTCAAGCTATAGGAAGGGTCTCAGGTTTGGTATTAGAAGCATTGAGATATCACATCTCATGCTATAGGCAGGGTCTCAGGATTGGAATGGGAAGGAGTTGTATATGGCATCTCATGCCATATGAAGGGTCTCAGGTTTGGTATAAGCATTGAGGTATCACATCTCATGCTATAGGAAGGGTCTCAGGATTGGAATGGGAAGGAGTTGGATATCACATCTCATGCTAAAGGGAGGGTCTCAGGTTTGGAAGGGGAAGGATTTGGATATCACATCTCATGTTATAGGAAGGATCTCAGGTTTGGTATTAGAAGCATTGAGATATCACATCTCATGCTATCGGAAGTATCTCAGGTTTGGTATTAGATGCATTGAGATATCACATCTCATGCTATCATAAGGGTCTCAGGATTGGAATGGGAAGGAGTTGGATATCACATCTCATGCTAAAGGGAGGGTCTCAGGTTTGGAAGGGGAAGGATTTGGATATCACATCACATGTTATAAGAAGGATCTCAGGTTTGGTATTAGAAGCATTGAGATATCACATCTCATTCTATCGGAAGGGTCTCAGGATTGGAATGGGAAGGAGTTGGATATCACATCTCATGCTATAGGAAGGGTCTCAGGTTTGGAACGGGAAGGAGTTGGATATCACATCTCATGTTATAGGAAGAGTCTCAGGTTTGGTATAAGCATTGAGATATCACATCTCTGCAATCGGAAGTGTCTCAGGATTGGGATGGGAAGGAGTTGGATATCACATCTCATGCTATAGGAAGGGTCTCAGGTTTGGAACGGGAAGGAGTTGGATATCCCATCTCATGTTATAGGATGGGTCTCAGGGTTGGTATTAGAAGCATTGAGATATCACATCGCATGCTGTAGGAAGGGTCTCAGGATTGGAATGGGAAGGAGTTGGATATTACATTCTTGCTATAGGAAGGGTCTCATGTTTGGAATGGGAAGGAGTTGGATATCACATATGCTATAGGAAGGGTCTCAGGTTTGGAACGGGAAGGAGTTGGATATCACATCCCATGCTATAGGAAGGGTCTCAGGTTTGGAATAAGTATTGAGATATCACATCTCTGCTATCAGAAGGGTCTCAGGATTGGAATGGGAAGGAGTTGGATATCACATCTCATGCTAAAGGGAGGGTCTCAGGTTTGGAAGGGGAAGGATTTGGATATCACATCTCATGTTATAGGAAGGATCTCAGGTTTGGTATTAGAAGCATTGAGATATCACATCTCATGCTATCGGAAGTATCTCAGGTTTGGTATTAGAGGCATTGAGATATCACATCTCATGCTATCAGAAGGGTCTCAGGATTGGAATGGGAAGGAGTTGGATATCACATCTCATGCTAAAGGGAGGGTCTCAGGTTTGGAAGGGGAAGGATTTGGATATCACATCACATGTTATAAGAAGGATCTCAGGTTTGGTATTAGAAGCATTGAGATATCACATCTCATGCTATCGGAAGTGTCTCAGGATTGGAATGGGAAGGAGTTGGATATCACATCTCATGTTATAGGGCGGGTCTCAGGTTTGTTATTAGAATCATTGAGATATCATATTGTATGCTGTAGGAAGGGTCTAAGGATTGGAATGGGAAGGTCTTGGATATCACATCTCATGCTATAGGTAGGCTCTCAGGTTTGGAAAGGGAAGGAGTTGGATATCACATTTCATGTTAGAGGAAGGATCTCAGGTTTGGTATTAGAGGCATTGAGATATCACATCTCATGCTATAGGAAGGGTCTCAGGATTGGTAGAAGCATTGGGATATCACATCTCATGCTATCGGAAGGGTATCAGGATTGGATTTGGAAGGAGTTGGATATCCCATCTCATGCTATAGGAAGGGTCTCAGGTTGGAATGGGAAGGAGTTGGAAATCACATCTCATGTTATAGGAAGGGTCTCAGGATTGGAATGGGAAGGACTTGGATATCATATCTCATGCTATAGGAAGGCTCTCAGGTTTGGAAGGGGAAGGAGTTGGATATCACATTTCATGTTAGAGGAAGGATCTCAGGTTTGGTATTAGAGGCATTGAGATATCACATCTCATGCTATAGGAAGGGTCTCAGGATTGGAATGGGAAGGAGTTGGATATCACATCTCAAGCTATAGGAAGGGTCTCAGGTTTGGTATAAGCATAGAGATATCACATCTCATGCTATAGAAATGGTCTCTGGATTGGAATGGGAAGGAGTTGGATATCACATCTCATGTTATAGGAAAGATCTCAGGTTTGGTATTAGAAGCATTGAGATATCACATCTCATGCTATAGGCAGGGTCTCAGGATTGGAATGGGAAGGAGTTGTATATGGCATCTCATGCCATAGGAAGGGTCTCAGGTTTGGTATAAGCATTGAGATATCACATCTCATGCTATAGGAAGGGTCTCAGGATTGGAATGGGAAGGACTTGGATATCACATCTCATGCTATAGGCAGGGTCTCAGGTTTGGAAAGGGAAGGAGTTGGATATCATATTTCATGTTAGAGGTAGGATCTCAGGTTTGGTATTAGAGGCATTGAGATATCACATCTCATGCTATCAGAAGGGTCTCAGGATTGGAATGGGAAGGAGTTGGATATCACATCTTATGCTAAAGGGAGGGTCTCAGGTTTGGAAGGGGAAGGATTTGGATATCACATCTCATGTTATAGGAAGGATCTCAGGTTTGATATTAGAAGCATTGAGATATCACATCTCATGCTATCGGAAGTATCTCAGGTTTGGTATTAGAGGCATTGAGATATCACATCTCATGCTATCATAAGGGTCTCAGGATTGGAATGGGAAGGAGTTGGATATCACATCTCATGCTAAAGGGAGGGTCTCAGGTTTGGAAGGGGAAGGATTTTGATATCACATCACATGTTATAAGAAGGATCTCAGGTTTGGTATTAGAAGCATTGAGATATCACATCTCATGCTATCGGAAGGGTCTCAGGATTGGAATGGGAAGGAGTTGGATATCACATCTCATGCTATAGGAAGGGTCTCAGGTTTGGAACGGGAAGGAGTTGGATATCACATCTCATGTTATAGGAAGAGTCTCAGGTTTGGTATAAGCATTGAGATATCACATCTCTGCAATCGGAAGTGTCTCAGGATTGGGATGGGAAGGAGTTGGATATCACATCTCATGCTATAGGAAGGGTCTCAGGTTTGGAACGGGAAGGAGTTGGATATCCCATCTCATGTTATAGGACGGGTCTCAGGTTTGGTATTAGAAGCATTGAGATATCACATCGCATGCTGTAGGAAGGGTCTCAGGATTGGAATGGGAAGGAGTTGGATATTACATTCTTGCTATAGGAAGGGTCTCATGTTTGGAATGGGAAGGAGTTGGATATCACATATGCTATAGGAACGGTCTCAGGTTTGGAACGGGAAGGAGTTGGATATCACATCTCATGCTATAGGAAGGGTCTCAGGTTTGGAATAAGCATTGAGATATCACATCTCTGCTATCGGAAGTGTCTCAGGATTGGAATGGGAAGGAGTTGGATATCACATCTCATGTTATAGGGCGGGTCTCAGGTTTGTTATTAGAATCATTGAGATATCATATTGTATGCTGTAGGAAGGGTCTAAGGATTGGAATGGGAAGGTCTTGGATATCACATCTCATGCTATAGGTAGGCTCTCAGGTTTGGAAAGGGAAGGAGTTGGATATCACATTTCATGTTAGAGGAAGGATCTCAGGTTTGGTATTAGAGGCATTGAGATATCACATCTCATGCTATAGGAAGGGTCTCAGGATTGGAATGGGAAGGAGTTGGATATCACATCTCATGCTATAGGAAGGGTCTCATGTTTGGAATGGGAAGGAGTTGGATATCACATATGCTATAGGAAGGGTCTCAGGTTTGGAACGGGAAGGAGTTGGATATCACATCTCATGCTATAGGAAGGGTCTCAGGTTTGGAATAAGCATTGAGATATCACATCTCTGCTATCGGAAGTGTCTCAGGATTGGAATGGGAAGGAGTTGGATATCACTTCTCATGTTATAGGACGGGTCTCAGGTTTGTTATTAGAATCTTTGAGATATCATATTGTATGCTGTAGGAAGGGTCTAAGGATTGGAATGGGAAGGTCTTGGATATCACATCTCATGCTATAGGAAGGGTCTCAGGTTTGGTATAAGCAGTGAGATATCACATCTCATGCTATAGGAATGGTCTCAGGATTGGAATGGGAAGGAGTTGGATATCACATCTCATCTTATAGGAAAGATCTCAGGTTTGGTATTAGAAGCATTGAGATATCACATCTCATGCTATAGGCAGGGTCTCAGGATTGGAATGGGAAGGACTTGGATATCACATCTCATGCTATAGGCAGGGTCTCAGGTTTGGAAAGGGAAGGAGTTGGATATCATATTTCATGTTAGAGGTAGGATCTCAGGTTTGGTATTAGAGGCATTGAGATATCACATCTCATGCTATCAGAAGGGTCTCAGGATTGGAATGGGAAGGAGTTGCATATCACATCTCATGCTAAAGGGAGGGTCTCAGGTTTGGAAGGGGAAGGATTTGGATATCACATCTCATGTTATAGGAAGGATCTCAGGTTTGGTATTAGAAGCATTGAGATATCACATCTCATGCTATCGGAAGTATCTCAGGTTTGGTATTAGAGGCATTGAGATATCACATCTCATGCTATCATAAGGGTCTCAGGATTGGAATGGGAAGGAGTTGGATATCACATCTCATGCTAAAGGGAGGGTCTCAGGTTTGGAAGGGGAAGGATTTGGATATCACATCACATGTTATAAGAAGGATCTCAGGTTTGGTATTAGAAGCATTGAGATATCACATCTCATGCTATCGGAAGGGTCTCAGGATTGGAATGGGAAGGAGTTGGATATCACATCTCATGCTATAGGAAGGGTCTCAGGTTTGGAACGGGAAGGAGTTGGATATCACATCTCATGTTATAGGAAGAGTCTCAGGTTTGGTATAAGCATTGAGATATCACATCTCTGCAATCGTAAGTGTCTCAGGATTGGGATGGGAAGGAGTTGGATATCACATCTCATGCTATAGGAAGGGTCTCAGGTTTGGAACGGGAAGGAGTTGGATATCCCATCTCATGTTATAGGACGGGTCTCAGGTTTGGTATTAGAAGCATTGAGATATCACATCGCATGATGTAGTAAGGGTCTCAGGATTGGAATGGGAAGGAGTTGGATATTACATTCTTGCTATAGGAAGGGTCTCATGTTTGGAATGGGAAGGAGTTGGATGTCACATATGCTATAGGAAGGGTCTCAGGTTTGGAACGGGAAGGAGTTGGATATCACATCTCATGCTATAGGAAGGGTCTCAGGTTTGGAATAAGCATTGAGATATCACATCTCTGCTATCGGAAGTGTCTCAGGATTGGAATGGGAAGGAGTTGGATATCATATCTCATGTTATAAGGCGGGTCTCAGGTTTGTTATTAGAATCATTGAGATATCATATTGTATGCTGTAGGAAGGGTCTAAGGATTGGAATGGGAAGATATTGGATATCACATCTCATGCTATAGGTAGGCTCTCAGGTTTGGAAAGGGAAGGAGTTGGATATCACATTTCATGTTAGAGGAAGGATCTCAGGTTTGGTATTAGAGGCATTGAGATATCACATCTCATGCTATAGGAAGGGTCTCAGGATTGGAATGGGAAGGAGTTGGATATCACATCTCATGCTATAGGAAGGGTCTCATGTTTGGAATGGGAAGGAGTTGGATATCACATATGCTATAGGAAGGGTCTCAGGTTTGGAACGGGAAGGAGTTGGATATCACATCTCATGCTATAGGAAGGGTCTCAGGTTTGGAATAAGCATTGAGATATCACATCTCTGCTATCGGAAGTGTCTCAGGATTGGAATGGGAAGGAGTTGGATATCACATCTCATGTTATAGGACGGGTCTCAGGTTTGTTATTAGAATCATTGAGATATCATATTGTATGCTGTAGGAAGGGTCTAAGGATTGGAATGGGAAGGTCTTGGATATCACATCTCATGCTATAGGTTGGCTCTCAGGTTTGGAAAGGGAAGGAGTTGGATATCACATTTCATGTTAGAGGAAGGATCTCAGGTTTGGTATTAGAGGCATTGAGATATCACATCTCATGCTACGGGAAGGGTCTCAGGATTGGAATGGGAAGGAGTTGGATATCACATCTCATGCTATAGGAAGGGTCTCAGGTTTGGTATAAACATTGAGATATCACATCTCATGCTATAGGAAGGGTCTCAGGATTGGAATGGGAAGGAGTTGGATATCACATCTGATGTTATAGGAAGGATCTCAGGTTTGGTATTAGAAGCATTGAGACATCACATCTCATGCTATAGGAAGGGTCTCAGGATTGAAATGGGAAGGAGTTGGATATCACATCTCATGCTATAGGAAGGGTCTCAGGTTTGGTATAAGCATTGAGATATCACATCTCATGCTATAGGAAGGGTCTCAGGATTGGAATGGGAAGGAGTTGTATATGACATTTCATGCCATAGGAAGGGTCTCAGGTTTGGTATAAGCATTGAGATATCACATCTCTGCTATCGGAAGGGTCTCAGGATTGGAATGGGAAGGAGTTGGATATCCCATCTCATGTTATAGGAAGAGTCTCAGGTTTGGTATTAGAAGCATTGAGATATCACACATCATGCTATAGGAATGGTCTCAGGATTGGAATGGGAAGGAGTTTGATATCACATCTCATGCCATGTATGGGTCTCAGGTTTGGTATAAGCATTGAGGTATCACATCTCATGCTATAGGAAGGGTCTCAGGATTGGAATGGGAAGGAGTTGTATATGACATCTCATGCCATAGGAAGGGTCTCAGGTTTGGTATAAGCATTGAGATATCACATCTCTGCTATCGGAAGGGTCTCAGGATTGGAATGGGAAGGAGTTGGATATCCCATCTCATGTTATAGGAAGAGTCTCAGGTTTGGTATTAGAAGCATTGAGATATCACATCTCATGCTATAGGAAGTGTCTCAGGATTGGAATGGGAAGGAGTTTGATATCACATCTCATGCCATGTATGGGTCTCAGGTTTTGTAGAAGCATTGGGATATCACATCTCATGCTATCGGAAGGGTATCAGGATTGGATTTGGAAGGATTTGGATATCACATTTCATGTTATAGGAAGGATCTCAGGTTTGGTATTAGAAGCATTGAGATAATACATCTCATGCTATCGGAAGGATCTCAGGTTTGGTATTATAGGCATTGAGATATCACTTCTCATGCTCTCAGAAGGGTCTCAGGATTGGAATGGGAAGGAGTCGGATATCACATCTCATGCTAAAGGGAGGGTCTCAGGTTTGGAAGTGGAAGGATTTGGATATCACATCTCATGTTATAGGAAGGATCTCAGGTTTGGTATTAGAAGCATTGAGATATCACATCTCATGCTATAGGAAGGGTCTCAGGATTGGAATGGGAAGGAGTTGGATATCACATCTCAACCTATAGGAAGGGTCTCAGGATTGGAATGAGAAGGAGTTGGATATCACATCTCATGCTATAGGAAGGGTCTCAGGTTTGATATTAGCATTGAGATATCCCATCTCATGCTATAGGAAGGGTCTCAGGTCTGGAATAGGAAGGAGTTGTATATGACATCTCATGCCATAGGAAGGGTCTCAGGTTTGGTATAAGCATTGAGATATCACATCTCTGCTATCGGAAGGGTCTCAGGATTGGAATGGGAAGGAGTTGGATATCCCATCTCATTATAGGAAGGGTCTCAGGTTTGGTATTAGAAGCATTGAGATATCACATCTCATGGTATAGGACGTGTCTCAGAATTGGAATGGGAAGGAGTTGGATATCACATCTCAAGCTATAGGAAGGGTCTCAGGATTGGAATGGGAAGGACATGGATATCACATCTCTTGTTATAGGAAGGGTCTCAGGTTTGGTATTAGAAGCATTGAGATATCACATCTCATGCTATAGGAAGGGTCTCAGGATTGTAATGGGAAGGACTTGGATATCCCATCTCATGTTATAGGAAGGGTCTCAGGTTTGGTATTAGAAGCATTGAGATATCACATCTCATGCTATAGGAAGGGTCTCAGAATTGGAATCGGGAGGAGTTGGATATCACATCTCAAGCTATAGGAAGGGTCTCAGGATTGGAATGGGAAGGACTTGGATATCACATCTCATGCTATAGGAAGGCTCTCAGGTTTGGAAGGGGAAGGAGTTGGATATCACATTTCATGTTAGAGGTAGGATCTCAGGTTTGGTATTAGAGGCATTGAGATATCACATCTCATGCTATCAGAATGATCTCAGGATTGGAATGGGAAGGAGTTGGATATCACATCTCATGCTAAAGGGAGGGTCTCAGGTTTGGAAGGGGAAGGATTTGGATATTACATCTCGTGTTATAGGAATGATCTCAGGTTTGGTATTAGAAGCATTGAGATATCACATCTCATGCTATCGGAAGGATCTCAGGTTTGGTGTTAGAAGCATTGAGATATCAAATCTCATGCTATAGGAAGGGTCTCAGGATTGGAATGGGAAGGAGTTGGATATCACATCTCATGCTATAGGAAGGGTCTCAGGATTGGAATGGGAAGGAGTTGTATATGACATCTCATGCCACAGGAAGGGTCTCAGGTTTGGTATAAGCATTGAGATATCACATCTCTGCTATCTGAAGGGTCTCAGGATTGGAATGGGAAGAAGTTGGATATCCCATCTTATGTTATAGGAAGGGTCTCAGGTTTGGTATTAGAAGCATTGAGATATCACATCTCATGCTATCAGAAGGGTCTCAGGATTGGAATGGGAAGGAGTCGGATATCACATCTCATGCTAAAGGGAGGGTCTCAGGTTTGGTATTAGAAGCATTGAGATATCACATCTCATGTTATAGGAAGAATCTCAGGTTTGGTATTAGAGGCATTGAGATATCACATCTCATGCTATCAGAAGGGTCTCAGGATTGGTATGGGAAGGAGTCGGATATCACATCTCATGCTAAAGGGAGGGTCTCAGGTTTGGTATTAGAAGCATTGAGATATCACATCTCATGTTATAGGAAGAATCTCAGGTTTGGTACTAGAGGCATTGAGATATCACATCTCATGCTATAGGAAGGGTCTCAGGATTGGAATGGGAAGGAGTTGGATATCACATCTCATGCTAAAGGAAGGGTCTCAGTTTTGGTAGAAGCATTGAGATATCACATCTCATGGTATAGGAAGGGTCTCAGGATTGGAATGGGAAGGAGTTGGATATCACATCTCATCCAATAGGAAGGATCTCAGGATTGGAATGGGAAGGATTTGGATGTCACATCTCTTGCTATAGGAAGGGTCTCAGTTTTTTTATTAGAAACATTGAGATATCACATCTCATGCTATAGGAAGGGTTTCAGGATTGGAATGGGAAGGATTTGTATATCACATCTCATGCTAAAGGAAGGGTCTCAGGTTTGGAAGGGGAAGGATTTGGATATCATATCTCATGTTATAGGACTGGTCCCAGGTTTGGTATTAGAAGCTTTGAGATATCACATCTCATGCTATAGGAAGGGTCTCAGGATTGGAATGGGAAGGAGTTGGTTATCCCTTCTCATGCTATTGGAAGGGTCTCAGGTTGGAATGGGAAGGAGTTGGATATCACATCTCATGTTATAGGAAGGGTCTCAGGATTGGAATGGGAAGGATTTGGATATCACATCTCTTGCTATAGGAAGGGTCTCAGGTTTTTTATTAGAAACATTGAGATATCACATCTCATGCTATAGGAAGGGTTTCAGGATTGGAATGGGAAGGATTTGGATATCACATCTCATGCTAAAGGAAGGGTCTCAGGTTTGGAAGGGGAAGGATTTGGATATCATATCTCATGTTATAGGACGGGTCCCAGGTTTGGTATTAGAAGCTTTGAGATATCACATCTCATGCTATAGGAAGGGTCTCAGGATTGGAATGGGAAGGAGTTGGATATCACATCTCATGCTAAAGGAAGGGAGTCAGGTTTGATAGAAGCATTGAGATATCACATCTCATGCTATAGGAAGGGTCTCAGGATTGGAATGGGAAGGAGTTGGATATCACATCTCATGCCATAGGAAGGGTCTCAGGTTTGGTACAAGCATTGAGATATCACATCTCTGCTATCGGAAGGGTCTCAGGATAGGAATGGGAAGGAGTTGGATATCACATCTCAAGCTATCTCAGGATTGGAATGGGAAGGAGTTGGATATCACATCTCAAGCTATAGGAAGGTTCTCAGGTTTGGAAGGGGAAGGATTTGGATCTCACATCTCATGTTTTAGGACGGGTCTCAGGTTTGGTATTAGAAGCATTGAGATATCACATCTCATGGTATAGGAAGGGTCTCAGGATTGGAATGGGAAGGAGTTGGATATCACATCTCAAGCTATCACAGGATTGGAATGGGAAGGAGTTTGATATCACATCTCAAGCTATAGGAAGGGTCTCAGGTTTGGAAAGGGAAGGATTTGGATTTCACATCTCATGTTATAGGATGGTTCTCATGTTTGGTTTTAGAAGCATTGAGATATCACATCTAATGCTATCGGAAGGGTCTCAGGTTTGGAAAGGGAAGGATTTGGATTTCACATATGTTATTGGATGGTTCTCAGGTTTGGTTTTAGAAGCATTAAGATATCACATCTCATGCTATAGGAAGGGTCTCAGGTTTGGAATGGGAAGGAGTTGGATACGCATCTCATGTTATAGGAAGGATCTCAGGTTTGGTATTAGAAAAATTGTGATATCACATATCATGCTATAGGAAGAGTCTCAGGATTGGAATGGGAAGGAGTTGGATATGACATCTCATGCCACAGGAAGGGTCTCAGGTTTGGTATAAGCATTGAGATATCACATCTCTGCTATCGGAAGGGTCTCAGGATTGGAATGGGAAGGAGTTGGATATCCCATCTTATATTATAGGAAGGGTCTCAGGTTTGGTATTAGAAGCATTGAGATATCACATCTCATGCTATCAGAAGGGTCGCAGGATTGGAATGGGAAGGAGTCGGATATCACATCTCATGCTAAAGGGAGGGTCTCAGGTTTGGTATTAGAAGCATTGAGATATCACATCTCAAGCTATAGGAAGGGTCTCAGGTTTGGTATTAGAAGCATTGAGATATCACATCTCATGCTATAGGCAGGGTCTCAGGATTGGAATGGGAAGGAGTTGTATATGGCATCTCATGCCATAGGAAGGGTCTCAGGTTTGGTATAAGCATTGAGATATCACATCTCATGGTATAGGACGTGTCTCAGAATTGGAATGGGAAGGAGTTGGATATCACATCTCAAGCTATAGGAAGGGTCTCAGGATTGGAATGGGAAGGACATGGATATCACATCTCTTGTTATAGGAAGGGTCTCAGGTTTGGTATTAGAAGCATTGAGATATCACATCTCATGCTATAGGAAGGGTCTCAGGATTGGAATGGGAAGGAGTTGGATATCCCATCTCATGTTATAGGAAGAGTCTCAGGTTTGGTATTAGAAGCATTGAGATATCACATCTCATGCTATAGGAAGTGTCTCAGGATTGGAATGGGAAGGAGTTTGATATCACATCTCATGCCATGTATGGGTCTCAGGTTTTGTAGAAGCATTGGGATATCACATCTCATGCTATCGGAAGGGTATCAGGATTGGATTTGGAAGGATTTGGATATCACATTTCATGTTATAGGAAGGATCTCAGGTTTGGTATTAGAAGCATTGAGATATCACATCTCATGCTATCGGAAGGATCTCAGGTTTGGTATTATAGGCATTGAGATATCACATCTCATGCTATCAGAAGGGTCTCAGGATTGGAATGGGAAGGAGTTGGATATCACATCTCAAGCTATAGGAAGGGTCTCAGGATTGGAATGAGAAGGAGTTGGATATCACATCTCATGCTATAGGAAGGATCTCAGGTTTGATATTAGCATTGAGATATCCCATCTCATGCTATAGGAAGGGTCTCAGGTCTGGAATCGGAAGGAATTGTATATGACATCTCATGCCATAGGAAGGGTCTCAGGTTTGGTATAAGCATTGAGATATCACATCTCTGCTATCGGAAGGGTCTCAGGATTGGAATGGGAAGGAGTTGGATATCCCATCTCATTATAGGAAGGGTCTCAGGTTTGGTATTAGAAGCATTGAGATATCACATCACATGGTATAGGACATGTCTCAGAATTGGAATGGGAAGGAGTTGGATATCACATCTCAAGCTATAGGAAGGGTCTCAGGATTGGAATGGGAAGGACATGGATATCACATCTCTTGTTATAGGAAGGGTCTCAGGTTTGGTATTAGAAGCATTGAGATATCACATCTCATGCTATAGGAAGGGTCTCAGGATTGGAATGGGAAGTACTTGGATATCCCATCTCATGTTATAGGAAGGGTCTCAGGTTTGGTATTAGAAGCAATGAGATATCACATCTCATGCTATAGGAAGGGTCTCAGAATTGGAATGGGGAGGAGTTGGATATCACATCTCAAGCTATAGGAAGGGTCTCAGGATTGGAATGGGAAGGACTTGGATATCACATCTCATGCTATAGGAAGGCTCTCAGGTTTGGAAGGGGAAGGAGTTGGATATTACATCTCGTGTTATAGGAATGATCTCAGGTTTGGTATTAGAAGCATTGAGATATCACATCTCATGCTATCGGAAGGATCTCAGGTTTGGTGTTAGAAGCATTGAGATATCACATCTCATGCTATCAGAATGATCTCAGGATTGGAATGGGAAGGAGTTGGATATCACATCTCATGCTAAAGGGAGGGTCTCAGGTTTGGAAGGGGAAGGATTTGGATATTACATCTCGTATTATAGGAATGATCTCAGGTTTGGTATTAGAAGCATTGAGATATCACATCTCATGCTATCGGAAGGATCTCAGGTTTGGTGTTAGAAGCATTGAGATATCAAATCTCATGCTATAGGAAGGGTCTCAGGATTGGAATGGGAAGGAGTTGGATATCACATCTCATGCTATAGGAAGGGTCTCAGGATTGGAATGGGAAGGAGTTGTATATGACATCTCATGCCACAGGAAGGGTCTCAGGTTTGGTATAAGCATTGAGATATCACATCTCTGCTATCGGAAGGGTCTCAGGATTGGAATGGGAAGGAGTTGGATATCCCATCTTATGTTATAGGAAGGGTCTCAGGTTTGGTATTAGAAGCATTGAGATATCACATCTCATGCTATCAGAAGGGTCTCAGGATTGGAATGGGAAGGAGTCGGATATCACATCTGATGCTAAAGGAGGGTCTCAGGTTTGGTATTAGAAGCATTGAGATATCACATCTCATGTTATAGGAAGAATCTCAGGTTTGGTATTAGAGGCATTGAGATATCACATCTCATGCTATCAGAAGGGTCTCAGGATTGGTATGGGAAGGAGTCGGATATCACATCTCATGCTAAAGGGAGGGTCTCAGGTTTGGTATTAGAAGCATTGAGATATCACATCTCATGTTATAGGAAGGGTCTCAGGATTGGAATGGGAAGGAGTTGGATATCACATCTCATGCTAAAGGAAGGGTCTCAGTTTTGGTAGAAGCATTGAGATATCACATCTCATGGTATAGGAAGGGTCTCAGGATTGGAATGGGAAGGAGTTGGATATCACATCTCATGCTAAAGGAAGGGTCTCAGTTTTGGTAGAAGCATTGAGATATCACATCTCATGCTATAGGAAGGGTTTCAGGATTGGAATGGGAAGGATATGTATATCACATCTCATGCTAAAGGAAGGGTCTCAGGTTTGGAAGGGGAAGGATTTGGATATCATATCTCATGTTATAGGACGGGTCCCAGGTTTGGTATTAGAAGCTTTGAGATATCACATCTCATGCTATAGGAAGGGTCTCAGGATTGGAATGGGAAGGAGTTGGTTATCCCTTCTCATGCTATAGGAAGGGTCTCAGGTTGGAATGGGAAGGAGTTGGATATCACATCTCATGTTATAGGAAGGGTCTCAGGATTGGAATGGGAAGGATTTGGATATCACATTTCTTGCTATAGGAAGGGTCTCAGGTTTTTTATTAGAAACATTGAGATATCACATCTCATGCTATAGGAAGGGTTTCAGGATTGGAATGGGAAGGATTTGGATATCACATCTCATGCTAAAGGAAGGGTCTCAGGTTTGGAAGGGGAAGGATTTGGATATCATATCTCATGTTATAGGACGGGTCCCGGGTTTGGTATTAGAAGCTTTGAGATATCACATCTCATGCTATAGGAAGGGTCTCAGGATTGGAATGGGAAGGAGTTGGATATCACATCTCATGCTAAAGGAAGGGACTCAGGTTTGATAGAAGCATTGAGATATCACATCTCATGCTATAGGAAGGGTCTCAGGATTGGAATGGGAAGGAGTTGGATATCACATCTCATGCCATAGGAAGGGTCTCAGGTTTGGTACAAGCATTGAGATATCACATCTCTGCTATCGGAAGGGTCTCAGGATAGGAATGGGAAGGAGTTGGATATCACATCTCAAGCTATCTCAGGATTGGAATGGGAAGGAGTTTGATATCACATCTCAAGCTATAGGAAGGTTCTCAGGTTTGGAAGGGGAAGGATTTGGATCTCACATCTCATGTTTTAGGACGGGTCTCAGGTTTGGTATTAGAAGCATTGAGATATCACATCTCATGGTATAGGAAGGGTCTCAGGATTGGAATGGGAAGGAGTTGGATATCACATCTCAAGCTATCACAGGATTGGAATGGGAAGGAGTTTGATATCACATCTCAAGCTATAGGAAGGGTCTCAGGTTTGGAAAGGGAAGGATTTGGATTTCACATCTCATGTTATAGGATGGTTCTCATGTTTGGTTTTAGAAGCATTGAGATATCACATCTAATGCTATCGGAAGGGTCTCAGGTTTGGAAAGGGAAGGATTTGGATTTCACATATGTTATTGGATGGTTCTCAGGTTTGGTTTTAGAAGCATTAAGATATCACATCTCATGCTATAGGAAGGGTCTCAGGTTTGGAATGGGAAGGAGTTGGATACACATCTCATGTTATAGGAAGGATCTCAGGTTTGGTATTAGAAAAATTGTGATATCACATATCATGCTATAGGAAGAGTCTCAGGATTGGAATGGGAAGGAGTTGGATATGACATCTCATGCCACAGGAAGGGTCTCAGGTTTGGTATAAGCATTGAGATATCACATCTCTGCTATCGGAAGGGTCTCAGGATTGGAATGGGAAGGAGTTGGATATCCCATCTTATATTATGGGAAGGGTCTCAGGTTTGGTATTAGAAGCATTGAGATATCACATCTCATGCTATCAGAAGGGTCGCAGGATTGGAATGGGAAGGAGTCGGATATCACATCTCATGCTAAAGGGAGGGTCTCAGGTTTGGTATTAGAAGCATTGAGATATCACATCTCAAGCTATAGGAAGGGTCTCAGGTTTGGTATTACAAGCATTGAGATATCACATCTCATGCTATAGGCAGGGTCTCAGGATTGGAATGGGAAGGAGTTGTATATGGCATCTCATGCCATAGGAAGGGTCTCAGGTTTGGTATAAGCATTGAGATATCACATCTCATGGTATAGGACGTGTCTCAGAATTGGAATGGGAAGGAGTTGGATATCACATCTCAAGCTATAGGAAGGGTCTCAGGATTGGAATGGGAAGGACATGGATATCACATCTCTTGTTATAGGAAGGGTCTCAGGTTTGGTATTAGAAGCATTGAGATATCACATCTCATGCTATAGGAAGGGTCTCGGGATTGGAATGGGAAGGACTTGGATATCCCATCTCATGTTATAGGAAGGGTCTCAGGTTTGGTATTAGAAGCATTGAGATATCACATCTCATGCTATAGGAAGGGTCTCAGAATTGGAATGGGGAGGAGTTGGATATCACATCTCAAGCTATAGGAAGGGTCTCAGGATTGGAATGGGAAGGACTTGGATATCACATCTCATGCTATAGGAAGGCTCTCAGGTTTGGAAGGGGAAGGAGTTGGATATCACATTTCATGTTAGAGGTAGGATCTCAGGTTTGGTATTAGAGGCATTGAGATATCACATCTCATGCTATCAGAATGATCTCAGGATTGGAATGGGAAGGAGTTGGATATCACATCTCATGCTAAAGGGAGGGTCTCAGGTTTGGAAGGGGAAGGATTTGGATATTACATCTCGTCTTATAGGAATGATCTCAGGTTTGGTATTAGAAGCATTGAGATATCACATCTCATGCTATCGGAAGGATCTCAGGTTTGGTGTTAGAAGCATTGAGATATCAAATCTCATGCTATAGGAAGGGTCTCAGGATTGGAATGGGAAGGAGTTGGATATCACATCTCATGCTATAGGAAGGGTCTCAGGATTGGAATGGGAAGGAGTTGTATATGACATCTCATGCCACAGGAAGGGTCTCAGGTTTGGTATAAGCATTGAGATATCACATCTCTGCTATCGGAAGGGTCTCAGGATTGGAATGGGAAGGAGTTGGATATCCCATCTTATGTTATAGGAAGGGTCTCAGGTTTGGTATTAGAAGCATTGAGATATCACATCTCATGCTATCAGAAGGGTCTCAGGATTGGAATGGGAAGGAGTCGGATATCACATCTCATGCTAAAGGGAGGGTCTCAGGTTTGGTATTAGAAGCATTGAGATATCACATCTCATGTTATAGGAAGAATCTCAGGTTTGGTATTAGAGGCATTGAGATATCACATCTCATGCTATCAGAAGGGTCTCAGGATTGGTATGGGAAGGAGTCGGATATCACATCTCATGCTAAAGGGAGGGTCTCAGGTTTGGTATTAGAAGCATTGAGATATCACATCTCATGTTATAGGAAGAATCTCAGGTTTGGTACTAGAGGCATTGAGATATCACATCTCATGCTATAGGAAGGGTCTCGGGATTGGAATGGGAAGGAGTTGGATATCACATCTCATGCTAAAGGAAGGGTCTCAGTTTTGGTAGAAGCATTGAGATATCACATCTCATGGTATAGGAAGGGTCTCAGGATTGGAATGGGAAGGAGTTGGATATCACATCTCATCCAATAGGAAGGATCTCAGGATTGGAATGGGAAGGATTTGGATGTCACATCTCTTGCTATAGGAAGGGTCTCAGTTTTTTTATTAGAAACATTGAGATATCACATCTCATGCTATAGGAAGGGTTTCAGGATTGGAATGGGAAGGATTTGTATATCACATCTCATGCTAAAGGAAGGGTCTCAGGTTTGGAAGGGGAAGGATTTGGATATCATATCTCATGTTATAGGACGGGTCCCAGGTTTGGTATTAGAAGCTTTGAGATATCACATCTCATGCTATAGGAAGGGTCTCAGGATTGGAATGGGAAGGAGTTGGTTATCCCTTCTCATGCTATAGGAAGGGTCTCAGGTTGGAATGGGAAGGAGTTGGATATCACATCTCATGTTATAGGAAGGGTCTCAGGATTGGAATGGGAAGGATTTGGATATCACATCTCTTGCTATCGGAAAGGTCTCAGGTTTTTTATTAGAAACATTGAGATATCACATCTCATGCTATAGGAAGGGTTTCAGGATTGGAATGGGAAGGATTTGGATATCACATCTCATGCTAAAGGAAGGGTCTCAGGTTTGGAAGGGGAAGGATTTGGATATCATATCTCATGTTATAGGACGGGTCCCAGGTTTGGTATTAGAAGCTTTGAGATATCACATCTCATGCTATAGGAAGGGTCTCAGGATTGGAATGGGAAGGAGTTGGATATCACATCTCATGCTAAAGGAAGGGACTCAGGTTTGATAGAAGCATTGAGATATCACATCTCATGCTATAGGAAGGGTCTCAGGATTGGAATGGGAAGGAGTTGGATATCACATCTCATGCCATAGGAAGGGTCTCAGGTTTGGTACAAGCATTGAGATATCACATCTCTGCTATCGGAAGGGTCTCAGGATAGGAATGGGAAGGAGTTGGATATCACATCTCAAGCTATCTCAGGATTGGAATGGGAAGGAGTTTGATATCACATCTCAAGCTATAGGAAGGTTCTCAGGTTTGGAAGGGGAAGGATTTGGATCTCACATCTCATGTTTTAGGACGGGTCTCAGGTTTGGTATTAGAAGCATTGAGATATCACATCTCATGGTATAGGAAGGGTCTCAGGATTGGAATGGGAAGGAGTTGGATATCACATCTCAAGCTATCACAGGATTGGAATGGGAAGGAGTTTGATATCACATCTCAAGCTATAGGAAGGGTCTCAGGTTTGGAAAGGGAAGGATTTGGATTTCACATCTCATGTTATAGGATGGTTCTCATGTTTGGTTTTAGAAGCATTGAGATATCACATCTAATGCTATCGGAAGGGTCTCAGGTTTGGAAAGGGAAGGATTTGGATTTCACATATGTTATTGGATGGTTCTCAGGTTTGGTTTTAGAAGCATTAAGATATCACATCTCATACTATAGGAAGGGTCTCAGGTTTGGAATGGGAAGGAGTTGGATACACATCTCATGTTATAGGAAGGATCTCAGGTTTGGTATTAGAAAAATTGTGATATCACATATCATGCTATAGGAAGAGTCTCAGGATTGGAATGGGAAGGAGTTGGATATCCCATCTTATATTATAGGAAGGGTCTCAGGTTTGGTATTAGAAGCATTGAGATATCACATCTCATGCTATCAGAAGGGTCTCAGGATTGGAATGGGAAGGAGTCGGATATCACATCTCATGCTAAAGGGAGGGTCTCAGGTTTGGTATTAGAAGCATTGAGATATCACATCTCAAGCTATAGGAAGGGTCTCAGGTTTGGTATTAGAAGCATTGAGATATCACATCTCATGCTATAGGCAGGGTCTCAGGATTGGAATGGGAAGGAGTTGTATATGGCATCTCATGCCATAGGAAGGGTCTCAGGTTTGGTATAAGCATTGAGATATCACATCTCATGCTATAGGAAGGGTCTCAGGATTGGAATGGGAAGGACTTGGATATCACATCTCATGCTATAGGCAGGGTCTCAGGTTTGGAAAGGGAAGGAGTTGGATATCATATTTCATGTTAGAGGTAGGATCTCAGGTTTGGTATTAGAGGCATTGTGATATCACATCTCATGCTATCAGAAGGGTCTCAGGATTGGAATGGGAAGGAGTTGGATATCACATCTCATGCTAAAGGGAGGGTCTCAGGTTTGGAAGGGGAACGATTTGGATATCACATCTCATGTTATAGGAAGGATCTCAGGTTTGGTATTAGAAGCATTGAGATATCACATCTCATGCTATCGGAAGTATCTCAGGTTTGGTATTAGAGGCATTGAGATATCACATCTCATGCTATCATAAGGGTCTCAGGATTGGAATGGGAAGGAGTTGGATATCACATCTCATGCTAAAGGGAGGGTCTCAGGTTTGGAAGGGGAAGGATTTGGATATCACATCACATGTTATAAGAAGGATCTCAGGTTTGGTATTAGAAGCATTGAGATATCACATCTCATGCTATCGGAAGGGTCTCAGGATTGGAATGGGAAGGAGTTGGATATCACATCTCATGCTATAGGAAGGGTCTCAGGTTTGGAACGGGAAGGAGTTGGATATCACATCTCATGTTATAGGAAGAGTCTCAGGTTTGGTATAAGCATTGAGATATCACATCTCTGCAATCGGAAGTGTCTCAGGATTGGGATGGGAAGGAATTGGATATCACATCTCATGCTATAGGAAGGGTCTCAGGTTTGGAACGGGAAGGAGTTGGATATCCCATCTCATGTTATAGGACGGGTCTCAGGTTTGGTATTAGAAGCATTGAGATATCACATCGCATGCTGTAGGAAGGGTCTCAGGATTGGAATGGGAAGGAGTTGGATATTACATTCTTGCTATAGGAAGGGTCTCATGTTTGGAATGGGAAGGAGTTGGATATCACATATGCTATAGGAAGGGTCTCAGGTTTGGAACGGGAAGGAGTTGGATATCACATCCCATGCTATAGGAAGGGTCTCAGGTTTGGAATAAGCATTGAGATATCACATCTCTGCTATCAGAAGGGTCTCAGGATTGGAATGGGAAGGAGTTGGATATCACATCTCATGCTAAAGGGAGGGTCTCAGGTTTGGAAGGGGAAGGATTTGGATATCACATCTCATGTTATAGGAAGGATCTCAGGTTTGGTATTAGAAGCATTGAGATATCACATCTCATGCTATCGGAAGTATCTCAGGTTTGGTATTAGAGGCATTGAGATATCACATCTCATGCTATCAGAAGGGTCTCAGGATTGGAATGGGAAGGAGTTGGATATCACATCTCATGCTAAAGGGAGGGTCTCAGGTTTGGAAGGGGAAGGATTTGGATATCACATCACATGTTATAAGAAGGATCTCAGGTTTGGTATTAGAAGCATTGAGATATCACATCTCATGCTATCGGAAGGGTCTCCGGATTGGAATGGGAAGGAGTTGGATATCACATCTCATGCTATAGGAAGGGTCTCAGGTTTGGAACGGGAAGGAGTTGGATATCACATCTCATGTTATAGGAAGAGTCTCAGGTTTGGTATAAGCATTGAGATATCACATCTCTGCTATCGGAAGGGTCTCAGGATAGGAATTGGAAGGAGTTGGATATCACATCTCAAGCTATCTCAGGATTGGAATGGGAAGGAGTTTGATATCACATCTCAAGCTATAGGAAGGTTCTCAGGTTTGGAAGGGGAAGGATTTGGATCTCACATCTCATGTTTTAGGACGGGTCTCAGGTTTGGTATTAGCAGCATTGAGATATCACATCTCATGGTATAGGAAGGGTCTCAGGATTGGAATGGGAAGGAGTTGGATATCACATCTCAAGCTATCACAGGATTGGAATTGGAAGCAGTTTGATATCACATCTCAAGCTATAGGAAGGGTCTCAGGTTTGGAAAGGGAAGGATTTGGATTTCACATCTCATGTTATAGGATGGTTCTCATGTTTGGTTTTAGAAGCATTGAGATATCACATCTAATGCTATCGGAAGGGTCTCAGGTTTGGAAAGGGAAGGATTTGGATTTCACATATGTTATTGGATGGTTCTCAGGTTTGGTTTTAGAAGCATTAAGATATCACAATACATGCTATAGGAAGGGTCTCAGGTTTGGAATGGGAAGGAGTTGGATACACATCTCATGTTATAGGAAGGATCTCAGGTTTGGTATTAGAAAAATTGTGATATCACATATCATGCTATAGGAAGAGTCTCAGGATTGGAATGGGAAGGAGTTGGATATGACATCTCATGCCACAGGAAGGGTCTCAGGTTTGGTATAAGCATTGAGATATCACATCTCTGCTATCGGAAGGGTCTCAGGATTGGAATGGGAAGGAGTTGGATATCCCATCTTATATTATAGGAAGGGTCTCAGGTTTGGTATTAGAAGCATTGAGATATCACATCTCATGCTATCAGAAGGGTCGCAGGATTGGAATGGGAAGGAGTCGGATATCACATCTCATGCTAAAGGGAGGGTCTCAGGTTTGGTATTAGAAGCATTGAGATATCACATCTCAAGCTATAGGAAGGGTCTCAGGTTTGGTATTAGAAGCATTGAGATATCACATCTCATGCTATAGGCAGGGTCTCAGGATTGGAATGGGAAGGAGTTGTATATGGCATCTCATGCCATAGGAAGGGTCTCAGGTTTGGTATAAGCATTGAGATATCACATCTCATGGTATAGGACGTGTCTCAGAATTGGAATGGGAAGGAGTTGGATATCACATCTCAAGCTATAGGAAGGGTCTCAGGATTGGAATGGGAAGGACATGGATATCACATATCTTGTTATAGGAAGGGTCTCAGGTTTGGTATTAGAAGCATTGAGATATCACATCTCATGCTATAGGAAGGGTCTCAGGATTGGAATGGGAAGGACTTGGATATCCCATCTCATGTTATAGGAAGGGTCTCAGGTTTGGTATTAGAAGCATTGAGATATCACATCTCATGCTATAGGAAGGGTCTCAGAATTGGAATGGGGAGGAGTTGGATATCACATCTCAAGCTATAGGAAGGGTCTCAGGATTGGAATGGGAAGGACTTGGATATCACATCTCATGCTATAGGAAGGCTCTCAGGTTTGGAAGGGGAAGGAGTTGGATATCATATTTCATGTTAGAGGTAGGATCTCAGGTTTGGTATTAGAGGCATTGAGATATCACATCTCATGCTATCAGAATGATCTCAGGATTGGAATGGGAAGGAGTTGGAAATCACATCTCATGCTAAAGGGAGGGTCTCAGGTTTGGAAGGGGAAGGATTTGGATATTACATCTCGTGTTATAGGAATGATCTCAGGTTTGGTATTAGAAGCATTGAGATATCACATCTCATGCTATCGGAAGGATCTCATGTTTGGTGTTAGAAGCATTGAGATATCAAATCTCATGCTATAGGAAGGGTCTCAGGATTGGAATGGGAAGGAGTTGGATATCACATCTCATGCTATAGGAAGGGTCTCAGGATTGGAATGGGAAGGAGTTGTATATGACATCTCATGCCACAGGAAGGGTCTCAGGTTTGGTATAAGCATTGAGATATCACATCTCTGCTATCGGAAGGGTCTCAGGATTGGAATGGGAAGGAGTTGGATATCCCATCTTATGTTATAGGAAGGGTCTCAGGTTTGGTATTAGAAGCATTGAGATATCACATCTCATGCTATCAGAAGGGTCTCAGGATTGGAATGGGAAGGAGTCGGATATCACATCTCATGCTAAAGGGAGGGTCTCAGGTTTGGTATTAGAAGCATTGAGATATCACATCTCATGTTATAGGAAGAATCTCAGGTTTGGTATTAGAGGCATTGAGATATCACATCTCATGCTATCAGAAGGGTCTCAGGATTGGTATGGGAAGGAGTCGGATATCACATCTCATGCTAAAGGGAGGGTCTCAGGTTTGGTATTAGAAGCATTGAGATATCACATCTCATGTTATAGGAAGAATCTCAGGTTTGGTACTAGAGGCATTGAGATATCACATCTCATGCTATAGGAAGGGTCCCAGGATTGGAATGGGAAGGAGTTGGATATCACATCTCATGCTAAAGGAAGGGTCTCAGTTTTGGTAGAAGCATTGAGATATCACATCTCATGGTATAGGAAGGGTCTCAGGATTGGAATGGGAAGGAGTTGGATATCACATCTCATCCAATAGGAAGGATCTCAGGATTGGAATGGGAAGAATTTGGATGTCACATCTCTTGCTATAGGAAGGGTCTCAGTTTTTTTATTAGAAACATTGAGATATCACATCTCATGCTATAGGAAGGGTTTCAGGATTGGAATGGGAAGGATTTGTATATCACATCTCATGCTAAAGGAAGGGTCTCAGGTTTGGAAGGGGAAGGATTTGGATATCATATCTCATGTTATAGGACGGGTCCCAGGTTTGGTATTAGAAGCTTTGAGATATCACATCTCATGCTATAGGAAGGGTCTCAGGATTGGAATGGGAAGGAGTTGGTTATCCCTTCTCATGCTATAGGAAGGGTCTCAGGTTGGAATGGGAAGGAGTTGGATATCACATCTCATGTTATAGGAAGGGTCTCAGGATTGGAATGGGAAGGATTTGGATATCACATCTCTTGCTATAGGAAGGGTCTCAGGTTTTTTATTAGAAACATTGAGATATCACATCTCATGCTATAGGAAGGGTTTCAGGATTGGAATGGGAAGGATTTGGATATCACATCTCATGCTAAAGGAAGGGTCTCAGGTTTGGAAGGGGAAGGATTTGGATATCATATCTCATGTTATAGGACGGGTCCCAGGTTTGGTATTAGAAGCTTTGAGATATCACATCTCATGCTATAGGAAGGGTCTCAGGATTGGAATGGGAAGGAGTTGGATATCACATCTCATGCTAAAGGAAGGGACTCAGGTTTGATAGAAGCATTGAGATATCACATCTCATGCTATAGGAAGGGTCTCAGGATTGGAATGGGAAGGAGTTGGATATCACATCTCATGCCATAGGAAGGGTCTCAGGTTTGGTACAAGCATTGAGATATCACATCTCTGCTATCGGAAGGGTCTCAGGATAGGAATGGGAAGGAGTTGGATATCACATCTCAAGCTATCTCAGGATTGGAATGGGAAGGAGTTTGATATCACATCTCAAGCTATAGGAAGGTTCTCAGGTTTGGAAGGGGAAGGATTTGGATCTCACATCTCATGTTTTAGGACGGGTCTCAGGTTTGGTATTAGAAGCATTGAGATATCACATCTCATGGTATAGGAAGGGTCTCAGGATTGGAATGGGAAGGAGTTGGATATCACATCTCAAGCTATCACAGGATTGGAATGGGAAGGAGTTTGATATCACATCTCAAGCTATAGGAAGGGTCTCAGGTTTGGAAAGGGAAGGATTTGGATTTCACATCTCATGTTATAGGATGGTTCTCATGTTTGGTTTTAGAAGCATTGAGATATCACATCTAATGCTATCGGAAGGGTCTCAGGTTTGGAAAGGGAAGGATTTGGATTTCACATATGTTATTGGATGGTTCTCAGGTTTGGTTTTAGAAGCATTAAGATATCACATCTCATACTATAGGAAGGGTCTCAGGTTTGGAATGGGAAGGAGTTGGATACACATCTCATGTTATAGGAAGGATCTCAGGTTTGGTATTAGAAAAATTGTGATATCACATATCATGCTATAGGAAGAGTCTCAGGATTGGAATGGGAAGGAGTTGGATATGACATCTCATGCCACAGGAAGGGTCTCAGGTTTGGTATAAGCATTGAGATATCACATCTCTGCTATCGGAAGGGTCTCAGGATTGGAATGGGAAGGAGTTGGATATACCATCTTATATTATAGGAAGGGTCTCAGGTTTGGTATTAGAAGCATTGAGATATCACATCTCATGCTATCAGAAGGGTCTCAGGATTGGAATGGGAAGGAGTCGGATATCACATCTCATGCTAAAGGGAGGGTCTCAGGTTTGGTATTAGAAGCATTGAGATATCACATCTCAAGCTATAGGAAGGGTCTCAGGTTTGGTATTAGAAGCATTGAGATATCACATCTCATGCTATAGGCAGGGTCTCAGGATTGGAATGGGAAGGAGTTGTATATGGCATCTCATGCCATAGGAAGGGTCTCAGGTTTGGTATAAGCATTGAGATATCACATCTCATGCTATAGGAAGGGTCTCAGGATTGGAATGGGAAGGACTTGGATATCACATCTCATGCTATAGGCAGGGTCTCAGGTTTGGAAAGGGAAGGAGTTGGATATCATATTTCATGTTAGAGGTAGGATCTCAGGTTTGGTATTAGAGGCATTGTGATATCACATCTCATGCTATCAGAAGGGTCTCAGGATTGGAATGGGAAGGAGTTGGATATCACATCTCATGCTAAAGGGAGGGTCTCAGGTTTGGAAGGGGAAGGATTTGGATATCACATCTCATGTTATAGGAAGGATCTCAGGTTTGGTATTAGAAGCATTGAGATATCACATCTCATGCTATCGGAAGTATCTCAGGTTTGGTATTAGAGGCATTGAGATATCACATCTCATGCTATCATAAGGGTCTCAGGATTGGAATGGGAAGGAAATGGATATCACATCTCATGCTAAAGGGAGGGTCTCAGGTTTGGAAGGGGAAGGATTTGGATATCACATCACATGTTATAAGAAGGATCTCAGGTTTGGTATTAGAAGCATTGAGATATCACATCTCATGCTATCGGAAGGGTCTCAGGATTGGAATGGGAAGGAGTTGGATATCACATCTCATGCTATAGGAAGGGTCTCAGGTTTGGAGCGGGAAGGAGTTGGATATCACATCTCATGTTATAGGAAGAGTCTCAGGTTTGGTATAAGCATTGAGATATCACATCTCTGCAATCGGAAGTGTCTCAGGATTGGGATGGGAAGGAGTTGGATATCACATCTCATGCTATAGGAAGGGTCTCAGGTTGGAACGGGAAGGAGTTGGATATCCCATCTCATGTTATAGGACGGGTCTCAGGTTTGGTATTAGAAGCATTGAGATATCACATCGCATGCTGTAGGAAGGGTCTCAGGATTGGAATGGGAAGGAGTTGGATATTACATTCTTGCTATAGGAAGGGTCTCATGTTTGGAATGGGAAGGAGTTGGATATCACATATGCTATAGGAAGGGTCTCAGGTTTGGAACGGGAAGGAGTTGGATATCACATCCCATGCTATAGGAAGGGTCTCAGGTTTGGAATAAGCATTGAGATATCACATCTCTGCTATCAGAAGGGTCTCAGGATTGGAATGGGAAGGAGTTGGATATCACATCTCATGCTAAAGGGAGGGTCTCAGGTTTGGAAGGGGAAGGATTTGGATATCACATCTCATGTTATAGGAAGGATCTCAGGTTTGGTATTAGAAGCATTGAGATATCACATCTCATGCTATCGGAAGTATCTCAGGTTTGGTATTAGAGGCATTGAGATATCACATCTCATGCTATCAGAAGGGTCTCAGGATTGGAATGGGAAGGAGTTGGATATCACATCTCATGCTAAAGGGAGGGTCTCAGGTTTGGAAGGGGAAGGATTTGGATATCACATCACATGTTATAAGAAGGATCTCAGGTTTGGTATTAGAAGCATTGAGATATCACATCTCATGCTATCGGAAGTGTCTCAGGATTGGAATGGGAAGGAGTTGGATATCACATCTCATGTTATAGGGCGGGTCTCAGGTTTGTTATTAGAATCATTGAGATATCATATTGTATGCTGTAGGAAGGGTCTAAGGATTGGAATGGGAAGGTCTTGGATATCACATCTCATGCTATAGGTAGGCTCTCAGGTTTGGAAAGGGAAGGAGTTGGATATCACATTTCATGTTAGAGGAAGGATCTCAGGTTTGGTATTAGAGGCATTAAGATATCACATCTCATGCTATAGGAAGGGTCTCAGGATTGGTAGAAGCATTGGGATATCACATCTCATGCTATCGGAAGGGTATCAGGATTGGATTTGGAAGGAGTTGGATATCCCATCTCATGCTATAGGAAGGGTCTCAGGTTGGAATGGGAAGGAGTTGGATATCACATCTCATGTTATAGGAAGGGTCTCAGGATTGGAAAGGGAAGGACTTGGATATCATATCTCATGCTATAGGAAGGCTCTCAGGTTTGGAAGGGGAAGGAGTTGGATATCACATTTCATGTTAGAGGAAGGATCTCAGGTTTTGTATTAGAGGCATTGAGATATCACATCTCATGCTATAGGAAGGGTCTCAGGATTGGAATGGGAAGGAGTTGGATATCACATCTCAAGCTATAGGAAGGGTCTCAGGTTTGGTATAAGCATTGAGATATCACATCTCATGCTATAGGAATGGTCTCTGGATTGGAATGGGAAGGAGTTGGATATCACATCTCATGTTATAGGAAAGATCTCAGGTTTGGTATTAGAAGCATTGAGATATCACATCTCATGCTATAGGCAGGGTCTCAGGATTGGAATGGGAAGGAGTTGTATATGGCATCTCATGCCATAGGAAGGGTCTCAGGTTTGGTATAAGCATTGAGATATCACATCTCATGCTATAGGAAGGGTCTCAGGATTGGAATGGGAAGGACTTGGATATCACATCTCATGCTATAGGCAGGGTCTCAGGTTTGGAAAGGGAAGGAGTTGGATATCATATTTCATGTTAGAGGTAGGATCTCAGGTTTGGTATTAGAGGCATTGAGATATCACATCTCATGCTATAGGAAGGGTCTCAGGATTGGAATGGGAAGGAGTTGGATATCACATCTCATGCTATAGGAAGGGTCTCATGTTTGGAATGGGAAGGAGTTGGATATCACATATGCTATAGGAAGGGTCTCATGTTTGGAATGGGAAGGAGTTGGATATCACATATGCTATAGGAAGGGTCTCAGGTTTGGAACGGGAAGGAGTTGGATATCACATCCCATGCTATAGGAAGGGTCTCAGGTTTGGAATAAGCATTGAGATATCACATCTCTGCTATCAGAAGGGTCTCAGGATTGGAATGGGAAGGAGTTGGATATCACATCTCATGCTAAAGGGAGGGTCTCAGGTTTGGAAGGGGAAGGATTTGGATATCACATCTCATGTTATAGGAAGGATCTCAGGTTTGGTATTAGAAGCATTGAGATTTCACATCTCATGCTATCGGAAGTATCTCAGGTTTGGTATTAGAGGCATTGAGATATCACATCTCATGCTATCAGAAGGGTCTCAGGATTGGAATGGGAAGGAGTTGGATATCACATCTCATGCTAAAGGGAGGGTCTCAGGTTTGGAAGGGGAAGGATTTGGATATCACATCACATGTTATAAGAAGGATCTCAGGTTTGGTATTAGAAGCATTGAGATATCACATCTCATGCTATCGGAAGTGTCTCAGGATTGGAATGGGAAGGAGTTGGATATCACATCTCATGTTATAGGGCGGGTCTCAGGTTTGTTATTAGAATCATTGAGATATCATATTGTATGCTGTAGGAAGGGTCTAAGGATTGGAATGGGAAGGTCTTGGATATCACATCTCATGCTATAGGTAGGCTCTCAGGTTTGGAAAGGGAAGGAGTTGGATATCACATTTCATGTTAGAGGAAGGATCTCAGGTTTGGTATTAGAGGCATTAAGATATCACATCTCATGCTATAGGAAGGGTCTCAGGATTGGTAGAAGCATTGGGATATCACATCTCATGCTATCGGAAGGGTATCAGGATTGGATTTGGAAGGAGTTGGATATCCCATCTCATGCTATAGGAAGGGTCTCAGGTTGGAATGGGAAGGAGTTGGATATCACATCTCATGTTATAGGAAGGGTCTCAGGATTGGAATGGGAAGGACTTGGATATCATATCTCATGCTATAGGAAGGCTCTCAGGTTTGGAAGGGGAAGGAGTTGGATATCACATTTCATGTTAGAGGAAGGATCTCAGGTTTGGTATTAGAGGCATTGAGATATCACATCTCATGCTATAGGAAGGGTCTCAGGATTGGAATGGGAAGGAGTTGGATATCACATCTCAAGCTATAGGAAGGGTCTCAGGTTTGGTATAAGCATTGAGATAGCACATCTCATGCTATAGGAATGGTCTCTGGATTGGAATGGGAAGGAGTTGGATATCACATCTCATGTTATAGGAAAGATCTCAGGTTTGGTATTAGAAGCATTGAGATATCACATCTCATGCTATAGGCAGGGTCTCAGGATTGGAATGGGAAGGAGTTGTATATGGCATCTCATGCCATAGGAAGGGTCTCAGGTTTGGTATAAGCATTGAGATATCACATCTCATGCTATAGGAAGGGTCTCAGGATTGGAATGGGAAGGACTTGGATATCACATCTCATGCTATAGGCAGGGTCTCAGGTTTGGAAAGGGAAGGAGTTGGATATCATATTTCATGTTAGAGGTAGGATCTCAGGTTTGGTATTAGAGGCATTGTGATATCACATCTCATGCTATCAGAAGGGTCTCAGGATTGGAATGGGAAGGAGTTGGATATCACATCTCATGCTAAAGGGAGGGTCTCAGGTTTGGAAGGGGAAGGATTTGGATATCACATCTCATGTTATAGGAAGGATCTCAGGTTTGGTATTAGAAGCATTGAGATATCACATCTCATGCTATCGGAAGTATCTCAGGTTTGGTATTAGAGGCATTGAGATATCACATCTCATGCTATCATAAGGGTCTCAGGATTGGAATGGGAAGGAAATGGATATCACATCTCATGCTAAAGGGAGGGTCTCAGGTTTGGAAGGGGAAGGATTTGGATATCACATCACATGTTATAAGAAGGATCTCAGGTTTGGTATTAGAAGCATTGAGATATCACATCTCATGCTATCGGAAGGGTCTCAGGATTGGAATGGGAAGGAGTTGGATATCACATCTCATGCTATAGGAAGGGTCTCAGGTTTGGAACGGGAAGGAGTTGGATATCACATCTCATGTTATAGGAAGAGTCTCAGGTTTGGTATAAGCATTGAGATATCACATCTCTGCAATCGGAAGTGTCTCAGGATTGGGATGGGAAGGAGTTGGATATCACATCTCATGCTATAGGAAGGGTCTCAGGTTTGGAACGGGAAGGAGTTGGATATCCCATCTCATGTTATAGGACGGGTCTCAGGTTTGGTATTAGAAGCATTGAGATATCACATCGCATGCTGTAGGAAGGGTCTCAGGATTGGAATGGGAAGGAGTTGGATATTACATTCTTGCTATAGGAAGGGTCTCATGTTTGGAATGGGAAGGAGTTGGATATCACATATGCTATAGGAAGGGTCTCAGGTTTGGAACGGGAAGGAGTTGGATATCACATCCCATGCTATAGGAAGGGTCTCAGGTTTGGAATAAGCATTGAGATATCACATCTCTGCTATCAGAAGGGTCTCAGGATTGGAATGGGAAGGAGTTGGATATCACATCTCATGCTAAAGGGAGGGTCTCAGGTTTGGAAGGGGAAGGATTTGGATATCACATCTCATGTTATAGGAAGGATCTCAGGTTTGGTATTAGAAGCATTGAGATATCACATCTCATGCTATCGGAAGTATCTCAGGTTTGGTATTAGAGGCATTGAGATATCACATCTCATGCTATCAGAAGGGTCTCAGGATTGGAATGGGAAGGAGTTGGATATCACATCTCATGCTAAAGGGAGGGTCTCAGGTTTGGAAGGGGAAGGATTTGGATATCACATCACATGTTATAAGAAGGATCTCAGGTTTGGTATTAGAAGCATTGAGATATCACATCTCATGCTATCGGAAGTGTCTCAGGATTGGAATGGGAAGGAGTTGGATATCACATCTCATGTTATAGGGCGGGTCTCAGGTTTGTTATTAGAATCATTGAGATATCATATTGTATGCTGTAGGAAGGGTCTAAGGATTGGAATGGGAAGGTCTTGGATATCACATCTCATGCTATAGGTAGGCTCTCAGGTTTGGAAAGGGAAGGAGTTGGATATCACATTTCATGTTAGAGGAAGGATCTCAGGTTTGGTATTAGAGGCATTAAGATATCACATCTCATGCTATAGGAAGGGTCTCAGGATTGGTAGAAGCATTGGGATATCACATCTCATGCTATCGGAAGGGTATCAGGATTGGATTTGGAAGGAGTTGGATATCCCATCTCATGCTATAGGAAGGGTCTCAGGTTGGAATGGGAAGGAGTTGGATATCACATCTCATGTTATAGGAAGGGTCTCAGGATTGGAAAGGGAAGGACTTGGATATCATATCTCATGCTATAGGAAGGCTCTCAGGTTTGGAAGGGGAAGGAGTTGGATATCACATTTCATGTTAGAGGAAGGATCTCAGGTTTTGTATTAGAGGCATTGAGATATCACATCTCATGCTATAGGAAGGGTCTCAGGATTGGAATGGGAAGGAGTTGGATATCACATCTCAAGCTATAGGAAGGGTCTCAGGTTTGGTATAAGCATTGAGATATCACATCTCATGCTATAGGAATGGTCTCTGGATTGGAATGGGAAGGAGTTGGATATCACATCTCATGTTATAGGAAAGATCTCAGGTTTGGTATTAGAAGCATTGAGATATCACATCTCATGCTATAGGCAGGGTCTCAGGATTGGAATGGGAAGGAGTTGTATATGGCATCTCATGCCATAGGAAGGGTCTCAGGTTTGGTATAAGCATTGAGATATCACATCTCATGCTATAGGAAAGGTCTCAGGATTGGAATGGGAAGGACTTGGATATCACATCTCATGCTATAGGCAGGGTCTCAGGTTTGGAAAGGGAAGGAGTTGGATATCATATTTCATGTTAGAGGTAGGATCTCAGGTTTGGTATTAGAGGCATTGAGATATCACATCTCATGCTATAGGAAGGGTCTCAGGATTGGAATGGGAAGGAGTTGGATATCACATCTCATGCTATAGGAAGGGTCTCATGTTTGGAATGAGAAGGAGTTGGATATCACATATGCTATAGGAAGGGTCTCATGTTTGGAATGGGAAGGAGTTGGATATCACATATGCTATAGGAAGGGTCTCAGGTTTGGAACGGGAAGGAGTTGGATATCACATCCCATGCTATAGGAAGGGTCTCAGGTTTGGAATAAGCATTGAGATATCACATCTCTGCTATCAGAGGGTCTCAGGATTGGAATGGGAAGGAGTTGGATATCACATCTCATGCTAAAGGGAGGGTCTCAGGTTTGGAAGGGGAAGGATTTGGATATCACATCTCATGTTATAGGAAGGATCTCAGGTTTGGTATTAGAAGCATTGAGATTTCACATCTCATGCTATCGGAAGTATCTCAGGTTTGGTATTAGAGGCATTGAGATATCACATCTCATGCTATCAGAAGGGTCTCAGGATTGGAATGGGAAGGAGTTGGATATCACATCTCATGCTAAAGGGAGGGTCTCAGGTTTGGAAGGGGAAGGATTTGGATATCACATCACATGTTATAAGAAGGATCTCAGGTTTGGTATTAGAAGCATTGAGATATCACATCTCATGCTATCGGAAGTGTCTCAGGATTGGAATGGGAAGGAGTTGGATATCACATCTCATGTTATAGGGCGGGTCTCAGGTTTGTTATTAGAATCATTGAGATATCATATTGTATGCTGTAGGAAGGGTCTAAGGATTGGAATGGGAAGGTCTTGGATATCACATCTCATGCTATAGGTAGGCTCTCAGGTTTGGAAAGGGAAGGAGTTGGATATCACATTTCATGTTAGAGGAAGGATCTCAGGTTTGGTATTAGAGGCATTAAGATATCACATCTCATGCTATAGGAAGGGTCTCAGGATTGGTAGAAGCATTGGGATATCACATCTCATGCTATCGGAAGGGTATCAGGATTGGATTTGGAAGGAGTTGGATATCCCATCTCATGCTATAGGAAGGGTCTCAGGTTGGAATGGGAAGGAGTTGGATATCACATCTCATGTTATAGGAAGGGTCTCAGGATTGGAATGGGAAGGACTTGGATATCATATCTCATGCTATAGGAAGGCTCTCAGGTTTGGAAGGGGAAGGAGTTGGATATCACATTTCATGTTAGAGGAAGGATCTCAGGTTTGGTATTAGAGGCATTGAGATATCACATCTCATGCTATAGGAAGGGTCTCAGGATTGGAATGGGAAGGAGTTGGATATCACATCTCAAGCTATAGGAAGGGTCTCAGGTTTGGTATAAGCATTGAGATAGCACATCTCATGCTATAGGAATGGTCTCTGGATTGGAATGGGAAGGAGTTGGATATCACATCTCATGTTATAGGAAAGATCTCAGGTTTGGTATTAGAAGCATTGAGATATCACATCTCATGCTATAGGCAGGGTCTCAGGATTGGAATGGGAAGGAGTTGTATATGGCATCTCATGCCATAGGAAGGGTCTCAGGTTTGGTATAAGCATTGAGATATCACATCTCATGCTATAGGAAGGGTCTCAGGATTGGAATGGGAAGGACTTGGATATCACATCTCATGCTATAGGCAGGGTCTCAGGTTTGGAAAGGGAAGGAGTTGGATATCATATTTCATGTTAGAGGTAGGATCTCAGGTTTGGTATTAGAGGCATTGAGATATCACATCTCATGCTATCAGAAGGGTCTCAGGATTGGAATGGGAAGGAGTTGGATATCACATCTCATGCTAAAGGGAGGGTCTCAGGTTTGGAAGGGGAAGGATTTGGATATCACATCTCATGTTATAGGAAGGATCTCAGGTTTGGTATTAGAAGCATTGAGATATCACATCTCATGCTATCGGAAGTATCTCAGGTTTGGTATTAGAGGCATTGAGATATCACATCTCATGCTATCATAAGGGTCTCAGGATTGGAATGGGAAGGAGTTGGATATCACATCTCATGCTAAAGGGAGGGTCTCAGGTTTGGAAGGGGAAGGATTTGGATATCAAATCACATGTTATAAGAAGGATCTCAGGTTTGGTATTAGAAGCATTGAGATATCACATCTCATGCTATCGGAAGGGTCTCAGGATTGGAATGGGAAGGAGTTGGATATCACATCTCATGCTATAGGAAGGGTCTCAGGTTTGGAAGGGGAAGGAGTTGGATATCACATCTCATGTTATAGGAAGAGTCTCAGGTTTGGTATAAGCATTGAGATATCACATCTCTGCAATCGGAAGTGTCTCAGGATTGGGATGGGAAGGAGTTGGATATCACATCTCATGCTATAGGAAGGGTCTCAGGTTTGGAACGGGAAGGAGTTGGATATCCCATCTCATGTTATAGGACGGGTCTCAGGTTTGGTATTAGAAGCATTGAGATATCACATCGCATGCTGTAGGAAGGGTCTCAGGATTGGAATGGGAAGGAGTTGGATATTACATTCTTGCTATAGGAAGGGTCTCATGTTTGGAATGGGAAGGAGTTGGATATCACATATGCTATAGGAAGGGTCTCAGGTTTGGAACGGGAAGGAGTTGGATATCACATCTCATGCTATAGGAAGGGTCTCAGGTTTGGAATAAGCATTGAGATATCACATCTCTGCTATCGGAAGTGTCTCAGGATTGGAATGGGAAGGAGTTGGATATCACATCTCATGTTATAGGGCGGGTCTCAGGTTTGTTATTAGAATCATTGAGATATCATATTGTATGCTGTAGGAAGGGTCTAAGGATTGGAATGGGAAGGTCTTGGATATCACATATCATGCTATAGGTAGGCTCTCAGGTTTGGAAAGGGAAGGAGTTGGATATCACATTTCATGTTAGAGGAAGGATCTCAGGTTTGGTATTAGAGGCATTGAGATATCACATCTCATGCTATAGGAAGGGTCTCAGGATTGGAATGGGAAGGAGTTGGATATCACATCTCATGCTATAGGAAGGGTCTCATGTTTGGAATGGGAAGGAGTTGGATATCACATATGCTATAGGAAGGGTCTCAGGTTTGGAACGGGAAGGAGTTGGATATCACATCTCATGCTATAGGAAGGGTCTCAGGTTTGGAATAAGCATTGAGATATCACATCTCTGCTATCGGAAGTGTCTCAGGATTGGAATGGGAAGGAGTTGGATATCACATCTCATGTTATAGGACGGGTCTCAGGTTTGTTATTAGAATCATTGAGATATCATATTGTATGCTGTAGGAAGGGTCTAAGGATTGGAATGGGAAGGTCTTGGATATCACATCTCATGCTATAGGAAGGGTCTCAGGTTTGGTATAAGCAGTGAGATATCACATCTCATGCTATAGGAATGGTCTCAGGATTGGAATGGGAAGGAGTTGGATATCACATCTCATGTTATAGGAAAGATCTCAGGTTTGGTATTAGAAGCATTGAGATATCACATCTCATGCTATAGGCAGGGTCTCAGGATTGGAATGGGAAGGAGTTGTATATGGCATCTCATGCCATAGGAAGGGTCTCAGGTTTGGTATAAGCATTGAGATATCACATCTCATGCTATAGGAAGGGTCTCAGGATTGGAATGGGAAGGACTTGGATATCACATCTCATGCTATAGGCAGGGTCTCAGGTTTGGAAAGGGAAGGAGTTGGATATCATATTTCATGTCAGAGGTAGGATCTCAGGTTTGGTATTAGAGGCATTGAGATATCACATCTCATGCTATCAGAAGGGTCTCAGGATTGGAATGGGAAGGAGTTGGATATCACATCTCATGCTAAAGGGAGGGTCTCAGGTTTGGAAGGGGAAGGATTTGGATATCACATCTCATGTTATAGGAAGGATCTCAGGTTTGGTATTAGAAGCATTGAGATATCACATCTCATGCTATCGGAAGTATCTCAGGTTTGGTATTAGAGGCATTGAGATATCACATCTCATGCTATCATAAGGGTCTCAGGATTGGAATGGGAAGGAGTTGGATATCACATCTCATGCTAAAGGGAGGGTCTCAGGTTTGGAAGGGGAAGGATTTGGATATCACATCACATGTTATAAGAAGGATCTCAGGTTTGGTATTAGAAGCATTGAGATATCACATCTCATGCTATCGGAAGGGTCTCAGGATTGGAATGGGAAGGAGTTGGATATCACATCTCATGCTATAGGAAGGGTCTCAGGTTTGGAACGGGAAGGAGTTGGATATCACATCTCATGTTATAGGAAGAGTCTCAGGTTTGGTATAAGCATTGAGATATCACATCTCTGCAATCGGAAGTGTCTCAGGATTGGGATGGGAAGGAGTTGGATATCACATCTCATGCTATAGGAAGGGTCTCAGGTTTGGAACGGGAAGGAGTTGGATATCCCATCTCATGTTATAGGACGGGTCTCAGGTTTGGTATTAGAAGCATTGAGATATCACATCGCATGCTGTAGGAAGGGTCTCAGGATTGGAATGGGAAGGAGTTGGATATTACATTCTTGCTATAGGAAGGGTCTCATGTTTGGAATGGGAAGGAGTTGGATGTCACATATGCTAAAGGAAGGGTCTCAGGTTTGGAACGGGAAGGAGTTGGATATCACATCTCATGCTATAGGAAGGGTCTCAGGTTTGGAATAAGCATTGAGATATCACATCTCTGCTATCGGAAGTGTCTCAGGATTGGAATGGGAAGGAGTTGGATATCACATCTCATGTTATAAGGCGGGTCTCAGGTTTGTTATTAGAATCATTGAGATATCATATTGTATGCTGTAGGAAGGGTCTAAGGATTGGAATGGGAAGGTATTGGATATCACATCTCATGCTATAGGTAGGCTCTCAGGTTTGGAAAGGGAAGGAGTTGGATATCACATTTCATGTTAGAGGAAGGATCTCAGGTTTGGTATTAGAGGCATTGAGATATCACATCTCATGCTATAGGAAGGGTCTCAGGATTGGAATGGGAAGGAGTTGGATATCACATCTCATGCTATAGGAAGGGTCTCATGTTTGGAATGGGAAGGAGTTGGATATCACATATGCTATAGGAAGGGTCTCAGGTTTGGAACGGGAAGGAGTTGGATATCACATCTCATGCTATAGGAAGGGTCTCAGGTTTGGTATAAACATTGAGATATCACATCTCATGCTATAGGAAGGGTCTCAGGATTGGAATGGGAAGGAGTTGGATATCCCATCTCATGTTATAGGAAGAGTCTCAGGTTTGGTATTAGAAGCATTGAGATATCACATCTCATGCTATAGGAATGGTCTCAGGATTGGAATGGGAAGGAGTTTGATATCACATCTCATGCCATGTATGGGTCTCAGGTTTGGTATAAGCATTGAGGTATCACATCTCATGCTATAGGAAGGGTCTCAGGATTGGAATGGGAAGGAGTTGTATATGACATCTCATGCCATAGGAAGGGTCTCAGGTTTGGTATAAGCATTGAGATATCACATCTCTGCTATCGGAAGGGTCTCAGGATTGGAATGGGAAGGAGTTGGATATCCCATCTCATGTTATAGGAAGAGTCTCAGGTTTGGTATTAGAAGCATTGAGATATCACATCTCATGCTATAGGAAGTGTCTCAGGATTGGAATGGGAAGGAGTTTGATATCACATCTCATGCCATGTATGGGTCTCAGGTTTTGTAGAAGCATTGGGATATCACATCTCATGCTATCGGAAGGGTATCAGGATTGGATTTGGAAGGATTTGGATATCACATTTCATGTTATAGGAAGGATCTCAGGTTTGGTATTAGAAGCATTGAGATATCACATCTCATGCTATCGGAAGGATCTCAGGTTTGGTATTATAGGCATTGAGATATCACATCTCATGCTATCAGAAGGGTCTCAGGATTGGAATGGGAAGGAGTCGGATATCACATCTCATGCTAAAGGGAGGGTCTCAGGTTTGGAAGTGGAAGGATTTGGATATCACATCTCATGTTATAGGAAGGATCTCAGGTTTGGTATTAGAAGCATTGAGATATCACATCTCATGCTATAGGAAGGGTCTCAGGATTGGAATGGGAAGGAGTTGGATATCACATCTCAAGCTATAGGAAGGGTCTCAGGATTGGAATGAGAAGGAGTTGGATATCACATCTCATGCTATAGGAAGGGTCTCAGGTTTGATATTAGCATTGAGATATCCCATCTCATGCTATAGGAAGGGTCTCAGGTCTGGAATCGGAAGGAGTTGTATATGACATCTCAAGCTATAGGAAGGGTCTCAGGTTTGGAAAGGGAAGGATTTGGATTTCACATCTCATGTTATAGGATGGTTCTCATGTTTGGTATTAGAAGCATTGAGATATCACATATCATGCTATAGGAAGAGTCTCAGGATTGGAATGGGAAGGAGTTGGATATGACATCTCATGCCACAGGAAGGGTCTCAGGTTTGGTATAAGCATTGAGATATCACATCTCTGCTATCGGAAGGGTCTCAGGATTGGAGTGGGAAGGAGTTGGATATCCCATCTTATATTATAGGAAGGGTCTCAGGTTTGGTATTAGAAGCATTGAGATATCACATCTCATGCTATCAGAAGGGTCTCAGGATTGGAATGGGAAGGAGTCGGATATCACATCTCATGCTAAAGGGAGGGTCTCAGGTTTGGTATTAGAAGCATTGAGATATCGCATCTCATGTTATAGGAAGAATCTCTGGTTTGGTATTAGAGGCATTGAGATATCACATCTCATGCTATCAGAAGGGTCTCAGGATTGGAATGGGAAGGAGTCGGATATCACATCTCATGCTAAAGGGAGGGTCTCAGGTTTGGTATTAGAAGCATTGAGATATCACATCTCATGTTATAGGAAGAATCTCAGGTTTGGTATTAGAGGCATTGAGATATCACATCTCATGTTATAGGAAGGGTCTCAGGATTGGAATGGGAAGGATTTGGATATCACATCTCTTGCTATAGGAAGAGTCTCAGGTTTTTTATTAGAAACATTGAGATATCACATCTCATGCTATAGGAAGGGTTTCAGGATTGGAATGGGAAGGATTTGGATATCACATCTCATGCTAAAGGAAGGGTCTCAGGTTTGGAAGGGGAAGGATTTGGATATCATTGTTAAGACGGATTTCTGAACTCTGTCCTGGCGGCGCAGAAGTTCAGAAGGCCAACCTAATTACTTGGAACAGGGTAACCTCTGGACAAGCCAGACCAATCAAGGTAGCGATCTCCGCGGTCAAGACTAGGTCTCAAGAGGGGTGAGGGTGACTGAAAGCCCGCAATGAGCACACAAAGCAAGAGCGCTTACAAACTACTCCAAACAGGTGTTATATCAAAAATATAAACACATTTATTTTAAGGCCTTTAAAACAACGACCGTAGCGAGAAAATCACAATAACACAGTATTAAGCCAACACATACCAAATCAACACAATATATATACAAATACACAGTCGCAAGCGTTTAAAGCACGAAATATGTAGTCCACCTGCAAGGGAAGGAAAACAGGCAGTGCGATAATGCTTTCGACTCAGTTCGCCTTCAGAGGCACCTAACTAGATGGAAGTCCAAGCCCTGCGAAGAGTGGAGCCTAGTGCTCAATGTACCTGCACGCGCTGGTGCCAACGGGCAAAAGGAGAAGCTCTTCGGAGGAAGTCAGGCAGTTCGTGTTAGTGCACAGCAGAAGAAGAACAGGTTCCGCAACTCAAGCGCAGCCTCCACAGCGAGCAGAAGCAAAGCGCGAGTACGGACGAAAAGGGTGCTGTTTTTACACAGCGGGGAAAAGCAATGGGCTACTGCAGGAGGGCGACCAGATCCTAGCTATACTACTCACCGGTCCCCGAAGCAAGCAGACCCAGGCTTCTCCACGTTAGTTTCAGCAGCTGGCAGGTTCAGAAGAGCAGGGAACGCCTCGTAGTCGTGTAGATCAAAAAGACGTCCCAATCGACGAAACCGGCACAGTTTGTTGCCGCAGCAGGACAACGGAGCGGCCGTGCGTATCTGAGTCAAAAGTACACTCCTCCCTTCAGACCTGGGAACGCCAAGTGCACGAAGCGTGGGAGAGTGACAAGGACTCGAGATACTGCACAACCTGGCGGCGGTTGCAGAGCCAGACTCCTTTGTAAGCTGGTCAGTCAACTGGATGGCCCAGAGACGCTTCCGAAGGCTTACTTGGCAGGAGATGGTTGAAGATGCCGGGAATAGCTGTTCCTGCTATTCCAAAGGTCGAAGCACCAGTACAGGCCTTCTGGTTCGATCAAAGGAGGACAGGGGCTCTCAGGACGACAGCAGTGCAAAGGAGGATTCCTTCAGCGGGTCACCAGCGATTCCTCGGTCCAGCCTCTTGGTTGCAGGATACTTGGCTCCTGTATTCCTTCGTTCGTGAGAACTCAGGAGATCGACATGGTAGTGGTGTTTCCAGCCCCCTCTTATCCACGGTTCCCTTCGCGCCAAAACGGAGGGGAACCAATGGGAGATCCGCTCATCAAAACACATACCATACGTGGACCAATCACGGACCACGGTGGTCCCAGGCATTCACACCACCCTAGACTCTCTGGCACCCAGGATGTGTATTGGGACCAGACATCCCAGCCCACACCCTGGAGGCACACAAACGACATGTAGAAGCCCGCGAAAGCATCCGTGTTTCGCGGGAAAGTACATGCCCAAATAAGGAAGGCCCCGGGTCAGCTCGACCCGGGGAAGGTGAAGGGAGCAAGACGGTCAGTGGACAAGACAAAGGAGCCTCGTGGTCTGGCCATTTTGGGAGCCAGGCCACCATTTTGGGTTCAGTGCAAAAACGTGCTCAGAACGGCAAAAGGAGCTCAAAATATTCAATACGATCGCTGCCACCATTCCAGTCCCTGAATGACTTGCACCGATCAAATACCATCCTAAAAGAGTATCTAGGGCCCGTAGAAGGCTAGAGACCCAAGAGAGCTGTAATTTAGCTTACAGTGCCCTCTTGTGTCGTGTTGCACTAAAGCTGCGACACGATAGAAGAAACTACGGGAAACAGCGTTCCCCGGTACTGACTGTCTTAAGGGCATGTCAGTTTCCCCGTAAGAAAGGAGCGAAAGCCCAGAGAAGTGCGGCAGAAGGCTGTACTTCTCTGGCAAAGTCAAGAACAAGGTTAAAAACAATAGCAAAAAGTTTAGGGGTTGCCACATGGAAGGAAATTTCCCTACAATAACGAAATCTTTCCTAACACTCGCCCCTCCCAGACTATGGACAGGGGGAACTAATCCACCCCTGGATGAGTCTCATGTTCAGGTTGTTAAGACGGATTTCTGAACTCTGTCCTGGTGGCGCAGAAGTTCAGAAGGCCAACCTAATTACTTGGAACAGGGTAACCTCTGGACGAGCCAGACCAATCAAGGTAGCGATCGCGGCGGTCAAGACTAGGTCTCAAGAGGGGTGAGGGTGACTGAAAGCCCGCAATGAGCACACAAAACCAGAACACTCACAAACTACTCCAAACAGGTGTTATATCAAAAATATATACACATTTATTTTAAGGCCTTTAAAACAACGACCGTAGCGAGAAAATCACAATAACACAGTATTAAGCCAACACATACCAAATCAACACAATATATATACAAATACACAGTCGCAAGCGTTTAAAGCACGAAATATGTAGTCCACCTAAAAGGGAGGGAAAACAGGCAGTGCGCTAATGCTTTAGACTTAGTTCGCCTTCATAGGCACCTAACTAGATGGAAGTCCGAGCCCTGCGAAGAGTGGAGCCTTGTGCTCAAAGTACCTGCACACGCTGGTGCCAACGGGCAAAAGGAGAAGCTCTTCGGAGGAAGTCAGGCAGTTCGGGTTAGTGCACAGCAGAAGAAGAACAGGGTCCGCAACTCAAGCGCAGCCTCCACAGCGGGCAGAAGCAGAGCGCGAGTACGGGCGAAAAGGGTGCTGTTTTACACAGCGGGGAAAAGCAATGGGTTACTGCAGGAGGGCGACCAGATCCTAGATATACTACTCACCGGTCCCCGAAGCAAGCAGTCCCAGGCTTCTCCAATTTAGTTTCAGCAGCTGGCAGGTTCAGAAGAGCAGGGAATGCTTTGTAGTCGTGTAGATCAAAAAGACGTCCCAATCGACGAAACCGGCACAGTTTGTTGCCGCAGCAGGACAACGGAGCGGCCGTGCGTATCTGAGTCAAAAGTACACTCCTCCCTTCAGACTTGGGAACGCCAAGGGCACGAAGTGTGGGAGAGTGACAAGGACTCGAGATACGGCACAACCTGGCGGCGGTTACAGAACAAGGCTCCCTTGTAAGCTGGTCAGTCAACTGGATGGCCCAGAGAGGCTTCCGAAGGCTTACTTGGCGGGAGATGTTGTAGATGCCGGGAATAGCTGTTCCTGCTATTCCAAAGGTCGAAGCACCAGTACAGGCCTTCTGGTTCGATCAAAGGAGGACAGTGGCTCTCAGGACGACAGCAGTGCAAAGGAGGATTCCTTCAGCGGGTCACCAGCGATTCCTCGGTCCAGCCTCTTGGTTGCAGGATACTTGGCTCCTGTATTCCTTCGTTCGTGAGAACTCAGGAGATCGACATGGTAGTGGTGTTTCCAGCCCCCTCTTATCCACGGTTCCCTTCGCGCCAAAACGGAGGGGAACCAATGGGAGATCCGCTCATCAAAACACATACCATACGTGGACCAATCACGGACCACGGTGGTCCCAGGCATTCACACCACCCTAGACTCTCTGGCACCCAGGATGTGTATTGGGACCAGACATCCCAGCCCACACCCTGGAGGCACACAAACGACATGTAGAAGCCCGCGAAAGCAACCACGTTTCGCGGGAAAGTACATGCCCAAATAAGGAAGGCCCCGGGTCGCTTCGACCTGGGGAAGGTGAAGGGAGCAAGACGGTCAGTGGACAAGACAAAGGAGCCTCGTGGTCTGGCCATTTTGGGGAGCCAGGCCACCATTTTGGGTTCAGTGCAAAAACGTGCTCAGAACGGCAAAAGGAGCTCAAAATATACAAAACGATCGCTGCCACCATTCCAGTCCCTGAATGACTTGCACCGATCACATACCATCCTAAAAGAGTATCTAGGGCCTGTAGAAGGCTAGAGACCCAAGAGAGCTGTAACTTAACTTACTGTGCCCTCTTGTGTCGTGTTGCACTAAAGCTGCGACACGATAGAAGAAACTACGGGAAACAACGTTCCCCGGTACTGACTGTCTTAAGGGCATGTCAGTTTCCCCGTAAGAAAGGAGCGAAAGCCCAGAGAAGTGCGGCAGAAGGCTGTACTTCTCTGGCAAAGTCAAGAACAAGGTTAAAAACAATAGCAAAAAGTTTAGGGGTTGCCACATGGAAGGAAAATTCCCTACAATTACGAAATCTTTCCTAACACTCGCCCCTCCCAGACTATGGACAGGGGGAACTAATCCACCCCTGGATGAGTCTCATGTTCAGGTCGGTTAAACATTCTGGACAACCCATCAGCATTGCTATGTTGGACACCTGGCCTATGCTCAATAGTGAAGTCGAAGCCTTGTAGACTTATGGACCACCTAAGCAACTTTGGATTCTCCCCCTTCATGTTCATTAGCCACTTTAACGGCTTATGGTCAGTTTGCACAGTGAAGTGGGTCCCATAGAGGTAGGGCCTCAGCTTCCTTAGGGCCCACACAACAGAGAAACATTCTTTCTCTACCGTGGACCATCTGAGCTCTCTGTCCTTAAGCTGGCGACTAATAAAACCGATAGGGTGTTCCTTACCCTTCTCATCTACTTGTGATAGTACAGCTCCTATCCCAGTGTCAGAGGCGTCCGTCTGCACGATAAAAGTTCTTTGATAATCAGGGGCCCTGAGGACAGGGGCCTGGCACAAGGAGTCTTTTAAGCCATTGAAGGCCTTCTCACACTCGTCGGTCCAAGTTACCTTCTTGGGTTTCTTCGGAGTTGTGAGAGCAGTCAGAGGAGCAGCTATGGTGCCATAGTCTGCCATAAAATTCCGATAATACCCCATGAGTCCTAAGAAGGCTCTCACTTGGGTTTGCGTAGTGGGGGTAGGCCAGTCTTGTACTGCTTGTACTTTACTGGGTAGAGGCTGTATCCTCCCTCCACCTACTTCATGTCCAAGGTAAACCACTGAGCCTTGTCCAATCTGGCATTTACTAGCCTTTATGGTCAAGTGGGCTTTCTGAAGAGCCTGGAGCACAATCCCGAGGTGTTTCACATGGTCTTCCCAGGTGGCACTGAAAACTGCGATATCGTCCAGATATGCGAGACAGAATTCGTCCAACCCATTCAACACATGATTCACAAGCCTCTGGAAAGTGGCAGGTGCATTCTTCAACCCGAACGGCATTACCCGGAATTGGTAAAGGCCGTCTGGTGTAGAAAAATCTGTCTTCTCCTTAGCATGTTCTGCTAACGCTATTTGCCAATAGCCAGCAGTAAGGTCAAACGTGCTGAGGTACTTGGAGGCACCCAAAGTATCCACCAGCTCATCTGTTCGAGGCAAGGGGTGTGCATCTGTCTTGGTGACAGCATTCAGAGCCCTGTAATCCACGCAGAACCTCAATTCAGAAGTGCCTGCCTTTGGAACCAAAACCACAGGGCTGGACCAAGGACTACTAGAGGGTTCAATCACCCCAAGGTCTAACATTTTGTTGACCTCGGTCTTAATATAAGACCGTACTTTATCCGACATCCTGTAGCCCCTACTTTTGGTAGGTACACTGTCTCCTGTGTCAATGTTATGTTTGCACCAAGGTGTCAAACCAGGGGACTGTGAAAACAGGGGGGAAAACTGCCGAAGCAAACTTTTCACCTCCGCCTGCTGATCAGAAGTCAGGTGAGGGGCCACTCGGACACCCTCAATGGAGCTATCTGAAGGACCGCCGTGGAACAGGTCGGGGAGAGGTTCTGACTCCTCTTCCTCAACGTCTGAAGCCAGTAGCAGTGCTGCGATTTCGACTCTTGGGACGAAAGCCTGCAGCCTATTCACTTGGAACACTTTTGGAGCCTGTCCAGGCCTTCCAAGGTCCACTAAATAGTTCACCTCACCCAGGGGCTCCACCACTGTGTAAAGGCCTGACCATTTGTCCTGTAAAGCGCGAGGCCTTATAGGATTCATGATCAGGACTTGCTGACCAGGTGTAAAGTTGATGAGGGAAGCTTTCTGGTCGTACCAATGTTTCACCAGCGCTTGCCCTGCCTTCAATTTATCACTAGCCAAGCCCATCAGAAGTACCATCCGTTTTCTGAGCCCTAGCACATAATCAACTACATTGGTAGTAACAGGGGGAGTGGGCATCTCCCATCCCTCTTTGACGATGGCTAAGGGTCCCCGTACGGGATGACCGAACAGAAGTTCGAAGGGGCTGAAGCCAACACCCTCCTGTGGTACCTCTCGGTAGGCAAACAGCAAACATGGTAAAAGAAGATCCCATTTTCTTCTCTGGGGCTCCTCCAGAGCCCCAATCATGCTCTTTAACGTTCTGTTGAAGCGTTCCACCAGACCATTGGTCTGGGGGTGGTATGCAGAAGAGAACTTGTAGGTTACCCCACATTCTTTCCACATAGCCTGCATATACTTCGACATAAAGTTGCTGCCACGATCTGACACAACTTCTTTAGGGAAGCCAACCCTAGTAAATATGCCGGGTAAAGCTTTTGCAACTGACTTGGCAGTTACAGTTTTTAATGGGATGGCCTCAGGATACCTGGTTGCATGGTCGACCAGCACTAGGATAAACCTATTGCCCGAGGATGTTTGCGGGTCAAGGGGACCGACGATGTCGATCCCTACCCTTTCAAATGGTACCCCCACAACTGGGAGCGGTACCAACGGAGCTTGGATTGTCGCGCCAACCTTACCAGACAACTGGCAGGAGGCACAACTCCTGCAGTGACTTTCTACTTGCACCCCCATCTTGGGCCAGTAGAAGTGCATGGATAACCTTTGCTTGGTCCTCTTCATACCAAGGTGACCAGCAAGGGGAACTTCATGCGCCAACTGCAGGAGGAAGGGCCTAACAGCAAGGGGAACCACCAACCTCCTATGGTCTCCTTCTGTAGACTCTGTGGGCTCGCTATACAGGAGTCCACCTTCCCAATAAATCCTATGCGTCCCATGAGGTTCACCCTCAAGCTGGGAGCAGGCCTGTCTCCTTAGGCCTTCCAGAGATGGGCACTCACGTTGGCCTTTACTGAATTCGTCCCTATCAGGACCTCCTTCAACTAACAAGTCTTTTAGTTCAGGATGATCGTTGGGGTCGAATACTTCAGGCATCGCCACTTCCTCGTCAGGCTCGGGCGATCGACCAACTTCCTCCACCGCAGTGGTAGGCGAGCTCGGGGGAATATTTTCTTTCCCTCGTCATGACTTGTTGACTCCTTTCGCCTTGGGTTTCCCCTTCGGCTGGGGCGGCGTATTGGACTTGGCCAATGCTGCCCATGCTTGAGACCGTGTGTAGGGTCGTTCGGCAGTGTCTCCTACGAGCCCTAGAGCTCTGAGATCATTACCTAGTAAGACCTTTCCCGGGACGTTTCTCTGAATGCTCACTGGAATCCTAACTGCTGTACCATTTAAAGTAAGATTTACAGGGATCACGGGAAACATACGGAGGGGGCCGTCAGCCAACTTAGTGGGCATCAGAGTAGCTCTGGCAACTTCCTCTGCGTCTACCAAGGTAGAATCCACTACAGTGCGACTGCACCCACTATCCCTAGGAGCTGGAGTATCTACTCCATTGATCAGCACACTGTCTTTAAAGTAGTGCTTGGTATTATCTGGAATCCTAGCATACGCCTCTGCGACTTTAGGCTCCCAGGAACCCAGGGACACTAAAACTACCTCAGCCTCTATTCCGCTGGGAAATGAGTCTGAGGAGAAGGATGCTCCTGTAATCTCTTCTTCCTCGTAGGAGGAGAAGGCCAGATTAGCGGAGTGGACCCCCAAAGGTCTAACCTTACAACGGGGATCCCCCTTCACATGGTCAGTTGCTCCACAAGCAAAACAAGATCCAATGGGTCTGTTTACGTAGGGAGGCTTATTGTAACCAGAGTTCTGTTTCGGAGGCTGACCTCCACTACCCTGTGAGTTCTCTTGTGTCTTACCCTTGTTTTTCTTTTTGTGGCCTTTTTGGGAAGAAGATTTAGCAGATTCCCCACCCTCCATATCTTTGGACTTTTTCCCTTCCTCCTGCTTACCAGGATGAGTTTTGTCCTTATGGGACACTCGATGTGACACCCATAAGTCGGCGGCCATGGCCAGCTTCTTAGGATCTATCTCCTTCGAATCGGCCAAGTGCTGCTTAAGCTCCGGGGAAGAAGAAGCAAAAATGTGTTCCAGCATGACAAGATTTATCATGCCGGCGAAGGTAGAAACCTTATAGCCTTCGACCCAGCCAGTTAAGTTTTTCAAAGATTCAGTGACATAAGATACCCAAGTACCACCTTCCTTTTTCTTATACTCTCGAAAACGCTTTAAATATTGGGCCGGAGTCTTCCCAAACTTTAAAATGAGAGTCTGCTTCAACATTGCGAAATCAGCTCGCTCAGCCTTCGACATCTCCATAATGGCACTACAGCCAGAATGGGGCAGTCTACTGAGCAACCACGCAATCTTGTCAGCATTGTCAACTTTCTGAACTTCGCATGCATACTCAAACGCATTCAGCCAGTCCATAATGTCATTCCGTTCCTCATACACACTGAGCAGATCTTTTGGAAACCGTGGATGAGAGGAGGCCCCAGACCCATGTCCAGGACCCGTGGACCCATTTGCAACCTGAAGCTTGGCCAGTTCCAACTGGTGATCCCTGTCTTTTTGTTTTTCTGCCTGTTCGATTTTCAGTTTGGCTATGCTGAATTCAAGCTCCTGCTGCCTAAACCGCAGCTCTTGCTTCTTGAATTCAAGCCTAGCCTCCCCGTCAGCACTGGCAGAGGAAACATTAGACATCTCGTCCTCCCTGTCCTCGTGGTCGCGGTGGAACAGTGCGGCGACAGAACCGTCGGTTCTGCCAGTGAGAGCAGCCCCACCACCTTCCGCACTGTCCTCAGAAGTAATAGCGTCAAGCTGTGCTTCTTGCCACGCCACGATTCTTTGGATCATTTCCAATTTCGTGCCTTGAGAGGAAACCCCTCTCTCCGCACACATCTTTTTCAGCGTTTCTGATTTGGAAGCATTTAAAGTTAACAACGTACTTGTTTCCATACTGTGTGATAGGACTATGGCCTTTTTAAAGTTATACTATAACAATTCACCACGTGTACTGGTTGGAATAACCTGAAATGCCCTAGTTCGAGCGCAACACTGGATACCTTCAGTCGTATCCCACCGCTGTACACCAATTTGTTAAGACGGATTTCTGAACTCTGTCCTGGTGGCGCAGAAGTTCAGAAGGCCAACCTAATTACTTGGAACAGGGTAACCTCTGGACGAGCCAGACCAATCAAGGTAGCGATCGCGGCGGTCAAGACTAGGTCTCAAGAGGGGTGAGGGTGACTGAAAGCCCGCAATGAGCACACAAAACCAGAACACTCACAAACTACTCCAAACAGGTGTTATATCAAAAATATATACACATTTATTTTAAGGCCTTTAAAACAACGACCGTAGCGAGAAAATCACAATAACACAGTATTAAGCCAACACATACCAAATCAACACAATATATATACAAATACACAGTCGCAAGCGTTTAAAGCACGAAATATGTAGTCCACCTGAAAGGGAGGGAAAACAGGCAGTGCGCTAATGCTTTAGACTTAGTTCGCCTTCATAGGCACCTAACTAGATGGAAGTCCGAGCCCTGCGAAGAGTGGAGCCTTGTGCTCAAAGTACCTGCACACGCTGGTGCCAACGGGCAAAAGGAGAAGCTCTTCGGAGGAAGTCAGGCAGTTCGGGTTAGTGCACAGCAGAAGAAGAACAGGGTCCGCAACTCAAGCGCAGCCTCCACAGCGGGCAGAAGCAGAGCGCGAGTACGGGCGAAAAGGGTGCTGTTTTACACAGCGGGGAAAAGCAATGGGTTACTGCAGGAGGGCGACCAGATCCTAGATATACTACTCACCGGTCCCCGAAGCAAGCAGTCCCAGGCTTCTCCACGTTAGTTTCAGCAGCTGGCAGGTTCAGAAGAGCAGGGAATGCTTTGTAGTCGTGTAGATCAAAAAGACGTCCCAATCGACGAAACCGGCACAGTTTGTTGCCGCAGCAGGACAACGGAGCGGCCGTGCGTATCTGAGTCAAAAGTACACTCCTCCCTTCAGACTTGGGAACGCCAAGGGCACGAAGTGTGGGAGAGTGACAAGGACTCGAGATACGGCACAACCTGGCGGCGGTTACAGAACAAGGCTCCCTTGTAAGCTGGTCAGTCAACTGGATGGCCCAGAGACGCTTCCGAAGGCTTACTTGGCGGGAGATGTTGTAGATGCCGGGAATAGCTGTTCCTGCTATTCCAAAGGTCGAAGCACCAGTACAGGCCTTCTGGTTCGATCAAAGGAGGACAGTGGCTCTCAGGACGACAGCAGTGCAAAGGAGGATTCCTTCAGCGGGTCACCAGCGATTCCTCGGTCCAGCCTCTTGGTTGCAGGATACTTGGCTCCTGTATTCCTTCGTTCGTGAGAACTCAGGAGATCGACATGGTAGTGGTGTTTCCAGCCCCCTCTTATCCACGGTTCCCTTCGCGCCAAAACGGAGGGGAACCAATGGGAGATCCGCTCATCAAAACACATACCATACGTGGACCAATCACGGACCACGGTGGTCCCAGGCATTCACACCACCCTAGACTCTCTGGCACCCAGGATGTGTATTGGGACCAGACATCCCAGCCCACACCCTGGAGGCACACAAACGACATGTAGAAGCCCGCGAAAGCAACCACGTTTCGCGGGAAAGTACATGCCCAAATAAGGAAGGCCCCGGGTCGCTTCGACCTGGGGAAGGTGAAGGGAGCAAGATGGTCAGTGGACAAGACAAAGGAGCCTCGTGGTCTGGCCATTTTGGGGAGCCAGGCCACCATTTTGGGTTCAGTGCAAAAACGTGCTCAGAACGGCAAAAGGAGCTCAAAATATACAAAACGATCGCTGCCACCATTCCAGTCCCTGAATGACTTGCACCGATCACATACCATCCTAAAAGAGTATCTAGGGCCTGTAGAAGGCTAGAGACCCAAGAGAGCTGTAACTTAACTTACTGTGCCCTCTTGTGTCGTGTTGCACTAAAGCTGCGACACGATAGAAGAAACTACGGGAAACAACGTTCCCCGGTACTGACTGTCTTAAGGGCATGTCAGTTTCCCCGTAAGAAAGGAGCGAAAGCCCAGAGAAGTGCGGCAGAGGGCTGTACTTCTCTGGCAAAGTCAAGAACAAGGTTAAAAACAATAGCAAAAAGTTTAGGGGTTGCCACATGGAAGGAAATTTCCCTACAATAACGAAATCTTTCCTAACAATCATATCTCATGTTATAGGACGGGTCCCAGGTTTGGTATTAGAAGCTTTGAGATATCACATCTCATGCTATAGGAAGGGTCTCAGGATTGGAATGGGAAGGAGTTGGTTATCCCTTCTCATGCTATAGGAAGGGTCTCAGGTTGGAATGGGAAGGAGTTGGATATCACATCTCATGTTATAGGAAGGGTCTCAGGATTGGAATGGGAAGGATTTGGATATCACATCTCTTGCTATAGGAAGGGTCTCAGGTTTTTTATTAGAAACATTGAGATATCACATCTCATGCTATAGGAAGGGTTTCAGGATTGGAATGGGAAGGATTTGGATATCACATCTCATGCTAAAGGAAGGGTCTCAGGTTTGGAAGGGGAAGGATTTGGATATCATATCTCATGTTATAGGACGGGTCCCAGGTTTGGTATTAGAAGCTTTGAGATATCACATCTCATGCTATAGGAAGGGTCTCAGGTTTTTTATTAGAAACATTGAGATTATCACATCTCATGCTATAGGAAGGGTTTCAGGATTGGAATGGGAAGGATTTGGATATCACATCTCATGCTAAAGGAATGGTCTCAGGTTTGGAATGGGAAGGAGTTGGATATCACATCTCATGTTATAGGAAGGGTCTCAGGATTGGAATGGGAAGGATTTGGATATCACATCTCTTGCTATAGGAAGGGTCTCAGGTTTTTTATTAGAAACATTGAGATATCACATCTCATGCTATAGGAAGGGTCTCAGGATTGGAATGGGAAGGAGTTGGATATCACATCTCATGCTAAAGGAAGGGACTCAGGTTTGATAGAAGCATTGAGATATCACATCTCATGGTATAGGAAGGGTCTCAGCATTGGAATGGGAAGGAGTTGGATATCACATCTCATGCCATAGGAAGGGTCTCAGGTTTGGTACAAGCATTGAGATATCACATCTCTGCTATCGGAAGGGTCTCAGGATAGGAATGGGAAGGAGTTGGATATCACATCTCAAGCTATCTCAGGATTGGAATGGGAAGGAATAGATATCACATCTCAAGCTATAGGAAGGTTCTCAGGTTTGGAAGGGGAAAGATTTGGATCTCACATCTCATGTTTTAGGACGGGTCTCAGGTTTGGTATTAGAAGCATTGAGATATCACATCTCATGGTATAGGAAGGGTCTCAGGATTGGAATGGGAAGGAGTTGGATATCACATCTCAAGCTATCACAGGATTGGAATGGGAAGGAGTTTGATATCACATCTCAAGCTATAGGAAGGGTCTCAGGTTTGGAAAGGGAAGGATTTGGATTTCACATATGTTATTGGATGGTTCTCAGGTTTGGTTTTAGAAGCATTGAGATATCACATCTAATGCTATCGGAAGGGTCTCAGGTTTGGAAAGGGAAGGATTTGGATTTCACATATGTTATTGGATGGTTCTCAGGTTTGGTTTTAGAAGCATTAAGATATCACATCTCATGCTATAGGAAGGATCTCAGGTTTGGTATTAGAAAAATTGTGATATCACATATCATGCTATAGGAAGAGTCTCAGGATTGGAATGGGAAGGAGTTGGATATGACATCTCATGCCAAAGGAAGGGTCTCAGGTTTGGTATAAGCATTGAGATATCACATCTCTGCTATCGGAAGGGTCTCAGGATTGGAATGGGAAGGAGTTGGATATCCCATCTTATATTATAGGAAGGGTCTCAGGTTTGGTATTAGAAGCATTGAGATATCACATCTCATGCTATCAGAAGGGTCTCAGGATTGGAATGGGAAGGAGTCGGATATCACATCTCATGCTAAAGGGAGGGTTTCAGGTTTGGTATTAGAAGCATTGAGATATCACATCTCATGTTATAGGAAGAATCTCAGGTCTGGTATTAGAGGCATTGAGATATCACATCTCATGTTATAGGAAGGGTCTCAGGATTGTAATGGGAAGGATTTGGATATCACATCTCTTGCTATAGGAAGAGTCTCAGGTTTTTTATTAGAAACATTGAGATATCACATCTCATGCTATAGGAAGGGTTTCAGGATTGGAATGGGAAGGATTTGGATATCACATCTCATGCTAAAGGAAGGGTCTCAGGTTTGGAAGGGGAAGGATTTGGATATCATATCTCATGTTATAGGACGGGTCCCAGGTTTGGTATTAGAAGCTTTGAGATATCACATCTCATGCTATAGGAAGGGTCTCAGGATTGGAATGGGAAGGAGTTGGATATCACATCTCATGCTAAAGGAAGGGACTCAGGTTTGATAGAAGCATTGAGATATCACATCTCATGCTATAGGAAGGGTCTCAGGATTGGAATGGGAAGGAGTTGGATATCACATCTCATGCCATAGGAAGGGTCTCAGGTTTGGTACAAGCATTGAGATATCACATCTCTGCTATCGGAAGGATCTCAGGATAGGAATGGGAAGGACTTAGATATCACATCTCATGCTATAGGGAGGGTCTCAGGTTTGGAAAGGGAAGGATTTGGATTTCACATCTCATGTTATAGGATGGTTCTCATGTTTGGTTTTAGAAGCATTGAGATATCACATCTAATGCTATCGGAAGGGTCTCAGGTTTGGAAAGGGAAGGATTTGGATTTCACATATGTTATTGGATGGTTCTCAGGTTTGGTTTTAGAAGCATTAAGATATCACATCTCAGGCTATAGGAAGGGTCTCAGGTTTGGAATGGGAAGGAGTTGGATACACATCTCATGTTATAGGAAGGATCTCAGGTTTGGTATTAGAAAAATTGTGATATCACATATCATGCTATAGGAAGGGTCTCAGGATTGGAATGGGAAGGAGTTGGATATCACATCTCATGCTAAAGGAAAGATCTCAGGTTTGGAAGGGGAAGGATTTGGATCTCACATCTCATGTTTTAGGACGGGTGTCAGGTTTGGTATTAGAAGCATTGAGATATCACATCTCAGGCTATAGGAAGGGTCTCAGGTTTGGAATGGGAAGGAGTTGGATACACATCTCATGTTATAGGAAGGATCTCAGGTTTGGTATTAGAAAAATTGTGATATCACATATCATGCTATAGGAAGGGTCTCAGGATTGGAATGGGAAGGAGTTGGATATCACATCTCATGCTAAAGGAAAGATCTCAGGTTTGGAAGGGGAAGGATTTGGATCTCACATCTCATGTTTTAGGACGGGTGTCAGGTTTGGTATTAGAAGCATTGAGATATCACATCTCATGCAATCGGAAGGGTCTCAGGTTTGGAATGGGAAGGAGTTGGATATCACATCTCATGTTATAGGAAGGATCTCAGGTTTATTATTAGAAGCATTGAGATATCACATCTCATGCTATAGGAAGGGTCTCAGGATTGGAATCGGAAGGAGTTGTATTTGCCATCTCATGCCATAGGAAGGGTCTCAGGTTTGGTATAAGCATTGAGATATCACATCTCTGCTATCAGAAGGGTCTCAGGATTGGAATGGGAAGGAGTTGGATATCCCATCTCATTATAGGAAGGGTCTCAGGTTTGGTATTAGAAGCATTGAGATATCACATCTCATGCTATAGGAAGGGTCTCAGGATTGGAATGGGAAGGACTTGAATATCACATCTCATGTTATAGGACCGGTCTCAGGTTTGGTATTAGAAGCATTGAGATATCAAGTCCCATGGTATAGGACGGGTCTCAGAATTGGAATGGGAAGGAGTTGGATATCACATCCCATGCTATAGGAAGGGTGTCAGGATTGGAATGGGAAGGAGTTTGATATCACATCTCATGCCATGGTATGGGTCTCAGGTTTTGTAGAAGCATTGGGATATCACATCTCATGCTATCGGAAGGGTATCAGGATTGGATTTGGAAGGAGTTGGATATCCCATCTCATGCTATAGGAAGGGTCTCAGGTTGGAATGGGAAGGAGTTGGATATCACATCTCATGTTATAGGAAGGGTATCAGGATTGGAATGGGAAGGACTTGGATATCACATCTCATGCTATAGGAAGGCTATCAGGTTTGGAAGAGGAAGGAGTTGCATATCAAATTTTATTTTAGAGGTAGGATCTCAGGTTTGGTATTAGAGGCATTGAGATTTCACATCTCATGCTATAGGAAGGGTCTCACGATTGGAATGGGAAGGATTTGGATATCACATCTCATGCTATAGGAAGGGTCTCAGGTTTGGTATAAGCATTGAGATATCACATCTCATGCTATAGAAACGGTCTCAAGATTGCAATGGGAAGGAGTTGGATATCACATCTCATGTTATAGGAAGGATCTCAGATTTGGTATTAGAAGCATTGAGACATCACATCTCATGCTATAGGAAGGGTCTCAGGATTGGAATGGGAAGGAGTTGGATACCACATCTCATGTTATAGGAAGGGTCTCAGGATTGGAATGGGAAGCACTTCGATATCACATCTCATGTTATAGGAAGGCTCCCAGGTTTAGAAGGGGAAGGAGTTGGATATCACATTTCATGTTAGAGGTAGGATCTCAGGTTTGGTATTAGAGGCATTGAGATATAACATCTCATGCTATCAGAAAGGTCTCAGGATTGGAATGGGAAGGAGTTGGATATCACATCTCATGCTATAGGAAGGGTCTCAGGTTTGGTATAAGCATTGAGATATCACATCTCATGCTATAGGAAGGGTCTCAGGATTGGAATGGGAAGGAGTTGGATATCACATCTCATGCTATAGGTAGGCTCTCAGGTTTGGAAAGGGAAGGTTTTGGATATCACATCTCATGCTATAGGAAGGGTCTCACGATTGGAATGGGAAGGATTTGGATATCACATCTCATGCTATAGGAAGGGTCTCAGGATTGGAATGGGAAGGAGTTGGATATCACATCTCATGCTATAGGAAGGGTCTCAGGAATGGAATGGGAAGGAGTTTTATATGACATCTCATGCCATAGGAAGGATCTCAGGTTTGGTATTATAAGCATTGAGACATCACATCTCATGTTATAGGAAGGGTCTCAGGATTGGAATGGGAAGGAGTTGGATATCACATCTCATGCTATAGGAAGGGTCTCAGGTTTGGTATAAGCATTGAGATATCACATCTCATGCTATAGGAAGGGTCTCAGGATTGGAATGGGAAGGAGTTGTATATGACATCTCATGCCATAGGAAGGGTCTCAGGTTTGGTATCAGCATTGAGATATCACATCTCTGCTATCGGAAGGGTCTCAGGATTGGAATGGGAAGGAGTTGGATATCCCATCTTTTGTTATAGGAAGGGTCTCAGGTTTGGTATTAGAAGCATTGAGATATCACATCTCATACTATAGGAAGGGTCTCAGGATTGGAATGGGAAGGACTTGAATATCCCATCTCATGCTATAGGGAGGCTCTCACGTTTGGAAAGGGAAGGAGTTGGATATCACATTTCATGTTTGATTTAGGTTCTCAGGTCTGCTATTAGATGCATTCAATATCACATCTCATGCTATCAGAAGGGTCTCAGGATTGGAATGGGAAGGAGTTGGATATCACATCTCATGCTAAAGGGATGGTCTCAGGTTTGGAAGGGGAAGGATTTTGATATCACATCTCATGTTATAGGAAGGATCTCAGGTTTGGTATTAGAGGGATTGAGATATCGCATCTCATGCTATCAGAAATGTCTCAGGATTGGAATGGGAAGGAGTTGGATATCACATCTCATGCTAAAGGGAGGGTCTCTGGTTTGGAAGGGGAAGGATTTGGATATCACATCTCATGTTATAGGAAGGATCTTAGGTTTGGTATTAGAAGCATTGAGATATCACATCTCATGCTATAGGAAGGGTCTCAGGTTTGGAATGGGAAGGAATTGGATATCACATCTCATGTCATAGGAAGGATCTCAGGTTTGGTATTAGAAGCATTGAGATACCACATCTCATGCTATAGGAATGGTCTCAGGAATGGGATGGGAAGGAGTTGGATATTAGATTCTTGCTATAGAAAGGGTCTCAGGTTTGGAACGGGAAGGAGTTGGATATCACATCTCATGTTATAGGAAGAATCTCTGGTTTGGTATTAGAGGCATTGAGATATCACATCTCATGCTATCAGAAGGGTCTCAGGATTGGAATGGGAAGGAGTCGGATATCACATCTCATGCTAAAGGAAGGGTCTCAGGTTTGGTATTAGAAGCATTGAGATATCACATCTCATGTTATAGGAAGAATCTCAGGTTTGGTATTAGAGGCATTGAGATATCACATCTCATGTTATAGGAAGGGTCTCAGGATTGGAATGGGAAGGATTTGGATATCACATCTCTTGCTATAGGAAGAGTCTCAGGTTTTTTATTAGAAACATTGAGATATCACATCTCATGTTATAGGAAGGGTTTCAGGATTGGAATGGGAAGGATTTGGATATCACATCTCATGCTAAAGGAAGGGTCTCAGGTTTGGAAGGGGAAGGATTTGGATATCATATCTCATGTTATAGGACGGGTCCCAGGTTTGGTATTAGAAGCTTTGAGATATCACATCTCATGCTATAGGAAGGGTCTCAGGATTGGAATGGGAAGGAGTTGGATATCACATCTCATGCTAAAGGAAGGGACTCAGGTTTGATAGAAGCATTGAGATATCACATCTCATGCTATAGGAAGGGTCTCAGGATTGGAATGGGAAGGAGTTGGATATCACATCTCATGCCATAGGAAGGGTCTCAGGTTTGGTACAAGCATTGAGATATCACATCTCTGCTATCGGAAGGATCTCAGGATAGGAATGGGAAGGACTTAGATATCACATCTCATGCTATAGGGAGGGTCTCAGGTTTGGAAAGGGAAGGATTTGGATTTCACATCTCATGTTATAGGATGGTTCTCATGTTTGGTTTTAGAAGCATTGAGATATCACATCTAATGCTATCGGAAGGGTCTCAGGTTTGGAAAGGGAAGGATTTGGATTTCACATATGTTATTGGATGGTTCTCAGGTTTGGTTTTAGAAGCATTAAGATATCACATCTCAGGCTATAGGAAGGGTCTCAGGTTTGGAATGGGAAGGAGTTGGATACACATCTCATGTTATAGGAAGGATCTCAGGTTTGGTATTAGAAAAATTGTGATATCACATATCATGCTATAGGAAGGGTCTCAGGATTGGAATGGGAAGGAGTTGGATATCACATCTCATGCTAAAGGAAAGATCTCAGGTTTGGAAGGGGAAGGATTTGGATCTCACATCTCATGTTTTAGGACGGGTGTCAGGTTTGGTATTAGAAGCATTGAGATATCACATCTCATGGTATAGGAAGGGTCTCAGGATTGGAATGGGAAGGAGTTGGATATCACATCTCAAGCTATCTCAGGATTGGAATGGGAAGGAGTTTGATATCACATCTCATGCAATCGGAAAGGTCTCAGGTTTGGAATGGGAAGGAGTTGGATATCACATCTCATGTTATAGGAAGGATCTCAGGTTTATTATTAGAAGCATTGAGATATCACTTCTCATGCTATAGGAAGGGTCTCAGGATTGGAATCGGAAGAAGTTGTATTTGACATCTCATGCCATAGGAAGGGTCTCAGGTTTGGTATAAGCATTGAGATATCACATCTCTGCTATCGGAAGGGTCTCAGGATTGGAATGGGAAGGAGTTCGATATCCCATCTCATTATAGGAAGGGTCTCAGGTTTGGTATTAGAAGCATTGAGATATCACATCTCATGCTATAGGAAGGGTCTCAGGATTGGAATGGGAACGACTTGGATATCACATCTCATGATAAAGGAAGGGTCTAAGGTTTGGAAGGGGAAGGATTTGGATATCACATCTCATGTTATAGGACCGGTCTCAGGTTTGGTATTAGAAGCATTGAGATATCAAGTCCCATGGTATAGGACGGGTCTCAGAATTGGAATGGGAAGGAGTTGGATATCACATCTCAAGCTATAGGAAGGGTGTCAGGATTGGAATGGGAAGGAGTTTGATATCACATCTCATGCCATGGTATGGGTCTCAGGTTTTGTAGAAGCATTGGGATATCACATCTCATGCTATCGGAAGGGTATCAGGATTGGATTTGGAAGGAGTTGGATATCCCATCTCATGCTATAGGAAGGGTCTCAGGTTGGAATGGGAAGGAGTTGGATATCACATCTCATGTTATAGGAAGGGTATCAGGATTGGAATGGGAAGGACTTCGATATCACATCTCATGCTATAGGAAGGCTATCAGGTTTGGAAGGGGAAGGAGTTGCATATCAAATTTCATTTTAGAGGTAGGATCTCAGGTTTGGTATTAGAGGCATTGAGATATCACATCTCATGCTATACGAAGGGTCTCACGATTGGAATGGGAAGGATTTGGATATCACATCTCATGCTATAGGAAGGGTCTCAGGTTTGGTATAAGCATTGAGATATCACATCTCATGCTATAGAAACGGTCTCAAGATTGCAATGGGAAGGAGTTGGATATCACATCTCATGTTATAGGAAGGATCTCAGATTTGGTATTAGAAGCATTGAGACATCACATCTCATGCTATAGGAAGGGTCTCAGGATTGGAATGGGAAGGAGTTGGATATCACATCTCATGTTATAGGAAGGGTCTCAGGATTGGAATGGGAAGCACTTCGATATCACATCTCATGTTATAGGAAGGCTCCCAGGTTTAGAAGGGGAAGGAGTTGGATATCACATTTTATGTTAGAGGTAGGATCTCAGGTTTGGTATTAGAGGCATTGAGATATAACATCTCATGCTATCAAAAGGGTCTCAGGATTGGAATGGGAAGGAGTTGGATATCACATCTCATGCTAAAGGGAGGGTCTCAGGTTTGGAAGGGGAAGGATTTGGATATCACATCTCATGCTATAGGAAGGGTCTCAGGATTGGAATGGGAAGGATTTGGATATCACATCTCATGCTATAGGAAGGGTCTCAGGTTTGGTATAAGCATTGAGATATCACATCTCATGCTATAGGAAGGGTCTCAGGATTGGAATGGGAAGGAGTTGGATATCACATCTCATGCTATAGGTAGGCTCTCAGGTTTGGAAAGGGAAGGTTTTGGGTATCACATCTCATGCTATAGGAAGGGTCTCACGATTGGAATGGGAAGGATTTGGATATCACATCTCATGCTATAGGAAGGGTCTCAGGATTGGAATGGGAAGGAGTTGGATATCACATCTCATGCTATAGGAAGGGTCTCAGGAATGGAATGGGAAGGAGTTTTATATGACATCTCATGCCATAGGAAGGATCTCAGGTTTGGTATTAGAAGCATTGAGACATCACATCTCATGTTATAGGAAGGGTCTCAGGATTGGAATCGGAAGGAGTTGGATATCACATCTCATGCTATAGGAAGGGTCTCATGTTTGGTATAAGCATTGAGATATCACATCTCATGCTATAGGAATGGTCTCTGGATTGGAATGGGAAAGAGTTGTATATGACATCTCATGCCATAGGAAGGGTCTCAGGTTTGGTATCAGCATTGAGATATCACATCTCTGCTATCGGAAGGGTCTCAGGATTGGAATGGGAAGGAGTTGGATATCCCATCTTATGTTATAGGAAGGGTCTCAGGTTTGGTATTAGAAGCATTGAGATATCACATCTCATGCTATAGGAAGGGTCTCAGGATTGGAATGGGAAGGACTTGAATATCCCATCTCATGCTATAGGGAGGCTCTCACGTTTGGAAAGGGAAGGAGTTGGATATCACATTTCATGTTAGAGGTAGGATCTCAGGTTTGGTATTAGAGGCATTGAATATCACATCTCATGCTATCAGAAGGGTCTCAGGATTGGAATGGGAAGGAGTTGGATATCACATCTCATGTTATAGGAAGGATCTCAGGTTTGGTATTAGAGGGATTGAGATATCACATGTCATGCTATCAGAAGGGTATCAGGATTGGATTTGGAAGTAGTTGGATATCCCATTTCATGCTATAGGAAGGGTCTCAGGTTGGAATGGGAAGGAGTTGGATATCACATCTCATGTTATAGGAAGGGTCTCAGGATTGGAATGGGAAATACTTCGATATCACATCTCATGCTATAGGAAGGCTCTCAGGTTTGCAAGGGGAAGGAGTTGGATATCACATTTCATGTTAGAGGTAGGATCTCAGGTTTGGTATTAGAGGCATTGAGATATCACATCTCATGCTATCAGAAATGTCTCAGGATTGGAATGGGAAGGAGTTGGATATCACATCTCATGCTAAATGGAGGGTCTCTGGTTTGGAAGGGGAAGGATTTGGATATCACATCTCATGTTATAGGAAGGATCTCAGGTTTGGTATTAGAAGCATTGAGATATCACATCTCATGCTATAGGAAGGGTCTCAGGTTTGGAATGGGAAGGAATTGGATATCACATCTCATGTCATAGGAAGGATCTCAGGTTTGGTATTAGAAGCATTGAGATATCACATCTCATGCTATAGGAATGGTCTCAGGATTGGAATGGGAAGGAGTTGGATATTAGATTCTTGCTATAGAAAGGGTCTCAGGTTTGGAACGGGAAGGAGTTGGATATCACATCTCATGTTATAGGAAGGGTCTCAGGTTTGGTCTAAGCATTGAGATATCACATCTCTGCTATCGGAAGTGTCTCAGGATTGAAATGGGAAGGAGTTGGATATCCCATCTCATGTTATAGGACGGGTCTCAGGTTTGGTATTAGAATCATTGAGATATCACATCTCATGCTGTAGGAAGTGTCTAAGGATTGGAATGGGAAGGACTTGGATATCACATCTCATGCTATAGGTAGACTCTCAGGGCTGGAAAGGGAAGGAGTTGGATATCACATTTCATGTTCGAGGAAGGATCTCAGGTTTGGTATTAGAGGCATTGAGATATCACATCTCATGCTATAGGAAGGGTCTCAGGATTGGAATGGGAAGGATTTGGATATCACATCTCATGCTATAGGAAGGGTCTCAGGTTTGGTATAAGCATTGAGATATCACATCTCATGCTATAGGAAGGGTCTCAGGATTGGAATGGGAAGGAGTTGGATATCACATCTCATGCTATAGGTAGGCTCTCAGGTTTGGAAAGGGAAGGATTTGGATATCACATTTCATGTTAAAGGAAGGATCTCAAGTTTGGTATTAGAGGCATTGAGATATCACATCTCATGCTATAGGAAGGGTCTCACGATTGGAATGGGAAGGATTTGGATATCACATCTCATGCTATAGGAAGGGTCTCAGGTTTGGTATAAGCATTGAAATATCACATCCCATGCTATAGGAAGGGTCTCAGGATTGGAATGGAAGGAGTTGGATATCACATCTCATGTTATAGGAAGGATCTCAGATTTGGTATTAGAAGCATTGAGACATCACATCTCATGCTATAGGAAGGGTCTCAGGATTGGAATGGGAAGGAGTTGGATATCACATCTCATGTTATAGGAAGGATCTCAGGTTTGGTATTAGAGGGATTGAGATATCACATGTCATGCTATCAGAAGGGTATCAGGATTGGATTTGGAAGTAGTTGGATATCCCATTTCATGCTATAGGAAGGGTCTCAGGTTGGAATGGGAAGGAGTTGGATATCACATCTCATGTTATAGGAAGGGTCTCAGGATTGGAATGGGAAATACTTCGATATCACATCTCATGCTATAGGAAGGCTCTCAGGTTTGCAAGGGGAAGGAGTTGGATATCACATTTCATGTTAGAGGTAGGATCTCAGGTTTGGTATTAGAGGCATTGAGATATCACATCTCATGCTATCAGAAATGTCTCAGGATTGGAATGGGAAGGAGTTGGATATCACATCTCATGCTAAATGGAGGGTCTCTGGTTTGGAAGGGGAAGGATTTGGATATCACATCTCATGTTATAGGAAGGATCTCAGGTTTGGTATTAGAAGAATTGAGATATCACATCTCATGCTATAGGAAGGGTCTCAGGTTTGGAATGGGAAGGAATTGGATATCACATCTCATGTCATAGGAAGGATCTCAGGTTTGGTATTAGAAGCATTGAGATATCACATCTCATGCTATAGGAATGGTCTCAGGATTGGAATGGGAAGGAGTTGGATATTAGATTCTTGCTATAGAAAGGGTCTCAGGTTTGGAACGGGAAGGAGTTGGATATCACATCTCATGTTATAGGAAGGGTCTCAGGTTTGGTCTAAGCATTGAGATATCACATCTCTGCTATCGGAAGTGTCTCAGGATTGAAATGGGAAGGAGTTGGATATCCCATCTCATGTTATAGGACGGGTCTCAGGTTTGGTATTAGAATCATTGAGATATCACATCTCATGCTGTAGGAAGTGTCTAAGGATTGGAATGGGAAGGACTTGGATATCACATCTCATGCTATAGGTAGACTCTCAGGGCTGGAAAGGGAAGGAGTTGGATATCACATTTCATGTTCGAGGAAGGATCTCAGGTTTGGTATTAGAGGCATTGAGATATCACATCTCATGCTATAGGAAGGGTCTCAGGATTGGAATGGGAAGGATTTGGATATCACATCTCATGCTATAGGAAGGGTCTCAGGTTTGGTATAAGCATTGAGATATCACATCTCATGCTATAGGAAGGGTCTCAGGATTGGAATGGGAAGGAGTTGGATATCACATCTCATGCTATAGGTAGGCTCTCAGGTTTGGAAAGGGAAGGATTTGGATATCACATTTCATGTTAAAGGCAGGATCTCAAGTTTGGTATTAGAGGCATTGAGATATCACATCTCATGCTATAGGAAGGGTCTCACGATTGGAATGGGAAGGATTTGGATATCACATCTCATGCTATAGGAAGGGTCTCAGGTTTGGTATAAGCATTGAAATATCACATCCCATGCTATAGGAAGGGTCTCAGGATTGGAATGGAAGGAGTTGGATATCACATCTCATGTTATAGGAAGGATCTCAGATTTGGTATTAGAAGCATTGAGACATCACATCTCATGCTATAGGAAGGGTCTCAGGATTGGAATGGGAAGGAGTTGGATATCACATCTCATGTTATAGAAAGGGTCTCAGGATTGGAATGGGAAGGACTTCGATATCACATCTCATGTTATAGGAAGGCTCCCAGGTTTGGAAGGGGAAGGAGTTGGATATCACATTTCATGTTAGAGGTAGAATCTCAGGTTTGGTATTAGAGGCATTGAGATATAAAATCTCATGCTATCAGAAGGGTCTCAGGATTGGAATGGGAAGGAGTTGGATATCACATCTCATACTAAAGGGAGGGTCTCAGGCTTGGAAGGGGAAGGATTTGGATATCACATCTCATGTTATGGGAAGGATCTCAGGTTTGTTATTAGTAGCATTGAGATATCACATCTCATGCTATAGGAAGGGTCTCAGGATTGGAATGGGAAGGAGTTGGATATCATATCTCATGCTATAGGAAGGGTCTCAGGAATGGAATGGGAAGGAGTTTTATATGACATCTCATGCCATAGGAAGGATCTCGTGTTTGGTATTAGAAGCATTGAGACATCACATCTCATGTTATAGGAAGGGTATCAGGATTGGAATGGGAAGGAGTTGGATATCACATCTCATGCTATAGGAAGGATCTCAGGTTTGGTATAAGCATTGAGATATCACATCTCATGCTATAGGAAGGGTCTCAGGATTGGAATGGGAAGGAGTTGGATATCATATCTCATGCTATAGGAAGGGTCTCAGGAATGGAATGGGAAGGAGTTTTATATGACATCTCATGCCATAGGAAGGATCTCGTGTTTGGTATTAGAAGCATTGAGACATCACATCTCATGTTATAGGAAGGGTATCAGGATTGGAATGGGAAGGAGTTGGATATCACATCTCATGCTATAGGAAGGGTCTCAGGTTTGGTATAAGCATTGCGATATCACATCTCTGCTATCGGAAGGGTCTCAGGATTGGAATGGGAAGGACTTGGATATCACAATTCATGTTATAGGAAGGGTCTCAGGTTTGGTATTAGAAACATTGAGATATCACATCTCATGCTATAGGAAGGGTCTCAGGATTGGAATGGGAAGGACTTGGATATCACATCTCATGTTATAGGAAAGGTCTCAGGTTTGGTATTAGAAGCATTGAGATATCACATCACATGCTATAGGAAGGGTCTCAGGAATGGAATGGGAAGGACTTGGATATCACATCTCATGATAAAGGAAGGGTCTAAGGTTTGGAAGGGGAAGGATTTGGATATCACATCTCATGTTATTGGACCGGTCTCAGGTTTGGTATTAGAAGCATTGAGATATCAAGTCTCAAAGTATAGGACGGGAGTTTGATATCACATCTCATGCCATGGTATGGGTCTCTGGTTTTGTAGAAGCATTGGGATATCACATCTCAAGCTATCGGAAGGGTATCAGGATTGGATTTGGAAGGAGTTGGATATCCCATCTCATGCTATCGGAAGGGTCTCAGGATTGGAATGGGAAGAGCTGGATATCACATCTCATGCTAAAGGAAGGGTCTCAGGTTTGGAAGGGGAATGATTTGGATATCACATCTCATGTTATAGGACGGGTCTCAGGTTTGGTATTAGAAGCATTGTGATATCACATCTCATGCAATAGGAAGTGTCTCAGGATTGGAATGGGAAGGAGTTGGATATCACATCTCATGCTATAGGAAGGGTTTCAGGTTTGGTAGAAGCATTGAGATATCACATCTCATGCTATAGGAAGAGTCTCACGTTTGGGAAGGGAAGGATTTGGATTTCACATCTCATGTTATAGGATGGTTCTCATGTTTGGTTTTTGAAGCATTGAGATATCACATCTCATGCTATCGGAAGGGTCTCAGGTTTGGAATGGGAAGGAGTTGGATATCACATCTCATGTTATAGGAAGGATCTCATGTTTTGTATTAGAAGTATTGAGATATCACATCTCATGCTATAGGAAGGGTCTCCGGATTGGAATGTGAAGGATTTGGATATTAAATCTCATGCTAAAGGAAGGGTCTCAGGTTTGGAATGGGAAGGAGTTGGATATGACATCTCTTGTTATAGGGAGGGTCTCAGGATTTGAATGGCAAGGAGTTGGATATCACATCTCATGCCATAGGAAGGGTCTCAGGTTTGGAATGGGAAGGAGTTGGATATCACATCTCAAGCTATAGGAAGGGTGTCAGGATTGGAATGGGAAGGAGTTTGATATCACATCTCATGCCATGGTATGGGTCTCAGGTTTTGTAGAAGCATTGGGATATCACATCTCATGCTATCGGAAGGGTATCAGGATTGGATTTGGAAGGAGTTGGATATCCCATCTCATGCTATAGGAAGGGTCTCAGGTTGGAATGGGAAGGAGTTGGATATCACATCTCATGTTATAGGAAGGGTATCAGGATTGGAATGGGAAGGACTTCGATATCACATCTCATGCTATAGGAAGGCTATCAGGTTTGGAAGGGGAAGGAGTTGCATATCAAATTTCATTTTAGAGGTAGGATCTCAGGTTTGGTATTAGAGGCATTGAGATATCACATCTCATGCTATACGAAGGGTCTCACGATTGGAATGGGAAGGATTTGGATATCACATCTCATGCTATAGGAAGGGTCTCAGGTTTGGTATAAGCATTGAGATATCACATCTCATGCTATAGAAACGGTCTCAAGATTGCAATGGGAAGGAGTTGGATATCACATCTCATGTTATAGGAAGGATCTCAGATTTGGTATTAGAAGCATTGAGACATCACATCTCATGCTATAGGAAGGGTCTCAGGATTGGAATGGGAAGGAGTTGGATATCACATCTCATGTTATAGGAAGGGTCTCAGGATTGGAATGGGAAGCACTTCGATATCACATCTCATGTTATAGGAAGGCTCCCAGGTTTAGAAGGGGAAGGAGTTGGATATCACATTTTATGTTAGAGGTAGGATCTCAGGTTTGGTATTAGAGGCATTGAGATATAACATCTCATGCTATCAAAAGGGTCTCAGGATTGGAATGGGAAGGAGTTGGATATCACATCTCATGCTAAAGGGAGGGTCTCAGGTTTGGAAGGGGAAGGATTTGGATATCACATCTCATGCTATAGGAAGGGTCTCAGGATTGGAATGGGAAGGATTTGGATATCACATCTCATGCTATAGGAAGGGTCTCAGGTTTGGTATAAGCATTGAGATATCACATCTCATGCTATAGGAAGGGTCTCAGGATTGGAATGGGAAGGAGTTGGATATCACATCTCATGCTATAGGTAGGCTCTCAGGTTTGGAAAGGGAAGGTTTTGGGTATCACATCTCATGCTATAGGAAGGGTCTCACGATTGGAATGGGAAGGATTTGGATATCACATCTCATGCTATAGGAAGGGTCTCAGGATTGGAATGGGAAGGAGTTGGATATCACATCTCATGCTATAGGAAGGGTCTCAGGAATGGAATGGGAAGGAGTTTTATATGACATCTCATGCCATAGGAAGGATCTCAGGTTTGGTATTAGAAGCATTGAGACATCACATCTCATGTTATAGGAAGGGTCTCAGGATTGGAATCGGAAGGAGTTGGATATCACATCTCATGCTATAGGAAGGGTCTCATGTTTGGTATAAGCATTGAGATATCACATCTCATGCTATAGGAATGGTCTCTGGATTGGAATGGGAAAGAGTTGTATATGACATCTCATGCCATAGGAAGGGTCTCAGGTTTGGTATCAGCATTGAGATATCACATCTCTGCTATCGGAAGGGTCTCAGGATTGGAATGGGAAGGAGTTGGATATCCCATCTTATGTTATAGGAAGGGTCTCAGGTTTGGTATTAGAAGCATTGAGATATCACATCTCATGCTATAGGAAGGGTCTCAGGATTGGAATGGGAAGGACTTGAATATCCCATCTCATGCTATAGGGAGGCTCTCACGTTTGGAAAGGGAAGGAGTTGGATATCACATTTCATGTTAGAGGTAGGATCTCAGGTTTGGTATTAGAGGCATTGAATATCACATCTCATGCTATCAGAAGGGTCTCAGGATTGGAATGGGAAGGAGTTGGATATCACATCTCATGTTATAGGAAGGATCTCAGGTTTGGTATTAGAGGGATTGAGATATCACATGTCATGCTATCAGAAGGGTATCAGGATTGGATTTGGAAGTAGTTGGATATCCCATTTCATGCTATAGGAAGGGTCTCAGGTTGGAATGGGAAGGAGTTGGATATCACATCTCATGTTATAGGAAGGGTCTCAGGATTGGAATGGGAAATACTTCGATATCACATCTCATGCTATAGGAAGGCTCTCAGGTTTGCAAGGGGAAGGAGTTGGATATCACATTTCATGTTAGAGGTAGGATCTCAGGTTTGGTATTAGAGGCATTGAGATATCACATCTCATGCTATCAGAAATGTCTCAGGATTGGAATGGGAAGGAGTTGGATATCACATCTCATGCTAAATGGAGGGTCTCTGGTTTGGAAGGGGAAGGATTTGGATATCACATCTCATGTTATAGGAAGGATCTCAGGTTTGGTATTAGAAGCATTGAGATATCACATCTCATGCTATAGGAAGGGTCTCAGGTTTGGAATGGGAAGGAATTGGATATCACATCTCATGTCATAGGAAGGATCTCAGGTTTGGTATTAGAAGCATTGAGATATCACATCTCATGCTATAGGAATGGTCTCAGGATTGGAATGGGAAGGAGTTGGATATTAGATTCTTGCTATAGAAAGGGTCTCAGGTTTGGAACGGGAAGGAGTTGGATATCACATCTCATGTTATAGGAAGGGTCTCAGGTTTGGTCTAAGCATTGAGATATCACATCTCTGCTATCGGAAGTGTCTCAGGATTGAAATGGGAAGGAGTTGGATATCCCATCTCATGTTATAGGACGGGTCTCAGGTTTGGTATTAGAATCATTGAGATATCACATCTCATGCTGTAGGAAGTGTCTAAGGATTGGAATGGGAAGGACTTGGATATCACATCTCATGCTATAGGTAGACTCTCAGGGCTGGAAAGGGAAGGAGTTGGATATCACATTTCATGTTCGAGGAAGGATCTCAGGTTTGGTATTAGAGGCATTGAGATATCACATCTCATGCTATAGGAAGGGTCTCAGGATTGGAATGGGAAGGATTTGGATATCACATCTCATGCTATAGGAAGGGTCTCAGGTTTGGTATAAGCATTGAGATATCACATCTCATGCTATAGGAAGGGTCTCAGGATTGGAATGGGAAGGAGTTGGATATCACATCTCATGCTATAGGTAGGCTCTCAGGTTTGGAAAGGGAAGGATTTGGATATCACATTTCATGTTAAAGGAAGGATCTCAAGTTTGGTATTAGAGGCATTGAGATATCACATCTCATGCTATAGGAAGGGTCTCACGATTGGAATGGGAAGGATTTGGATATCACATCTCATGCTATAGGAAGGGTCTCAGGTTTGGTATAAGCATTGAAATATCACATCCCATGCTATAGGAAGGGTCTCAGGATTGGAATGGAAGGAGTTGGATATCACATCTCATGTTATAGGAAGGATCTCAGATTTGGTATTAGAAGCATTGAGACATCACATCTCATGCTATAGGAAGGGTCTCAGGATTGGAATGGGAAGGAGTTGGATATCACATCTCATGTTATAGGAAGGATCTCAGGTTTGGTATTAGAGGGATTGAGATATCACATGTCATGCTATCAGAAGGGTATCAGGATTGGATTTGGAAGTAGTTGGATATCCCATTTCATGCTATAGGAAGGGTCTCAGGTTGGAATGGGAAGGAGTTGGATATCACATCTCATGTTATAGGAAGGGTCTCAGGATTGGAATGGGAAATACTTCGATATCACATCTCATGCTATAGGAAGGCTCTCAGGTTTGCAAGGGGAAGGAGTTGGATATCACATTTCATGTTAGAGGTAGGATCTCAGGTTTGGTATTAGAGGCATTGAGATATCACATCTCATGCTATCAGAAATGTCTCAGGATTGGAATGGGAAGGAGTTGGATATCACATCTCATGCTAAATGGAGGGTCTCTGGTTTGGAAGGGGAAGGATTTGGATATCACATCTCATGTTATAGGAAGGATCTCAGGTTTGGTATTAGAAGCATTGAGATATCACATCTCATGCTATAGGAAGGGTCTCAGGTTTGGAATGGGAAGGAATTGGATATCACATCTCATGTCATAGGAAGGATCTCAGGTTTGGTATTAGAAGCATTGAGATATCACATCTCATGCTATAGGAATGGTCTCAGGATTGGAATGGGAAGGAGTTGGATATTAGATTCTTGCTATAGAAAGGGTCTCAGGTTTGGAACGGGAAGGAGTTGGATATCACATCTCATGTTATAGGAAGGGTCTCAGGTTTGGTCTAAGCATTGAGATATCACATCTCTGCTATCGGAAGTGTCTCAGGATTGAAATGGGAAGGAGTTGGATATCCCATCTCATGTTATAGGACGGGTCTCAGGTTTGGTATTAGAATCATTGAGATATCACATCTCATGCTGTAGGAAGTGTCTAAGGATTGGAATGGGAAGGACTTGGATATCACATCTCATGCTATAGGTAGACTCTCAGGGCTGGAAAGGGAAGGAGTTGGATATCACATTTCATGTTCGAGGAAGGATCTCAGGTTTGGTATTAGAGGCATTGAGATATCACATCTCATGCTATAGGAAGGGTCTCAGGATTGGAATGGGAAGGATTTGGATATCACATCTCATGCTATAGGAAGGGTCTCAGGTTTGGTATAAGCATTGAGATATCACATCTCATGCTATAGGAAGGGTCTCAGGATTGGAATGGGAAGGAGTTGGATATCACATCTCATGCTATAGGTAGGCTCTCAGGTTTGGAAAGGGAAGGATTTGGATATCACATTTCATGTTAAAGGCAGGATCTCAAGTTTGGTATTAGAGGCATTGAGATATCACATCTCATGCTATAGGAAGGGTCTCACGATTGGAATGGGAAGGATTTGGATATCACATCTCATGCTATAGGAAGGGTCTCAGGTTTGGTATAAGCATTGAAATATCACATCCCATGCTATAGGAAGGGTCTCAGGATTGGAATGGAAGGAGTTGGATATCACATCTCATGTTATAGGAAGGATCTCAGATTTGGTATTAGAAGCATTGAGACATCACATCTCATGCTATAGGAAGGGTCTCAGGATTGGAATGGGAAGGAGTTGGATATCACATCTCATGTTATAGAAAGGGTCTCAGGATTGGAATGGGAAGGACTTCGATATCACATCTCATGTTATAGGAAGGCTCCCAGGTTTGGAAGGGGAAGGAGTTGGATATCACATTTCATGTTAGAGGTAGAATCTCAGGTTTGGTATTAGAGGCATTGAGATATAAAATCTCATGCTATCAGAAGGGTCTCAGGATTGGAATGGGAAGGAGTTGGATATCACATCTCATACTAAAGGGAGGGTCTCAGGCTTGGAAGGGGAAGGATTTGAATATCACATCTCGTGTTATAGGAAGAATCTCAGGTTTGGTATTAGAAGAATTGAAATATCACATCTCATGCTATCGGAAGGATCTCAAGTTTGGAATTAGAAGCATTGAGATATCACATCTCATGCTATCAGAACGGTCTCAGGATTGGAATGGGAAGGAGTTGGATATCACATCTCATGCTAAAGGGAGGGTCTCTGGTTTGGAAGGGGAAGGATTTGGATATCACATCTCATGTTATGGGAAGGATCTCAGGTTTGTTATTAGTAGCATTGAGATATCACATCTCATGCTATAGGAAGGGTCTCAGGATTGGAATGGGAAGGAGTTGGATATCATATCTCATGCTATAGGAAGGGTCTCAGGAATGGAATGGGAAGGAGTTTTATATGACATCTCATGCCATAGGAAGGATCTCGTGTTTGGTATTAGAAGCATTGAGACATCACATCTCATGTTATAGGAAGGGTATCAGGATTGGAATGGGAAGGAGTTGGATATCACATCTCATGCTATAGGAAGGATCTCAGGTTTGGTATAAGCATTGAGATATCACATCTCATGCTATAGGAAGGGTCTCAGGATTGGAATGGGAAGGAGTTGGATATCATATCTCATGCTATAGGAAGGGTCTCAGGAATGGAATGGGAAGGAGTTTTATATGACATCTCATGCCATAGGAAGGATCTCGTGTTTGGTATTAGAAGCATTGAGACATCACATCTCATGTTATAGGAAGGGTATCAGGATTGGAATGGGAAGGAGTTGGATATCACATCTCATGCTATAGGAAGGGTCTCAGGTTTGGTATAAGCATTGCGATATCACATCTCTGCTATCGGAAGGGTCTCAGGATTGGAATGGGAAGGACTTGGATATCACAATTCATGTTATAGGAAGGGTCTCAGGTTTGGTATTAGAAACATTGAGATATCACATCTCATGCTATAGGAAGGGTCTCAGGATTGGAATGGGAAGGACTTGGATATCACATCTCATGTTATAGGAAAGGTCTCAGGTTTGGTATTAGAAGCATTGAGATATCACATCACATGCTATAGGAAGGGTCTCAGGAATGGAATGGGAAGGACTTGGATATCACATCTCATGATAAAGGAAGGGTCTAAGGTTTGGAAGGGGAAGGATTTGGATATCACATCTCATGTTATTGGACCGGTCTCAGGTTTGGTATTAGAAGCATTGAGATATCAAGTCTCAAAGTATAGGACGGGAGTTTGATATCACATCTCATGCCATGGTATGGGTCTCTGGTTTTGTAGAAGCATTGGGATATCACATCTCAAGCTATCGGAAGGGTATCAGGATTGGATTTGGAAGGAGTTGGATATCCCATCTCATGCTATCGGAAGGGTCTCAGGATTGGAATGGGAAGAGCTGGATATCACATCTCATGCTAAAGGAAGGGTCTCAGGTTTGGAAGGGGAATGATTTGGATATCACATCTCATGTTATAGGACGGGTCTCAGGTTTGGTATTAGAAGCATTGTGATATCACATCTCATGCAATAGGAAGTGTCTCAGGATTGGAATGGGAAGGAGTTGGATATCACATCTCATGCTATAGGAAGGGTTTCAGGTTTGGTAGAAGCATTGAGATATCACATCTCATGCTATAGGAAGAGTCTCACGTTTGGGAAGGGAAGGATTTGGATTTCACATCTCATGTTATAGGATGGTTCTCATGTTTGGTTTTTGAAGCATTGAGATATCACATCTCATGCTATCGGAAGGGTCTCAGGTTTGGAATGGGAAGGAGTTGGATATCACATCTCATGTTATAGGAAGGATCTCATGTTTTGTATTAGAAGTATTGAGATATCACATCTCATGCTATAGGAAGGGTCTCCGGATTGGAATGTGAAGGATTTGGATATTAAATCTCATGCTAAAGGAAGGGTCTCAGGTTTGGAATGGGAAGGAGTTGGATATGACATCTCTTGTTATAGGGAGGGTCTCAGGATTTGAATGGCAAGGAGTTGGATATCACATCTCATGCCATAGGAAGGGTCTCAGGTTTGGTATAAGCATTGAGATATCACATCTCTGCTATCGGAAGGGTCTCAGGATTGGATTGGGAAGGAGTTGGATATCCCTTCTCATGCTATAGGAAGGGTCTCAGGTTGGAATGGGAAGGAGTTGGATATCACATCTCATGTTATAGGAAGGGTCTCAGGATTGGAATGGGAAGGATTTGGATATCACATCTCTTGCTATAGGAAGGGTCTCAGGTTTTTTATTAGAAACATTGAGATATCACATCTCATGCTATAAGAAGGGTTTTAGGATTGGAATGGGAAGTATTTGGATATCACATCTCATGCTAAAGGAAGGGTCTCAGGTTTGGAAGGGGAAGGATTTGGATATCATATCTCATGTTATAGGACGGGACCCAGGTTTGGTATTAGAAGCATTGAGATATCACATCTCATGGTATAGGAAGGGTCTCAGGGTTGGAATGGGAAGGAGTTGGATATCACATCTCATCCAATAGGAAGGGTCTCAGGTTTGGAATGGGAAGGAATTGGATATCACATCTCATGTTATAGGAAGGGTCTCAGGTTTGGTAGAAGCGTTAAGATATCACATCTCTGCTATCGGAAGGGTCTCAGGATTGGATTGGGAAGGAGTTGGATATCCCTTCTCATGCTATAGGAAGGGTCTCAGGATTTGAATGGCAAGGAGTTGGATATCACGTATCATGCCATAGGAAGGGTCTCAGGTTTGGTATAAGCATTGAGATATCACATCTCTGCTATCGGAAGGGTCTCCGGATTGGATTGGGAAGGAGTTGGATATCCCTTCTCATGCTATAGGAAGTGTCTCAGGTTGGAATGGGAAGGAGTTGGATATCACATCTCATGTTATAGGAAGGGTCTCAGGATTGGAATGGGAAGGATTTGGATATCACATCTCTTGCTATAGGAAGGGTCTCAGGATTGGAATGGGTAGGAGTTGGATATTACATTCTTGCTATAGGAAGGGTCTCATGTTTGGAATGGGAAGGAGTTGGATATCACATATGCTATAGGAAGTGTCTCAGGTTTGGAACGGGAAGGAGTTGGATATCACATCTCATGTTAGAGGAAGGATCTCAGGTTTGGTATTAGAGGCCTTGAGATATCACATCTCATGCTATAGGAAGGGTCTCAGGTTTGGTATAAGCATTGAGATATCACATCTCATGCTATAGGAAGGGTCTCAGGATTGGAATGGGAAGAAGTTGGATATCACATCTCATGCTATAAGAAGGGTCTCAGGTTTGGTATAAGCATTGAGATATCACATCTCATGCTATAGGAAGGGTCTCAGGATTGGAATGGGAAGGAGTTGGATATCACATCTCATGTTATAGGAAGGATCTCAGATTTGGTATTAGAAGCATTGAGACATCACATCTCATGCTATAGGAAGGGTCTCAGGATTGGAATGGGAAGGAGTTGGATATCACATCTCATGTTATAGAAAGGGTCTCAGGATTGGAATGGGAAGGACTTCGATATCACATCTCATGTTATAGGAAGGCTCCCAGGTTTGGAAGGGGAAGGAGTTGGATATCACATTTCATGTTAGAGGTAGAATCTCAGGTTTGGTATTAGAGGCATTGAGATATAAAATCTCATGCTATCAGAAGGGTCTCAGGATTGGAATGGGAAGGAGTTGGATATCACATCTCATACTAAAGGGAGGGTCTCAGGCTTGGAAGGGGAAGGATTTGAATATCACATCTCGTGTTATAGGAAGAATCTCAGGTTTGGTATTAGAAGAATTGAAATATCACATCTCATGCTATCGGAAGGATCTCAAGTTTGGAATTAGAAGCATTGAGATATCACATCTCATGCTATCAGAACGGTCTCAGGATTGGAATGGGAAGGAGTTGGATATCACATCTCATGCTAAAGGGAGGGTCTCTGGTTTGGAAGGGGAAGGATTTGGATATCACATCTCATGTTATGGGAAGGATCTCAGGTTTGTTATTAGTAGCATTGAGATATCACATCTCATGCTATAGGAAGGGTCTCAGGATTGGAATGGGAAGGAGTTGGATATCATATCTCATGCTATAGGAAGGGTCTCAGGAATGGAATGGGAAGGAGTTTTATATGACATCTCATGCCATAGGAAGGATCTCGTGTTTGGTATTAGAAGCATTGAGACATCACATCTCATGTTATAGGAAGGGTATCAGGATTGGAATGGGAAGGAGTTGGATATCACATCTCATGCTATAGGAAGGATCTCAGGTTTGGTATAAGCATTGAGATATCACATCTCATGCTATAGGAAGGGTCTCAGGATTGGAATGGGAAGGAGTTGGATATCATATCTCATGCTATAGGAAGGGTCTCAGGAATGGAATGGGAAGGAGTTTTATATGACATCTCATGCCATAGGAAGGATCTCGTGTTTGGTATTAGAAGCATTGAGACATCACATCTCATGTTATAGGAAGGGTATCAGGATTGGAATGGGAAGGAGTTGGATATCACATCTCATGCTATAGGAAGGGTCTCAGGTTTGGTATAAGCATTGCGATATCACATCTCTGCTATCGGAAGGGTCTCAGGATTGGAATGGGAAGGACTTGGATATCACAATTCATGTTATAGGAAGGGTCTCAGGTTTGGTATTAGAAACATTGAGATATCACATCTCATGCTATAGGAAGGGTCTCAGGATTGGAATGGGAAGGACTTGGATATCACATCTCATGTTATAGGAAAGGTCTCAGGTTTGGTATTAGAAGCATTGAGATATCACATCACATGCTATAGGAAGGGTCTCAGGAATGGAATGGGAAGGACTTGGATATCACATCTCATGATAAAGGAAGGGTCTAAGGTTTGGAAGGGGAAGGATTTGGATATCACATCTCATGTTATTGGACCGGTCTCAGGTTTGGTATTAGAAGCATTGAGATATCAAGTCTCAAAGTATAGGACGGGAGTTTGATATCACATCTCATGCCATGGTATGGGTCTCTGGTTTTGTAGAAGCATTGGGATATCACATCTCAAGCTATCGGAAGGGTATCAGGATTGGATTTGGAAGGAGTTGGATATCCCATCTCATGCTATCGGAAGGGTCTCAGGATTGGAATGGGAAGAGCTGGATATCACATCTCATGCTAAAGGAAGGGTCTCAGGTTTGGAAGGGGAATGATTTGGATATCACATCTCATGTTATAGGACGGGTCTCAGGTTTGGTATTAGAAGCATTGTGATATCACATCTCATGCAATAGGAAGTGTCTCAGGATTGGAATGGGAAGGAGTTGGATATCACATCTCATGCTATAGGAAGGGTTTCAGGTTTGGTAGAAGCATTGAGATATCACATCTCATGCTATAGGAAGAGTCTCACGTTTGGGAAGGGAAGGATTTGGATTTCACATCTCATGTTATAGGATGGTTCTCATGTTTGGTTTTTGAAGCATTGAGATATCACATCTCATGCTATCGGAAGGGTCTCAGGTTTGGAATGGGAAGGAGTTGGATATCACATCTCATGTTATAGGAAGGATCTCATGTTTTGTATTAGAAGTATTGAGATATCACATCTCATGCTATAGGAAGGGTCTCCGGATTGGAATGTGAAGGATTTGGATATTAAATCTCATGCTAAAGGAAGGGTCTCAGGTTTGGAATGGGAAGGAGTTGGATATGACATCTCTTGTTATAGGGAGGGTCTCAGGATTTGAATGGCAAGGAGTTGGATATCACATCTCATGCCATAGGAAGGGTCTCAGGTTTGGTATAAGCATTGAGATATCACATCTCTGCTATCGGAAGGGTCTCAGGATTGGATTGGGAAGGAGTTGGATATCCCTTCTCATGCTATAGGAAGGGTCTCAGGTTGGAATGGGAAGGAGTTGGATATCACATCTCATGTTATAGGAAGGGTCTCAGGATTGGAATGGGAAGGATTTGGATATCACATCTCTTGCTATAGGAAGGGTCTCAGGTTTTTTATTAGAAACATTGAGATATCACATCTCATGCTATAAGAAGGGTTTTAGGATTGGAATGGGAAGTATTTGGATATCACATCTCATGCTAAAGGAAGGGTCTCAGGTTTGGAAGGGGAAGGATTTGGATATCATATCTCATGTTATAGGACGGGACCCAGGTTTGGTATTAGAAGCATTGAGATATCACATCTCATGGTATAGGAAGGGTCTCAGGGTTGGAATGGGAAGGAGTTGGATATCACATCTCATCCAATAGGAAGGGTCTCAGGTTTGGAATGGGAAGGAATTGGATATCACATCTCATGTTATAGGAAGGGTCTCAGGTTTGGTAGAAGCGTTAAGATATCACATCTCTGCTATCGGAAGGGTCTCAGGATTGGATTGGGAAGGAGTTGGATATCCCTTCTCATGCTATAGGAAGGGTCTCAGGATTTGAATGGCAAGGAGTTGGATATCACGTATCATGCCATAGGAAGGGTCTCAGGTTTGGTATAAGCATTGAGATATCACATCTCTGCTATCGGAAGGGTCTCCGGATTGGATTGGGAAGGAGTTGGATATCCCTTCTCATGCTATAGGAAGTGTCTCAGGTTGGAATGGGAAGGAGTTGGATATCACATCTCATGTTATAGGAAGGGTCTCAGGATTGGAATGGGAAGGATTTGGATATCACATCTCTTGCTATAGGAAGGGTCTCAGGATTGGAATGGGTAGGAGTTGGATATTACATTCTTGCTATAGGAAGGGTCTCATGTTTGGAATGGGAAGGAGTTGGATATCACATATGCTATAGGAAGTGTCTCAGGTTTGGAACGGGAAGGAGTTGGATATCACATCTCATGTTAGAGGAAGGATCTCAGGTTTGGTATTAGAGGCCTTGAGATATCACATCTCATGCTATAGGAAGGGTCTCAGGTTTGGTATAAGCATTGAGATATCACATCTCATGCTATAGGAAGGGTCTCAGGATTGGAATGGGAAGAAGTTGGATATCACATCTCATGCTATAAGAAGGGTCTCAGGTTTGGTATAAGCATTGAGATATCACATCTCATGCTATAGGAAGGGTCTCAGGATTGGAATGGGAAGGAGTTGGATATCACATCTCATGCTATAGGAAGGGTCTCAGGTTTGGTATAAGCATTGAGATATCACATCTCATGCTATAGGAAGGGTCTCAGGATTGGAATGGGAAGGTGTTGTATATGACATCTCATGCCGTAGGAAGGGTCTCAGGTTTGGTATAAGCATTGAGATATCACATCTCTGCTATCGGAAGGGTCTCAGGATTGGAATGGGAAGGACTTGGATATAACAATTCATGTTATAGGAAGGGTCTCAGGTTTGGTATTAGAAACATTGAGATATCACATCTCATGCTATAGGAAGGGTCTCAGGATTGGAATGGGAAGGACTTGGATATCACATCTCATGTTATAGGAAGGGTCTCAGGTTTGGTATTAGAAGCATTGAGATATCACATCTCATGCTATAGGAAGGGTCTCTGGAATGGAATGGGAAGGACTTGGATATCACATCTCATGATAAAGGAAGGGTCTAAGGTTTGGAAGGGGAAGGATTTGGATATCACATCTCATGTTATTGGACAGGTCTCAGGTTTGGTATTAGAAGCATTGAGATATCAAGTCTCAAAGTATAGGACGGGAGTTTGATATCACATCTCATGCCATGGTATGGGTCTCTGGTTTTGTAGAAGCATTGGGATATCACATCTCATGCTATCGGAAGGGTATCAGGATTGGATTTGGAAGGAGTTGGATATCCCATCTCATGCTATCGGAAGGGTCTCAGGATTGGAATGGGAGGAGCTGGATATCACATCTCATGCTAAAGGAAGGGTCTCAGGTTTGGAAGGGGAATGATTTGGATATCCCATCTCATGTTATAGGACGGGTCTCAGGTTTGGTATTAGAAGCATTGTGATATCACATCTCATGCTATAGGAAGTGTCTCAGGATTGGAATGGGAAGGAGTTGGATATCACATCTCATGCTATAGGAAGGGTTTCAGGTTTGGTAGAAGCATTGAGATATCACATCTCATGCTATAGGAAGAGTCACAGGTTTGGGAAGGGAAGGATTTGGATTTCACATCTCATGTTATAGGATGGTTCTCATGTTTGGTTTTTGAAGCATTGAGATATCACATCTCATGCTATCGGAAGGGTCTCAGGTTTGGAATGGGAAGGAGTTGGATATCACATCTCATGTTATAGGAAGGATCTCATGTTTGGTATTAGAAGCATTGAGATATCACATCTCATGCTATAGGAAGGGTCTCCGGATTGGAATGTGAAGGATTTGGATATTAAATCTCATGCTAAAGGAAGGGTCTCAGGTTTGGAATGGGAAGGAGTTGGATATGACATCTCTTGTTATAGGGAGGGTCTCAGGATTTGAATGGCAAGGAGTTGGATATCACATCTCATGCCATAGGAAGGGTCTCAGGTTTGGTATAAGCATTGAGATATCACATCTCTGCTATCGGAAGGGTCTCAGGATTGGATTGGGAAGGAGTTGGATATCCCTTCTCATGCTATAGGAAGGGTCTCAAGTTGGAATGGGAAGGAGTTGGATATCACATCTCATGTTATAGGAAGGGTCTCAGGATTGGAATGGGAAGGATTTGGATATCACATCTCTTGCTATAGGAAGGGTCTCAGGTTTTTTATTAGAAACATTGAGATATCACATCTCATGCTATAGGAAGGGTTTTAGGATTGGAATGGGAAGTATTTGGATATCACATCTCATGCTAAAGGAAGGGTCTCAGGTTTGGAAGGGGAAGGATTTGGATATCATTTCTCATGTTATAGGACGGGACCCAGGTTTGGTATTAGAAGCATTGAGATATCACATCTCATGGTATAGGAAGGGTCTCAGGGTTGGAATGGGAAGGAGTTGGATATCACATCTCATCCAATTGGAAGGGTCTCAGGTTTGGAATGGGAAGGAATTGGATATCACATCTCATGTTATAGGAAGGGTCTCAGGTTTGGTAGAAGCGTTGAGATATCACATCTCTGCTATCGGAAGGGTCTCAGGATTGGATTGGGAAGGAGTTGGATATCCCTTCTCATGCTATAGGAAGGGTCTCAGGATTTGAATGGCAAGGAGTTGGATATCACATATCATGCCATAGGAAGGGTCTCAGGTTTGGTATAAGCATTGAGATATCACATCTCTGCTATCGGAAGGGTCTCCGGATTGGATTGGGAAGGAGTTGGATATCCCTTCTCATGCTATAGGAAGTGTCTCAGGTTGGAATGGGAAGGAGTTGGATATCACATCTCATGTTATAGGAAGGGTCTCAGGATTGGAATGGGAAGGATTTGGATATCACATCTCTTGCTATAGGAAGGGTCTCAGGATTGGAATGGGTAGGAGTTGGATATTACATTCTTGCTATAGGAAGGGTCTCATGTTTGGAATGGGAAGGAGTTGGATATCACATATGCTATAGGAAGTGTCTTAGGTTTGGAACGGGAAGGAGTTGGATATCACATCTCATGTTAGAGGAAGGATCTCAGGTTTGGTATTAGAGGCCTTGAGATATCACATCTCATGCTATAGGAAGGGTCTCAGGATTGGAATGGGAAGAAGTTGGATATCACATCTCATGCTATAGGAAGGGTCTCAGGTTTGGTATAAGCATTGAGATATCACATCTCATGCTATAGGAAGGGTCTCAGGATTGGAATGGGAAGGAGTTGTATATGACATCTCATGCCATGAGAAGGGTCTCAGGTTTGGTATAAGCATTGAGATATCACATCACATGCTATAGGAAGGGTCTCAGTATTGGAATGGGAAGGACTTGGATATCACATCTCATGCTATAGGCAGGGTCTCAGGTTTGGAAAGGGAAGGAGATGGATATCACATTTCATGTTAGAGGTAGGATCTCAGGTTTGGTATTAGAGGCATTGAGATATCACATCTCATGCTATCACAAGGGTCTCAAGATTGGAATGGGATGGAGTTGTATATCACATCTCATGCTAAAGGGAGGGTCTCAGGTTTGGAAGGGGAAGGATTTGGAAATCACATGTCATGTTATAGGAAGGATCTCAGGTTTGGTATTAGAAGCATTGAGATATCACATCTCATGCTATCGGAAGTATCTCAGGTTTGGTATTAGAGGCATTGAGATATCACATCTCATGCTATCATAAGGGTCTCAGGATTGGAATGGGAAGGAGTTGGATATCACATCTCATGTTATAGGAAGGATCTCAGGTTTGGTATTAGAAGCATTGAGATATCACATCTCATGCTATAGGAAGGGTCTCAGGATTGGAATGGGAAGGAGTTGGATATCACATCTCATGCTATCGGAAGGGTCTCAGATTTGGTATAAGCATTGAGATATCACATCTCATGCTATAGGACGGGTCTCAGGATTGGAATGGGAGGAAGTTGGATATCACATCTCATGCTATAGGAAGGGTCTCAGGTTTGGTATAAGCATTGAGATATCACATCTCATGCTATAGGAAGGGTCTCAGGATTGGAATGGGAAGGAGTTGTATATGACATCTCATGCCATAAGAAGGGTCTCAGGTTTGGTATAAGCATTGAGATATCACATCACATCACATGCTATAGGAAGGGTCTCAGTATTGGAATGGGAAGGACTTGGATATCACATCTCATGCTATAGGCAGGGTCTCAGGTTTGGAAAGGGAAGGAGATGGATATCACATTTCATGTTAGAGGTAGGATCTCAGGTTTGGTATTAGAGGCATTGAGATATCACATCTCATGCTATCAGAAGGGTCTCAGGATTGGAATGGGAAGGAGTTGTATATCACATCTCATGCTAAAGGGAGGGTCTCAGGTTTGGAAGGGGAAGGATTTGGAAATCACATGTCATGTTATAGGAAGGATCTCAGGTTTGGTATTAGAAGCATTGAGATATCACATCTCATGCTATCGGAAGTATCTCAGGTTTGGTATTAGAGGCATTGAGATATCACATCTCATGCTATCATAAGGGTCTCAGGTTTGGAATGGGAAGGAGTTGGATATCACATCTCATGTTATAGGAAGGATCTCATGTTTTGTATTAGAAGCATTGAGATATCACATCTCATGCTATAGGAAGGGTCTCCGGATTGGAATGTGAAGGATTTGGATATTAAATCTCATGCTAAAGGAAGGGTCTCAGGTTTGGAATGGGAAGGAGTTGGATATGACATCTCTTGTTATAGGGAGGGTCTCAGGATTTGAATGGCAAGGAGTTGGATATCACATCTCATGCCATAGGAAGGGTCTCAGGTTTGGTATAAGCATTGAGATATCACATCTCTGCTATCGGAAGGGTCTCAGGATTGGATTGGGAAGGAGTTGGATATCCCTTCTCATGCTATAGGAAGGGTCTCAGGTTGGAATGGGAAGGAGTTGGATATCACATCTCATGTTATAGGAAGGGTCTCGGGATTGGAATGGGAAGGATTTGGATATCACATCTCTTGCTATAGGAAGGGTCTCAGGTTTTTTATTAGAAACATTGAGATATCACATCTCATGCTATAGGAAGGGTTTTAGGATTGGAATGGGAAGTATTTGGATATCACATCTCATGCTAAAGGAAGGGTCTCAGGTTTGGAAGGGGAAGGATTTGGATATTATATCTCATGTTATAGGACGGGACCCAGGTTTGGTATTAGAAGCATTGAGATATCACATCTCATGGTATAGGAAGGGTCTCAGGGTTGGAATGGGAAGGAGTTGGATATCACATCTCATCCAATAGGAAGGGTCTCAGGTTTGGAATGGGAAGGAATTGGATATCACATCTCATGTTATAGGAAGGGTCTCAGGTTTGGTAGAAGCGTTGAGATATCACATCTCTTCTATCGGAAGGGTCTCAGGATTGGATTGGGAAGGAGTTGGATATCCCTTCTCATGCTATAGGAAGGGTCTCAGGATTTGAATGGCAAGGAGTTGGACATCACATATCATGCCATAGGAAGGGTCTCAGGTTTGGTATAAGCATTGAGATATCACATCTCTGCTATCGGAAGGGTCTCCGGATTGGATTGGGAAGGAGTTGGATATCCCTTCTCATGCTATAGGAAGTGTCTCAGGTTGGAATGGGAAGGAGTTGGATATCACATCTCATGTTATAGGAAGGGTCTCAGGATTGGAATGGGAAGGATTTGGATATCACATCTCTTGCTATAGGAAGGGTCTCAGGATTGGAATGGGAAGGAGTTGTATATGACATCTCATGCCATAAGAAGGGTCTCAGGTTTGGTATAAGCATTGAGATATCACATCACATGCTATAGGAAGGGTCTCAGTATTGGAATGGGAAGGATTTGGATATCACATCTCTTGCTATAGGAAGGGTCTCAGGATTGGAATGGGTAGGAGTTGGATATTACATTCTTGCTATAGGAAGGGTCTCATGTTTGGAATGGGAAGGAGTTGGATATCACATATGCTATAGGAAGTGTCTTAGGTTTGGAACGGGAAGGAGTTGGATATCACATCTCATGTTAGAGGAAGGATCTCAGGTTTGGTATTAGAGGCCTTGAGATATCACATCTCATGCTATAGGAAGGGTCTCAGGATTGGAATGGGAAGAAGTTGGATATCACATCTCATGCTATAGGAAGGGTCTCAGGTTTGGTATAAGCATTGAGATATCACATCTCATGCTATAGGAAGGGTCTCAGGATTGGAATGGGAAGGAGTTGTATATGACATCTCATGCCATGAGAAGGGTCTCAGGTTTGGTATAAGCATTGAGATATCACATCACATGCTATAGGAAGGGTCTCAGTATTGGAATGGGAAGGACTTGGATATCACATCTCATGCTATAGGCAGGGTCTCAGGTTTGGAAAGGGAAGGAGATGGATATCACATTTCATGTTAGAGGTAGGATCTCAGGTTTGGTATTAGAGGCATTGAGATATCACATCTCATGCTATCACAAGGGTCTCAAGATTGGAATGGGATGGAGTTGTATATCACATCTCATGCTAAAGGGAGGGTCTCAGGTTTGGAAGGGGAAGGATTTGGAAATCACATGTCATGTTATAGGAAGGATCTCAGGTTTGGTATTAGAAGCATTGAGATATCACATCTCATGCTATCGGAAGTATCTCAGGTTTGGTATTAGAGGCATTGAGATATCACATCTCATGCTATCATAAGGGTCTCAGGATTGGAATGGGAAGGAGTTGGATATCACATCTCATGTTATAGGAAGGATCTCAGGTTTGGTATTAGAAGCATTGAGATATCACATCTCATGCTATAGGAAGGGTCTCAGGATTGGAATGGGAAGGAGTTGGATATCACATCTCATGCTATCGGAAGGGTCTCAGATTTGGTATAAGCATTGAGATATCACATCTCATGCTATAGGACGGGTCTCAGGATTGGAATGGGAGGAAGTTGGATATCACATCTCATGCTATAGGAAGGGTCTCAGGTTTGGTATAAGCATTGAGATATCACATCTCATGCTATAGGAAGGGTCTCAGGATTGGAATGGGAAGGAGTTGTATATGACATCTCATGCCATAAGAAGGGTCTCAGGTTTGGTATAAGCATTGAGATATCACATCACATCACATGCTATAGGAAGGGTCTCAGTATTGGAATGGGAAGGACTTGGATATCACATCTCATGCTATAGGCAGGGTCTCAGGTTTGGAAAGGGAAGGAGATGGATATCACATTTCATGTTAGAGGTAGGATCTCAGGTTTGGTATTAGAGGCATTGAGATATCACATCTCATGCTATCAGAAGGGTCTCAGGATTGGAATGGGAAGGAGTTGTATATCACATCTCATGCTAAAGGGAGGGTCTCAGGTTTGGAAGGGGAAGGATTTGGAAATCACATGTCATGTTATAGGAAGGATCTCAGGTTTGGTATTAGAAGCATTGAGATATCACATCTCATGCTATCGGAAGTATCTCAGGTTTGGTATTAGAGGCATTGAGATATCACATCTCATGCTATCATAAGGGTCTCAGGTTTGGAATGGGAAGGAGTTGGATATCACATCTCATGTTATAGGAAGGATCTCATGTTTTGTATTAGAAGCATTGAGATATCACATCTCATGCTATAGGAAGGGTCTCCGGATTGGAATGTGAAGGATTTGGATATTAAATCTCATGCTAAAGGAAGGGTCTCAGGTTTGGAATGGGAAGGAGTTGGATATGACATCTCTTGTTATAGGGAGGGTCTCAGGATTTGAATGGCAAGGAGTTGGATATCACATCTCATGCCATAGGAAGGGTCTCAGGTTTGGTATAAGCATTGAGATATCACATCTCTGCTATCGGAAGGGTCTCAGGATTGGATTGGGAAGGAGTTGGATATCCCTTCTCATGCTATAGGAAGGGTCTCAGGTTGGAATGGGAAGGAGTTGGATATCACATCTCATGTTATAGGAAGGGTCTCGGGATTGGAATGGGAAGGATTTGGATATCACATCTCTTGCTATAGGAAGGGTCTCAGGTTTTTTATTAGAAACATTGAGATATCACATCTCATGCTATAGGAAGGGTTTTAGGATTGGAATGGGAAGTATTTGGATATCACATCTCATGCTAAAGGAAGGGTCTCAGGTTTGGAAGGGGAAGGATTTGGATATTATATCTCATGTTATAGGACGGGACCCAGGTTTGGTATTAGAAGCATTGAGATATCACATCTCATGGTATAGGAAGGGTCTCAGGGTTGGAATGGGAAGGAGTTGGATATCACATCTCATCCAATAGGAAGGGTCTCAGGTTTGGAATGGGAAGGAATTGGATATCACATCTCATGTTATAGGAAGGGTCTCAGGTTTGGTAGAAGCGTTGAGATATCACATCTCTTCTATCGGAAGGGTCTCAGGATTGGATTGGGAAGGAGTTGGATATCCCTTCTCATGCTATAGGAAGGGTCTCAGGATTTGAATGGCAAGGAGTTGGACATCACATATCATGCCATAGGAAGGGTCTCAGGTTTGGTATAAGCATTGAGATATCACATCTCTGCTATCGGAAGGGTCTCCGGATTGGATTGGGAAGGAGTTGGATATCCCTTCTCATGCTATAGGAAGTGTCTCAGGTTGGAATGGGAAGGAGTTGGATATCACATCTCATGTTATAGGAAGGGTCTCAGGATTGGAATGGGAAGGATTTGGATATCACATCTCTTGCTATAGGAAGGGTCTCAGGATTGGAATGGGAAGGAGTTGTATATGACATCTCATGCCATAAGAAGGGTCTCAGGTTTGGTATAAGCATTGAGATATCACATCACATGCTATAGGAAGGGTCTCAGTATTGGAATGGGAAGGACTTGGATATCACATCTCATGCTATAGGCAGGGTCTCAGGTTTGGAAAGGGAAGGAGATGGATATCACATTTCATGTTAGAGGTAGGATCTCAGGTTTGGTATTAGAGGCATTGAGATATCACATCTCATGCTATCAGAAGGGTCTCAGGATTGGAATGGGAAGGAGTTGTATATCACATCTCATGCTAAAGGGAGGGTCTCAGGTTTGGAAGGGGAAGGATTTGGAAATCACATGTCATGTTATAGGAAGGATCTCAGGTTTGGTATTAGAAGCATTGAGATATCACATCTCATGCTATCGGAAGTATCTCAGGTTTGGTATTAGAGGCATTGAGATATCACATCTCATGCTATCATAAGGGTCTCAGGATTGGAATGGTAAGGAGTTGGATATCACATCTCATGTTATAGGAAGGATCTCAGGTTTGGTATTAGAAGCATTGAGATATCACATCTCATGCTATAGGAAGGGTCTCAGGATTGGAATGGGAAGGAGTTGGATATCACATCTCATGCTATAGGAAGGGTCTCAGATTTGGTATAAGCATTGAGATATCACATCTCATGCTATAGGAAGGGTCTCAGGATTGGATTGGGAAGGAGTTGTATATGACATCTCAGGCCATAGGAAGGGTCTCAGGTTTGGTATACGCATTGAGATATCACATCTCTGCTATCGAAAGGGTCTCAGGATTGGAATGGGAAGGAGTTGGATATCCCATCTCATGTTATAGGAAGGGTCTCAGGTTTGGTATTAGAAGCATTGAGATATCACATCTCATGCTATAGGAAGGGTCTCAGGATTGGAATGGGGAGGACTTGGATGTCACATCTCATGCTATAGGGAAGGTCTCAAGTTTGATATTAGAAGCATTGAGATAACAAATCTCATGATATCGGAAGGGTCTCAGGATTGGAATGGGAAGGAGTTGGATATCACATCTCATGATAAAGGAAGGGTCTAAGATTTGGAAGGGGAAGGATTTGGATATCACATCTCATGTTATAGGACGGGTCTCAGGTTTGGTATTAGAAGCATTGAGATATCAAGTCTCATGGTATAGGAAGGGTCTCAGAATTGGAATGGGAAGGAGTTGGATATCACATCTCAAGCTATAGGAAGGGTCTCAGGATTGGAATGGGAAGGAGTTTGATATCACATCTTATGCCATAGTATGGGTCTCAGGTTTGGTAGAAGCATTTGGATATCACATCTCATGCTATTGGAAGGGTATCAGTATTGGATTTGGAAGGAGTTGGATATCCCATCTCATGCTATAGGAAGGGTCTCAGGTTGGAATGGGAAGGAGTTGGATATAACATTTCATGTTATAGGAAGGGTCTCAGGATTGGAATGGGAAGGACTTGGATATCATATCTCATGCTATAGGAAGGCTCTCAGGTTTGGAAGGGGAAGGAGTTGGATATCACATTTCATGTTAGAGGAAGGATCTCAGGTTTGGTATACGCATTGAGATATCACATCTCATGCTATAAGAAGGGTCTCAGGATTGGAATGGGAAGGAGTTGGATATCACATCACATGTTATAGGAAAGATCTCAGGTTTGGTATTAGAAGCATTGAGACATCACATCTCATGTTATAGGAAGGGTCTAAGGATTGGAATGGGAAGAAGTTGGATATCACATCTCATGCTATAGGAAGGGTCTCAGGTTTGGTATAAGCATTGAGATATCACATCTCATGCTATAGGAAGGGTCTCAGGATTGGAATGGGAAGGAGTTGTATATGACATCTCATGCCATAGGAAGGGTCTCAGGTTTGGAAAGGGAAGGAGATGGATATCACATCTCATGCTATAGGCAGGGTCTCAGGTTTGGAAAGGGAAGGAGATGGATATCACATTTCATGTTAGAGGTAGGATCTCAGGTTTGGTATTAGAGGCATTGAGATATCACATCACATGCTATAGGAAGGGTCTCAGGATTGGAATGGGAAGGACTTGGATATCACATCTCATGCTATAGGCAGGGTCTCAGGTTTGGAAAGGGAAGGAGATGGATATCACATTTCATGTTAGAGGTAGGATCTCAGGTTTGGTATTAGAGGCATTGAGATATCACATCTCATGCTATCAGAAGGGTCTCAGGATTGGAATGGGAAGGAGTTGTATATCACATCTCATGCTAAAGGGAGGGTCTCAGGTTTGGAAGGGGAAGGATTTGGAAATCACATCTCATGTTATAGGAAGGATCTCAGGTTTGGTATTAGAAGCATTGAGATATCACATCTCATGCTATCGGAAGTATCTCAGGTTTGGTATTAGAGGCATTGAGATATCACATCACATGCTATCATAAGGGTCTCAGGATTGGAATGGGAAGGAGTTGGATATCACATCTCATGTTATAGGAAGGACCTCAGGATTGGAATGGGAAGGGGTTTGATATCACATCTTATGCCATAGTATGGGTCTCAGGTTTGGTAGAAGCATTGGGATATCACATCTCATGCTATTGGAAGGGTATCAGTATTGGATTTGGAAGGAGTTGGATATCCCATCTCATGCTATAGGAAGGGTCTCAGGTTGGAATGGGAAGGAGTTGGATATCACATTTCATGTTATAGGAAGGGTCTCAGGATTGGAATGGGAAGGACTTGGATATCATATCTCATGCTATAGGAAGGCTCTCAGGTTTGGAAGGGGAAGGAGTTGGATATCACATTTCATGTTAGAGGAAGGATCTCAGGTTTGGTATTAGAGGCCTTGAGATATCACATCTCATGCTATAGGAAGGGTCTCAGGATTGGAATGGGAAGGAGTTGGATATCACATCTCAAGCTTTAGGAAGGGTCTCAGGTTTGGTATAAGCATTGAGATAGCACATCTCATGCTATAGGAAGGGTCTCAGGATTGGAATGGGAAGGAGTTGGATATCACATCTCATGTTATAGGAAAGATCTCAGGTTTGGTATTAGAAGCATTGAGACATCACATCTCATGTTATAGGAAGGGTCTCAGGATTGGAATGGGAAGGAGTTGGATATCACATCTCTTGCTATAGGAAGGGTCTCAGGTTTGGAACGGGAAGGAGTTAGATATCACATCTCATGTTATAGGAAGAGTCTCAGGTTTGGTATAAGCATTGAGATATCACATCTCTGCTATCGGAGGTGTCTCAGGATTGGGATGGGAAGGAGTTGGATATCCCTTCTCATGCTATAGGAAGGGTCTCAGGATTTGAATGGCAAGGAGTTGGATATCACATATCATGCCATAGGAAGGGTCTCAGGTCTGGTATAAGCATTGAGATATCACATCTCTGCTATCGGAAGGGTCTCCGGATTGGATTGGGAAGGAGTTGGATATCCCTTCTCATGCTATAGGAAGTCTCAGGTTGGAATGGGAAGGAGTTGGATATCACATCTCATGTTATAGGAAGGGTCTCAGGATTGGAATGGGAAGGATTTGGATATCACATCTCTTGCTATAGGAAGGGTCTCAGGATTGGAATGGGTAGGAGTTGGATATTACATTCTTGCTATAGGAAGGGTCTCATGTTTGGAATGGGAAGGAGTTGGATATCACATATGCTATAGGAAGTGTCTCAGGTTTGGAACGGGAAGGAGTTGGATATCACATCTCATGTTAGAGGAAGGATCTCAGGTTTGGTATTAGAGGCCTTGAGATATCACATCTCATGCTATAGGAAGGGTCTCAGGTTTGGTATAAACATTGAGATATCACATCTCATGCTATAGGAAGGGTCTCAGGATTGGAATGGGAAGAAGTTGGATATCACATCTCATGCTATAGGAAGGACCTCAGGTTTGGTATAAGCATTGAGATATCACATCTCATGCTATAGGAAGGGTCTCAGGATTGGAATGGGAAGGAGTTGTATATGACATCTCATGCCATAAGAAGGGTCTCAGGTTTGGTATAAGCATTGAGATATCACATCACATGCTATAGGAAGGGTCTCAGGATTGGAATGGGAAGGACTTGGATATCACATCTCATGCTATAGGCAGGGTCTCAGATTTGGAAAGGGAAGGAGATGGATATCACATTTCATGTTAGAGGTAGGATCTCAGGTTTGGTATTAGAGGGATTGAGATATCACATCTCATGCTATCAGAAGGGTCTCAGGATTGGAATGGAAAGGAGTTGTATATCACATCTCATGCTAAAGGGAGGGTCTCAGGTTTGGAAGGGGAAGGATTTGGAAATCACATGTCATGTTATAGGAAGGATCTCAGGTTTGGTATTAGAAGCATTGAGATCTCACATCTCATGCTATCGGAAGTATCTCAGGTTTGGTATTAGAGGCATTGAGATATCACATCTCATGCTATCAAAAGGGTCTCAGGATTGGAATGGGAAGGAGTTGGATATCACATCTCATGTTATAGGAAGGATCTCAGGTTTGGTATTAGAAGCATTGAGATATCACATCTCATGCTATAGGAAGGGTCTCAGGATTGGAATGGGAAGGAGTTGGATATCACATCTCATGCTATAGGAAGGGTCTCAGATTTGGTATAAGCATTGAGATATCACATCTCATGCTATAGGAAGGGTCTCAGGATTGGATTGGGAAGGAGTTGGATATCCCATCTCATGTTATAGGAAGGGTCTCAGGTTTGGTATTAGAAGCATTGAGATATCACATCTCATGCTATAGGAAGGGTCTCAGGATTGGAATGGGGAGGACTTGGATGTCACATCTCATGCTATAGGGAAGGTCTCAAGTTTGATATTAGAAGCATTGAGATAACAAATCTCATGATATCGGAAGGGTCTCAGGATTGGAATGGGAAGGAGTTGGATATCACATCTCATGATAAAAGAAGGGTCTAAGGTTTGGAAGGGGAAGGATTTGGATATCACATCTCATGTTATAGGACGGGTCACAGGTTTGGTATTAGAAGCATTGAGATATCAAGTCTCATGGTATAGGAAGGGTCTCAGAATTGGAATGGGAAGGAGTTGGATATCATATCTCAAGCTATAGGAAGGGTCTCAGGATTGGAATGGGAAGGAGTTTGATATCACATCTTATGCCATAGTATGGGTCTCAGGTTTGGTAGAAGCATTGGGATATCACATCTCATGCTATTGGAAGGGTATCAGTATTGGATTTGGAAGGAGTTGGATATCCCATCTCATGCTATAGGAAGGGTCTCAGGTTGGAATGGGAAGGAGTTGGATATCACATTTCATGTTATAGGAAGGGTCTCAGGATTGGAATGGGAAGGACTTGGATATCATATCTCATGCCATAGGAAGGCTCTCAGGTTTGGAAGGGGAAGGAGTTCGATATCACATTTCATGTTAGAGGAAGGATCTCAGGTTTGGTATTAGAGGCCTTGAGATATCACATCTCATGCTATAGGAAGGGTCTCAGGATTGGAATGGGAAGGAGTTGGATATCACATCTCATGTTATAGGAAAGATCTCAGGTTTGGTATTAGAAGCATTGAGACATCACATCTCATGTTATAGGAAGGGTCTTAGGATTGGAATGGGAAGAAGTTGGATATCACATCTCATGCTATAGGAAGGGTCTCAGGTTTGGTATACGCATTGAGATATCACATCTCATGCTATAGGAAGGGTCTCAGGATTGGATTGGGAAGGAGTTGGATATCACATCTCATGTTATAGGAAAGATCTCAGGTTTGGTATTAGAAGCATTGAGACATCACATCTCATGTTATAGGAAGGGTCTTAGGATTGGAATGGGAAGAAGTTGGATATCACATCTCATGCTATAGGAAGGGTCTCAGGATTGGAATGGGAAGGACTTGGATATCACATCTCATGCTATAGGCAGGGTCTCAGGTTTGGAAAGGGAAGGAGATGGATATCACATTTCATGTTAGAGGTAGGATCTCAGGTTTGGTATTAGAGGCATTGAGATATCACATGTCATGCTATCAGAAGGGTCTCAGGATTGGAATGGGAAGGAGTTGTATATCACATCTCATGCTAAAGGGAGGGTCTCAGGTTTGGAAGGGGAAGGATTTGGAAATCACATCTCATGTTATAGGAAGGATCTCAGGGTTGGTATTAGAAGCATTGAGATATCACATCTCATGCTATCGGAAGTATCTCAGGTTTGGTATTAGAGGCATTGAGATATCACATCTCATGCTATCATAAGGGTCTCAGGATTGGAATGGGAAGGAGTTGGATATCACATCTCATGTTATAGGAAGGACCTCAGGATTGGAATGGGAAGGAGTTTGATATCACATCTTATGCCATAGTATGGGTCTCAGGTTTGGTAGAAGCATTGGGATATCACATCTCATGCTATTGGAAGGGTATCAGTATTGGATTTGGAAGGAGTTGGATATCCCATCTCATGCTATAGGAAGGGTCTCAGGTTGGAATGGGAAGGAGTTGGATATCACATTTCATGTTATAGGAAGGGTCTCAGGATTGGAATGGGAAGGACTTGGATATCATATCTCATGCTATAGGAAGGCTCTCAGGTTTGGAAGGGGAAGGAGTTGGATATCACATTTCATGTTAGAGGAAGGATCTCAGGTTTGGTATTAGAGGCCTTGAGATATCACATCTCATGCTATAGGAAGCTTCTCAGGATTGGAATGGGAAGGAGTTGGATATCACATCTCAAGCTTTAGGAAGGGTCTCAGGTTTGGTATAAGCATTGAGATAGCACATCTCATGCTATAGGAAGGGTCTCAGGATTGGAATGGGAAGGAGTTGGATATCACATCTCATGTTATAGGAAAGATCTCAGGTTTGGTATTAGAAGCATTGAGACATCACATCTCATGTTATAGGAAGGGTCTCAGGATTGGAATGGGAAGGAGTTGGATATCACATCTCATGCTATAGGAAGGGTCTCAGGTTTGGAACGGGAAGGGGTTAGATATCACATCTCATGTTATAGGAAGAGTCTCAGGTTTGGTATAAGCATTGAGATATCACATCTCTGCTATCGGAGGTGTCTCAGGATTGGGATGGGAAGGAGTTGGATATCCCTTCTCATGCTATAGGAAGGGTCTCAGGATTTGAATGGCAAGGAGTTGGATATCACATATCATGCCATTGGAAGGGTCTCAGGTTTGGTATAAGCATTGAGATATCACATCTCTGCTATCGGAAGGGTCTCCGGATTGGATTGGGAAGGAGTTGGATATCCCTTCTCATGCTATAGGAAGTCTCAGGTTGGAATGGGAAGGAGTTGGATATCACATCTCATGTTATAGGAAGGGTCTCAGGATTGGAATGGGAAGGATTTGGATATCACATCTCTTGCTATAGGAAGGGTCTCAGGATTGGAATGGGTAGGAGTTGGATATTACATTCTTGCTATAGGAAGGGTCTCATGTTTGGAATGGGAAGGAGTTGGATATCACATATGCTATAGGAAGTGTCTCAGGTTTGGAACGGGAAGGAGTTGGATATCACATCTCATGTTAGAGGAAGGATCTCAGGTTTGGTATTAGAGGCCTTGAGATATCACATCTCATGCTATAGGAAGGGTCTCAGGTTTGGTATAAACATTGAGATATCACATCTCATGCTATAGGAAGGGTCTCAGGATTGGAATGGGAAGAAGTTGGATATCACATCTCATGCTATAGGAAGGGCCTCAGGTTTGGTATAAGCATTGAGATATCACATCTCATGCTATAGGAAGGGTCTCAGGATTGGAATGGGAAGGAGTTGTATATGACATCTCATGCCATAAGAAGGGTCTCAGGTTTGGTATAAGCATTGAGATATCACATCACATGCTATAGGAAGGGTCTCAGGATTGGAATGGGAAGGACTTGGATATCACATCTCATGCTATAGGCAGGGTCTCAGATTTGGAAAGGGAAGGAGATGGATATCACATTTCATGTTAGAGGTAGGATCTCAGGTTTGGTATTAGAGGCATTGAGATATCACATCTCATGCTATCAGAAGGGTCTCAGGATTGGAATGGGAAGGAGTTGTATATCACATCTCATGCTAAAGGGAGGGTCTCAGGTTTGGAAGGGGAAGGATTTGGAAATCACATGTCATGTTATAGGAAGGATCTCAGGTTTGGTATTAGAAGCATTGAGATATCACATCTCATGCTATCAAAAGGGTCTCAGGATTGGAATGGGAAGGAGTTGGATATCACATCTCATGTTATAGGAAGGATCTCAGGTTTGGTATTAGAAGCATTGAGATATCACATCTCATGCTATAGGAAGGGTCTCAGGATTGGAATGGGAAGGAGTTGGATATCACATCTCATGCTATAGGAAGGGTCTCAGGATTGGAATGGGTAGGAGTTGGATATTACATTCTTGCTATAGGAAGGGTCTCATGTTTGGAATGGGAAGGAGTTGGATATCACATATGCTATAGGAAGTGTCTCAGGTTTGGAACGGGAAGGAGTTGGATATCACATCTCATGTTAGAGGAAGGATCTCAGGTTTGGTATTAGAGGCCTTGAGATATCACATCTCATGCTATAGGAAGGGTCTCAGGTTTGGTATAAACATTGAGATATCACATCTCATGCTATAGGAAGGGTCTCAGGATTGGAATGGGAAGAAGTTGGATATCACATCTCATGCTATAGGAAGGGCCTCAGGTTTGGTATAAGCATTGAGATATCACATCTCATGCTATAGGAAGGGTCTCAGGATTGGAATGGGAAGGATTTGGATATCACATCTCTTGCTATAGGAAGGGTCTCAGGATTGGAATGGGTAGGAGTTGGATATTACATTCTTGCTATAGGAAGGGTCTCATGTTTGGAATGGGAAGGAGTTGGATATCACATATGCTATAGGAAGTGTCTCAGGTTTGGAACGGGAAGGAGTTGGATATCACATCTCATGTTAGAGGAAGGATCTCAGGTTTGGTATTAGAGGCCTTGAGATATCACATCTCATGCTATAGGAAGGGTCTCAGGTTTGGTATAAACATTGAGATATCACATCTCATGCTATAGGAAGGGTCTCAGGATTGGAATGGGAAGACGTTGGATATCACATCTCATGCTATAGGAAGGGCCTCAGGTTTGGTATAAGCATTGAGATATCACATCTCATGCTATAGGAAGGGTCTCAGGATTGGAATGGGAAGGAGTTGATTATGACATCTCATGCCATAAGAAGGGTCTCAGGTTTGGTATAAGCATTGAGATATCACATCACATGCTATAGGAAGGGTCTCAGGATTGGAATGGGAAGGACTTGGATATCACATCTCATGCTATAGGAAGGGTCTCAGGATTGGAATGGGTAGGAGTTGGATATTACATTCTTGCTATAGGAAGGGTCTCATGTTTGGAATGGGAAGGAGTTGGATATCACATATGCTATAGGAAGTGTCTCAGGTTTGGAACGGGAAGGAGTTGGATATCACATCTCATGTTATAGGAAGGATCTCAGGTTTGGTATTAGAAGCATTGAGATATCACATCTCATGCTATAGGAAGGGTCTCAGGATTGGAATGGGAAGGAGTTGGATATCACATCTCATGCTATAGGAAGGGTCTCAGGATTGGAATGGGTAGGAGTTGGATATTACATTCTTGCTATAGGAAGGGTCTCATGTTTGGAATGGGAAGGAGTTGGATATCACATATGCTATAGGAAGTGTCTCAGGTTTGGAACGGGAAGGAGTTGGATATCACAACCCATGTTAGAGGAAGGATCTCAGGTTTGGTATTAGAGGCCTTGAGATATCACATCTCATGCTATAGGAAGGGTCTCAGGTTTGGTATAAACATTGAGATATCACATCTCATGCTATAGGAAGGGTCTCAGGATTGGAATGGGAAGAAGTTGGATATCACATCTCATGCTATAGGAAGGGCCTCAGGTTTGGTATAAGCATTGAGATATCACATCTCATGCTATAGGAAGGGTCTCAGGATTGGAATGGGAAGGATTTGGATATCACATCTCTTGCTATAGGAAGGGTCTCAGGATTGGAATGGGTAGGAGTTGGATATTACATTCTTGCTATAGGAAGGGTCTCATGTTTGGAATGGGAAGGAGTTGGATATCACCTATGCTATAGGAAGTGTCTCAGGTTTGGAACGGGAAGGAGTTGGATATCACATCTCATGTTAGAGGAAGGATCTCAGGTTTGGTATTAGAGGCCTTGAGATATCACATCTCATGCTATAGGAAGGGTCTCAGGTTTGGTATAAACATTGAGATATCACATCTCATGCTATAGGAAGGGTCTCAGGATTGGAATGGGAAGAAGTTGGATATCACATCTCATGCTATAGGAAGGGCCTCAGGTTTGGTATAAGCATTGAGATATCACATCTCATGCTATAGGAAGGGTCTCAGGATTGGAATGGGAAGGAGTTGATTATGACATCTCATGCCATAAGAAGGGTCTCAGGTTTGGTATAAGCATTGAGATATCACATCACATGCTATAGGAAGGGTCTCAGGATTGGAATGGGAAGGACTTGGATATCACATCTCATGCTATAGGCAGGGTCTCAGATTTGGAAAGGGAAGGAGATGGATATCACATTTCATGTTAGAGGTAGGATCTCAGGTTTGGTATTAGAGGCATTGAGATATCACATCTCATGCTATCAGAAGGGTCTCAGGATTGGAATGGGAAGGAGTTGTATATCACATCTCATGCTAAAGGGAGGATCTCAGGTTTGGAAGGGGAAGGATTTGGAAATCACATGTCATGTTATAGGAAGGATCTCAGGTTTGGTATTAGAAGCATTGAGATATCACATCTCATGCTATCAAAAGGGTCTCAGGATTGGAATGGGAAGGAGTTGGATATCACATCTCATGTTATAGGAAGGATCTCAGGTTTGGTATTAGAAGCATTGAGATATCACATCTCATGCTATAGGAAGGGTCTCAGGATTGGAATGGGAAGGAGTTGGATATCACATCTCATGCTATAGGAAGGGTCTCAGATTTGGTATAAGCATTGAGATATCACATCTCATGCTATAGGAAGGGTCTCAGGATTGGATTGGGAAGGAGTTGTATATGACATCTCAGGCCATAGGAAAGGTCTCAGGTTTGGTATACGCATTGAGATATCACATCTCTGCTATCGGAAGGGTCTCAGGATTGGAATGGGAAGGAGTTGGATATCCCATTTCATGTTATAGGAAGGGTCTCAGGTTTGGTATTAGAAGCATTGAGATATCACATCTCATGCTATAGGAAGGCTCTCAGGTTTGGAAGGGGAAGGAGTTGGATATCACATTTCATGTTAGAGGAAGGATCTCAGGTTTGGTATTAGAGGCCTTGAGATATCACATCTCATGCTATAGGAAGGGTCTCAGGATTGGAATGGGAAGGAGTTGGATATCACATCTTATGTTATAGGAAAGATCTCAGATTTGGTATTAGAAGCATTGAGACATCACATCTCATGTTATAGGAAGGGTCTTAGGATTGGAATGGGAAGAAGTTGGATATCACATCTCATGCTATAGGAAGGGTCTCAGGTTTGGTATACGCATTGAGATATCACATCTCATGCTATAGGAAGGGTCTCAGGATTGGATTGGGAAGGAGTTGGATATCACATCTCATGTTATAGGAAAGATCTCAGGTTTGGTATTAGAAGCATTGAGACATCACATCTCATGTTATAGGAAGGGTCTTAGGATTGGAATGGGAAGAAGTTGGATATCACATCTCATGCTATAGGAAGGGTCTCAGGTTTGGTATAAGCATTGAGATATCACATCTCATGCTATAGGAAGGGTCTCAGGATTGGAATGGGAAGGAGTTGTATATGACATCTCATGCCATAGGAAGGGTCTCAGGTTTGGTATAAGCATTGAGATATCACATCACATGCTATAGGAAGGGTCTCAGGATTGGAATGGGAAGGACTTGGATATCACATCTCATGCTATAGGCAGGGTCTCAGGTTTGGAAAGGGAAGGAGATGGATATCACATTTCATGTTAGAGGTAGGATCTCAGGTTTGGTATTAGAGGCATTGAGATATCACATCTCATGCTATCAGAAGGGTCTCAGGATTGGAATGGGAAGGAGTTGTATATCACATCTCATGCTAAAGGGAGGGTCTCAGGTTTGGAAGGGGAAGGATTTGGAAATCACATCTCATGTTATAGGAAGGATCTCAGGTTTGGTATTAGAAGCATTGAGATATCACATCTCATGCTATTGGAAGTATCTCAGGTATGGTATTAGAGGCATTGAGATATCACATCTCATGCTATCATAAGGGTCTCAGGATTGGAATGGGAAGGAGTTGGATATCACATCTCATGTTATAGGAAGGATCTCAGGTTTGGTATTAGAAGCATTGAGATATCACATCTCATGCTATAGGAAGGGTCTAAGGATTGGAATGGGAAGGAGTTGGATATCACATCTCATGCTATAGGAAGGGTCTCAGATTTGGTATAAGCATTGAGATATCACATCTCATGCTATAGGAAGGGTCTCAGGATTGGATTGGGAAGGAGTTGTATATGACATCTCAGGCAATAGAAAGGGTCTCAGGTTTGCTATACGCATTGAGATATCACATCTCTGCTATCGGAAGGGTCTCAGGATTGGAATGGGAAGGAGTTGGATATCCCATCTCATGTTATAGGAAGGGTCTCAGGTTTGGTATTAGAAGCATTGGGATATCACATCTCATGCTATCGGAAGGGTATCAGTATTGGATTTGGAAGGAGTTGGATATCCCATCTCATGCTATAGGAAGGGTCTCAGGTTGGAATGGGAAGGAGTTGGATATCACATTTCATGTTATAGGAAGGGTCTCAGGATTGGAATGGGAAGGACTTGGATATCATATCTCATGCTATAGGAAGGCTCTCAGGTTTGGAAGGGGAAGGAGTTGGATATCACATTTCATGTTAGAGGAAGGATCTCAGGTTTGGTATTAGAGGCCTTGAGATATCACATCTCATGCTATCGGAAGGGTCTCAGGATTGGAATGGGAAGGAGTTGGATATCACATCTCAAGCTATAGGAAGGGTCTCAGGTTTGGTATAAGCATTGAGATATCACATCTCATGCTATAGGAAGGGTCTCAGGATTGGAATGGGAAGAAGTTGGATATCACATCTCATGCTATAGGAAGGGTCTCAGGTTTGGTATAAGCATTGAGATATCACATCTCATGCTATAGGAAGGGTCTCAGGATTGGAATGTGAAGGAGTTGTATATGACATCTCATGCCATAGGAAGGGTCTCAGGTTTGGTATAAGCATTGAGATATCACATCTCATGCTATAGGAAGGGTCTCAGGATTGGAATGGGAAGGACTTGGATATCACATCTCATGCTATAGGCAGGGTCTCAGGTTTGGAAAGGGAAGGAGATGGATATCACATTTCATGTTAGAGGTAGGATCTCAGGTTTGGTATTAGAGGCATTGAGATATCACATCTCATGCTATCAGAAGGGTCTCAGGATTGGAATGGGAAGGAGTTGTATATCACATCTCATGCTAAAGGGAGGGTCTCAGGTTTGGAAGGGGAAGGATTTGGAAATCACATCTCATGTTATAGGAAGGATCTCAGGTTTGGTATTAGAAGCATTGAGATATCACATCTCATGCTATCGGAAGTATCTCAGGTTTGGTATTAGAGGCATTGAGATATCACATCTCATGCTATCATAAGGGTCTCAGGATTGGAATGGGAAGGAGTTGGATATCACATCTCATGTTATAGGAAGGACCTCAGGATTGGAATGGGAAGGAGTTTGATATCACATCTTATGCCATAGTATGGGTCTCAGGTTTCGGTAGAAGCATTGGGATATCACATCTCATGCTATTGGAAGGGTATCAGTATTGGATTTGGAAGGAGTTGGATATCCCATCTCATGCTATAGGAAGGGTCTCAGGTTGGAATGGGAAGGAGTTGGATATCACATTTCATGTTATAGGAAGGGTCTCAGGATTGGAATGGGAAGGACTTGGATATCATATCTCATGCTATAGGAAGGCTCTCAGGTTTGAAAGGGGAAGGAGTTGGATATCACATTTCATGTTAGAAAAAGGATCTCAGGTTTGGTATTAGAGGCCTTGAGATGTCACATCTCATGCTATAGGAAGGGTCTCAGGATTGGAATGGGAAGGAGTTGGATATCACATCTCAAGCTTTAGGAAGGGTCTCAGGTTTGGTATAAGCATTGAGATAGCACATCTCATGCTATAGGAAGGGTCTCAGGATTGGAATGGGAAGGAGTTGGATATCACATCTCATGTTATAGGAAATATCTCAGGTTTGGTATTAGAAGCATTGAGACATCACATCTCATGTTATAGGAAGGGTCTCAGGATTGGAATGGGAAGGAGTTGGATATCACATCTCATGCTATAGGAAGGGTCTCAGGTTTGGAACGGGAAGGAGTTAGATATCACATCTCATGTTATAGGAAGAGTCTCAGGTTTGGTATAAGCATTGAGATATCACATCTCTGCTATCGGAGGTGTCTCAGGATTGGGATGGGAAGGAGTTGGATATCCTTTCTCATGCTATAGGAAGGGTCTCAGGATTTGAATGGCAAGGAGTTGGATATCACATATCATGCCATAGGAAGGGTCTCAGGTTTGGTATAAGCATTGAGATATCACATCTCTGCTATCGGAAGTGTCTCCGGATTGGATTGGGAAGGAGTTGGATATCCCTTCTCATGCTATAGGAAGTCTCAGGTTGGAATGGGAAGGAGTTGGATATCACATCTCATGTTATAGGAAGGGTCTCAGGATTGGAATGGGAAGGATTTGGATATCACATCTCTTGCTATAGGAAGGGTCTCAGGATTGGAATGGGTAGGAGTTGGATATTACATTCTTGCTATAGGAAGGGTCTCATGTTTGGAATGGGAAGGAGTTGGATATCACATATGCTATAGGAAGTGTCTCAGGTTTGGAACAGGAAGGAGTTGGATATCACATCTCATGTTAGAGGAAGGATCTCAGGTTTGGTATTAGAGGCCTTGAGATATCACATCTCATGCTATAGGATGGGTCTCAGGTTTGGTATAAACATTGAGATATCACATCTCATGCTATAGGAAGGGTCTCAGGATTGGAATGGGAAGAAGTTGGATATCACATCTCATGCTATAGGAAGGGCCTCAGGTTTGGTATAAGCATTGAGATATCACATCTCATGCTATAGGAAGGGTCTCAGGATTGGAATGGGAAGGAGTTGTATATGACATCTCATGCCATAAGAAGGGTCTCAGGTTTGGTATAAGCATTGAGATATCACATCACATGCTATAGGAAGGGTCTCAGGATTGGAATGGGAAGGACTTGGATATCACATCTCATGCTATAGGCAGGGTCTCAGATTTGGAAAGGGAAAGAGATGGATATCACATTTCATGTTAGAGGTAGGATCTCAGGTTTGGTATTAGAGGCATTGAGATATCACATCTCATGCTATCAGAAGGGTCTCAGGATTGGAATGGGAAGGAGTTGTATATCACATCTCATGCTAAAGAGAGGGTCTCAGGTTTGGAAGGGGAAGGATTTGGAAATCACATGTCATGTTATAGGAAGGATCTCAGGTTTGGTATTAGAAGCATTGAGATATCACATCTCATGCTATCGGAAGTATCTCAGGTTTGGTATTAGAGGCATTGAGATATCACATCTCATGCTATCAAAAGGGTCTCAGGATTGGAATGGGAAGGAGTTGGATATCACATCTCATGTTATAGGAAGGATCTCAGGTTTGGTATTAGAAGCATTGAGATATCACATCTCATGCTATAGGAAGGGTCTCAGGATTGGAATGGGAAGGAGTTGGATATCACATCTCATGCTATAGGAAGGGTCTCAGATTTGGTATAAGCATTGAGATATCACATCTCATGCTATAGGAAGGGTCTCAGGATTGGATTGGGAAGGAGTTGTATAATGCATCTCAGGCCATAGGAAGGGTCTCAGGTTTGGTATACGCATTGAGATATCACATCTCTGCTATCGGAAGGGTCTCAGGATTGGAATGGGAAGGAGTTGGATATCCCATCTCATGTTATAGGAAGGGTCTCAGGTTTGGTATTAGAAGCATTGAGATATCACATCTCATGCTATAGGAAGGGTCTCAGGATTGGAATGGGGAGGACTTGGATGTCACATCTCATGCTATAGGGAAGGTCTCAAGTTTGATATTAGAAGCATTGAGATAACAAATCTCATGATATCGGAAGGGTCTCAGGATTGGAATGGGAAGGAGTTGGATATCACATCTCATGATAAAGGAAGGGTCTAAGGTTTGGAAGGGGAAGGATTTGGATATCACATCTCATGTTATAGGACGGGTCTCAGGTTTGGTATTAGAAGCATTGAGATATCAAGTCTCATGGTATAGGAAGGGTCTCAGAATTGGAATGGGAAGGAGTTGGATATCACATCTCAAGCTATAGGAAGGGTCTCAGGATTAGAATGGGAAGGAGTTTGATATCACATCTTATGCCATAGTATGGGTCTCAGGTTTGGTAGAAGCATTGGGATATCACATCTCATGCTATTGGAAGGGTATCAGTATTGGATTTGGAAGGAGTTGGATATCCCATCTCATGCTATAGGAAGGGTCTCAGGTTGGAATGGGAAGGAGTTGGATATCACATTTCATGTTATAGGAAGGGTCTCAGGATTGGAATGGGAAGGACTTGGATATCATATCTCATGCTATAGGAAGGCTCTCAGGTTTGGAAGGGGAAGGAGTTGGATATCACATTTCATGTTAGAGGAAGGATCTCAGGTTTGGTATTAGAGGCCTTGAGATATCACATCTCATGCTATAGGAAGGGTCTCAGGATTGGAATGGGAAGGAGTTGGATATCACATCTCATGTTATAGTTAAGATCTCAGGTTTGGTATTAGAAGCATTGAGACATCACATCTCATGTTATAGGAAGGGTCTTAGGATTGGAATGGGAAGAAGTTGGATATCACATCTCATGCTATAGGAAGGGTCTCAGGTTTGGTATACGCATTGAGATATCACATCTCATGCTATAGGAAGTGTCTCAGGATTGGATTGGGAAGGAGTTGGATATCACATCTCATGTTATAGGAAAGATCTCAGGTTTGGTATTAGAAGCATTGAGACATCAAATCTCATGTTATAGGAAGGGTCTTAGGATTGGAATGGGAAGAAGTTGGATATCACATCTCATGCTATAGGAAGGGTCTCAGGTTTGGTATAAGCATTGAGATATCACATCTCATGCTATAGGAAGGGTCTCAGGATTGGAATGGGAAGGAGTTGTATATGACATCTCATGCCATAGGAAGGGTCTCAGGTTTGGTATAAGCATTGAGATATCACATCACATGCTATAGGAAGGGTCTCAGGATTGGAATGGGAAGGACTTGGATATCACATCTCATGCTATAGGCAGGGTCTCAGGTTTGGAAAGGGAAGGAGATGGATATCACATTTCATGTTAGAGGTAGGATCTCAGGTTTGGTATTAGAGGCATTGAGATATCACATCTCATGCTATCAGAAGGGTCTCAGGATTGGAATGGGAAGGAGTTGTATATCACATCTCATGCTAAAGGGAGGGTCTCAGGTTTGGAAGGGGAAGGATTTGGAAATCACATCTCATGTTATAGGAAGGATCTCAGGTTTGGTATTAGAAGCATTGAGATATCACATCTCATGCTATTGGAAGTATCTCAGGTATGGTATTAGAGGCATTGAGATATCACATCTCATGCTATCATAAGGGTCTCAGGATTGGAATGGGAAGGAGTTGGATATCACATCTCATGTTATAGGAAGGATCTCAGGTTTGGTATTAGAAGCATTGAGATATCACATCTCATGCTATAGGAAGGGTCTCAGGATTGGAATGGGAAGGAGTTGGATATCACATCTCATGCTATAGGAAGGGTCTCAGATTTGGTATAAGCATTGAGATATCACATCTCATGCTATAGGAAGGGTCTCAGGATTGGATTGGGAAGGAGTTGTATATGACATCTCAGGCCATAGGAAGGGTCTCAGGTTTGCTATACGCATTGAGATATCACATCTCTGCTATCGGAAGGGTCTCAGGATTGGAATGGGAAGGAGTTGGATATCCCATCTCATGTTATAGGAAGGGTCTCAGGTTTGGTATTAGAAGCATTGGGATATCACATCTCATGCTATCGGAAGGGTATCAGTATTGGATTTGGAAGGAGTTGGATATCCCATCTCATGCTATAGGAAGGGTCTCAGGTTGGAATGGGAAGGAGTTGGATATCACATTTCATGTTATAGGAAGGGTCTCAGGATTGGAATGGGAAGGACTTGGATATCATATCTCATGCTATAGGAAGGCTCTCAGGTTTGGAAGGGGAAGGAGTTGGATATCACATTTCATGTTAGAGGAAGGATCTCAGGTTTGGTATTAGAGGCCTTGAGATATCACATCTCATGCTATCGGAAGGGTCTCAGGATTGGAATGGGAAGGAGTTGGATATCACATCTCAAGCTATAGGAAGGGTCTCAGGTTTGGTATAAGCATTGAGATATCACATCTCATGCTATAGGAAGGGTCTCAGGATTGGAATGGGAAGAAGTTGGATATCACATCTCATGCTATAGGAAGGGTCTCAGGTTTGGTATAAGCATTGAGATATCACATCTCATGCTATAGGAAGGGTCTCAGGATTGGAATGGGAAGGAGTTGTATATGACATCTCATGCCATAGGAAGGGTCTCAGGTTTGGTATAAGCATTGAGATATCACATCTCATGCTATAGGAAGGGTCTCAGGATTGGAATGGGAAGGACTTGGATATCACATCTCATGCTTTAGGCAGGGTCTCAGGTTTGGAAAGGGAAGGAGATGGATATCACATTTCATGTTGGAGGTAGGATCTCAGGTTTGGTATTAGAGGCATTGAGATATCACATCTCATGCTATCAGAAGGGTCTCAGGATTGGAATGGGAAGGAGTTGTATATCACATCTCTTGCTAAAGGGAGGGTCTCAGGTTTGGAAGGGGAAGGATTTGGAAATCACATCTCATGTTATAGGAAGGATCTCAGGTTTGGTATTAGAAGCATTGAGATATCACATCTCATGCTATCGGAAGTATCTCAGGTTTGGTATTAGAGGCATTGAGATATCACATCTCATGCTATCATAAGGGTCTCAGGATTGGAATGGGAAGGAGTTGGATATCACATCTCATGTTATAGGAAGGACATCAGGATTGGAATGGGAAGGAGTTTGATATCACATCTTATGCCATAGTATGGGTCTCAGGTTTGGTAGAAGCATTGGGATATCACATCTCATGCTATTGGAAGGGTATCAGTATTGGATTTGGACGGAGTTGGATATCCCATCTCATGCTATAGGAAGGGTCTCAGGTTGGAATGGGAAGGAGTTGGATATCACATTTCATGTTATAGGAAGGGTCTCAGGATTGGAATGGGAAGGACTTGGATATCATATCTCATGCTATAGGAAGGCTCTCAGGTTTGGAAGGGGAAGGAGTTGGATATCACATTTCATGTTAGAGGAAGGATCTCAGGTTTGGTATTAGAGGCCTTGAGATATCACATCTCATGTTATAGGAAGGGTCTCAGGTTTGGTATAAGCATTGAGATATCACATCTCATGCTATAGGAAGGGTCTCAGGATTGGAATGGGAAGGACTTGGATATCACATCTCATGCTATAGGCAGGGTCTCAGGTTTGGAAAGGGAAGGAGATGGATATCACATTTCATGTTAGAGGTAGGATCTCAGGTTTGGTATTAGAGGCATTGAGATATCACATCTCATGCTATCAGAAGGGTCTCAGGATTGGAATGGGAAGGAGTTGTATATCACATCTCTTGCTAAAGGGAGGGTCTCAGGTTTGGAAGGGGAAGGATTTGGAAATCACATGTCATGTTATAGGAAGGATCTCAGGTTTGGTATTAGAAGCATTGAGATATCACATCTCATGCTATCAGAAGTATCTCGGGTTTGGTATTAGAGGCATTGAGATATCACATCTCATGCTATCATAAGGGTCTCAGGATTGGAATGGGAAGGAGTTGGATATCACATCTCATGTTATAGGAAGGACCTCAGGATTGGAATGGGAAGGAGTTTGATATCACATCTTATGCCATAGTATGGGTCTCAGGTTTGGTAGAAGCATTGGGATATCACATCTCATGCTATTGGAAGGGTATCAGTATTGGATTTGGAAGGAGTTGGATATCCCATCTCATGCTATAGGAAGGGTCTCAGGTTGGAATGGGAAGGAGTTGGATATCACATCTCATGCTATAGGAAGGGTCTCAGGTTTGGTATAAGCATTGGGATAGCACATCTCATGCTATAGGAAGGGTCTCAGGATTGGAATGGGAAGGAGTTGGATATCACATCTCATGTTATAGGAAAGATCTCAGTTTGGTATTAGAAGCATTGAGACATCACATCTCATCTTATACGAAGGGTCTCAGGATTGGAATGGGAAGGAGTTGGATATCACATCTCATGCTATAGGAAGGGTCTCAGGTTTGGAACGGGAAGGAGTTAGATATCACATCTCATGTTATAGGAAGAGTCTCAGGTTTGGTATAAGCATTGAGATATCACATCTCTGCTATCGGAAGGGTCTCAGGATTGGAATGGGAAGGAGTTGGATATCACATCTCAAGCTATAGGAAGGGTCTCAGGTTTGGTATAAGCATTGAGATATCACATCTCATGCTATAGGAAGGGTCTCAGGATTGGAATGGGAAGAAGTTGGATATCACATCTCATGCTATAGGAAGGGTCTCAGGTTTGGTATAAGCATTGAGATATCACATCTCATGCTATAGGAAGGGTCTCAGGATTGGAATGGGAAGGAGTTGTATATGACATCTCATGCCATAGGAAGGGTCTCAGGTTTGGTATAAGCATTGAGATATCACATCTCATGCTATAGGAAGGGTCTCAGGATTGGAATGGGAAGGACTTGGATATCACATCTCATGCTATAGGCAGGGTCTCAGGTTTGGAAAGGGAAGGAGATGGATATCACATTTCATGTTGGAGGTAGGATCTCAGGTTTGGTATTAGAGGCATTGAGATATCACATCTCATGCTATCAGAAGGGTCTCAGGATTGGAATGGGAAGGAGTTGTATATCACATCTCTTGCTAAAGGGAGGGTCTCAGGTTTGGAAGGGGAAGGATTTGGAAATCACATCTCATGTTATAGGAAGGATCTCAGGTTTGGTATTAGAAGCATTGAGATATCACATCTCATGCTATCGGAAGTATCTCAGGTTTGGTATTAGAGGCATTGAGATATCACATCTCATGCTATCATAAGGGTCTCAGGATTGGAATGGGAAGGAGTTGGATATCACATCTCATGTTATAGGAAGGACATCAGGATTGGAATGGGAAGGAGTTTGATATCACATCTTATGCCATAGTATGGGTCTCAGGTTTGGTAGAAGCATTGGGATATCACATCTCATGCTATTGGAAGGGTATCAGTATTGGATTTGGACGGAGTTGGATATCCCATCTCATGCTATAGGAAGGGTCTCAGGTTGGAATGGGAAGGAGTTGGATATCACATTTCATGTTATAGGAAGGGTCTCAGGATTGGAATGGGAAGGACTTGGATATCATATCTCATGCTATAGGAAGGCTCTCAGGTTTGGAAGGGGAAGGAGTTGGATATCACATTTCATGTTAGAGGAAGGATCTCAGGTTTGGTATTAGAGGCCTTGAGATATCACATCTCATGTTATAGGAAGGGTCTCAGGTTTGGTATAAGCATTGAGATATCACATCTCATGCTATAGGAAGGGTCTCAGGATTGGAATGGGAAGGACTTGGATATCACATCTCATGCTATAGGCAGGGTCTCAGGTTTGGAAAGGGAAGGAGATGGATATCACATTTCATGTTAGAGGTAGGATCTCAGGTTTGGTATTAGAGGCATTGAGATATCACATCTCATGCTATCAGAAGGGTCTCAGGATTGGAATGGGAAGGAGTTGTATATCACATCTCTTGCTAAAGGGAGGGTCTCAGGTTTGGAAGGGGAAGGATTTGGAAATCACATGTCATGTTATAGGAAGGATCTCAGGTTTGGTATTAGAAGCATTGAGATATCACATCTCATGCTATCGGAAGTATCTCAGGTTTGGTATTAGAGGCATTGAGATATCACATCTCATGCTATCATAAGGGTCTCAGGATTGGAATGGGAAGGAGTTGGATATCACATCTCATGTTATAGGAAGGACCTCAGGATTGGAATGGGAAGGAGTTTGATATCACATCTTATGCCATAGTATGGGTCTCAGGTTTGGTAGAAGCATTGGGATATCACATCTCATGCTATTGGAAGGGTATCAGTATTGGATTTGGAAGGAGTTGGATATCCCATCTCATGCTATAGGAAGGGTCTCAGGTTGGAATGGGAAGGAGTTGGATATCACATCTCATGCTATAGGAAGGGTCTCAGGTTTGGTATAAGCATTGAGATAGCACATCTCATGCTATAGGAAGGGTCTCAGGATTGGAATGGGAAGGAGTTGGATATCACATCTCATGTTATAGGAAAGATCTCAGTTTGGTATTAGAAGCATTGAGACATCACATCTCATCTTATACGAAGGGTCTCAGGATTGGAATGGGAAGGAGTTGGATATCACATCTCATGCTATAGGAAGGGTCTCAGGTTTGGAACGGGAAGGAGTTAGATATCACATCTCATGTTATAGGAAGAGTCTCAGGTTTGGTATAAGCATTGAGATATCACATCTCTGCTATCGGAGGTGTCTCAGGATTGGGATGGGAAGGAGTTGGATATCCCTTCTCATGCTATAGGAAGGGTCTCAGGATTTGAATGGCAAGGAGTTGGATATCACATATCATGCCATAGGAAGGGTCTCAGGTTTGGTATAAGCATTGAGATATCACATCTCTGCTATCGGAAGGGTCTCCGGATTGGATTGGGAAGGAGTTGGATATCCCTTCTCATGCTATAGGAAGTCTCAGGTTGGAATGGGAAGGAGTTGGATATCACATCTCATGTTATAGGAAGGGTCTCAGGATTGGAATGGGAAGGATTTGGATATCACATCTCTTGCTATAGGAAGGGTCTCAGGATTGGAATGGGTAGGAGTTGGATATTACATTCTTGCTATAGGAAGTGTCTCATGTTTGGAATGGGAAGGAGTTGGATATCACATATGCTATAGGAAGTGTCTCAGGTTTGGAACGGGAAGGAGTTGGATATCACATCTCATGTTAGAGGAAGGATCTCAGGTTTGGTATTAGAGGCCTTGAGATATCACATCTCATGCTATAGGAAGGGTCTCAGGTTTGGTATAAACATTGAGATATCACATCTCATGCTATAGGAAGGGTCTCAGGATTGGAATGGGAAGAAGTTGGATATCACATCTCATGCCATAAGAAGGGTCTAAGGTTTGGTATAAGCATTGAGATATCACATCACATGCTATAGGAAGGGTCTCAGATTTGGAAAGGGAAGGAGATGGATATCACATTTCATGTTAGAGGTAGGATCTCAGGTTTGGTATTAGAGGCATTGAGATATCACATCTCATGCTATCAGAAGGGTCTCAGGATTGGAATGGGAAGGAGTTGTATATCACATCTCATGCTAAAGGGAGGGTCTCAGGTTTGGAAGGGGAAGGATTTGGAAATCACATGTCATGTTATAGGAAGGATCTCAGGTTTGGTATTAGAAGCATTGAGATATCACATCTCATGCTATCGGAAGTATCTCAGGTTTGGTATTAGAGGCATTGAGATATCACATCTCATGCTATCAAAAGGGTCTCAGGATTGGAATGGGAAGGAGTTGGATATCACATCTCATGTTATAGGAAGGATCTCAGGTTTGGTATTAGAAGCATTGAGATATCACATCTCATGCTATAGGAAGGGTCTCAGGATTGGAATGGGAAGGAGTTGGATATCACATCTCATGCTATAGGAAGGGTCTCAGATTTGGTATAAGCATTGAGATATCACATCTCATGCTATAGGAAGGGTCTCAGGATTGGATTGGGAAGGAGTTGTATATGACATCTCAGGCCATAGGAAGGGTCTCAGGTTTGATATACGCATTGAGATATCACATCTCTGCTATCGGAAGGGTCTCAGGATTGGAATGGGAAGGAGTTGGATATCCCATCTCATGTTATAGGAAGGGTCTCAGGTTTGGTATTAGAAGCATTGAGATATCACATCTCATGCTATAGGAAGGGTCTCAGGATTGGAATGGGGAGGACTTGGATGTCACATCTCATGCTATAGGGAAGGTCTCAAGTTTGATATTAGAAGCATTGAGATAACAAATCTCATGATATCGGAAGGGTCTCAGGATTGGAATGGGAAGGAGTTGGATATCACATCTCATGATAAAGGAAGGGTCTAAGGTTTGGAAGGGGAAGGATTTGGATATCACATCTCATGTTATAGGACGGGTCTCAGGTTTGGTATTAGAAGCATTGAGATATCAAGTCTCATGGTATAGGAAGGGTCTCAGAATTGGAATGGGAAGGAGTTGGATATCACATCTCAAGCTATAGGAAGGGTCTCAGGATTGGAATGGGAAGGAGTTTGATATCACATCTTATGCCATAGTATGGGTCTCAGGTTTGGTAGAAGCATTGGGATATCACATCTCATGCTATTGGAAGGGTATCAGTATTGGATTTGGAAGGAGTTGGATATCCCATCTCATGCTATAGGAAGGGTCTCAGGTTGGAATGGGAAGGAGTTGGATATCACATTTCATGTTATAGGAAGGGTCTCAGGATTGGAATGGGAAGGACTTGGATATCATATCTCATGCTATAGGAAGGGTCTCAGGATTGGAATGGGAAGGAGTTGGATATCACATCTCAAGCTATAGGAAGGGTCTCAGGTTTGGTATACGCATTGAGATATCACATCTCATGCTATAGGAAGGGTCTCAGGATTGGATTGGGAAGGAGTTGGATATCACATCTCATGTTATAGGAAAGATCTCAGGTTTGGAATTAGAAGCATTGAGACATCACATCTCATGTTATAGGAAGGGTCTTAGGATTGGAATGGGAAGAAGTTTGATATCACATCTCATGCTATAGGAAGGGTCTCAGGTTTGGTATAAGCATTGAGATATCACATCTCATGCTATAGGAAGGGTCTCAGGATTGGAATGGGAAGGAGTTGTATATGACATCTCATGCCATAGGAAGGGTCTCAGGTTTGGTATAAGCATTGAGATATCACATCACATGCTATAGGAAGGGTCTCAGGATTGGAATGGGAAGGACTTGGATATCACATCTCATGCTATAGGCAGGGTCTCAGGTTTGGAAAGGGAAGGAGATGGATATCACATTTCATGTTAGAGGTAGGATCTCAGGTTTGGTATTAGAGGCATTGAGATATCACATCTCATGCTATCAGAAGGGTCTCAGGATTGGAATGGGAAGGAGTTGTATATCACATCTCATGCTAAAGGGAGGGTCTCAGGTTTGGAAGGGGAAGGATTTGGAAATCACATCTCATGTTATAGGAAGGATCTCAGGTTTGGTATTAGAAGCATTGAGATATCACATCTCATGCTATCGGAAGTATCTCAGGTATGGTATTAGAGGCATTGAGATATCACATCTCATGCTATCATAAGGGTCTCAGGATTGGAATGGGAAGGAGTTGGATATCACATCTCATGTTATAGGAAGGATCTCAGGTTTGGTATTAGAAGCATTGAGATATCACATCTCATGCTATAGGAAGGGTCTCAGGATTGGAATGGGAAGGAATTGGATATCACATCTCATGCTATAGGAAGGGTCTCAGATTTGGTATAAGCATTGAGATATCACATCTCATGCTATAGGAAGGGTCTCAGGATTGCATTGGGAAGGGGTTGTATATGACATCTCAGGCCATAGGAAGGGTCTCAGGTTTGCTATACGCATTGAGATATCACATCTCTGCTATCGGAAGGGTCTCAGGATTGGAATGGGAAGGAGTTGGATATCACATCTCATGTTATAGGAAAGATCTCAGTTTGGTATTAGAAGCATTGAGACATCACATCTCATCTTATAGGAAGGGTCTCAGGATTGGAATGGGAAGGAGTTGGATATCACATCTCATGCTATAGGAAGGGTCTCAGGTTTGGAACGGGAAGGAGTTAGATATCACATCTCATGTTATAGGAAGAGTCTCAGGTTTGGTATAAGCATTGAGATATCACATCTCTGCTATCGGAGGTGTCTCAGGATTGGGATGGGAAGGAGTTGGATATCCCTTCTCATGCTATAGGAAGGGTCTCAGGATTTGAATGGCAAGGAGTTGGATATCACATATCATGCCATAGGAAGGGTCTCAGGTTTGGTATAAGCATTGAGATATCACATCTCTGGTATCGGAAGGGTCTCCGGATTGGATTGGGAAGGAGTTGGATATCCCTTCTCATGCTATAGGAAGTCTCAGGTTGGAATGGGAAGGAGTTGGATATCACATCTCATGTTATAGGAAGGGTCTCAGGATTGGAATGGGAAGGATTTGGATATCACATCTCTTGCTATAGGAAGGGTCTCAGGATTGGAATGGGTAGGAGTTGGATATTACATTCTTGCTATAGGAAGTGTCTCATGTTTGGAATGGGAAGGAGTTGGATATCACATATGCTATAGGAAGTGTCTCAGGTTTGGAACGGGAAGGAGTTGGATATCACATCTCATGTTAGAGGAAGGATCTCAGGTTTGGTATTAGAGGCCTTGAGATATCACATCTCATGCTATAGGAAGGGTCTCAGGTTTGGTATAAACATTGAGATATCACATCTCATGCTATAGGAAGGGTCTCAGGATTGGAATGGGAAGAAGTTGGATATCACATCTCATGCTATAGGAAGGGCCTCAGGTTTGGTATAAGCATTGAGATATCACATCTCATGCTATAGGAAGGGTCTCAGGATTGGAATGGGAAGGAGTTGTATATGACATCTCATGCCATAAGAAGGGTCTAAGGTTTGGTATAAGCATTGAGATATCACATCACATGCTATAGGAAGGGTCTCAGATTTGGAAAGGGAAGGAGATGGATATCACATTTCATGTTAGAGGTAGGATCTCAGGTTTGGTATTAGAGGCATTGAGATTTCACATCTCATGCTATCAGAAGGGTCTCAGGATTGGAATGGGAAGGAGTTGTATATCACATCTCATGCTAAAGGGAGGGTCTCAGGTTTGGAAGGGGAAGGATTTGGAAATCACATGTCATGTTATAGGAAGGATCTCAGGTTTGGTATTAGAAGCATTGAGATATCACATCTCATGCTATCGGAAGTATCTCAGGTTTGGTATTAGAGGCATTGAGATATCACATCTCATGCTATCAAAAGGGTCTCAGGATTGGAATGGGAAGGAGTTGGATATCACATCTCATGTTATAGGAAGGATCTCAGGTTTGGTATTAGAAGCATTGAGATATCACATCTCATGCTATAGGAAGGGTCTCAGGATTGGAATGGGAAGGAGTTGGATATCACATCTCATGCTATAGGAAGGGTCTCAGATTTGGTATAAGCATTGAGATATCACATCTCATGCTATAGGAAGGGTCTCAGGATTGGATTGGGAAGGAGTTGTATATGACATCTCAGGCCATAGGAAGGGTCTCAGGTTTGATATACGCATTGAGATATCACATCTCTGCTATCGGAAGGGTCTCAGGATTGGAATGGGAAGGAGTTGGATATCCCATCTCATGTTATAGGAAGGGTCTCAGGTTTGGTATTAGAAGCATTGAGATATCACATCTCATGCTATAGGAAGGGTCTCAGGATTGGAATGGGGAGGACTTGGATGTCACATCTCATGCTATAGGGAAGGTCTCAAGTTTGATATTAGAAGCATTGAGATAACAAATCTCATGATATCGGAAGGGTCTCAGGATTGGAATGGGAAGGAGTTGGATATCACATCTCATGATAAAGGAAGGGTCTAAGGTTTGGAAGGGGAAGGATTTGGATATCACATCTCATGTTATAGGACGGGTCTCAGGTTTGGTATTAGAAGCATTGAGATATCAAGTCTCATGGTATAGGAAGGGTCTCAGAATTGGAATGGGAAGGAGTTGGATATCACATCTCAAGCTATAGGAAGGGTCTCAGGATTGGAATGGGAAGGAGTTTGATATCACATCTTATGCCATAGTATGGGTCTCAGGTTTGGTAGAAGCATTGGGATATCACATCTCATGCTATTGGAAGGGTATCAGTATTGGATTTGGAAGGAGTTGGATATCCCATCTCATGCTATAGGAAGGGTCTCAGGTTTGGTATTAGAAGCATTGAGATATCACATCTCATGCTATAGTAAGTGTCTCAGGATTGGAATGGGAAGGACTTGGGTATCACATCTCATGCTATAGGGAGGGTCTCAAGTTTGATATTAGAAGCATTGAGATATCACATCTCATGCTATAGGAAGGGTCTCAGGATTGGAATGGGAAGGAGTTGGATATCACATCTCATGCTATAGGAAGGGTCTCAGGTTTGGTATAAGCAGTGAGATATCACATCTCATGCTATAGGAAGTGTCTCAGGATTGGAATGGGAATGAGTTGGATATCACATCTCATGTTATAGGAAGGATCTCAGGTTTGGTATAAGCATTGAGATATCACATCTCTGCTATCGGAAGGGTCTCAGGATTGGAATGGGAAGGAGTTGGATATTCCCATCTCATGTTATAGGAAGGGTCTCAGGTTTGGTATAAGAAGCATTGAGATATCCCATCTCATGATATAGGACGGGTCCCAGGTTGGAATGGGAAGGAGTAGGATATCACATTTTATGTTATAGGAAGGTTCTCAGGATTGGAATGGGAAGGACTTGGATATCATATCTCATGCTATAGGAAGGCTCTCAGGTTTGGAAGGGGAAGGAGTTGGATATCACATTTCATGTTAGAGGAAGGATCTCAGGTTTGGTATTAGAGGCCTTGAGATATCACATCTCATGCTATAGGAAGGGTCTCAGGTTTGGTATAAGCATCGAGATATCACATCTCATGCTATAGGAAGGGTCTCGGGATTGGAATGGGAAGGAGTTGGATATCAGATCTCATGTTATAGGAAGGATCTCAGGTTTGGTATTAGAAGCATTGAGACATCACATCTCATGCTATAGGAAGGGTCTCAGGATTGGAATGGGAAGGAGTTGGATATCACATCTCATGCTATAGGTAGGCTCTCAGGTTTGGAAAGGGAAGGAGTTGGATATCACATTTCATGTTAGAGGAAGGATCTCAGGTTTGGTATTAGAGGCATTGAGATATCACATCTCATGCTATAGGAAGGGTCTCAGGATTGGAATGGGAAGGAGTTGGATATCACATCTCATGCTATAGGAAAGGTCTCAGGTTTGGTATAAGCATCAAGATATCACATCTCATGCTATAGGAAGGGTCTCGGGATTGGAATGGGAAGGAGTTGGATATCAGATCTCATGTTATAGGAAGGATCTCAGGTTTGGTATTAGAAGCATTGAGACATCACATCTCATGCTATAGGAAGGGTCTCAGGATTGGAATGGGAAGGATTTGGATATCACATCTCATGTTATAGGACGGGTCTCAGGTTTGGTATTAGAAGCATTGAGATATCAAGTCTCATGGTATAGGAAGGGTCTCAGAATTGGAATGGGAAGGAGTTGGATATCACATCTCAAGCTATAGGAAGGGTCTCAGGATTGGAATGGGAAGGAGTTTGATATCACATCTTATGCCATAGTATGGGTCTCAGGTTTGGTAGAAGCATTGGGATATCACATCTCATGCTATTGGAAGGGTATCAGTATTGGATTTGGAAGGAGTTGGATATCCCATCTCATGCTATAGGAAGGGTCTCAGGTTTGGTATTAGAAGCATTGAGATATCACATCTCATGCTATAGTAAGTGTCTCAGGATTGGAATGGGAAGGACTTGGGTATCACATCTCATGCTATAGGGAGGGTCTCAAGTTTGATATTAGAAGCATTGAGATATCACATCTCATGCTATAGGAAGGGTCTCAGGATTGGAATGGGAAGGAGTTGGATATCACATCTCATGCTATAGGAAGGGTCTCAGGTTTGGTATAAGCAGTGAGATATCACATCTCATGCTATAGGAAGTGTCTCAGGATTGGAATGGGAAGGAGTTGGATATCACATCTCATGTTATAGGAAGGATCTCAGGTTTGGTATAAGCATTGAGATATCACATCTCTGCTATCGGAAGGGTCTCAGGATTGGAATGGGAAGGAGTTGGATATTCCCATCTCATGTTATAGGAAGGGTCTCAGGTTTGGTATAAGAAGCATTGAGATATCCCATCTCATGATATAGGACGGGTCCCAGGTTGGAATGGGAAGGAGTAGGATATCACATTTTATGTTATAGGAAGGTTCTCAGGATTGGAATGGGAAGGACTTGGATATCATATCTCATGCTATAGGAAGGCTCTCAGGTTTGGAAGGGGAAGGAGTTGGATATCACATTTCATGTTAGAGGAAGGATCTCAGGTTTGGTATTAGAGGCCTTGAGATATCACATCTCATGCTATAGGAAGGGTCTCAGGTTTGGTATAAGCATCGAGATATCACATCTCATGCTATAGGAAGGGTCTCGGGATTGGAATGGGAAGGAGTTGGATATCAGATCTCATGTTATAGGAAGGATCTCAGGTTTGGTATTAGAAGCATTGAGACATCACATCTCATGCTATAGGAAGGGTCTCAGGATTGGAATGGGAAGGAGTTGGATATCACATCTCATGCTATAGGTAGGCTCTCAGGTTTGGAAAGGGAAGGAGTTGGATATCACATTTCATGTTAGAGGAAGGATCTCAGGTTTGGTATTAGAGGCATTGAGATATCACATCTCATGCTATAGGAAGGGTCTCAGGATTGGAATGGGAAGGAGTTGGATATCACATCTCATGCTATAGGAAAGGTCTCAGGTTTGGTATAAGCATCAAGATATCACATCTCATGCTATAGGAAGGGTCTCGGGATTGGAATGGGAAGGAGTTGGATATCAGATCTCATGTTATAGGAAGGATCTCAGGTTTGGTATTAGAAGCATTGAGACATCACATCTCATGCTATAGGAAGGGTCTCAGGATTGGAATGGGAAGGAGTTGGATATCACATCTCATGCTATAGGAAGGGTCTCAGATTTGGTATAAGCATTGAGATATCACATCTCATGCTATGGGAAGGGTCTCAGGATTGGAATGGGAAGGAGTTGTATATGACAAATCAGGCCATAGGAAGGGTCTCAGGTTTGGTATAAGCATTGAGATATCACATCTCTGCTATCGGAAGGGTCTCAGGATTGGAATAAGGAGTTGGATATCCCATCTCATGTTATAGGAAGGGTCTCAGGTTTGGTATTAGAAGCATTGAGATATCACATCTCATGCTATAGGAAGGGTCTCAGGATTGGAATGGGGAGGACTTGGATGTCACATCTCATGCTATAGGGAGGGTCTCAAGTTTGATATTAGAAGCATTGAGATAACAAATCTCATGATATCGGAAGGGTCTCAGGATTGGAATGGGAAGGAATTGGATATCACATCTCATGATAAAGGAAGGGTCTAAGGTTTGGAAGGGGAAGGATTTGGATATCACATCTCATGTTATAGGACGGGTCTCAGGTTTGGTATTAGAAGCATTGAGATATCAAGTCTCATGGTATAGGAAGGGTCTCAGAATTGGAATGGGAAGGAGTTGGATATCACATCTCAAGCTATAGGTAGGGTCTCAGGATTGGAATGGGAAGGAGTTTGATATCACATCTCATGCCATAGTATGGGTCTCAGGTTTGGTAGAAGCATTGGGATATCACATCTCATGCTATCGGAAGGGTATCAGTATTGGATTTGGAAGGAGTTGGATATCCCATCTCATGCTATAGGAAGGGTCTCAGGTTGGAATGGGAAGGAGTTGGATATCACATTTCATGTTATAGGAAGGGTCTCAGGATTGGATGGGAAGGACTTGGATATCATATCTCATGCTATAGGAAGGCTCTCAGGTTTGGAAGGGGAAGGAGTTGGATATCACATTTCATGTTAGAGGAAGGATCTCAGGTTTGGTATTAGAGGCCTTGAGATATCACATCTCATGCTATAGGAAGGGTCTCAGGATTGGAATGGGAAGGAGTTGGATATCACATCTCAAGCTATAGGAAGGGTCTCAGGTTTGGTATAAGCATTGAGATATCACATCTCATGCTATAGGAAGGGTCTCAGGATTGGAATGGGAAGGAGTTGGATATCACATCTCATGTTATAGGAAAGATCTCAGGTTTGGTATTAGAAGCATTGAGACATCACATCTCATGTTATAGGAAGGGTCTCAGGATTGGAATGGGAAGAAGTTGGATATCACATCTCATGCTATAGGAAGGGTCTCAGGTTTGGAAGGGGAAGGAGTTGGATATCCAATCTCATGTTATAGGACTGGTCTCGGGTTTGGTATTAGACGCATTGAGATATCACATCGCATGCTGTAGGAAGGTTCTCAGGTTTGGAATGGGGAGGAATTGGATATCACATCTCATGTCATAGGAAGGATCTCAGGTTTGGTATTAGAAGCATTGAGATATCACATCTCATGCTATAGGAATGGTCTCAGGATTGGAATGGGAAGGAGTTGGATATTACATTCTTGCTATAGGAAGGGTCTCATGTTTGGAATGGGAAGGAGTTGGATATCACATATGCTATAGGAAGGGTCTCAGGTTTGGACCAGGAAGGAGTTGGATATCACATTTCATGTTATAGTAAGGGTCTCAGGATTGGAATTGGAAGGACTTGGCTATCATATCTCATGCTATAGGAAGGCTCTCAGGTTTGGAAGGGGAAGGAGTTGGATATCACATTTCATGTTAGAGGAATGATCTCAGGTTTGGTATTAGAGGCCTTGAGATATCACATCTCATGCTATAGGAAGGGTCTCAGGATTGGAATGGGAAGGAGTTGGATATCACATCTCAAGCTATAGGAAAGATCTCAGGTTTGGTATTAGAAGCATTGCGACATCACATCTCATGTTATAGGAAGGGTCTCAGGATTGGAATGGGAAGAAGTTGGATATCACATCTCATGCTATAGGAAGGGTCTCAGGATTGAAATGGGAAGGAGTTGGATATCACATCTCATGTTATAGGAAAGATCTCAGGTTTGGTATTAGAAGCATTGCGACATCACATCTCATGTTATAGGAAGGGTCTCAGGATTGGAATGGGAAGAAGTTGGATATCACATCTCATGCTACAGGAAGGGTCTCAGGTTTGGTATAAGCATTGAGATATCACATCTCATGCTATAGGAAGGGTCTCAGGATTGGAATGGGAAGGAGTTGTATATGACATCTCATGCCATAGGAAGGGTCTCAGGTTTGGTATAAGCATTGAGATATCACATCACATGCTATAGGAAGGGTCTCAGGATTGGAATGGAAAGGACTTGGATATCACATCTCATGCTATAGGCAGGGTCTCAGGTTTGGAAAGGGAAGGAGATGGATATCACATTTCATGTTAGAGGTAGGATCTCAGGTTTGGTATTAGAGGCATTGAAATATCACATCTCATGCTATCAGAAGGGTCTCAGGATTGGAATGGGAAGGAGTTGGATATCACATCTCATGCTAAAGGGAGGGTCTCAGGTTTGGAAGGGGAAGGATTTGTAAATCACATCTCATGTTATAGGAAGGATCTCAGGTTTGGTATTAGAAGCATTGAGATATCACATCTCATGCTATCGGAAGTATCTCAGGTTTGGTATTAGAGGCATTGAGATATCACATCTCATGCTATCATAAGGGTCTCAGGATTGGAATGGGAAGGAGTTGGATATCACATCTCATGTTATAGGAAGGATCTCAGGTTTGGTATTAGAAGCATTGAGACATCACATCTCATGCTATAGGAAGGGTCTCAGGATTGGAATGGGAAGGAGTTGGATATCACATCTCATGCTATAGGAAGGGTCTCAGATTTGGTATAAGCATTGAGATATCACATCTCATGCTATAGGAAGGGTCTCAGGATTGGAATGGGAAGGAGTTGGATATCACATCTCATGCTATAGGAAAGGTCTCAGGTTTGGTATAAGCATCGAGATATCACATCTCATGCTATAGGAAGGGTCTCGGGATTGGAATGGGAAGGAGTTGGATATCACATCTCATGTTATAGGAAGGATCACAGGTTTGGTATTAGAAGCATTGAGACATCACATCTCATGCTATAGGAAGGGTCTCAGGATTGGAATGGGAAGGAGTTGGATATCACATCTCATGCTATAGGAAGGGTCTCAGATTTGGTATAAGCATTGAGATATCACATCTCATGCTATAGGAAGGGTCGCAAGGATTGGAATGGGAAGGAGTTGTATATGACATCTCATGCCATAGGAAGGGTCTTAGGTTTGGTATAAGCATTGAGATATCACATCTCTGCTATCGGAAGGGTCTCAGGATTGGAATGGGAAGGAGTTGGATATCCCATCTCATGTTATAGGAAGAGTCTCAGGTTTGGTATTAGAAGCATTGAGATATCACATCTCATGCTATAGGAAGTGTCTCAGGATTGGAATGGGAAGGACTTGGGTATCACATCTCATGCTATAGCGAGGGTCACAAGTTTGATATTAGAAGCATTGAGATATCACATCTCATGCTATAGGAAGGGTCTCAGGATTGGAATGGGAAGGAGTTGGATATCACATCTCATGCTATAGGAAGGGTCTCAGGTTTGGTATAAGCAGTGAGATATCACATCTCATGCTATAGGAAGTGTCTCAGGATTGGAATGGGAAGGAGTTGGATATCACATCTCATGTTATAGGAAGGATCTCAGGTTTGGTATAAGCATTGAGATATCACATCTCTGCTATCGGAAGGGTCTCAGGATTGGAATGGGAAGGAGTTGGATATTCCCATCTCATGTTATACGAAGGGTCTCAGGTTTGGTATTAGAAGCATTGAGATATCCCATCTCATGATATAGGAAGGGTCCCAGGTTGGAATGGGAAGGAGTAGGATATCACATTTTATGTTATAGGAAGGTTCTCAGGATTGGAATGGGAAGGACTTGGATATCATATCTCATGCTATAGGAAGGCTCTCAGGTTTGGAAGGGGAAGGAGTTGGATATCACATTTCATGTTAGAGGAAGGATCTCAGGTTTGGTATTAGAGGCCTTGAGATATCACATCTCATGCTATAGGAAGGGTCTCAGGATTGGAATGGGAAGGAGTTGGATATCACATCTCAAGCTATAGGAACGGTCTCAGGTTTGGTATAAGCATTGTGATATCACATCTCATGCTATAGGAAGGGTCTCAGGATTGGAATGGGAAGGACTTGGATATCACATCTCATGCTATAGGCAGGGACTCAGGTTTGGAAAGGGAAGGAGATGGATATCACATTTCATGTTAGAGGTAGGATCTCAGGTTTGGTATTAGAGGCATTGAGATATCACATCTCATGCTATCAGAAGGGTCTCAGGATTGGAATGGGAAGGAGTTGGATATCACATCTCATGCTAAAGGGAGGGTCTCAGGTTTGGAAGGGGAAGGATTTGGAAATCACATCTCATGTTATAGGAAGGGTCTCAGGGTTGGAATGGGAAGGAGTTGGATATCACATCTCATGTTATAGGAAGGATCTCAGGTTTGGTATTAGAAGCATTGAGACATCACATCTCATGCTATAGGAAGGGTCTCAGGGTTGGAATGGGAAGGAGTTGGATATCACATCTCATGCTATAGGAAGGGTCTCAGATTTGGTATAAGCATTGAGATATCACATCTCATGCTATGGGAAGGGTGTCAGGATTGGAATGGGAAGGAGTTGTATATGACAAATCAGGCCATAGGAAGGGTCTCAGGTTTGGTATAAGCATTGAGATATCACATCTCTGCTATCGGAAGGGTCTCAGGATTGGAATGGGAAGGAGTTGGATATCCCATCTCATGTTATAGGAAGGGTCTCAGGTTTGGTATTAGAAGCATTGAGATATCACATCTCATGATATAGGAAGGGTCTCAGGATTGGAATGGGGAGGACTTGGATGTCACATCTCATGCTATAGGGAGGGTCTCAAGTTTGATATTAGAAGCATTGAGATAACAAATCTCATGATATCGGAAGGGTCTCAGGATTGGAATTGGAAGGAATTCGATATCACATCTCATGATAAAGGAAGGGTCTAAGGTTTGGAAGGGGAAGGATTTGGATATCACATCTCATGTTATAGGACGGGTCTCAGGTTTGGTATTAGAAGCATTGAGATATCAAGTCTCATGGTATAGGAAGGGTCTCAGAATTGGAATGGGAAGGAGTTGGATATCACATCTCAAGCTATAGGTAGGGTCTCAGGATTGGAATGGGAAGGAGTTTGATATCACATCTCATGCCATAGTATGGGTCTCAGGTTTGGTAGAAGCATTGGGATATCACATCTCATGCTATCGGAAGGGTATCAGTATTGGATTTGGAAGGAGTTGGATATCCCATCTCATGCTATAGGAAGGGTCTCAGGTTGGAATGGGAAGGAGTTGGATATCACATTTCATGTTATAGGAAGGGTCTCAGGATTGGATGGGAAGGACTTGGATATCATATCTCATGCTATAGGAAGGCTCTCAGGTTTGGAAGGGGAAGGAGTTGGATATCACATTTCATGTTAGAGGAAGGATCTCAGGTTTGGTATTAGAAGCCTTGAGATATCACATCTCATGCTATAGGAAGGGTCTCAGGATTGGAATGGGAAGGAGTTGGATATTCCTCTCAAGCTATATGAAGGGTCTCAGGTTTGGTATAAGCATTGAGATATCACATCTCATGCTATAGGAAGGGTCTCAGGATTGGAATGGGAAGGAGTTGGATATCACATCTCATGTTATAGGAAAGATCTCAGGTTTGGTATTAGAAGCATTGAGACATCACATCTCATGTTATAGGAAGGGTCTCAGGATTGGAATGGGAAGAAGTTGGATATCACATCTCATGCTATAGGAAGTGTCTCAGGTTTGGAAGGGGAATCAGTTGGATATCCAATCTCATGTTATAGGACTGGTCTCGGGTTTGGTATTAGAAGCATTGAGATATCACATCGCATGCTGTAGGAAGGTTCTCAGGTTTGGAATGGGGAGGAATTGGATATCACATCTCATGTCATAGGAAGGATCTCAGGTTTGGTATTAGAAGCATTGAGATATCACATCTCATGTTATAGGAAGGGTCTCAGGATTGGAATGGGAAGGAGTTGGATATTACATTCTTGCTATAGGAAGGGTCTCATGTTTGGAATGGGAAGGAGTTGGATATCACATATCCTATAGGAAGGGTCTCAGGTTTGGACCGGGAAGGAGTTGGATATCACATCTCATGTTATAGGAAGGGTCTCAGGTTTGGTATAAGCATTGAGATATCACATCTCTGCTATCGGAAGTGTCTCAGGATTGGAATGGGAAGGAGTTGGATATCCCATCTCATGTTATAGGACGGGTCTCAGGTTTGTTATTAGAATCATTGAGATATCATATTGCATGCTGTAGGAAGGGTGTAAGGATTGGAATGGGAAGGACTTGGATATCACATCTCATGCTATAGGAAAGGTCTCAGGTTTGGTATAAGCATTGAGATATCACATCTCATGCTATAGGAAGGGTCTCAGGATTGGAATGGGAAGGAGTTGGATATCACATCTCATGTTAGAGGAAGGATCTCAGGTTTGGTATTAGAGGCATTGAGATATCACATCTCATGCTATAGGAAGGGTCTCAGGATTGGAATGGGAAGGAGTTGGATATCACATCTCATGCTATAGGAAAGGTCTCAGGTTTGGTATAAGCATCGAGATATCACATCTCATGCTATAGGAAGGGTCTCGGGATTGGAATGGGAAGGAGTTGGATATCACATCTCATGTTATAGGAAGGATCTCAGGTTTGGTATTAGAAGCATTGAGACATCACATCTCATGCTATAGGAAGGGTCTCAGGATTGGAATGGGAAGGAGTTGGATATCACATCTCATGCTATAGGAAAGGTCTCAGGTTTGGTATAAGCATTGAGATATCACATCTCATGCTATAGGAAGGGTCTCAAGGATTGGAATGGGAAGGAGTTGTATATGACATCTCATGCCATAGGAAGGGTCTTAGGTTTGGTATAAGCATTGAGATACCACATCTCTGCTATCGGAAGGGTCTCAGGATTGGAATGGGAAGGAGTTGGATATCCCATCTCATGTTATAGGAAGAGTCTCAGGTTTGGTATTAGAAGCATTGAGATATCACATCTCATGCTATAGGAAGTGTCTCAGGATTGGAATGGGAAGGACTTGGGTATCACATCTCATGCTAGAGGGAGGGTCTCAAGTTTGATATTAGAAGCATTGAGATATCACATCTCATGCTATAGGAAGGGTCTCAGGATTGGAATGGGAAGGAGTTGGATATCACATCTCATGCTATAGGAAGGGTCTCAGGTTTGGTATAAGCAGTGAGATATCACATCTCATGCTATAGGAAGTGTCTCAGGATTGGAATGGGAAGGAGTTGGATATCACATCTCATGTTATAGGAAGGATCTCAGGTTTGGTATAAGCATTGAGATATCACATCTCTGCTATCGGAAGGGTCTCAGGATTGGAATGGGAAGGAGTTGGATATTCCCATCTCATGTTATAGGAAGGGTCTCAGGTTTGGTATTAGAAGCATTGAGATATCCCATCTCATGATATAGGAAGGGTCCCAGGTTGGAATGGGAAGGAGTAGGATATCACATTTTATGTTATAGGAAGGTTCTCAGGATTGGAATGGGAAGGACTTGGATATCATATCTCATGCTATAGGAAGGCTCTCAGGTTTGGAAGGGGAAGGAGTTGGATATCACATTTCATGTTAGAGGAAGGATCTCAGGTTTGGTATTAGAGGCCTTGAGATATCACATCTCATGCTATAGGAAGGGTCTCAGGATTGGAATGGGAAGGAGTTGGACATCACATCTCAAGCTATAGGAACGGTCTCAGGTTTGGTATAAGCATTGTGATATCACATCTCATGCTATAGGAAGGGTCTCAGGATTGGAATGGGAAGGACTTGGATATCACATCTCATGCTATAGGCAGGGTCTCAGGTTTGGAAAGGGAAGGAGATGGATATCACATTTCATGTTAGAGGTAGGATCTCAGGTTTGGTATTAGAGGCATTGAGATATCACATCTCATGCTATCAGAAGGGTCTCAGGATTGGAATGGGAAGGAGTTGGATATCACATCTCATGCTAAAGGGAGGGTCTCAGGTTTGGAAGGGGAAGGATTTGGAAATCACATCTCATGTTATAGGAAGGATCTCAGGTTTGGTATTAGAAGCATTGAGATATCACATCTCATGCTATCGGAAGTATCTCAGGTTTGGTATTAGAGGCATTGAGATATCACATCTCATGCTATCATACGGGTCTCAGGATTGGAATGGGAAGGAGTTGGATATCACATCTCATGTTATAGGAAGGATCTCAGGTTTGGTATTAGAAGCATTGAGACATCACATCTCATGCTATAGGAAGGGTCTCAGGATTGGAATGGGAAGGAGTTGGATATCACATCTCATGCTATAGGAAGGGTCTCAGATTTGGTATAAGCATTGAGATATCACATCTCATGCTATAAGAAGGGTCTCAGGATTGGAATGGGAAGGAGTTGTATATGACATCTCAGGCCATAGGAAGGGTCTCAGGTATGGTATAAGCATTGAGATATCACATCTCTGCTATCGGAAGGGTCTCAGGATTGGAATGGGAATGAGTTGGATATCACATCTCATGCTATAGGAAGGGTCTCAGGTTGGAATGGGAAGGAGTTGGATATCACATTTCATGTTATAGGAAGGGTCTCAGGATTGGAATTGGAAGGACTTGGCTATCATATCTCATGCTATAGGAAGGCTCTCAGGTTTGGAAGGGGAAGGAGTTGGATATCACATTTCATGTTAGAGGAACGATCTCAGGTTTGGTATTAGAGGCCTTGAGATATCACATCTCATGCTATAGGAAGGGTCTCAGGATTGGAATGGGAAGGAGTTGGATATCACATCTCAAGCTATAGGAAAGATCTCATGTTTGGTATTAGAAGCATTGCGACATCACATCTCATGTTATAGGAAGGGTCTCAGGTTTGGTATAAGCATTGAGATATCACATCTCATGCTTTAGGAAGGGTCTCAGGATTGGAATGGGAAGGAGTTGGATATCACATCTCAAGCTATAGGAAGGGTCTCAGGTTTGGTATAAGCATTGTGATATCACATCTCATGCTATAGGAAGGGTCTCAGGATTGGAATGGGAAGGAGTTGGATATCACATCTCAAGCTATAGGAACGGTCTCAGGTTTGGTATAAGCATTGTGATATCACATCTCATGCTATAGGAAGGGTCTCAGGATTGGAATGGGAAGGACTTGGATATCACATCTCATGCTATAGGCAGGGTCTCAGGTTTGGAAAGGGAAGGAGATGGATATCACATTTCATGTTAGAGGTAGGATCTCAGGTTTGGTATTAGAGGCATTGAGATATCACATCTCATGCTATCAGAAGGGTCTCAGGATTGGAATGGGAAGGAGTTGGATATCACATCTCATGCTAAAGGGAGGGTCTCAGGTTTGGAAGGGGAAGGATTTGGAAATCACATCTCATGTTATAGGAAGGATCTCAGGTTTGGTATTAGAAGCATTGAGATATCACATCTCATGCTATCGGAAGTATCTCAGGTTTGGTATTAGAGGCATAGAGATATCACATCTCATGCTATCATACGGGTCTCAGGATTGGAATGGGAAGGAGTTGGATATCACATCTCATGTTATAGGAAGGATCTCAGGTTTGGTATTAGAAGCATTGAGATATCACATCTCATGCTATAAGAAGGGTCTCAGGATTGGAATGGGAAGGAGTTGTATATGACATCTCAGGCCATAGGAAGGGTCTCAGGTTTGGTATAAGCATTGAGATATCACATCTCTGCTATCGGAAGGGTCTCAGGATTGGAATGGGAATGAGTTGGATATCCCATCTCATGTTATAGGAAGAGTCTCAGGTTTGGTATTAGAAGCATTGAGATATCCCATCTCATGCTATAGGAAGGGTCTCAGGTTGGAATGGGAAGGAGTTGGATATCACATTTCATGTTATAGGAAGGGTCTCAGGATTGGAATTGGAAGGACTTGGCTATCATATCTCATGCTATAGGAAGGCTCTCAGTTTTGGAAGGGGAAGGAGTTGGATATCACATTTCATGTTAGAGGAACGATCTCAGGTTTGGTATTAGAGGCCTTGAGATATCACATCTCATGCTATAGGAAGGGTCTCAGGATTGGAATGGGAAGGAGTTGGATATCACATCTCAAGCTATAGGAAAGATCTCAGGTTTGGTATTAGAAGCATTGCGACATCACATCTCATGTTATAGGAAGGGTCTCAGGATTGGAATGGGAAGAAGTTGGATATCACATCTCATGCTATAGGAAGGGTCTCAGGATTGAAATGGGAAGGAATTGGATATCACATCTCATGTTATAGGAAAGATCTCAGGTTTGGTATTAGAAGCATTGCGACATCACATCTCATGTTATAGGAAGGGTCTCAGGATTGGAATGGGAAGAAGTTGGATATCACATCTCATGCTATAGGAAGGGTCTCAGGTTTGGTATAAGCATTGAGATATCACATCTCATGCTATAGGAAGGGTCTCAGGATTGGAATGGGAAGGAGTTGTATATGACATCTCATGCCATAGGAAGGGTCTCAGGTTTGGTATAAGCATTGAGATATCACATCACATGCTATAGGAAGGGTCTCAGGGTTGGAATGGAAAGGACTTGGATATCACATCTCATGCTATAGGCAGGGTCTCAGGTTTGGAAAGGGAAGGAGATGGATATCACATTTCATGTTAGAGGTAGGATCTCAGGTTTGGTATTAGAGGCATTGAAATATCACATCTCATGCTATCAGAAGGGTCTCAGGATTGGAATGGGAAGGAGTTGGATATCACATCTCATGCTATAGGAAGGGTCTCAGATTTGGTATAAGCATTGAGATATCACATCTCATGCTATAAGAAGGGTCTCAGGATTGGAATGGGAAGGAGTTGTATATGACATCTCAGGCCATAGGAAGGGTCTCAGGTTTGGTATTAAGCATTGAGATATCACATCTCTGCTATCGGAAGGGTCTCAGGATTGGAATGGGAATGAGTTGGATATCCCATCTCATGTTATAGGAAGAGTCTCAGGTTTGGTATTAGAAGCATTGAGATATCCCATCTCATGCTATAGGAAGGGTCTCAGGTTGGAATGGGAAGGAGTTGGATATCACATTTCATGTTATAGGAAGGGTCTCAGGATTGGAATTGGAAGGACTTGGCTATCATATCTCATGCTATAGGAAGGCTCTCAGGTTTGGAAGGGGAAGGAGTTGGATATCACATTTCATGTTAGAGGAACGATCTCAGGTTTGGTATTAGAGGCCTTGAGATATCACATCTCATGCTATAGGAAGGGTCTCAGGATTGGAATGGGAAGGAGTTGGATATCACATCTCAAGCTATAGGAAAGATCTCAGGTTTGGTATTAGAAGCATTGCGACATCACATCTCATGTTATAGGAAGGGTCTCAGGATTGGAATGGGAAGAAGTTGGATATCACATCTCATGCTATAGGAAGGGTCTCAGGATTGAAATGGGAAGGAGTTGGATATCACATCTCATGTTATAGGAAAGATCTCAGGTTTGGTATTAGAAGCATTGCGACATCACATCTCATGTTATAGGAAGGGTCTCAGGATTGGAATGGGAAGAAGTTGGATATCACATCTCATGCTATAGGAAGGGTCTCAGGTTTGGTATAAGCATTGAGATATCACATCTCATGCTATAGGAAGGGTCTCAGGATTGGAATGGGAAGGAGTTGTATATGACATCTCATGCCATAGGAAGGGTCTCAGGTTTGGTATAAGCATTGAGATATCACATCACATGCTATAGGAAGGGTCTCAGGATTGGAATGGAAAGGACTTGGATATCACATCTCATGCTATAGGCAGGGTCTCAGGTTTGGAAAGGGAAGGAGATGGATATCACATTTTATGTTAGAGGTAGGATCTCAGGTTTGGTATTAGAGGCATTAAAATATCACATCTCATGCTATCAGAAGGGTCTCAGGATTGGAATGGGAAGGAGTTGGATATCACATCTCATGCTAAAGGGAGGCTCTCAGGTTTGCAAGGGGAAGGATTTGGAAATCACATCTCATGTTATAGGAAGGATCTCAGGTTTGGTATTAGAAGCATTGAGATATCACATCTCATGCTATCGGAAGTATCTCAGGTTTGGTATTAGAGGCATTGAGATATCACATCTCATGCTATCATAAGGGTCTCAGGATTGGAATGGGAAGGAGTTGGATATCACATCTCATGTTATAGGAAGGATCTCAGGTTTGGTATTAGAAGCATTGAGACATCACATCTCATGCTATAGGAAGGGTCTCAGGATTGGAATGGGAAGGAGTTGGATATCACATCTCATGCTATAGGAAGGGTCTCAGATTTGGTATAAGCATTGAGATATCACATCTCATGCTATAGGAAGGGTCTCAGGATTGGAATGGGAAGGAGTTGGATATCACATCTCATGCTATAGGAAAGGTCTCAGGTTTGGTATAAGCATCGAGATATCACATCTCATGCTATAGGAAGGGTCTCGGGATTGGAATGGGAAGGAGTTGGATATCACATCTCACGTTATAGGAAGGATCTCAGGTTGGGTATTAGAAGCATTGAGACATCACATCTCATGCTATAGGAAGGGTCTCAGGATTGGAATGGGAAGGAGTTGGATATCACATCTCATGCTATAGGAAGGGTCTCAGGTTTGGTATAAGCATTGAGATATCACATCTCATGCTATAGGAAGGGTCTCAAGGATTGGAATGGGAAGGAGTTGTATATGACATCTCATGCCATAGGAAGGGTCTTAGGTTTGGTATAAGCATTGAGATATCACATCTCTGCTATCGGAAGGGTCTCAGGATTGGAATGGGAAGGACTTGGGTATCACATCTCATGCTATAGGGAGGGTCTCAAGTTTGATATTAGAAGCATTGAGATATCACATCTCATGCTATAGGAAGGGTCTCAGGATTGGAATGGGAAGGAGTTGGATATCACATCTCATGCTATAGGAAAGGTCTCAGGTTTGGTATAAGCATCAAGATATCACATCTCATGCTGTAGGAAGGGTCTCGGGATTGGAATGGGAAGGAGTTGGATATCAGATCTCATGTTATAGGAAGGATCTCAGGTTTGGTATTAGAAGCATTGAGACATCACATCTCATGCTATAGGAAGGGTCTCAGGATTGGAATGGGAAGGAGTTGGATATCACATCTCATGCTATAGGAAGGGTCTCAGATTTGGTATAAGCATTGAGATATCACATCTCATGCTATGGGAAGGGTCTCAGGATTGGAATGGGAAGGAGTTGTATATGACAAATCAGGCCATAGGAAGGGTCTCAGGTTTGGTATAAGCATTGAGATATCACATCTCTGCTATCGGAAGGGTCTCAGGATTGGAATAAGGAGTTGGATATCCCATCTCATGTTATAGGAAGGGTCTCAGGTTTGGTATTAGAAGCATTGAGATATCACATCTCATGCTATAGGAAGGGTCTCAGGATTGGAATGGGGAGGACTTGGATGTCACATCTCATGCTATAGGGAGGGTCTCAAGTTTGATATTAGAAGCATTGAGATAACAAATCTCATGATATCGGAAGGGTCTCAGGATTGGAATGGGAAGGAATTGGATATCACATCTCATGATAAAGGAAGGGTCTAAGGTTTGGAAGGGGAAGGATTTGGATATCACATCTCATGTTATAGGACGGGTCTCAGGTTTGGTATTAGAAGCATTGAGATATCAAGTCTCATGGTATAGGAAGGGTCTCAGAATTGGAATGGGAAGGAGTTGGATATCACATCTCAAGCTATAGGTAGGGTCTCAGGATTGGAATGGGAAGGAGTTTGATATCACATCTCATGCCATAGTATGGGTCTCAGGTTTGGTAGAAGCATTGGGATATCACATCTCATGCTATCGGAAGGGTATCAGTATTGGATTTGGAAGGAGTTGGATATCCCATCTCATGCTATAGGAAGGGTCTCAGGTTGGAATGGGAAGGAGTTGGATATCACATTTCATGTTATAGGAAGGGTCTCAGGATTGGATGGGAAGGACTTGGATATCATATCTCATGCTATAGGAAGGCTCTCAGGTTTGGAAGGGGAAGGAGTTGGATATCACATTTCATGTTAGAGGAAGGATCTCAGGTTTGGTATTAGAGGCCTTGAGATATCACATCTCATGCTATAGGAAGGGTCTCAGGATTGGAATGGGAAGGAGTTGGATATCACATCTCAAGCTATAGGAAGGGTCTCAGGTTTGGTATAAGCATTGAGATATCACATCTCATGCTATAGGAAGGGTCTCAGGATTGGAATGGGAAGGAGTTGGATATCACATCTCATGTTATAGGAAAGATCTCAGGTTTGGTATTAGAAGCATTGAGACATCACATCTCATGTTATAGGAAGGGTCTCAGGATTGGAATGGGAAGAAGTTGGATATCACATCTCATGCTATAGGAAGGGTCTCAGGTTTGGAAGGGGAAGGAGTTGGATATCCAATCTCATGTTATAGGACTGGTCTCGGGTTTGGTATTAGAAGCATTGAGATATCACATCGCATGCTGTAGGAAGGTTCTCAGGTTTGGAATGGGGAGGAATTGGATATCACATCTCATGTCATAGGAAGGATCTCAGGTTTGGTATTAGAAGCATTGAGATATCACATCTCATGCTATAGGAATGGTCTCAGGATTGGAATGGGAAGGAGTTGGATATTACATTCTTGCTATAGGAAGGGTCTCATGTTTGGAATGGGAAGGAGTTGGATATCACATATGCTATAGGAAGGGTCTCAGGTTTGGACCAGGAAGGAGTTGGATATCACATTTCATGTTATAGTAAGGGTCTCAGGATTGGAATTGAAAGGACTTGGCTATCATATCTCATGCTATAGGAAGGCTCTCAGGTTTGGAAGGGGAAGGAGTTGGATATCACATTTCATGTTAGAGGAATGATCTCAGGTTTGGTATTAGAGGCCTTGAGATATCACATCTCATGCTATAGGAAGGGTCTCAGGATTGGAATGGGAAGGAGTTGGATATCACATCTCAAGCTATAGGAAAGATCTCAGGTTTGGTATTAGAAGCATTGCGACATCACATCTCATGTTATAGGAAGGGTCTCAGGATTGGAATGGGAAGAAGTTGGATATCACATCTCATGCTATAGGAAGGGTCTCAGGATTGAAATGGGAAGGAGTTGGATATCACATCTCATGTTATAGGAAAGATCTCAGGTTTGGTATTAGAAGCATTGCGACATCACATCTCATGTTATAGGAAGGGTCTCAGGATTGGAATGGGAAGAAGTTGGATATCACATCTCATGCTACAGGAAGGGTCTCAGGTTTGGTATAAGCATTGAGATATCACATCTCATGCTATAGGAAGGGTCTCAGGATTGGAATGGGAAGGAGTTGTATATGACATCTCATGCCATAGGAAGGGTCTCAGGTTTGGTATAAGCATTGAGATATCACATCACATGCTATAGGAAGGGTCTCAGGATTGGAATGGAAAGGACTTGGATATCACATCTCATGCTATAGGCAGGGTCTCAGGTTTGGAAAGGGAAGGAGATGGATATCACATTTCATGTTAGAGGTAGGATCTCAGGTTTGGTATTAGAGGCATTGAAATATCACATCTCATGCTATCAGAAGGGTCTCAGGATTGGAATGGGAAGGAGTTGGATATCACATCTCATGCTAAAGGGAGGGTCTCAGGTTTGGAAGGGGAAGGATTTGGAAATCACATCTCATGTTATAGGAAGGATCTCAGGTTTGGTATTAGAAGCATTGAGATATCACATCTCATGCTATCGGAAGTATCTCAGGTTTGGTATTAGAGGCATTGAGATATCACATCTCATGCTATCATAAGGGTCTCAGGATTGGAATGGGAAGGAGTTGGATATCACATCTCATGTTATAGGAAGGATCTCAGGTTTGGTATTAGAAGCATTGAGACATCACATCTCATGCTATAGGAAGGGTCTCAGGATTGGAATGGGAAGGAGTTGGATATCACATCTCATGCTATAGGAAGGGTCTCAGATTTGGTATAAGCATTGAGATATCACATCTCATGCTATAGGAAGGGTCTCAGGATTGGAATGGGAAGGAGTTGGATATCACATCTCATGCTATAGGAAAGGTCTCAGGTTTGGTATAAGCATCGAGATATCACATCTCATGCTATAGGAAGGGTCTCGGGATTGGAATGGGAAGGAGTTGGATATCACATCTCATGTTATAGGAAGGATCACAGGTTTGGTATTAGAAGCATTGAGACATCACATCTCATGCTATAGGAAGGGTCTCAGGATTGGAATGGGAAGGAGTTGGATATCACATCTCATGCTATAGGAAGGGTCTCAGATTTGGTATAAGCATTGAGATATCACATCTCATGCTATAGGAAGGGTCTCAAGGATTGGAATGGGAAGGAGTTGTATATGACATCTCATGCCATAGGAAGGGTCTTAGGTTTGGTATAAGCATTGAGATATCACATCTCTGCTATCGGAAGGGTCTCAGGATTGGAATGGGAAGGAGTTGGATATCCCATCTCATGTTATAGGAAGAGTCTCAGGTTTGGTATTAGAAGCATTGAGATATCACATCTCATGCTATAGGAAGTGTCTCAGGATTGGAATGGGAAGGACTTGGGTATCACATCTCATGCTATAGGGAGGGTCACAAGTTTGATATTAGAAGCATTGAGATATCACATCTCATGCTATAGGAAGGGTCTCAGGATTGGAATGGGAAGGAGTTGGATATCACATCTCATGCTATAGGAAGGGTCTCAGGTTTGGTATAAGCAGTGAGATATCACATCTCATGCTATAGGAAGTGTCTCAGGATTGGAATGGGAAGGAGTTGGATATCACATCTCATGTTATAGGAAGGATCTCAGGTTTGGTATAAGCATTGAGATATCACATCTCTGCTATCGGAAGGGTCTCAGGATTGGAATGGGAAGGAGTTGGATATTCCCATCTCATGTTATACGAAGGGTCTCAGGTTTGGTATTAGAAGCATTGAGATATCCCATCTCATGATATAGGAAGGGTCCCAGGTTGGAATGGGAAGGAGTAGGATATCACATTTTATGTTATAGGAAGGTTCTCAGGATTGGAATGGGAAGGACTTGGATATCATATCTCATGCTATAGGAAGGCTCTCAGGTTTGGAAGGGGAAGGAGTTGGATATCACATTTCATGTTAGAGGAAGGATCTCAGGTTTGGTATTAGAGGCCTTGAGATATCACATCTCATGCTATAGGAAGGGTCTCAGGATTGGAATGGGAAGGAGTTGGATATCACATCTCAAGCTATAGGAACGGTCTCAGGTTTGGTATAAGCATTGTGATATCACATCTCATGCTATAGGAAGGGTCTCAGGATTGGAATGGGGAGGACTTGGATATCACATCTCATGCTATAGGCAGGGACTCAGGTTTGGAAAGGGAAGGAGATGGATATCACATTTCATGTTAGAGGTAGGATCTCAGGTTTGGTATTAGAGGCATTGAGATATCACATCTCATGCTATCAGAAGGGTCTCAGGATTGGAATGGGAAGGAGTTGGATATCACATCTCATGCTAAAGGGAGGGTCTCAGGTTTGGAAGGGGAAGGATTTGGAAATCACATCTCATGTTATAGGAAGGGTCTCAGGGTTGGAATGGGAAGGAGTTGGATATCACATCTCATGTTATAGGAAGGATCTCAGGTTTGGTATTAGAAGCATTGAGACATCACATCTCATGCTATAGGAAGGGTCTCAGGGTTGGAATGGGAAGGAGTTGGATATCACATCTCATGCTATAGGAAGGGTCTCAGATTTGGTATAAGCATTGAGATATCACATCTCATGCTATGGGAAGGGTCTCAGGATTGGAATGGGAAGGAGTTGTATATGACAAATCAGGCCATAGGAAGGGTCTCAGGTTTGGTATAAGCATTGAGATATCACATCTCTGCTATCGGAAGGGTCTCAGGATTGGAATGGGAAGGAGTTGGATATCCCATCTCATGTTATAGGAAGGGTCTCAGGTTTGGTATTAGAAGCATTGAGATATCACATCTCATGATATAGGAAGGGTCTCAGGATTGGAATGGGGAGGACTTGGATGTCACATCTCATGCTATAGGGAGGGTCTCAAGTTTGATATTAGAAGCATTGAGATAACAAATCTCATGATATCGGAAGGGTCTCAGGATTGGAATTGGAAGGAATTCGATATCACATCTCATGATAAAGGAAGGGTCTAAGGTTTGGAAGGGGAAGGATTTGGATATCACATCTCATGTTATAGGACGGGTCTCAGGTTTGGTATTAGAAGCATTGAGATATCAAGTCTCATGGTATAGGAAGGGTCTCAGAATTGGAATGGGAAGGAGTTGGATATCACATCTCAAGCTATAGGTAGGGTCTCAGGATTGGAATGGGAAGGAGTTTGATATCACATCTCATGCCATAGTATGGGTCTCAGGTTTGGTAGAAGCATTGGGATATCACATCTCATGCTATCGGAAGGGTATCAGTATTGGATTTGGAAGGAGTTGGATATCCCATCTCATGCTATAGGAAGGGTCTCAGGTTGGAATGGGAAGGAGTTGGATATCACATTTCATGTTATAGGAAGGGTCTCAGGATTGGATGGGAAGGACTTGGATATCATATCTCATGCTATAGGAAGGCTCTCAGGTTTGGAAGGGGAAGGAGTTGGATATCACATTTCATGTTAGAGGAAGGATCTCAGGTTTGGTATTAGAAGCCTTGAGATATCACATCTCATGCTATAGGAAGGGTCTCAGGATTGGAATGGGAAGGAGTTGGATATTCCTCTCAAGCTATATGAAGGGTCTCAGGTTTGGTATAAGCATTGAGATATCACATCTCATGCTATAGGAAGGGTCTCAGGATTGGAATGGGAAGGAGTTGGATATCACATCTCATGTTATAGGAAAGATCTCAGGTTTGGTATTAGAAGCATTGAGACATCACATCTCATGTTATAGGAAGGGTCTCAGGATTGGAATGGGAAGAAGTTGGATATCACATCTCATGCTATAGGAAGTGTCTCAGGTTTGGAAGGGGAATCAGTTGGATATCCAATCTCATGTTATAGGACTGGTCTCGGGTTTGGTATTAGAAGCATTGAGATATCACATCGCATGCTGTAGGAAGGTTCTCAGGTTTGGAATGGGGAGGAATTGGATATCACATCTCATGTCATAGGAAGGATCTCAGGTTTGGTATTAGAAGCATTGAGATATCACATCTCATGTTATAGGAAGGGTCTCAGGATTGGAATGGGAAGGAGTTGGATATTACATTCTTGCTATAGGAAGGGTCTCATGTTTGGAATGGGAAGGAGTTGGATATCACATATCCTATAGGAAGGGTCTCAGGTTTGGACCGGGAAGGAGTTGGATATCACATCTCATGTTATAGGAAGGGTCTCAGGTTTGGTATAAGCATTGAGATATCACATCTCTGCTATCGGAAGTGTCTCAGGATTGGAATGGGAAGGAGTTGGATATCCCATCTCATGTTATAGGACGGGTCTCAGGTTTGTTATTAGAATCATTGAGATATCATATTGCATGCTGTAGGAAGGGTGTAAGGATTGGAATGGGAAGGACTTGGATATCACATCTCATGCTATAGGAAAGGTCTCAGGTTTGGTATAAGCATTGAGATATCACATCTCATGCTATAGGAAGGGTCTCAGGATTGGAATGGGAAGGAGTTGGATATCACATCTCATGTTAGAGGAAGGATCTCAGGTTTGGTATTAGAGGCATTGAGATATCACATCTCATGCTATAGGAAGGGTCTCAGGATTGGAATGGGAAGGAGTTGGATATCACATCTCATGCTATAGGAAAGGTCTCAGGTTTGGTATAAGCATCGAGATATCACATCTCATGCTATAGGAAGGGTCTCGGGATTGGAATGGGAAGGAGTTGGATATCACATCTCATGTTATAGGAAGGATCTCAGGTTTGGTATTAGAAGCATTGAGACATCACATCTCATGCTATAGGAAGGGTCTCAGGATTGGAATGGGAAGGAGTTGGATATCACATCTCATGCTATAGGAAAGGTCTCAGGTTTGGTATAAGCATTGAGATATCACATCTCATGCTATAGGAAGGGTCTCAAGGATTGGAATGGGAAGGAGTTGTATATGACATCTCATGCCATAGGAAGGGTCTTAGGTTTGGTATAAGCATTGAGATACCACATCTCTGCTATCGGAAGGGTCTCAGGATTGGAATGGGAAGGAGTTGGATATCCCATCTCATGTTATAGGAAGAGTCTCAGGTTTGGTATTAGAAGCATTGAGATATCACATCTCATGCTATAGGAAGTGTCTCAGGATTGGAATGGGAAGGACTTGGGTATCACATCTCATGCTAGAGGGAGGGTCTCAAGTTTGATATTAGAAGCATTGAGATATCACATCTCATGCTATAGGAAGGGTCTCAGGATTGGAATGGGAAGGAGTTGGATATCACATCTCATGCTATAGGAAGGGTCTCAGGTTTGGTATAAGCAGTGAGATATCACATCTCATGCTATAGGAAGTGTCTCAGGATTGGAATGGGAAGGAGTTGGATATCACATCTCATGCTAGAGGGAGGGTCTCAAGTTTGATATTAGAAGCATTGAGATATCACATCTCATGCTATAGGAAGGGTCTCAGGATTGGAATGGGAAGGAGTTGGATATCACATCTCATGCTATAGGAAGGGTCTCAGGTTTGGTATAAGCAGTGAGATATCACATCTCATGCTATAGGAAGTGTCTCAGGATTGGAATGGGAAGGAGTTGGATATCACATCTCATGTTATAGGAAGGATCTCAGGTTTGGTATAAGCATTGAGATATCACATCTCTGCTATCGGAAGGGTCTCAGGATTGGAATGGGAAGGAGTTGGATATTCCCATCTCATGTTATAGGAAGGGTCTCAGGTTTGGTATTAGAAGCATTGAGATATCCCATCTCATGATATAGGAAGGGTCCCAGGTTGGAATGGGAAGGAGTAGGATATCACATTTTATGTTATAGGAAGGTTCTCAGGATTGGAATGGGAAGGACTTGGATATCATATCTCATGCTATAGGAAGGCTCTCAGGTTTGGAAGGGGAAGGAGTTGGATATCACATTTCATGTTAGAGGAAGGATCTCAGGTTTGGTATTAGAGGCCTTGAGATATCACATCTCATGCTATAGGAAGGGTCTCAGGATTGGAATGGGAAGGAGTTGGACATCACATCTCAAGCTATAGGAACGGTCTCAGGTTTGGTATAAGCATTGTGATATCACATCTCATGCTATAGGAAGGGTCTCAGGATTGGAATGGGAAGGACTTGGATATCACATCTCATGCTATAGGCAGGGTCTCAGGTTTGGAAAGGGAGGGAGATGGATATCACATTTCATGTTAGAGGTAGGATCTCAGGTTTGGTATTAGAGGCATTGAGATATCACATCTCATGCTATCAGAAGGGTCTCAGGATTGGAATGGGAAGGAGTTGGATATCACATCTCATGCTAAAGGGAGGGTCTCAGGTTTGGAAGGGGAAGGATTTGGAAATCACATCTCATGTTATAGGAAGGATCTCAGGTTTGGTATTAGAAGCATTGAGATATCACATCTCATGCTATCGGAAGTATCTCAGGTTTGGTATTAGAGGCATTGAGATATCACATCTCATGCTATCATACGGGTCTCAGGATTGGAATGGGAAGGAGTTGGATATCACATCTCATGTTATAGGAAGGATCTCAGGTTTGGTATTAGAAGCATTGAGACATCACATCTCATGCTATAGGAAGGGTCTCAGGATTGGAATGGGAAGGAGTTGGATATCACATCTCATGCTATAGGAAGGGTCTCAGATTTGGTATAAGCATTGAGATATCACATCTCATGCTATAAGAAGGGTCTCAGGATTGGAATGGGAAGGAGTTGTATATGACATCTCAGGCCATAGGAAGGGTCTCAGGTATGGTATAAGCATTGAGATATCACATCTCTGCTATCGGAAGGGTCTCAGGATTGGAATGGGAATGAGTTGGATATCACATCTCATGCTATAGGAAGGGTCTCAGGTTGGAATGGGAAGGAGTTGGATATCACATTTCATGTTATAGGAAGGGTCTCAGGATTGGAATTGGAAGGACTTGGCTATCATATCTCATGCTATAGGAAGGCTCTCAGGTGTGGAAGGGGAAGGAGTTGGATATCACATTTCATGTTAGAGGAACGATCTCAGGTTTGGTATTAGAGGCCTTGAGATATCACATCTCATGCTATAGGAAGGGTCTCAGGATTGGAATGGGAAGGAGTTGGATATCACATCTCAAGCTATAGGAAAGATCTCATGTTTGGTATTAGAAGCATTGCGACATCACATCTCATGTTATAGGAAGGGTCTCAGGTTTGGTATAAGCATTGAGATATCACATCTCATGCTATAGGAAGGGTCTCAGGATTGGAATGGGAAGGAGTTGGATATCACATCTCAAGCTATAGGAAGGGTCTCAGGTTTGGTATAAGCATTGTGATATCACATCTCATGCTATAGGAAGGGTCTCAGGATTGGAATGGGAAGGAGTTGGATATCACATCTCAAGCTATAGGAACGGTCTCAGGTTTGGTATAAGCATTGTGATATCACATCTCATGCTATAGGAAGGGTCTCAGGATTGGAATGGGAAGGACTTGGATATCACATCTCATGCTATAGGCAGGGTCTCAGGTTTGGAAAGGGAAGGAGATGGATATCACATTTCATGTTAGAGGTAGGATCTCAGGTTTGGTATTAGAGGCATTGAGATATCACATCTCATGCTATCAGAAGGGTCTCAGGATTGGAATGGGAAGGAGTTGGATATCACATCTCATGCTAAAGGGAGGGTCTCAGGTTTGGAAGGGGAAGGATTTGGAAATCACATCTCATGTTATAGGAAGGATCTCAGGTTTGGTATTAGAAGCATTGAGATATCACATCTCATGCTATCGGAAGTATCTCAGGTTTGGTATTAGAGGCATAGAGATATCACATCTCATGCTATCATACGGGTCTCAGGATTGGAATGGGAAGGAGTTGGATATCACATCTCATGTTATAGGAAGGATCTCAGGTTTGGTATTAGAAGCATTGAGATATCACATCTCATGCTATAAGAAGGGTCTCAGGATTGGAATGGGAAGGAGTTGTATATGACATCTCAGGCCATAGGAAGGGTCTCAGGTTTGGTATAAGCATTGAGATATCACATCTCTGCTATCGGAAGGGTCTCAGGATTGGAATGGGAATGAGTTGGATATCCCATCTCATGTTATAGGAAGAGTCTCAGGTTTGGTATTAGAAGCATTGAGATATCCCATCTCATGCTATAGGAAGGGTCTCAGGTTGGAATGGGAAGGAGTTGGATATCACATTTCATGTTATAGGAAGGGTCTCAGGATTGGAATTGGAAGGACTTGGCTATCATATCTCATGCTATAGGAAGGCTCTCAGTTTTGGAAGGGGAAGGAGTTGGATATCACATTTCATGTTAGAGGAACGATCTCAGGTTTGGTATTAGAGGCCTTGAGATATCACATCTCATGCTATAGGAAGGGTCTCAGGATTGGAATGGGAAGGAGTTGGATATCACATCTCAAGCTATAGGAAAGATCTCAGGTTTGGTATTAGAAGCATTGCGACATCACATCTCATGTTATAGGAAGGGTCTCAGGATTGGAATGGGAAGAAGTTGGATATCACATCTCATGCTATAGGAAGGGTCTCAGGATTGAAATGGGAAGGAATTGGATATCACATCTCATGTTATAGGAAAGATCTCAGGTTTGGTATTAGAAGCATTGCGACATCACATCTCATGTTATAGGAAGGGTCTCAGGATTGGAATGGGAAGAAGTTGGATATCACATCTCATGCTATAGGAAGGGTCTCAGGTTTGGTATAAGCATTGAGATATCACATCTCATGCTATAGGAAGGGTCTCAGGATTGGAATGGGAAGGAGTTGTATATGACATCTCATGCCATAGGAAGGGTCTCAGGTTTGGTATAAGCATTGAGATATCACATCACATGCTATAGGAAGGGTCTCAGGATTGGAATGGAAAGGACTTGGATATCACATCTCATGCTATAGGCAGGGTCTCAGGTTTGGAAAGGGAAGGAGATGGATATCACATTTCATGTTAGAGGTAGGATCTCAGGTTTGGTATTAGAGGCATTGAAATATCACATCTCATGCTATCAGAAGGGTCTCAGGATTGGAATGGGAAGGAGTTGGATATCACATCTCATGCTATAGGAAGGGTCTCAGATTTGGTATAAGCATTGAGATATCACATCTCATGCTATAAGAAGGGTCTCAGGATTGGAATGGGAAGGAGTTGTATATGACATCTCAGGCCATAGGAAGGGTCTCAGGTTTGGTATTAAGCATTGAGATATCACATCTCTGCTATCGGAAGGGTCTCAGGATTGGAATGGGAATGAGTTGGATATCCCATCTCATGTTATAGGAAGAGTCTCAGGTTTGGTATTAGAAGCATTGAGATATCCCATCTCATGCTATAGGAAGGGTCTCAGGTTGGAATGGGAAGGAGTTGGATATCACATTTCATGTTATAGGAAGGGTCTCAGGATTGGAATTGGAAGGACTTGGCTATCATATCTCATGCTATAGGAAGGCTCTCAGGTTTGGAAGGGGAAGGAGTTGGATATCACATTTCATGTTAGAGGAACGATCTCAGGTTTGGTATTAGAGGCCTTGAGATATCACATCTCATGCTATAGGAAGGGTCTCAGGATTGGAATGGGAAGGAGTTGGATATCACATCTCAAGCTATAGGAAAGATCTCAGGTTTGGTATTAGAAGCATTGCGACATCACATCTCATGTTATAGGAAGGGTCTCAGGATTGGAATGGGAAGAAGTTGGATATCACATCTCATGCTATAGGAAGGGTCTCAGGATTGAAATGGGAAGGAGTTGGATATCACATCTCATGTTATAGGAAAGATCTCAGGTTTGGTATTAGAAGCATTGCGACATCACATCTCATGTTATAGGAAGGGTCTCAGGATTGGAATGGGAAGAAGTTGGATATCACATCTCATGCTATAGGAAGGGTCTCAGGTTTGGTATAAGCATTGAGATATCACATCTCATGCTATAGGAAGGGTCTCAGGATTGGAATGGGAAGGAGTTGTATATGACATCTCATGCCATAGGAAGGGTCTCAGGTTTGGTATAAGCATTGAGATATCACATCACATGCTATAGGAAGGGTCTCAGGATTGGAATGGAAAGGACTTGGATATCACATCTCATGCTATAGGCAGGGTCTCAGGTTTGGAAAGGGAAGGAGATGGATATCACATTTCATGTTAGAGGTAGGATCTCAGGTTTGGTATTAGAGGCATTAAAATATCACATCTCATGCTATCAGAAGGGTCTCAGGATTGGAATGGGAAGGAGTTGGATATCACATCTCATGCTAAAGGGAGGCTCTCAGGTTTGGAAGGGGAAGGATTTGGAAATCACATCTCATGTTATAGGAAGGATCTCAGGTTTGGTATTAGAAGCATTGAGATATCACATCTCATGCTATCGGAAGTATCTCAGGTTTGGTATTAGAGGCATTGAGATATCACATCTCATGCTATCATAAGGGTCTCAGGATTGGAATGGGAAGGAGTTGGATATCACATCTCATGTTATAGGAAGGATCTCAGGTTTGGTATTAGAAGCATTGAGACATCACATCTCATGCTATAGGAAGGGTCTCAGGATTGGAATGGGAAGGAGTTGGATATCACATCTCATGCTATAGGAAGGGTCTCAGATTTGGTATAAGCATTGAGATATCACATCTCATGCTATAGGAAGGGTCTCAGGATTGGAATGGGAAGGAGTTGGATATCACATCTCATGCTATAGGAAAGGTCTCAGGTTTGGTATAAGCATCGAGATATCACATCTCATGCTATAGGAAGGGTCTCGGGATTGGAATGGGAAGGAGTTGGATATCACTTCTCACGTTATAGGAAGGATCTCAGGTTGGGTATTAGAAGCATTGAGACATCACATCTCATGCTATAGGAAGGGTCTCAGGATTGGAATGGGAAGGAGTTGGATATCACATCTCATGCTATAGGAAGGGTCTCAGGTTTGGTATAAGCATTGAGATATCACATCTCATGCTATAGGAAGGGTCTCAAGGATTGGAATGGGAAGGAGTTGTATATGACATCTCATGCCATAGGAAGGGTCTTAGGTTTGGTATAAGCATTGAGATATCACATCTCTGCTATCGGAAGGGTCTCAGGATTGGAATGGGAAGGACTTGGGTATCACATCTCATGCTATAGGGAGGGTCTCAAGTTTGATATTAGAAGCATTGAGATATCACATCTCATGCTATAGGAAGGGTCTCAGGATTGGAATGGGAAGGAGTTGGATATCACATCTCATGCTATAGGAAGGGTCTCAGGTTTGGTATAAGCAGTGAGATATCACATCTCATGCTATAGGAAGTGTCTCAGGATTGGAATGGGAAGGAGTTGGATATCACATCTCATGTTATAGGAAGGATCTCAGGTTTGGTATAAGCATTGAGATATCACATCTCTGCTATCGGAAGGGTCTCAGGATTGGAATGGGAAGGAGTTGGATATTCCCATCTCATGTTATAGGAAGGGTCTCAGGTTTGGTATTAGAAGCATTGAGATATCCCATCTCATGATATAGGAAGGGTCCCAGGTTGGAATGGGAAGGAGTAGGATATCACATTTTATGTTATAGGAAGGTTCTCAGGATTGGAATGGGAAGGACTTGGATATCATATCTCATGCTATAGGAAGGCTCTCAGGTTTGGAAGGGGAAGGAGTTGGATATCACATTTCATGTTAGAGGAAGGATCTCAGGTTTGGTATTAGAGGCCTTGAGATATCACATCTCATGCTATAGGAAGGGTCTCAGGATTGGAATGGGAAGGAGTTGGATATCACATCTCAAGCTATAGGAACGGTCTCAGGTTTGGTATAAGCATTGTGATATCACATCTCATGCTATAGGAAGGGTCTCAGGATTGGAATGGGAAGGACTTGGATATCACATCTCATGCTATAGGCAGTGTCTCAGTTTTGGAAAGGGAAGGAGATGGATATCACATTTCATGTTAGAGGTAGGATCTCAGGTTTGGTATTAGAGGCATTGAGATATCACATCTCATGCTATCAGAAGGGTCTCAGGATTGGAATGGGAAGGAGTTGGATATCACATCTCATGCTAAAGGGAGGGTCTCAGGTTTGGAAGGGGAAGGATTTGGAAATCACATCTCATGTTATAGGAAGGATCTCAGGTTTGGTATTAGAAGCATTGAGATATCACATCTCATGCTATCGGAAGTATCTCAGGTTTGGTATTAGAGGCATTGAGATATCACATCTCATGCTATCATAATGGTCTCAGGATTGGAATGGGAAGGAGTTGGATATCACATCTCATGTTATAGGAAGGATCTCAGGTTTGGTATTAGAAGCATTGAGACATCACATCTCATGCTATAGGAAGGGTCTCAGGATTGGAATGGGAAGGAGTTGGATATCACATCTCATGCTATAGGAAGGGTCTCAGATTAGGTATAAGCATTGAGATATCACATCTCATGCTATAAGAAGGGTCTCAGGATTGGAATGGGAAGGAGTTGTATATGACATCTCAGGCCATAGGAAGGGTCTCAGGTTTGGTATAAGCATTGAGATATCACATCTCTGCTATCGGAAGGGTCTCAGGATTGGAATGGGAATGAGTTGGATATCCCATCTCATGTTATAGGAAGAGTCTCAGGTTTGGTATTAGAAGCATTGAGATATCCCATCTCATGCTATAGGAAGGGTCTCAGGTTGGAATGGGAAGGAGTTGGATATCACATTTCATGTTATAGGAAGGGTCTCAGGATTGGAATTGGAAGGACTTGGCTATCATATCTCATGCTATAGGAAGGCTCTCAGGTTTGGAAGGGGAAGGAGTTGGATATCACATTTCATGTTAGAGGAACGATCTCAGGTTTGGTATTAGAGGCCTTGAGATATCACATCTCATGCTATAGGAAGGGTCTCAGGATTGGAATGGGAAGGAGTTGGATATCACATCTCAAGCTATAGGAAAGATCTCAGGTTTGGTATTAGAAGCATTGCGACATCACATCTCATGTTATAGGAAGGGTCTCAGGATTGGAATGGGAAGAAGTTGGATATCACATCTCATGCTATAGGAAGGGTCTCAGGATTGAAATGGGAAGGAATTGGATATCACATCTCATGTTATAGGAAAGATCTCAGGTTTGGTATTAGAAGCATTGCGACATCACATCTCATGTTATAGGAAGGGTCTCAGGATTGGAATGGGAAGAAGTTGGATATCACATCTCATGCTATAGGAAGGGTCTCAGGTTTGGTATAAGCATTGAGATATCACATCTCATGCTATAGGAAGGGTCTCAGGATTGGAATGGGAAGGAGTTGTATATGACATCTCATGCCATAGGAAGGGTCTCAGGTTTGGTATAAGCATTGAGATATCACATCACATGCTATAGGAAGGGTCTCAGGATTGGAATGGAAAGGACTTGGATATCACATCTCATGCTATAGGCAGGGTCTCAGGTTTGGAAAGGGAAGGAGATGGATATCACATTTCATGTTAGAGGTAGGATCTCAGGTTTGGTATTAGAGGCATTGAAATATCACATCTCATGCTATCAGAAGGGTCTCAGGATTGGAATGGGAAGGAGTTGGATATCACATCTCATGCTATAGGAAGGGTCTCAGATTTGGTATAAGCATTGAGATATCACATCTCATGCTATAAGAAGGGTCTCAGGATTGGAATGGGAAGGAGTTGTATATGACATCTCAGGCCATAGGAAGGGTCTCAGGTTTGGTATTAAGCATTGAGATATCACATCTCTGCTATCGGAAGGGTCTCAGGATTGGAATGGGAATGAGTTGGATATCCCATCTCATGTTATAGGAAGAGTCTCAGGTTTGGTATTAGAAGCATTGCGACATCACATCTCATGTTATAGGAAGGGTCTCAGGATTGGAATGGGAAGAAGTTGGATATCACATCTCATGCTATAGGAAGGGTCTCAGGTTTGGTATAAGCATTGAGATATCACATCTCATGCTATAGGAAGGGTCTCAGGATTGGAATGGGAAGGAGTTGTATATGACATCTCATGCCATAGGAAGGGTCTCAGGTTTGGTATAAGCATTGAGATATCACATCACATGCTATAGGAAGGGTCTCAGGATTGGAATGGAAAGGACTTGTATATCACATCTCATGCTATAGGCAGGGTCTCAGGTTTGGAAAGGGAAGGAGATGGATATCACATTTCATGTTAGAGGTAGGATCTCAGGTTTGGTATTAGAGGCATTGAAATATCACATCTCATGCTATCAGAAGGGTCTCAGGATTGGAATGGGAAGGAGTTGGATATCACATCTCAAGCTATAGGAAGGATCTCAGGTTTGGTATTAGAAGCATTGAGATATCACATCTCATGCTATCGGAAGTATCTCAGGTTTGGTATTAGAGGCATTGAGATATCACATCTCATGCTATCATAAGGGTCTCAGGATTGGAATGGGAAGGAGTTGGATATCACATCTCATGTTATAGGAAGGATCTCAGGTTTGGTATTAGAAGCATTGAGACATCACATCTCATGCTATAGGAAGGGTCTCAGAATTGGAATGGGAAGGAGTTGGATATCACATCTCATGCTATAGGCAGGGTCTCAGGTTTGGAAAGGGAAGGAGATGGATATCACATTTCATGTTAGAGGTAGGATCTCAGGTTTGGTATTAGAGGCATTAAAATATCACATCTCATGCTATCAGAAGGGTCTCAGGATTGGAATGGGAAGGAGTTGGATATCACATCTCATGCTAAAGGGAGGCTCTCAGGTTTGGAAGGGGAAGGATTTGGAAATCACATCTCATGTTATAGGAAGGATCTCAGGTTTGGTATTAGAAGCATTGAGATATCACATCTCATGCTATCGGAAGTATCTCAGGTTTGGTATTAGAGGCATTGAGATATCACATCTCATGCTATCATAAGGGTCTCAGGATTGGAATGGGAAGGAGTTGGATATCACATCTCATGTTATAGGAAGGATCTCAGGTTTGGTATTAGAAGCATTGAGACATCACATCTCATGCTATAGGAAGGGTCTCAGGATTGGAATGGGAAGGAGTTGGATATCACATCTCATGCTATAGGAAAGGTCTCAGGTTTGGTATAAGCATCGAGATATCACATCTCATGCTATAGGAAGGGTCTCGGGATTGGAATGGGAAGGAGTTGGATATCCCATCTCATGTTATAGGACGGGTCTCAGGTTTGTTATTAGAATCATTGAGATATCATATTGCATGCTGTAGGAAGGGTGTAAGGATTGGAATGGGAAGGACTTGGATATCACATCTCATGCTATAGGAAAGGTCTCAGGTTTGGTATAAGCATTGAGATATCACATCTCATGCTATAGGAAGGGTCTCAGGATTGGAATGGGAAGGAGTTGGATATCACATCTCATGTTAGAGGAAGGATCTCAGGTTTGGTATTAGAGGCATTGAGATATCACATCTCATGCTATAGGAAGGGTCTCAGGATTGGAATGGGAAGGAGTTGGATATCACATCTCATGCTATAGGAAAGGTCTCAGGTTTGGTATAAGCATCGAGATATCACATCTCATGCTATAGGAAGGGTCTCGGGATTGGAATGGGAAGGAGTTGGATATCACATCTCATGTTATAGGAAGGATCTCAGGTTTGGTATTAGAAGCATTGAGACATCACATCTCATGCTATAGGAAGGGTCTCAGGATTGGAATGGGAAGGAGTTGGATATCACATCTCATGCTATAGGAAAGGTCTCAGGTTTGGTATAAGCATTGAGATATCACATCTCATGCTATAGGAAGGGTCTCAAGGATTGGAATGGGAAGGAGTTGTATATGACATCTCATGCCATAGGAAGGGTCTTAGGTTTGGTATAAGCATTGAGATACCACATCTCTGCTATCGGAAGGGTCTCAGGATTGGAATGGGAAGGAGTTGGATATCCCATCTCATGTTATAGGAAGAGTCTCAGGTTTGGTATTAGAAGCATTGAGATATCACATCTCATGCTATAGGAAGTGTCTCAGGATTGGAATGGGAAGGACTTGGGTATCACATCTCATGCTAGAGGGAGGGTCTCAAGTTTGATATTAGAAGCATTGAGATATCACATCTCATGCTATAGGAAGGGTCTCAGGATTGGAATGGGAAGGAGTTGGATATCACATCTCATGCTATAGGAAGGGTCTCAGGTTTGGTATAAGCAGTGAGATATCACATCTCATGCTATAGGAAGTGTCTCAGGATTGGAATGGGAAGGAGTTGGATATCACATCTCATGTTATAGGAAGGATCTCAGGTTTGGTATAAGCATTGAGATATCACATCTCTGCTATCGGAAGGGTCTCAGGATTGGAATGGGAAGGAGTTGGATATTCCCATCTCATGTTATAGGAAGGGTCTCAGGTTTGGTATTAGAAGCATTGAGATATCCCATCTCATGATATAGGAAGGGTCCCAGGTTGGAATGGGAAGGAGTAGGATATCACATTTTATGTTATAGGAAGGTTCTCAGGATTGGAATGGGAAGGACTTGGATATCATATCTCATGCTATAGGAAGGCTCTCAGGTTTGGAAGGGGAAGGAGTTGGATATCACATTTCATGTTAGAGGAAGGATCTCAGGTTTGGTATTAGAGGCCTTGAGATATCACATCTCATGCTATAGGAAGGGTCTCAGGATTGGAATGGGAAGGAGTTGGACATCACATCTCAAGCTATAGGAACGGTCTCAGGTTTGGTATAAGCATTGTGATATCACATCTCATGCTATAGGAAGGGTCTCAGGATTGGAATGGGAAGGACTTGGATATCACATCTCATGCTATAGGCAGGGTCTCAGGTTTGGAAAGGGAGGGAGATGGATATCACATTTCATGTTAGAGGTAGGATCTCAGGTTTGGTATTAGAGGCATTGAGATATCACATCTCATGCTATCAGAAGGGTCTCAGGATTGGAATGGGAAGGAGTTGGATATCACATCTCATGCTAAAGGGAGGGTCTCAGGTTTGGAAGGGGAAGGATTTGGAAATCACATCTCATGTTATAGGAAGGATCTCAGGTTTGGTATTAGAAGCATTGAGATATCACATCTCATGCTATCGGAAGTATCTCAGGTTTGGTATTAGAGGCATTGAGATATCACATCTCATGCTATCATACGGGTCTCAGGATTGGAATGGGAAGGAGTTGGATATCACATCTCATGTTATAGGAAGGATCTCAGGTTTGGTATTAGAAGCATTGAGACATCACATCTCATGCTATAGGAAGGGTCTCAGGATTGGAATGGGAAGGAGTTGGATATCACATCTCATGCTATAGGAAGGGTCTCAGATTTGGTATAAGCATTGAGATATCACATCTCATGCTATAAGAAGGGTCTCAGGATTGGAATGGGAAGGAGTTGTATATGACATCTCAGGCCATAGGAAGGGTCTCAGGTATGGTATAAGCATTGAGATATCACATCTCTGCTATCGGAAGGGTCTCAGGATTGGAATGGGAATGAGTTGGATATCACATCTCATGCTATAGGAAGGGTCTCAGGTTGGAATGGGAAGGAGTTGGATATCACATTTCATGTTATAGGAAGGGTCTCAGGATTGGAATTGGAAGGACTTGGCTATCATATCTCATGCTATAGGAAGGCTCTCAGGTGTGGAAGGGGAAGGAGTTGGATATCACATTTCATGTTAGAGGAACGATCTCAGGTTTGGTATTAGAGGCCTTGAGATATCACATCTCATGCTATAGGAAGGGTCTCAGGATTGGAATGGGAAGGAGTTGGATATCACATCTCAAGCTATAGGAAAGATCTCATGTTTGGTATTAGAAGCATTGCGACATCACATCTCATGTTATAGGAAGGGTCTCAGGTTTGGTATAAGCATTGAGATATCACATCTCATGCTATAGGAAGGGTCTCAGGATTGGAATGGGAAGGAGTTGGATATCACATCTCAAGCTATAGGAAGGGTCTCAGGTTTGGTATAAGCATTGTGATATCACATCTCATGCTATAGGAAGGGTCTCAGGATTGGAATGGGAAGGAGTTGGATATCACATCTCAAGCTATAGGAACGGTCTCAGGTTTGGTATAAGCATTGTGATATCACATCTCATGCTATAGGAAGGGTCTCAGGATTGGAATGGGAAGGACTTGGATATCACATCTCATGCTATAGGCAGGGTCTCAGGTTTGGAAAGGGAAGGAGATGGATATCACATTTCATGTTAGAGGTAGGATCTCAGGTTTGGTATTAGAGGCATTGAGATATCACATCTCATGCTATCAGAAGGGTCTCAGGATTGGAATGGGAAGGAGTTGGATATCACATCTCATGCTAAAGGGAGGGTCTCAGGTTTGGAAGGGGAAGGATTTGGAAATCACATCTCATGTTATAGGAAGGATCTCAGGTTTGGTATTAGAAGCATTGAGATATCACATCTCATGCTATCGGAAGTATCTCAGGTTTGGTATTAGAGGCATAGAGATATCACATCTCATGCTATCATACGGGTCTCAGGATTGGAATGGGAAGGAGTTGGATATCACATCTCATGTTATAGGAAGGATCTCAGGTTTGGTATTAGAAGCATTGAGATATCACATCTCATGCTATAAGAAGGGTCTCAGGATTGGAATGGGAAGGAGTTGTATATGACATCTCAGGCCATAGGAAGGGTCTCAGGTTTGGTATAAGCATTGAGATATCACATCTCTGCTATCGGAAGGGTCTCAGGATTGGAATGGGAATGAGTTGGATATCCCATCTCATGTTATAGGAAGAGTCTCAGGTTTGGTATTAGAAGCATTGAGATATCCCATCTCATGCTATAGGAAGGGTCTCAGGTTGGAATGGGAAGGAGTTGGATATCACATTTCATGTTATAGGAAGGGTCTCAGGATTGGAATTGGAAGGACTTGGCTATCATATCTCATGCTATAGGAAGGCTCTCAGTTTTGGAAGGGGAAGGAGTTGGATATCACATTTCATGTTAGAGGAACGATCTCAGGTTTGGTATTAGAGGCCTTGAGATATCACATCTCATGCTATAGGAAGGGTCTCAGGATTGGAATGGGAAGGAGTTGGATATCACATCTCAAGCTATAGGAAAGATCTCAGGTTTGGTATTAGAAGCATTGCGACATCACATCTCATGTTATAGGAAGGGTCTCAGGATTGGAATGGGAAGAAGTTGGATATCACATCTCATGCTATAGGAAGGGTCTCAGGATTGAAATGGGAAGGAATTGGATATCACATCTCATGTTATAGGAAAGATCTCAGGTTTGGTATTAGAAGCATTGCGACATCACATCTCATGTTATAGGAAGGGTCTCAGGATTGGAATGGGAAGAAGTTGGATATCACATCTCATGCTATAGGAAGGGTCTCAGGTTTGGTATAAGCATTGAGATATCACATCTCATGCTATAGGAAGGGTCTCAGGATTGGAATGGGAAGGAGTTGTATATGACATCTCATGCCATAGGAAGGGTCTCAGGTTTGGTATAAGCATTGAGATATCACATCACATGCTATAGGAAGGGTCTCAGGATTGGAATGGAAAGGACTTGGATATCACATCTCATGCTATAGGCAGGGTCTCAGGTTTGGAAAGGGAAGGAGATGGATATCACATTTCATGTTAGAGGTAGGATCTCAGGTTTGGTATTAGAGGCATTGAAATATCACATCTCATGCTATCAGAAGGGTCTCAGGATTGGAATGGGAAGGAGTTGGATATCACATCTCATGCTATAGGAAGGGTCTCAGATTTGGTATAAGCATTGAGATATCACATCTCATGCTATAAGAAGGGTCTCAGGATTGGAATGGGAAGGAGTTGTATATGACATCTCAGGCCATAGGAAGGGTCTCAGGTTTGGTATTAAGCATTGAGATATCACATCTCTGCTATCGGAAGGGTCTCAGGATTGGAATGGGAATGAGTTGGATATCCCATCTCATGTTATAGGAAGAGTCTCAGGTTTGGTATTAGAAGCATTGAGATATCCCATCTCATGCTATAGGAAGGGTCTCAGGTTGGAATGGGAAGGAGTTGGATATCACATTTCATGTTATAGGAAGGGTCTCAGGATTGGAATTGGAAGGACTTGGCTATCATATCTCATGCTATAGGAAGGCTCTCAGGTTTGGAAGGGGAAGGAGTTGGATATCACATTTCATGTTAGAGGAACGATCTCAGGTTTGGTATTAGAGGCCTTGAGATATCACATCTCATGCTATAGGAAGGGTCTCAGGATTGGAATGGGAAGGAGTTGGATATCACATCTCAAGCTATAGGAAAGATCTCAGGTTTGGTATTAGAAGCATTGCGACATCACATCTCATGTTATAGGAAGGGTCTCAGGATTGGAATGGGAAGAAGTTGGATATCACATCTCATGCTATAGGAAGGGTCTCAGGATTGAAATGGGAAGGAGTTGGATATCACATCTCATGTTATAGGAAAGATCTCAGGTTTGGTATTAGAAGCATTGCGACATCACATCTCATGTTATAGGAAGGGTCTCAGGATTGGAATGGGAAGAAGTTGGATATCACATCTCATGCTATAGGAAGGGTCTCAGGTTTGGTATAAGCATTGAGATATCACATCTCATGCTATAGGAAGGGTCTCAGGATTGGAATGGGAAGGAGTTGTATATGACATCTCATGCCATAGGAAGGGTCTCAGGTTTGGTATAAGCATTGAGATATCACATCACATGCTATAGGAAGGGTCTCAGGATTGGAATGGAAAGGACTTGGATATCACATCTCATGCTATAGGCAGGGTCTCAGGTTTGGAAAGGGAAGGAGATGGATATCACATTTCATGTTAGAGGTAGGATCTCAGGTTTGGTATTAGAGGCATTAAAATATCACATCTCATGCTATCAGAAGGGTCTCAGGATTGGAATGGGAAGGAGTTGGATATCACATCTCATGCTAAAGGGAGGCTCTCAGGTTTGGAAGGGGAAGGATTTGGAAATCACATCTCATGTTATAGGAAGGATCTCAGGTTTGGTATTAGAAGCATTGAGATATCACATCTCATGCTATCGGAAGTATCTCAGGTTTGGTATTAGAGGCATTGAGATATCACATCTCATGCTATCATAAGGGTCTCAGGATTGGAATGGGAAGGAGTTGGATATCACATCTCATGTTATAGGAAGGATCTCAGGTTTGGTATTAGAAGCATTGAGACATCACATCTCATGCTATAGGAAGGGTCTCAGGATTGGAATGGGAAGGAGTTGGATATCACATCTCATGCTATAGGAAGGGTCTCAGATTTGGTATAAGCATTGAGATATCACATCTCATGCTATAGGAAGGGTCTCAGGATTGGAATGGGAAGGAGTTGGATATCACATCTCATGCTATAGGAAAGGTCTCAGGTTTGGTATAAGCATCGAGATATCACATCTCATGCTATAGGAAGGGTCTCGGGATTGGAATGGGAAGGAGTTGGATATCACTTCTCACGTTATAGGAAGGATCTCAGGTTGGGTATTAGAAGCATTGAGACATCACATCTCATGCTATAGGAAGGGTCTCAGGATTGGAATGGGAAGGAGTTGGATATCACATCTCATGCTATAGGAAGGGTCTCAGGTTTGGTATAAGCATTGAGATATCACATCTCATGCTATAGGAAGGGTCTCAAGGATTGGAATGGGAAGGAGTTGTATATGACATCTCATGCCATAGGAAGGGTCTTAGGTTTGGTATAAGCATTGAGATATCACATCTCTGCTATCGGAAGGGTCTCGGGATTGGAATGGGAAGGACTTGGGTATCACATCTCATGCTATAGGGAGGGTCTCAAGTTTGATATTAGAAGCATTGAGATATCACATCTCATGCTATAGGAAGGGTCTCAGGATTGGAATGGGAAGGAGTTGGATATCACATCTCATGCTATAGGAAGGGTCTCAGGTTTGGTATAAGCAGTGAGATATCACATCTCATGCTATAGGAAGTGTCTCAGGATTGGAATGGGAAGGAGTTGGATATCACATCTCATGTTATAGGAAGGATCTCAGGTTTGGTATAAGCATTGAGATATCACATCTCTGCTATCGGAAGGGTCTCAGGATTGGAATGGGAAGGAGTTGGATATTCCCATCTCATGTTATAGGAAGGGTCTCAGGTTTGGTATTAGAAGCATTGAGATATCCCATCTCATGATATAGGAAGGGTCCCAGGTTGGAATGGGAAGGAGTAGGATATCACATTTTATGTTATAGGAAGGTTCTCAGGATTGGAATGGGAAGGACTTGGATATCATATCTCA